>NC_057399.1:41444375-42044375 GCF_019320065.1 Cervus canadensis | reverse complement strand
ACATTGGAAAGATTTTTAAATTTTAGTCTAAGTTATCCTCAGGCTTGGAAAGGCCTCCATGGTGGCTCAGATGGTAAAGAATCTGCCTGTAATAGAGGAGAACTGGGTTCAATCCCTGGATCGGGAAGATCTCCTGGAGAAAGGAATGGCAACCCACTCCAGAATTTTTGCCTGGAGAATTCCATGGACAGAGGAGACTGGTGGGCTACAGTCCATGGGGATGCAAAGAGTTGGACATGACTGAGCAACTAACATCCTCAGACTTAATAGTCTAGAGCTTCTGCATCATGTATGTTAAAGAAATGATTCAAGATAATTTAATGGAGATGTGTTTGCCTTTTAGACTATCACCCATGAAGACTGTGAGGAAGTGGTTGTACAGAACAACCTCTGCTTTGGAAAATGCGGGTCCCTGCCTTTTCCTGAAGCTGCGCAGCATCCCCACACATTCTGCTCCCACTGCCTGCCTGCCAAGTTCACCACGAGGCACTTACAGCTCAACTGCACCGGCCTGGCTATGGTGGTCAAGGTGGTGATGCTGGTGGAGGAATGTCAGTGCATGGGGAAGACAGAGCATCAGCATGGCTACCCCGAACAGGCTGGCTTTCGGGCAGAATTTCATGTCCAAGATCCCTTTATCCCAGGATTTTCAACATAAAAAAAAAAAAAAGAAAAGCTATCTTACCATTATCAGCAAAATTACTGGTTACTCAGTCTGAAATGTTAAATGGGTATGTAATATTTTAAGAGAAAGATGGTTTACAAAATAGTTGTGAAAATGAGTTAGAGGTCATGATATTTATTCATCCATTTATCAGTGCACATTTGGGATCTAGTCTCGACTCTGACACTAACTGGGTATAGCACGTTAATGAGCTGCAGAAGCTTTTTCCTGAAGTTTTTCATCTATAAAGGAGGGACTTGAACTAGACAATTGCTAAGGTCCTTTCTGCTACTATTATTACATGATTTATTGTCTACAAGTTTTGGTAAGAGCCCTCCATCTGAAGATGGAAAAGAAATAAACTAGACCATAAAATGGGTTTCTTTAATAGCTTGTCAAAGCATTAGCAAATATACATATGTATTTATATATACATATATATACGTATACATCTGAGCCACAGTCAGCTCCAGGTCTTGTTTTTGCTGATTGTTTACAGCTTCTTCATCTTCAGCTACAAAGAATGTAATCAATTTGATTTGGGTATTGACCATTTGGTGATGTCCATGTGCAAAGTCATCTCTTGTGTTGTTGAAAAGGGGTATTTGCTATGACCAGAGGCTTTCTCTTGGCAGAATTCAGTTAGCCTTGGGAAAGCTGGAGAAGATTGAGGGCAGAAGGAGAAAAGGGCATCAGAGGATGAGATGGCTGGATGGCATCACTGATGCAATGGGCATGAACTTGGGCAGACTCCAGCAGATGGTGAGGGACAGGGAGGCTGCAGTCCATGGGGTCACAAAGAGTTGGACACGACTGGGCGACTGAGCAATATATGTATGCATGTATGTATACATATCTATGTGGTGTTTGTAGAGAGGATTCCTGATCCTTGTAGCTGTCTTTGCTCTCAGGCCATGTTTTATTTGACTTCTATCAGATGATTAAGTAGGTCCATAAGTGGAAAGAGTTTGGTGTTTGGTTGCCTCATTACTTTTTATACTTCCCATATAAAATTCTTAATGTCAGGTCTCTAGCTTTGAAGAAGGAACACAGATGTTACTTTTAGTGGTTTACATGGGCAGAAGGAACAATCAATCATTGGTAAACAAACCAGTACCTAAATTATGGGGAAGGAAAATATATGATCAGTATCAGGTTTAAAGGTTAATCCAGAGATGTTGATGCAAATAACCAAGGAATTCCTGTAGAAGTCAAATTAAGTAAACTGCAAATGATTTAAAATTTAAAAAGCAATTTACAGGTGGAATCCGTTTTCTCATGCATTTTGGTTTAGGTAGTTTAGTAATGGTTCTGTGTTTGTATGACTGTGTTTGTGTTACTTCATAAATACTCTGTTACAAGTTTTATTCTGTAAATGCCACAGTTGCAAATTCTGAAAAGATTCCAAATATTTTAATGTATTAAATTTTCACATATGATGCATTCTGGGAAATGTTATAGCATTCATTTGTCTTATATTTTGCCCTTATTTGTTTTACCTCTCCATTAATTTAAAGGCACTATTGGGAGATTATCTAGTAAGAGTATTTCTGAGATGGTTTCACAGGCTAATGACACTGGCCCAAGTGTTTCTTTTAACACTGCAAACCGCTTTCTGTTAAGGTCCTTCAATCACTGTCCGTCAGTCATTTCTCCTGTGTGTATTTATTTGTATGAAAAGCGTGCAGAACTAACTTTCCTTAGCCACATTTCTTTTTCTAAAATCATTCTTTAAAAATTCATCTTAAAAATGATTTTATTTGAACCTCTTTACTTTCAGTGTACCCAAGAATGCGTATCCTGGAACAATAATTTTTTTTTAAAGAAATTAATGTCTATTTTAATTCTGTTCCTCTTTAGTCACACCATCTAACCTGGTGTTCTAAAGAAACAAATGCATTTATATTTAGTGTATACTCTACAACACATCAGTGCAATAGAATATGTGCTACAGAGATATACATGCAACATTTATATTAGAATATATTATACCCTTCTGTGGTCAAAGACAACCTAATTGGCCAAGATATGGTCATAAGGATAAAACTGTTAAGCATTAATGATATCCCAGCTGGTCAATATATTTTGGTGCCAAAAGCTATTGAGCAGCTGTCTAGTTTGCAATTTCCTCACCCTGATTATGTAAACCTATCTCTGCCAATTGACTATCTTTCTCCTCCTCACACACTTGCAAATCCCTTTTATCTATCCTTGCAAATAGACTCTCCAGCCCAAGCCCCAAACAATCATCAATTTTATTCAAATTCTGCTCTGCCCTTGTTCATGTGTGAATTTGAGATGAGATAGCTGATGGTTGTAGCGGAGGTCACATTCAAAGAGCAGCAGCATGAAACTCACGAAATTGCCCACATTCGATGAGTTTTATTTACAAAAAAGGCAGTGTCTAACTGTTTGACATAATACATGGCAGCATAAGAAACAGAGGAAACACACAAATGTTGAACAATCTATTAAGTGCAGATACTGTCCTGAGTCTCTTAAATAAATTGTATAATTTAAGTCATGTGTAAATACAGAAATAGTACAATACTAACAAGAATCACATGAGGTATGTAAATACCCTATTTTGGAGGAGAGGAAAATAAGCCTAAAAATTTTATGCAACTTGACTAAGATCATGTGAAGCATATTTTCTACTTGTATTAAAATGTTTGCCGATTTGCTGTTTGTCAATTTAGATTTAACTCCTCTAGGTCTCTTGCCTATAGCTCTCAAGGCTAATTTATTTTTTGCCTCTGGTCTAGCCCTCATGTTTGAAGGACAGTGATATTATCTCTTGAAAGATAGGTCATCCCTAGGTCAAGTTCTCAGCCAAGCATTGGCTTGACTTAAGAGGTGGTCATGGCAAGCTCCCTTCCTCAATTTTGGTCTCATTTTCCTCCTGTATAAAATAAGGCTGGTAATAATTACTTCAGAATTACTGTGATGATCAGATTTAGGTAACAGCACATTAGAGAGCTTTAGATCCTATAAAGCTAGGATAAATTCACTCTTCTCTATTCAGACTTTTAAAAAAAAATTGTTTTGAGACATTTAAAGGACATAGAAAAGTGCAAAAAGCAATACAACAGACCCTTAATTTCCCACTACCAGAATAGTTAACGTTTTGTCATCTTGTGCTTCTTATCTATTTTCTTAAAAGTATGAACCGCTTCACATATATGTCTTCTCTAACTACCATGCTGATCTATCCCCCAAGTCCCTGAGCACGCAATACTTACCACCCCCCAGTCTTGTTTACACTTCCAATACCTTTTATATTTTTGTAAAGGTACATACACATCCATAAGTAATGCATACTATTTTTGTGTATATGTTCCTTTACTCAGCAAGTATTTATTTGTCCACCAGTTCTGTGCAAGACAGAGCTGTAGGTCTATAGCTGTGTCCACAGCAAGGAAACAAGTCAGACAAGGTCCCTGGTCCTACAGAGTTCATATTCTAGTGCAGGGAGACAACCAACTTGAAAATCAATCAATTCATCAATCAATCACCTGAAAAGGAAAAATATCAGATGGCTATAAATGATAAAAAATAAAATAGACAAGTGTGCCAGAGGTTAATTATGTTAGACTGAATAATCTGTGAAAATGTGACAATAAAGCTGAGTTTTAAATTACTACAAACATGATATTCTATATAAATTGCTCCATGGTTACTCTTTTCTCCATACAGGATTCCAGCTTGTTTTTACAACAGTTTTTAGAGGTGTTTTTTCTATACTATTTTATCTCTATTAGAAAGTATAGCATGAAGTATTCCTTACAGGGAGTGGTTAACTTAGCTTTGATAATTTATTTTTTTGGTGTGTATAGTCTCCTTAACCTGTCAGTTTAATTCTTAATTAAGAATGTTATGTATTCTCTGAATTTTCACTGATTATTTATGCTATACATGACATTATTCTGAGGACCCTCAGATAAGCAAACATAGATAAAACACATTTCCTCCCACCCTGTAGCTTATAATATAATATCAGAGATAATATATGCAAATTATAAAGCAATAATAGTGAGCAAGTCCTATATATTATACATCTTTGTTAGTCTCCCATTTCTAAAGTTTTATATATTATATTATATATTACAATATATATATTACATTTATATATTACTACTATATATATAGTCTCCCATTTCTAAAGTTTTATATATTTACATTACATTTATATATTACATATAATATATTATTAGATATATTTCTTTTTATTTCTTATATAATAGTATTATTATTTACATATTTTGATATTTTTATATATTTGCATATATTCAGAAACATACATATATGCCTACAATGTATAATTTTAATATTTTGTAAGGAATAAAAACTCAATATTTGTAAAGGTAAATGAATGAATTTTGGGAACTACTCTTGAAAAGGTCTGTGGGGTACATAGGGTGGGGAACTTGGAATGGCAGCCAACAGGCTTAAAAATGTATTTGATAGACTGTGGAGAGTTTTTGAAGATTTCTGAGCAGATTAGATGGTATGGATTTACACAGTAGATTCAGAGGGCCTCATGACTCCCCCCCCCCCAAAATGTGCATAATTGTTGTGGTTATGGTCACACTTCAGGGGAGATCATCTAGAATTTTCCTGAGCTTCTACAAGATTTTCATGAGCCAAACATTTTAACAGTGGAGCTGGTCAGTTGGAATGGAGAGAAAGCATGGAGGCCAGAAGAGCTGGAAGAAAACTTGGAAATCATGTTCACAAACCTCTTCCGAGCTAATCTCAAGAAAGTCAAGTTTCCATTTCAAGAACAGAGAAGGAGTTTTAAGTATACATCAGTGGGTCCTCTTCGCCTTGTTTAATGTTCACTTTCAGGAGTTGGCAATGGTGAAACGGGTGAGTAATCATACCTTAAGCAAAGGAATGGACTTTCCCGTAATACGAGTTTTCCAAAGCCAGGCCCTAGTCATCCACCCGCGTTTCCGGGAGAGAGCTCAGATTCTCATTTTATCGCCGTGCTCCCTCCTGTTTGTTTCATTCCTCGTCCTTTCGTCCAAAAGAAACAACCAGTGACCCATCTCTGGGTGTGGACTTGGGTTAATGTTTCTCAAGGAAATGGTCACAATTTCCTCTTGTCTACCAGCCGAGGGAAACACGCCTATTTATGTTCAATATCCCAGGAATAAGAGTTTCCAGTACATGCCTCTTTATGTCACAGTTCCAGTAATGAGGGGAACCTGCATCCTGCCTAAACCCCAGACAAGAAATAGGTAAAAATTTAAATGGATGCACAGATTTTACCTCTTATGGCTGTTCACATAAAACACTAAAAGGATGCCTCCATCAAGGTCCCTGGGATCCATGGGATTTAGTAATCTTTGAACATTTAAAAAAATAATGTCCTGGAGCTTCTTGGGACCATGAGAACACAGGGTGAAACTATCATTGAAGGGGCCTCCTCCATGTGCAGAGATTGAAAAAAGAGGCTTTACGCCCCTCATCCCCCTGTGCTATGGCCATGGCTGTGCTGAGTCACTTCAGTCATGTCCAACTCTGTGCAAACCCATGGACTGTAGCCCGCCAGGCTCCTCTGTCCATGGGATTCTCCAGGCAAGAGTACTGGAGTGGGTTACCATGCTCTCCATAGGGGGATCTTCCTGACCCAGGGATTGAACCCATGTCTCTTATGTTTCCTACACTGGCAGGCGAGTCCTTTAGCAACAGTGCCACCTGGGAAGCCCCCTAATTCCCCTGGCCCTCTGCAAAGGTGACTATGAGTCCAGGCATAGCTCTAAGGAAAATAGTTCAAAGCAGGTGGAATTTTCTTTGGTGTCTACTTTTCCTCCTTTCTGCTTCACCCTTGAGCTCCCTTCCCTCTCTCACCTTGATTCTAGGATATTCAAATTGTCTACAGTTGCCCAGGGCTCCTAATTCATGTGCATTCATCTATGTAGTTCATCCAGTTAACATCTATTCAGAATGGATTAAACGTCAGGCACTGAGCTGACCCACTGAGGTACCAAGATGGCTATGACAGCTTCCTGCCCTTGAGGATACAGAATTTACCAACTGGAGAGTTCAGATTTCCTATACAGGTAACTACTCCTTCACCTTGGCTGTGTGTTAGAATGGTCATGAGCATTTAAAATACAGAAGTTCTGTTCCAATAATTAGAGGTAGGTGTTGGGGACATCAGACAATTGTCAATGTATTTTTAAAGCTCTGCTGGTGATCTTTCCACCAGGGCAGATGATGAGTGGGTGGGAGCTACTGCAGAATCAGGTCACAGGAATTCTGAACACTGGCTCAGGTTTCTTCTTGAATTAGAACATCATGCTGTTCTCTCGGTCCTTCTTGATCCTCCTGTTGTTCACCAAAACTCTCTTCTAAGTTCCTCAAATTTCATTTTCAGGCAGCTTATGAATACCAGTTCCCTTGCTCAGTTAACTAAACTGCAGTTTTTGCCCAGAGGAAATAGAGGTGTTCAACTGAATTTTTTTTTCTCCCCCAAATCATTACCTCTTTTTTTTATATACCTATTACATGTACCCCTCTATTAGCATTTAGCTCTATAATTCGTTAACTCTCATATTTTAGCATGCCTCAAACTTACTTCAGGTGCTCACAAGTAAGGCTTTTTTGGTTTCACACCCAAGGCATCTGATTCACTGGGTTTGAGATATGTTCTGGCATCTAAATTTTTTCCACTTCTTTATCATGAAGATTTTTCAAACATACAAAATAGTTGAAAAAAATTAGATCCCAGAAGACTTCCATAGCCTCCACTTCAACTGAAGTGACTGTTATGTTTGCCATATTGACTTATCTTTCCATTTGTGTGAATGTGTGTATATGTGTGTTCACTACATATTTTTATACTGTAGGCCCATTCAAGAGTAAATTGCAGATATCATGCCATTTCACCCTTAATTCTCCAATACGCATCACCCAAAAATGAGGTTATTTTCCTATGCAATTAAGGATAATAATATCATTATCACCCCTAAGAAAATTAACATTTCCAAAATGTCATCAAGTTATTTGCAGTTTAACAGTCACCATCTGGATCTTGCTCTCTCTCAAGTAGAGAGCTGGAAATTTCAGACTTTATGATAGGCTCATGGAGGAGATCTCAGGGGAGCAAGCAGGACTTATGAGACAGCCCCAATAAGTCTTGAGTTTGCTCTGAGTAGATTTCACAAATCAGGACATCGATCCCCTGGAGTAGGAAATGGCAACCCACTCCAGTATTCTTGCCTGGAAAATTCCATGGTCAGAGGAGCCTGGTAAGCTACAGTCCATGGGGTTGCAAAAGGTCAGATACAACTGAGCACATATAAACGTAATGTCCCAGCTGGCCAGAAGGCCCATTCCACTTGACACAAGGCCTAAGAGAAGCCAGACAGTCATACAACTCCTAGGGTACACTCCCACATACTGGCTTGAACTAGAAGGAAGGAGAAATGTTCTCTCTGGCCCTGGGAAACTTCAAAGAAAATCCTCCTGTCTTCATGTTTACAGTAGAAGTTGGGTGATGAGTGTAGAGAAAGGCTTCTATAATCATTAAATACATACCTAGTTTAAGGGATAAGATCGGCTTCCGTTGAAATGATCAGTTGAATGAATCTTTGCTGTGATTAAAGCTGCTTGACACTGCGGCCCCGCGTCAGGCTTCAGGAGAGCCGTGAGAAACAGAGATGGTGGGAGTTGGAGTTTGATACTTCTGCACACTCTCTAATATTGCCTCCATAAAATAGCGTCAGCTGTTGCTGCACATGATGTAATATTAACATGCTCCTTTAATATCTACGGCATGCCCGTAAAAGACTTCAATGATGACAGCTGGCGATTTCCGTGGTAGTTAATGAATGATAGCACAACGGTGATCAGATTGCTTCAGGAAGGAGTCTCTCAGAATGCTGGTATTCACAGATCCAGACCACAGCATGAATCTGGGTGCAGGACTTTCTAAACCTAAGGCTGACCCATTTCATTGTTGCCTACATGGTTCTATAGGGTCGTATCTCTAGGTTCTCCCCAGACAGTGGATGTGGACTGGGAAAAGGTGAAGGGAACAAGGGGGTCGCTTGCTAGAATAGGTATGAACTTAGGGCAGACTTTTTGTTTTTATGATGCAGTTACAGCGAAAGTATTTTTTTTTCTTGTTGCTGTTTAGTTGCTAAGTTGTGTTTGACTCTTTTGCGACCCTGTGGACTGTAGCCTGCCAGGCTCCTGTGCCCATGGAATTTTCCAGGCAAGAATACCAGAGTGGGCTGCCATTTCCTTCTCCAGGGGATCTTCCTGACCCAGGGATCGAATCCTCATCTCCATTGACGGGCAGATCCTTTACCACTGGGCCACCAGGGAAGCCCACAGTGAAAGTTACTGCTTGATTAAGAGAGCAAAGAACAAAGACGTGTGTGTATCTCGTATGCACGTCTATCAGTCTGGCAGGCATTGCTATCCAAAGCAGCACAGGTATTTAATAAACTGAAGATGTGGTCAGTGTATTCTAGCTGTTCATTAATCTTTCACCATCGCTTGCACTGAATTCCTCAATTATGCATTTGCTTGCTTCATGCTCATCTCCACTGTAACACTCTAAACCTGCATTGCCTATGGAATTTTCCCGGGCATCTCTACTATTCCACCCATGGCAACTATATTTTTACCACTGAAGGCTGTGACTCCCTGCTGTGGCACTGCAAGTGTCAAAAGGTGAAATATCAGGCATTCTCTCTTTTTTTTTTTATCTATTAGATGTAGATTCCACGAACCCGAAGCAGGTCTGTTGAGTTAGTAGGCTCGGAAACCAACAAAAGTTAAGTCTCTAAAGTGTTTTACAGCCATAAATATGATTATGCACAACAGCTGAAAGTACTATTTTCATTACCTCTGGCACCTAGGTTTTCTTTGAAGGACTCAGAAACGATGTTCTTCTCCTGCTGCTGCTGCTGCTAAGTCACGTCAGTCGTGTCTGACTCTGTGCGACCCAGTCGACGGCAGTCCAACAGGCTTCTCTGTCCCTAGGATTCTCCAGGCAAGAACACTGGAGTGGGTTGCCATTTCCTTCTCCAATGCATGAAAGTGAAAAGTGAAAGTGAAGTCACTCAGTCGTGTCCGACTCTTAGCGACCCCTTGGACTGTAGCCTACCAGGCTCCTCCGTCCATGGGATTCTCCAGGCAAGAGTACTGGAGTGGCGTGCCATTGCCTTCTCTGGTTCTTGTCCTCGTCAACATTACCTCCACATGAGCCACATGGGCTGTCCCTTTCAGTCTCCTCATCACCTTTCCTGGTGCTAAACAGTCTCATGTTTTCTCTTCCTTTCAGAGAGCCCAGCATCTCCTGGGCTTCCCTTGTGGTTCAGCTGGTAAAGAATCCGCCTGCAATCCGGGAGACCTGGGCTGGGAAGATCCCCTGGAGAAGGGAAAGGCTACCCACTTCAGTGTTCTGGCCTGGAGAATTCCACGGACTGTATAGTCCATGGGATCACAAAGAGATGGACACAACTAAGTGACTTCACTTTCAGCACCTCCTGTTCCTGTTTCTACACAAAGATGGAAGCCATTCAGTTTTAACCCTTCGTTTTCCTCCTGTCCCCTTCAAAATTTCCCGCTTGCTCATCCTTTGGCTTTTCTTTGCTTCTGACTGAGAATTAAGCAACTGTTTCTTTTCTAGTAAAGATAGCCCTCCTATTTGGACTCTTGATTCTCCTGGTGCTCCTGCCCTTCACTTTGTTCAAGTTTCCAATTCTGACTTGTATTCTGCATCTCTGTTTTTATGGTCTTGTCAGTTATCTCCATCTCTTTTTGCTATTTTCTTTATAATAACATCTCTCAAAGAACATCTCACTCAATTCTTTCTCCATCATGCAAAGAGGTCAGCATCATCAAAATTGCCCTATTTTTAATATGTTCTTTGCATTGAATCAGAGCAGAACTTGCCATTGTCTTTCTAGGCCCATTTTATTTCTGTCTTGGAACTCTGTTAATCCTGTTTACTTAGAATAAGCTGTTTTCTGAAATACCACCCACAAAAATAGTTTTTCAAAGCAATAAAAAGCCTTCTACTTCAATCCATGTTTCTCCAAAGGCTCAGGGCAGGCTCTGCCCAAAGCATCACTTCCTCCCATGTTGGAAGAATCCATGTGGGAAACTGCTGAGTCTCCCTGCTGAGGATTGCAGTATTTTGCTGTGCCTTTGACACAAAAAGGGAGACCTCTTTCCTGAAGAATCTTGATTGTTGAGTCCTGGCAACATCTGGCTTTCATTATCAAACGGGCTCTTAAAACTTACTCAGCCCAGGACTACCAGGAACAAGTCTGTAGCATAACAAAAGCAGATTTATTGCCTTGGGAAAAGGGAGGACGCATCAGAGGAGTGCCTGCCACTAGGCTGGTGGGAGGAAGCAAGCATCTTTGTGAACTGGGCTTTTACTGAAGGACTCTGAAGATGGTCTGAGGGAAGCAGGGATCAGCTTCCCACTGGTTGCTCTTCTGAGGTGTGATTTGAAAAAGAAGGAACTTACTAGGAATTGGGTGTTGTTAGCAAGTGAAGGTGTCAAGAAGACTGAGCAATTGGGTATCCCTAGTAAGAAATGAAAAGAGCACGTGGTCTGGGGCATCACTGGTCAGTAACCACCTAAAGAGAGGGTCATTATTGTAATTTCTAACTGCTGCATGACCTTGGCAGAAACAGTGTTTTCTATTAACGTTGCAGCTGCCTTCATCTGTGTCTGTCCTCCCAGCCTGATTAGTGGCAGGGCTTTTTTTTTCTCCTCTTTTCAGTCCAAGTTAATTTTCGCTCTTTCAATTCCAAACAGATTTTAACTCTTTCAGCATCGTAGACTCTAAACTCACCTGATCATTCACTGGGATACATTTCCCCACCTAAACAGTTGTAAGCATTTTAGTTCATCTTGGTTTAAATTAGTAGGAACTTGTAGAGCAAACATCAAGCAACTTAAGAGCTTGAAGCAAAGTCATGTGGCTTCACTCATAGGTTCCATTTTAGGATATTTAGAGCTTTTCCAAATGCCCCACAACTCCCCACAACTTTTGATAATGCCACTGCCCTCACAAAAAGTCTTTCCAGAGTACAGCAGGTCTATTGTTGTTCAGTTGCTCAATTGTGTCCAAATCTTTGCAACCCCATGGACTGCAGCACGCCAGGCTTCCCTGCCCTTCACCATCTTCAGGAGCTTGCCCAAACTCATGTCCATTGAGTTGGTGACGCCATCCAACCATCTTGCCCTCTGTCGTCTCCTTCTCCTCCTGCCTTCTATCTTCCCCAGCATGAGGGTCTTTTCCCATGAGTTGGCTCTTCATATCAGGTGGCTAAAGGATTAGAGCTTCAGCTTCAGCATCAGTCCTTCCAATGAATATTCAGGGTTGATTTCCTTTAGGATTGACTAGTTTGATCTCTTTGCAGTCCAAGGGACTCTCAAGAGTGTTCTCCAACACCATAGTTCAAAAACATCAACTCTTTGGTGCCCAGCCTTCTTTATGGTCCAACTCTCGCATCCATACGTGACTACTGGAAAAATCATAGCTTTGATTATATGGACCCTTGTTGGCAGGTCTATTACTCTACTCTGAAAGCTTAATGACTCCTCACTGGAAATCTCATTGTCTTTGAAGCTCACCATAATTGGGCTTTTTTCTACCTTTCCATTCTCCTCTCTGTCTTTCTCTGTGTTTTACATTTGAGCCACACCAGAGGGACTCTTGCACTTCCACACCTCCATGCCTTTGCTTACACTTTCCCACATCCTGGAGGGATCCTCTGTCTAATCAAAATCTTACTCTCATTTATCTGATGCAAGAACTTTCTCCATGAACCCACCCCTGAATCATCTTGTTGACACTGTTAGCTGCTTCTTTAGCACTTCCCATAGTAACTTGTCCATACCTCTGGTTAGCATTGCTTTTCTTCTGTCTCCTAAGAATGCAGTGGTTTTTAGAGTTATCCTTAATATTTTGGGGGAGAAAAGAGTTATTTTACCTACTGTCTATTTCCTAGGGAAAGTTCTTAACCTGAAGCTTGTTACTTCATTGTGGTTCTTTGGGAACATGGGAAGGTAGAGCATTTTGTGAAACTCTAGGTATAAATCTGGAGAAGGCAATGGCAACCCACTTTAGTATTCTTGCCTGGAAAATCCTATGGATGGAGGAACCTGGTAGGCTGTGGTCCATGGGGTAGCTAAGAGTCAGACATGACTGAGCGACTTCACTTTCATGCATTGGAGAAGGAAATGGCAACCCACTCCAGTGTTCTTGCCTGGAGAATCCCAAGGACGGCAGAGCCTGATGGGCTGTTGTCTGTGGGGTTGCACAGAGTCAGACATGACTGAAGCGACTTCACAGCAAGTATAAATCTAAATGTATAAAACATATATGTACATGTTTATATACTTGTGTAATTTGTTAGGAAGAGAGTCTATGACTTTCTGCAGATGCTCAAAGAGATGCATAACCCCAAAGAGGTTAAGAAAAACTATTCAAATATTAGATTGTTGTGGAATGGGCACTCTGCCACTCAAACAGATGGGGGAGATGACTATAAGCAACCAAGAAATCATGAATGTGCATCAAATGTGGGTGCTTAGGGCATGGTACCCAGCTGGGCAGGTGGAGAACGCTATCCATCCCAAGCTGCCAAGGGCTATTAGCCAGTACTGATTAAACTCTGGACTGCACTTGTACTGACTTTGGGAAATTGCAGTAAAATTCTGTCCTCCCCAGTCAAGGCACAGAAGCACAGTCGTTGGCTGAGTTTATCCACATAAATGCCCTGACTGTGCCTTTGTTGAGAAGCCAAATTGGCAGTGGCAGCAGTGCTACTTCTCCTTTCTACTTTTTTCTATTCCCAGATAAATATTAGTTTGATTAATAATCACGTTTCAGTCAGTCACAGGCACCATGAAAAACTAAAATTCTGAAGGGAAAAAAATAGTGCATGGCATATGTCTTCTCTAAAACTAAGTAGAAAAGCTCCTCAAAAAGATTACATGATGCCATATCTTCCTATTCTTTCTCTATAACATAGGTTTCTAAGTGTATATGTTGCAGCACAATATAGTCAATGTTTAGCATGAATGATAAAATTATGACTTGACCTTCAATGTAAGGGATAGGCCCTTGATGATACTTCTTAACTGCCCATGCAAAAAAAACAAAAAAAGACTCATGATTTTGAGAATATCTTTCCTGCCACTTATCTCCTTCCTTGCCTTCCTTAGAAAATTCTTCATGGAACTGATTTGGCTAATAATATTTTAAAGATGCATGATTACATGCAAGATTACACTTCCATAGTCATGTGCATTCACATGCTCATCAACTAAGTCTCATTTTGGCACCTGTTGAGATCATTTGCCACAAATTATTCTTTCACAAGGGTATACTAAGAGACAGCCAAATAATATGCACTTCAGTACCAGGGTTTAAGGGGGTAAAACTTCACATGTTTCCTCTTCCTCAAAATGAGTATCATTATGACTTCTTTCTTTTCAAACCAATCCAGTTATAAAAATCCTACTACATAAAAAGCATTATGATAAACAATGATAATTCTTCCAAAAGCAAGTGTGACAACCTTCAAACCTAGCTATTTGTGAATGAAGGAGCTTAGTTCTCAAGCTAAAATGCAAAAAAAAAAAAAACCCCAAAACAAAAATAAAACCTTGCATATAGCCAAATCAACCCCAATCAATGAGTTCCTTTGGGATTAACAGGTAATGTTCCAACTCAGTAATTTCATTTTTTATTTATTTAGTTTTGGTTGTGCTGAGTCTTCATTTCCGCATGGGCTTTTCTCTAGTTGTGGCAAGCAGGGGCTACTCTCTAGCTGTGGTGTGCAGGCTTCTCATTGTCGTGGCTTCTCTGGTTGCAGAGCATGGTCTCTAGGGCACGCGGGCTTCAGTAGCTGTGGCTCCTGGCTCGAGAGCACAGGCTGAACAGTTGTGGCACGCTGGCTTAGTTGCTCCTCAGCGTGTGTGATCTTCCAGATGAGGGATTGAACCCATGTCTCCTGCACTGGCAGGCAGAGTCTTTACCACTGAGCCACCAGAGGAGCACTCCAACTCAGTAATTTTAACATGAGCATGTATTAGAATCATCTAAAAGGCCTGTTAAAATGCCGATTGTTGGGCTTCACCCCCAAAGTTTCTATGTCAGTAGGTCTGGGTACAGCTGGAGAACATGAACTTCTCACAAGTTCCTAAGTGATTCTGCTGCTCCTGGTGTGGGGACCACACTTTGATAACCACCAATGTAAGACTTTAAGATTGCAAGGTCTTATATTTGTAACTAATTCAGAAACCAGGACATAACACCTTTGAAAATACCTAGCAATACAAGGTAACATGAGGGTCCAAACTAAACTACAGTGTGTGAGATATTGAGAGAGAGGAACTCTGGACTGGCAAGATTTGAGCTGAGTCCCAGGTCTGGATAGAATTAAGATCATGAGAGGAAGATGGAGGGCATTTTAGGAAGGGTAGATTCAGAAGCAAGATATGTAGAGATAAGGCTAGAGGGATAGGTAGGGACCAGTTTGTGAACAGCGTTCAATGCCATTCTGTAGAGTTCAGATTTTAGAGTTCAGCAAATAGAATTTTTTTTTTTTTTCTTTTCCATCCACACATTATTCTTCCTGTGGCAGACAGGCTCAAAGATCCAGCATACTGCAAACTTTTTAACCTTCCCAAAGTACTGTTCAGCAGAGGTGAGGGGGAGAGGAAAGCTTTTGATTTATCTTTGGTGTTGGACAAAGATAGGAATTGAGATTGAGAGGTGGATTATTTGCAGTGTTGAGTCAATGTGTTTTTCGTAGGTTGCAGGGATGGGAAAGCCAGTAATTTTTGGATGACAAACACAAAGCAAAGCTTGTTTCACTACGAATTTTGGTTGCCGACAGGAAAAAGAAAAATCTTGGTTGTCTTGGGCAACTTTGGCTCTTGTTACACAGAGGGTCTGAAGTGGGCAAAACCATTCACTAGAGTCCAGTGCTTTTCAACCTTCAAGGTGCACGTGTGGGCATCACTTGTAACCCTTCTTAAAATGTAGATACTGATTCAGCAGGCCTGAAATGGCGCGTTTCTAACAAGTTTCCAGAGGATACTGATGCTGGGGACTGCAATTTGAGGCAAGGTACCAGGGGCCATCCAGTGTGAGTTAGGGGTAGAGAGGCCCGCGGGACAGCCCTTTCGAAGGAAAGAGGATAAACGCGATCCTTAAAGAAAGGCCCCTCTCCAGTCACTCAGGAGAGTGGGGACAATGGTGGGGAAGGAGGAGGAGGAGGACGGCCTGGGCAAAGCTGGGAAGGTGGCAGCCCGGGAGGGTGGCGGCGCCGAGGTGCGTCAGGTGCGAGTGTTCGGGGAGCGGCTGTCCGGGGGGCACGTGGCCGCGGCGCGTCAGCGCCCGCCCCAAGCGCGATTTGTGGTTTTTGGGCCCTCGGCGGCTCCCATCGCGGCCCCCCGGGCGCGCAGCGGGGACCGCGGCGGCAGCCGCAGCCGCAGCCGGTCACTCCACCGCGCGGGCGGGTGCACCTCTCCCGCCTGCCCGGCGCTCTGGCTCCGGAAGCGGAAGGGGAGCGCAGGCCCGGCTGGGCGGCGGCGGCGGGACTAGAGGAGAAGGAGGCGGCGGAGGTGGAGGTGGAGGGGGACGAGCCGCCTGCAGCCGCGAGAGCAGTCGCGGGGAGAGCGAGCCCCCGGCGCCGGTGAGTGTGTGCAGGCGCGGGAACGCCACGGCAGCCCGGCGCCCGCCCTGCCCCGCGCGCTGTCCTCTGCCGGCACCTGCCCTCACCCCTGCTCAGAGCCCCGGGGCTTCTCCGTGCCCTGCACCCCTGGGGTCTGGCCTTTCAGTATCTTCCGCCAGGGAGCTGCAGCCACCCGTCAGCTGCCCCTCCCATTACTGGTAGTTTGGTGGTTTCCTGTTCCAGTCTAGGTGATTTGGGGTAGTTTTTTGTTTGTGTGGTGGTTTTTTTTTTTTTTTTAATTAAAAGAAAAAAAAAAAAAAATCTGTGCCCTGAGCTTCTCACGTTTGAACTCTAGTTTCCCGTCTCTGTACGCACGTCCGGGGACCTGCTAGAGATCTGGGATTTGTTCTTGCGATCTCAGCTTTTCATTCATTCCCAGATCGCTGGGGTGAGGCTTCAAAGAATTTGCGGGAGGAGAAACAACTTGCTCCTTTGCTGACCTTCTGCCTCCCTCCCCCAGATCCAAGAGTGGTTTTGAGAAAATGGCTTATGGATGGCAGCAGTTTGCACTTGTTACCATTCACTATAATAGGCCACTGAATTTTAACCATTTAATGCTGTGGTCTTTTTCAAGCTGTATTTGGGTCATGCATTAAGATCCTTTGTGAGTCTGTGGAGGATGTCGGTACCTCCAGGGCTAAGGGAACCTGACTGGTTATTATTTGAAAATATTGCAATATAGCCATCTATAAAAGTACAAGAGGAAAAAAAGTCAAGGTCGTTGTGGGCGGGTCATAAATCATAGTGTGAAGTTACAGTATAAAATAAAGACCAGTAAGTATAATTAAGCACACAGGTTAAAACTATTTGTCAAATAGATCCAAGATCTGTTATGCTAATATGCGTGCTTTAAATATTCACTACCTTCCTTGAAGTAAAAAGTAATAATGATAATTTTCATTTGATGACTATTTGGTACATGCCATTCCTTGACTAAAGACTTTTGGTGTAGTGTCTTGTTAAATCCTTCCAACTCCTCAGATTTTTTTAAATTTTAAGAATAAAATCCGGAGAGTTGCTTTATTTTGCCTTAGGTGTGCTGTGTTGTCATGGCAAAAAGTATTTTTGAAAAGATGAGAAATCAGTTGGAAAGAAAGAACCAAATAATTTGGTGTTGTGGAAAGAAAAACTCAGACACTATCTAGCTGTGGTTTCCTGGGTAGGTCAGTGACCAATGACATTTTTCATCTATACAACCAGGTGAAGTGAAGTCACTCAGTCATGTCCAACTCTTTGCGACCCCCATGGACTGTAGCCTGCCAGGCTTCTCCATCCATTGGATTTTCCAGGCAAGAATACTGGAGTGGGTTGCCATTTCCTTCCCCAGAGGATCTTCCCGACTCAGGGATTGAACTTGGGTCTCCTGCGTTACAGGTAGACTCCTTAACAGTCTGAGCAACCAGGAAGTTGGGCCAAATTCTTTAAGCCTTATTTTAGCTGTCCCATGCTTATTTGGAATATGCTAAGTTTGTAAATAATTTAAGACCCTTTAACATGTTAAAGATACCCAAAGAAGTATTAGTAAAATTATATCAAAATAGAACCAAAAATGTATAATTCTATACTTTTAGCGTAATATTTGGTGTAGTACTATTCCAGAATTCCTCATTTGGAGATAAAACAATAGGATTATATAAGTCCTTTCAAACTGTTGTGATTTCTGTTTAACATACTTTTGAAGCCATAGTTGGAATAAATGAACTAGAGTGTATTTTAAATAAAATGATAACTGTGTCACATTGCCTACCTCTGGGGTGTTTCGCTTAATGAAAGAAATTTAAGCATTAAAAAATGCAAACATGGAACCATCAGCTTAACAGGTAGGTTCTTAAGAAGTAATCAGTGACTCATAAAATTTCTTACTTCTTATTTACTCACTGCCTGATTTCTCTAATTCGTAGAGATGGATTCAGAGCCTGTGGAAAAGCACATGGGTAAAATAATGTCATGTATTAGTGAAGAAATGAGTTGAGAAGTCTAGTAATGTCTCTGTGGAGCTTTTTTTTTCAGGAATTGTAATTGAATGTGAGTCGATAAAATCTTTCTCAGTGTAGAAGACTACATAGTGATGTTATCAGTTCTACCAGACATAGCAGGGAAGGCGAAGGAAAAGCTATTTGTATTCCCAGGAAGTTGTGTCCTAAGCTTAGTTGTACTTTTGCGTTAAGGAATGAGGGCATTTTATCTTACTGGAGTGAAACATCAAGACTCCGTTTCAGATTCTCAAACACACTAAAAACAAATGGCACTTTAGCATTGAGAGAAACCAGTGCATTAATACATCTTAATAAAGTTGAAAATGTTAAAAAATATAGATAACTGAAAAGAATAAATGGAAAAACACGTCTTTCTCATTATTAGAATATTGATTTTTTTTTTTTGGTTAAGCACCTGGTAAATTGAGTTTTCTGAATGTTGAGCTTTAAGCCAACTTCTTCACTCTCCTCTTTCACTTTCATCAAGAGGCTTTTTAGTTCCTCTTCACTTTCTGCCATAAGGGTGGTGTCATCCACATTTCTGAGGTTATTGATATTTCTCCCGTTAATCTTGATTCCAGCCTGTGCTTCTTCCAGCCCAGTGTTTCTCATGATGTACTCTGCATATAAGTTAACTAAGCAGGGTGACACTATACAGCCTGGATGTGCTCCTTTTACTATTTGGAACCAGAAAGTGAAGAAGAACTAAAGAGCCTCTTGATGAAAGTGGAAGAGGAGAGTGAAAAAGTTGGCTTAAAGCTCAACATTCACAAAACTAAGATCATGGCATCTGGTCCCATCACTTCATGGCTGATAGATGGAGAAACAGTGGAAACAGTGGCAGATTTTATTTTTGGGGCTCCAAAATCACTGCAGATGGTGACTGCAGCCATGAAATAAAAAGACGCTTACTCCTTGGAAGGAAAGTTATGACCAACCTAGACAGCATATTAAAAAGCAGAGACATTACTTTGCCAAGAAAGGTCCGTCTAGTCAAGGCTATGGTTTTTCCAGTGGTCATGTATGGATGTGAGAGTTGGACTATAAAGAAAGCTGAGCGCCGAAGAATTGATGCTTTTGAACTGTGGTGTTGGAGAAGACTCTTGAGAGTCCCTTGGACTGTAAGGAGATCAAATCAGTCCATCCTAAAGGAGATCAGTCCTAAGAGTTTATTGGAAGGACTGATGTTGAAGCTGAAATTCCAATACTTTGGCCACCTGATGCGAAGAGCTGACTCATTTGAAAAGACGCTGATGCTGGGAAAGATTGAGGGCAGGAGGAGAAGGGGATGACAGAGGATGAGATGGTTGGATGACATCACTGACTCAATGGACATGAGTTTGAGTAAACTCCAGCAGTTGGTGATTGACAGGGAGGCCTGGTGTGCTGCAGTCCATGGGGTCTCAAAGAGTCGGACGCGACTGAGCAACTGAACTGAACTGAAATTGAGTTGGCCTAGTTTGAAAAGCATATCTTAATAGATACAAAACAGCACTACTTTCATTGGTAGCTACCTATCCCAAAGTAATGTGATGGTAGTTTATTAACTTATTTCCCTCTTTTGATGTGCTCTGGTGAAAAAATGTGATATTTGCAAAGTTTGTCTTCTGCCTTTTAGACCTCTGTTTCCTGGTGCTTTTTCTCTCAAGTGGATTAACTTTGTCCATTTAAGGACTGAATAAGTTTCTGCTCTCTTGTCTGTTGCTACTAGTTCCACAAAAAGGCAGGTTAGGTAAAAATTAGTATTTTACTACTCACTGATTCATTTAATTTTAATTTTAACTTAACGTGCTCCACTGTGGTCTCAACCTGGCTTCTGATTTTAAGCCTTTTATCAGTAATTATGGAATAAATAACCTTTTTTTTTTTTTTTCTTTTTTTACTGTTGTAGGATTTTCAGCTTCAGCAAGCAAGGAGAGATTTTCTTTTTTCTTTCAGTATTATTGTTTTTAAATCATGTCTGCTTTGGTAAAGCCTGGTGTGACGGAAATCTAATTTAGCCTTTTGGTTTTTTTTTTTTTTCCCAATCTGTTCTTGGTGCAGTGGTTACTAGATAGGGGTAAGTAGCTGTTGCCTTTTCTCATGGAAGAACATGCCTAATTCACAGCCAGGAAATGCCAGAGCCTTATTTCTGGCTTTTCCTGTAGCTGAAGGTTTTTTTCTTGTGCTATTGTTTGAGCAGAAGTTACCTGCGTTCAAAGGTAGGGAGCTTCTGTCCCTGCCCTGCATTTAATACCAGCTCTTTCCTGGTTGCCCTGTCCCTTTTCCTAAATGAAGAGTCCCACATGGGCAGTTTGTGCTGACTGAAACAATATTAGGTAGTCTTTAATCATATCATCCCACACCTTTTGAGTTATTTTTGTTTTTTTGTTAGGAGGTTTGTTTTTTGTTAGAAGAAGTTACTGTATTGCAATACTTTTAATAATGGTATTAAATTTACTTTTTTTTTTTCACCTGTGAAGCAGATATACAGAAGAGCCTCAGCTTATGTTCAGTTCTGCCCATAATATAGTGACTTAAAGACTTGTTCTAGGAAGTGGATTCTTGAAACCATCAGTGGTACAGCTTTGACACTTTGTTCACCCACATTTTCACAGGATCTTGCTGGAGACCTTAGCAGATGGGCCAGAATTCCCAACTGTAATTCTGTATTTTTCTTTAGCTTTTGAAATCAGGTCCTTATTTTCTCCCATGCTTCATTCTTTAACTCACCAGGCCTTCTACTTTTTACCTGGAAAAGATTTAGCTCAGTCACTCTATTTTTAGATCAGATCTCTGTTTTTGGTTTTTTGCTTGAAGAGACCGCCTTCATGTCTGCCTGGTGGAAATACAGCCTCCCTACGTGCTTATAGTATGATGCAAGGGAAAAGGCTGTATACTGTCTGAGGTTTCACATCCCTTGACAAGTAGTTCTTAGACTCTGGTGTTAGAAAAAGTAGATAGCTGGGTATAGTTAAATTGTGTGTGCCTGCTAAGTCATTTCAGTCTCGTCTGACTCTTTGCGACCTGATGGACTGTAGTCCACCAGACTCCTCTGTCCATGGGATTCTCCAGGCAATAGTACTGGAGTGGGTTGCCGTGCCCTCCTCCAGGGGATCTTCCCGACCCAGAGATTGAACTTGCGTCTCTTACCTGCCTCTAGCGCCACCTCAAATCACTGCTTTAATGATGGCAACATAGAAACATTGTTTCATCTTGGAGGTTTTAAGACTAGATGTAAAATTCATCTTTAAGTCCTTCTTTCCCCTTACAAACTCCCATTTAAAATTACCATTGTTGGAGGTGTTTCTTATTTGCCAGGCAATTTCTCCTTTAGGTATGACAGTCACCTTGTGTGTTGGTATTTTAATCACCATATTAGAGATGGTTAAACTGAAGCTTCAAAAGAAACTGAAGCTTGAAGAGCTAATAAAGGCTCTGTAATAATTTGAATGTGACTCTCTTAAACATTAATTTCCTACTCTATTAAAATAAACGGAATACCTCTGTGATATTTTAAAAATTGCGTGACCTATTTGGCTAATTATTAATGACAGCTGTATCCTGATATTTTAGGTAGAATTACTTGACTAGTTTCTCAGAGTCGATAAAATTGGAAGTTAAATAGCTGTATAAATATATACAGTTATATATTTATATTTTTAAGATTTATTTAAAGCTGCATTTATAAGGTTTACATTTTATATATTTGTATAATATGTTAACCATTTTATTTTGACACTGGGGGGGGGGGTTTTTTTTTTTGGTTTGCCCTGTAAATCATCAATTGCAGTCTTTCACACACAGCAATGTTAAAAATAAATAACATTTTGTACTTACAGAACTTTGAGATATTCTTTGCTGTCATAAAATTTGTTGGGTTTTTAAGACTAGGATTGCTTTTATATCACATGGGTGAGATTTGATTCTACAGTAATGGCCACGCTGAATAGATAAAATGCTTATCTCATTTTCAGTGCTATGGCTGTGATGTAGTTCTAATAACTGTAAATACAAAGTAGGATTTTTTCCCCTTGATTTTAAGCTGGTGAATGCCTAGGGTTTGACTCATGGTTGGTTGACTTGTGCTGTTACTAATGTTACTGACAGAAACTACTGTTTCGCTGTAATGCTAAGAAGCCACGCTGGAGGCATAGCCCTAGCAGAATTACTGACTTTGGCCATGTTTCAGAGCACTTCCTTGGACCACACTTAATTCTGTTTGAGGTCTTTTCTAGAAGATGAGTTCATCCGTTGCTGTTAGCATAGCATCTCTTTTGCTAAGTCATTCTGTATTTGTCCCTGAGAAGCAAATGTGCAGCCGTGGAGACCACTTTAAATTAGCTTAGCAAGCTAGAGTAGAAACAAGTTACATTTCACAATCGAACAATCATGATCCATAGAAAAAGTGACCCTGGGAGAAAAATGCAGTTAAAAAAAAAAAGAAGTCTATAAGGGGAATGGAAATGCAGTGATAATGATTTTGATATTTTCTTCCACATCCTCTGTATGTAATAGGTTCCTATTCCTATGGTAAGCAGCATGCATGGCAAACACAACTCGTCTTTTATTTCCTTTCTTGGGGAATGGTACCACCGTTCACCTAGACTCTAAGCTAAAACTTGGGAGTCATCCTAGAATCTGCCCTATGTGTGATTGATCACTATGTCCTGTTAGTTTTACTCTTTAAGTTCTTTTTCTGCCCTTTTCCAGCATACCTCCTGTCTTAAGTTTTCCATCTTCACCCCTACTCCTTCCCACTTCCCTTAGAAACTACTGCTTTTGGGGTACTTAGCATATGCCCTCATCTCTCAACTGAATAACCAGTAAACCTAGCTTATTTCATATAGTCAGTCTTGGAGCTTTATCCATCCACCCAAGTTTGTTCTTCAGAGTGTTGCTCTTCTTTCTAAAATGCACATTTCACCATGGCATTCTTTTGCCTATAATCCTTTAGGGTTTTCGAAACCACCGTCTTCAGGGTGAAGTCCAAACTCATTGGCGTGGTTAACAGTGTTTTTTACTTTGTCAACTTGTAGGTCATGAAATCAGTCTAGTAGGCTGTGACCAACACTATATATTTTCATTAAAGTGAAATACAATATAATAGTGCAGTCTATATCACATATAGTATGGATAAATATCACTTCATTAAACTTTTTCAGTTATATATTTTATACATATGCAGTATATAACTCACATATCTCATGTATTTCTGTGTATTTGCTGCTAGATGTTCTGAACTATATTTCTTAAAGATGATTGTTCTCGAAAGGTTAAACATGTTTTATCTGATTCTTGCATATGAAATGACTCTAGTCATTTCAGTTTACTTAGATTTTCTTTGCCTGCCCTTATACTTTTGCTTACTTTACTTGCTTATTCAGAAGAGCCTCCGTTTTTCATCATTTCATTTCGTAGGTTTCACTCGCTCCAGAAATCTTTTCTTGGTGGCAACACCAAAAGAAATAAATTTTTCACCGCAGCCTGGTAGACACATAAATATTCACATGACTGAAAAAAGTCCCATGAACCAGTACCCATCCTCTATGAGATACATTATTGCCCCATTGCCCGCTATCTTACTTTGTCTTGGTTGCTGTTGATCATGTCTGTTTACTAGTTTGTCTCTGTTGAGAATAGGGCTGGTTTCTCTCTCTTTTTTTAAATCTATACACAGTGCCAAGGCTTGGTATATAGACAACAGGAAATGGTTGAATTAGTGAAATTCTGGATCAGTATATTTTCTAGAACTCTTTACAGTAACTCTTAAACTCTTACTGTTTATGCCTGAACTATAGAAATTAATGATTGATTCTTTTAATGATTTCATTATAGGAGGATAACTTTTTTCCTTAAAACATTTAAATTAATATGTGCTTCTATTTTTAAACTCCTTATTTTACGTTTATCAATTGTGATTAGATAGTCCTGGCCTAACGCTTCCCTGGTGGCTCAGCGGTTAAAGCGTCTGCCTGCAATGTGGGAGACCTGGGTTCGATCCCTGGGTCGGGAAGATCCCCTGGACAAGGAAATGGCAACCCACTCCAGTATTCTTGCCTGGAGAATCCCATGGAGGGAGGAGCCTGGTAGGCTACAGTCCATGGGGTCACAAAGAGTCAGACACGACTGAGCTACTTCACTAAACTAAACACTAAACATCTTGATAGATATTACATTGCATTTTGTCACATCAGTGACCTCAGAATCTACTGTTATTTTGTGATTTGTGGTCAGGAAGTTTGATGAAGCCAAATGCTGGACACACAACACTTAATTTGATTTTATGGGAACTGGGTCATTTCAAAAGAGAAAACTTTTATGTATAATGGCAGTCAGATAAAGATTTTTGGGGGCTGGCAGGATTAGGTATGAAGACAGAATTAAGTGGAGTTGGATCATTTTATTTCTAAATTTAAACTTTTTGTAATTGGTGATTTTGCAGTTAGAATATTTAGTTGTTTACAGTTTGTATCATTGTTGTGAGATCATTTTTATTAAACCATTAATAGAGTCTCATGGAGAACCGCTGTTGAGGAGAGATCCATTTGTTGGGATGCAATAAAAAAAAAAGAATAAATCAAGATAAAACTGCTAAATTCAAGTACCAGGACAATTACAACACATCTCAGTGAATTTGCAAGTGGTAAGTGCATTTAATTTTAATGGGAATATGTTTCTTATTCTTAGTGTCCTTAAAGTGTTATGTTTAGATGAATTTTAACAATCTTTCATTTGTAAAAAATTATAGTTACTGTATGTTTATGTTAAGTTTTTCATATTAAAATCTTAACTAAACATTTTCTTAAACAAGGCTTTTTCCACAGAGGGAAAAAAATCTGTAAATAATATTGAAACATCTTCCTGAAGTGTATGTCTTATATGGCTTTATCGCTAATGCTTCTGTGCTGCATTTTTAAAGATACTAATTTGAAAAACATTCCAAGTAAAGATAATGCATAGTGATAAAGAGAGGCTAAAATGAAAATTTTTGGTGGGCATGGCAAACCCACTCCAGTATTCTTGCCTGGAGTATCCCATGGACAGAGGAGCCTGGCAAGCTATAGTCCATAGGGTCGCAAAGAGTTGAACACAGCTGAAACGACTGAACACAAGCACACTTATTTCTTAATGAGCTTAGACTTATACATAAATATATGTACAAAATGTGATGGCATTCCTTCTCTCTACTCTTTCCTTCCTCAGCCCAGTGATAACCACTGTTAACAGTTTGGTAGGTGTGTTTTCTTCCACACATACAGAAATAACTTACACATTATTTTTTTTCTAACAAAAAAAGAATCACATTGCACAAACTTCTCTGTAACTTTCCCCTCCAACATTTAATTATGAAAGATTTTAAGCAGAGGAACTGAAAGAATTTCATACTATAATACCTTCATACCCATCACCTAGATTCTACAACTAATGTTTTACTGAACTACATCACATGCTCATCCATCTCTGAGTCCACCCATTAATCCATGTTTTTTGGGATTCATTTGAAAGTAAACTGCAGTCATCTGTACACTTCTTTCCCCCTCTCCCCAGTACTTCAGTGTACATATCATTAACTAGAGTTCAGTATTGGTTTAAAGGATTTTTTTTTTTAAGGTGAACTGACATACCATGAAATGCACCAATATTAAGTGCACATTTGCTGGGTTTCAACAAATTTATAACCTGTATATCTCAAATTTGTGTCAAGATAGAGATCTCTATCAGCACCTCAGAAAGTGCCCTTATACCTTTTCCTAGTTCAACTCTATCCTGCCCTCCTTTTAGGAAGATATGCACCCCCTATAGATTTTGCCATATAACTCTCTTCTTTTCACTCAACACCTGTGTGGGTAGCCATATGCACATCTTGATCAACTTGCTTTTTTTCTTTAAAAATTGCAGTAGCTTGGAAATAGTCTATGCTGTGGATATATTATGATTTACGGTATATGACCATTTCCCTCTCTCTGTATGGGCATTTGTTGTTGTTTAGGGCTAAGTTGTGTCCGGTGTTTTGTGACTCCATGGACTGTAGTCCACCAGGTGCCCAGGCAAGAATACTGGAGAAGGTTGCCATTTCCTCCTCCAGGGGACCTTCCCAACTCAGGGAGAGAACCCCTCACTTCTGCTTGGCAAGTGGATTTTTATCACTGAGATCACCTGGGAAGTCCCTACATGGGTATATAGGTTGTGCCGTATTTTTGTGACTATAAAAAGTGCTGTATATATATATATATATCTGTACACTCTAGTGAATATTTTTATAGATATGACTAGAAATAAAACTGCTGGGTCAGAGTTTGACATTTTAGTAGATACTGCCAAATTGCCCTCCAAAGATGACTATATCAGTTTACATGCTTATCAGCAATGAATTGAAAGTGTCCTTTTCTCTGTGCCCTTTCAACATTGGGTGTCATCTGTCTTTCTAAAATTTTGTCAATACAAAGGATGAAAAATACAACTAGTGATTTCGCATTTTTCTAGTCAGCAGTGATTAACCATTGGATTTTTTTTTGTCCTTTGTGAATTTCCTCTCCATGTATTTACTTTAATGACTCTTGCTAGAAACATGGTATATTCTTTTTTCCAAGGATGCTTTGTCTTTTAATTTTGCTTCTGCTGTGTTTTGAGCTTCAGAGATTTTAATCTTTCTGTGATTAAACATGGCTTATGGGGTCTTACTAAAGATCTTTCTCATTCTAAGATTATAAAATCACTTACTATATATAGTCTTCTGTTAGTTTTTCTTTTTATTTGAAATTTTGAAGAGAAAGAGAAATTCGCTGTGAACTTAGGTGCCAGTAAAAAAATTTCATATGGAGAGTGAGATTCAAATTGACCTTGAAGTATGTGTTGAATTTGAATGGAGCAAACAAAATGGCAGGGACATTTTGGACAGAAGGAATGAGAGAGGTATATATATTCTTATTCATGGAACAATAATAAGACCACTGGATGACATGGTGAGTCATATAAACTGTGAATTTAGAGATACTCATTTGGCTCAATTTCTTGTAAATTATTTTGGCTCACTTTTATCATTTTCCAAAATCAGCATTCTGGTGTTATAGTTTTGTCATAGTTTTCTGATACTTTTCATAGTGACTTCAATATTCTTCCTGAGGAAAATACATGAAATTATTTTAGGTGAAATTTAGTTGCCTGAAGAAGGCAGAAAAGGAAAGGTGGCTTCCTACCAGAGTAGGTTGAACATTGTAAATATTCACATGGCCTAGTTTATTAGAGTTGAGTTATAATTTCTTTGGGAAAAAAATGTTGTGCTGTAGTAATTTATATTATTAATGAAGTTGGTCACAGCACCCAAGTATAGTTACCAGATAGCAATCTTCAAAAATGTTGAAGGACCGGTGTGTCCACTAGTTACATCAAAGAGTTATGAGCTCATCATTTAATACACAAATTAATACGTTGAATTCTCTAGCTGATGAAAGTATTTACAGATGCCACCCTTAAAACCATGTAGCAACATAGTGTTCAATTTGGTGGTTGCTCAGGATGTGTAATAGTTTCTGTTCAGCCGTGAGCCACGCCTGGTAGATATTAACTGAGAGGCGCGACCCTGCAATCCTACCAGTTACATGTTTCTGGCTGTAATCTGATTTGGAGCTCTGTTTTCGTCTCTACAATCCAGTGGCACTAATTTTCACTGATCAGGTATTTTTTAAAAAAATATTCAAAGTCTTACTTGTTCATTCTTTTATATTTCTATACTCAGGTCACTTTTCCTTGGGGATTCTTGTTCTTTTAGAGCTTGTTGTCTGTGTATGTTTATATCCAGGAAAAACAGACACATTTTAAACTGTACTTTTCATTAATAGTTTCTGTTGTGAGAAATGTGTTGCAGTGATAAGAAAAATTTGTTCTTCTGTGGTAGAGGAGAATGAAAATAGAGTTTAAAAAATGAGTTAAGTGTTTGATCATTTTGCTACTTGTTTTGCTGGGTTTTATGCATCTCTGTTTCTGATACTTATATATTTAGAATTAAGTAATGAAGTTACTCTGTTATATATAATTATTAAAATTCACTGTCTGTTTTTTAGTTCTGAATGGAACTGAAAGATTAAAAGAAAGAAGATACGTGAAGTTAATGATACTGATCATGTTGAGAGACAGAGACTTCTGTCATTTCTTTTAGCACTTGATAATTGGCAAGATTGTAAAAATAAACATTCTTTTTAATGTTTCTCTTTTTTAGGTATGTTGATAGCTTATTATTTGCATTTGAGTTCATTTACTTTTTAAAATAATGATACCTAGAAAATTAAATAGCATGCTTTATCCTCTGTGGCTTTCCTTACTTTAATGATACTGATAGATCTTTTAATTTTTTAGTTAAAAGGTAATGAAGTTCAACTTTTACTTTTTTAAAGATCTAGGCATTATTTCAGTTTTAAAATTCATGCATAAATACTAAGAGACCAAATCTGATTTAAAGGGTTGGGTTGTGTTGCATTTGATTTCTTGTCTTTTTTTCCCTGCATTTCAAGTGTTTCAAGGTTCTAGGGATAATAGGATAAGTGTGTTCTTTTAGAATTAAGTAATCCTTAATCTTTTTTTCTTTGTGCTGGTAGCTTTGTAACTTAAAGAACATTGGCAAAGTCTCTAAAGGGTAGTTCTGTGAGGCTCTTCAACTGATGATAAATTATTCCTAGAATGAAGTAGTCTGATATATGTTAGAGATCTGGGAGATACCCTCCAAAAGCTTACTGGTTTGATTCTACAACTAATTTCTCCAAAACTAATTTTGACTTCTGTCTTCTCTTAGCCCAAATGAATTGTCTTTAATTTCATCCTCCACACCAGAGCTTTAATAATTTATTTAAAGTATAAACCTCACTATGTTACCCTGCCCCCCTGCTTTAGTAGCTTTCCAGTGTCTAAGAATGGCAATTTATGCCCATCATGATATAGCCCCTCATTTCTTACCGCTTGCTCTCCCTTAAAAGTTTTTAAGTCTTAAATACCTTCTACACTTCCTTCTGTTTGCAGTACAGTTGACACTTTTCTTTGGTTGGATAACTTTTACTCTTCTTTTAAGATTGAACTCTGCTCCAGGGAGTCTTGTCCTGATTTAATTAGTCCCCATCTGTGCCTATCAGTCAGTTCAGTTCAGTTCAGTCACTCAGTCGTGTTCGACTCTTTGCGACCCCATGAATCGCAGCACGCCAGGCCTCCCTGTCCATCACCAACTCCCGGAGTTTATTCAAACTCATGCCCATCGAGTCGGTGATACCATCCAGCCATCTCATCCTCTGTCATCCCCTTCTCCTCCTGCCCCCAATCCCTCCCAGCATCAGGGTCTTTTCCAATGAGTCAACTCTTCACATGAGGTGGCCAAAGTATTGGAGTTTCAGCTTCAGCATCAGTCCTTCAATGAACACCCAGGACTGATCTCCTTCAGGATGGACTGGTTGGATCTCCTTGCAGTCCAAGGGACTCTCAAGAGTCTTCTCCAACACCACAGTTCAAAAGCATCAATTTTTCATCGCTCAGCTTTCTTCACAGTCCAACTCTCACATCCATACATGACCACTGGAAAAACCATAGCCTTGACTAGACAGACCTTTGTTTGCAAAGTAATGTCTCTGCTTTTTAATATGCTGTCTAGGTTGGTCACACCTTTCCTTCCAAGGAGTAAGCGTCTTTTAATTTCATGGCTGCAATCACCATCTGCAGTGCTTTTGGAGCCCAAAAATATAAAGTCTGACACTGTTTCCACTGTCTCCCCATCTATTTCCCATGAGGTGATGGGACCAGATGCCATGATCTTAGTCTGAATGTTGAGCTTTAAGCCAACTTTTTCACTCTCCTCTTTCACCTTCATCAAGAGGCTTTTTAGTTCCTCTTCACTTTCTGCCATAAGGGTGGTGTCGCATATCTGCATATGCATATGCATATCAATAACCTGCATATCTGAGGTTATTGATATGTCTCCCGGCAGTCTTGATGCCAGCTTGTGCTTCTTCCAGCCCAGCGTTTCTCATGATGTATTCTGCTTATAAGTTAAATAAGTGGGGTGACAATATACAGCCTTGACGTACTCCTTTTCCTATTTGGAACTGGTCTCTTGTTCCCTATCCAGTTCTAACTGTTGCTTCCTGACCTGCATACAGGTTTCTCAAGAGGCAGGTCAGGTGCTCTGGTATTCCCATCTCCTTCAGAATTTTCCACAGTTTATTGTGATCCACACTGTCGAAGGCTTTGGCGTAGTCAATAAAGCAGAAATAGATGTTTTTCTGGAACTCTCTTGCTTTTTCGATGATCCAGCGGATATTGGCAATTTGATCTTTGGTTCCTCTGCCTTTTCTAAAACCAGCTTGAACATCTGGAAGTTCACGGTTCACGTATTGCTGAAGCCTGGCTTGGAGAATTTTGAGCATTACTTTACTAGCATGTGAGATGAGTGCAATTGTGCAGTAGCTTGAGCATTCTTTGGCATTGCCTTTCTTAGGGATTGGAATGAAAATGGACCTTTTCCAGTCCTGTGGCCACTGCTGAGTTTTCCAAATTTGCTGGCATATTGAGTGCAGCACTTTCACAGCATCATCTTTTAGGATTTGAAATAGCTGAACTGGAATTCCATCACCTCCACTAGCTTTGTTCGTAGTGATGCTTTCTAAGGCCCACTTGACTTCACATTCCAGGATGTCTGGCTCTAGCTGAGTGATCACACCATTGTGATTATCTGGGTAGTGAAGATCTTTTTTGTACAGTTCTTCTGTGTATTCTTGCCACCTCTTCTTAATATCTTCTGCTTCTGTTTGGTCCATACCATTTCTGTCCTTTATTGAGCCCATTTTTGATTGTAATGTTTTCTTGGTATCTCTGATTTTCTTGAAGAGATCTCTAGTCTTTCCCATTCTGTTGTTTTCCTCTATTTCTTTGCATTGATCGCTGAGGAAGGCTTTCTTATCTCTCCTGGCTATTCTTTGGAACTCTGCATTCAAATGGGAATATCTTTCCTTTTCTCCTTTGCTTTTACCTTCTCTTCATTTCACAGCTATTTGTAAGGCCTCCTCAGACAACCATTTTGCCTTTTTGCATTTCTTTTCCATGGGGATGGTCTTGATCCCTGTCTCCTGTACAATGTCACGAACCTCCGTCCATAGTTCATCAGGCTCTCTGTCTATCAGATCTAGCCCCTTAAATCTATTTCTCACTTGCACTGTATAGTCATAAGGGATTTGATTTAGGTCATACCTAAATGGTCTAGTGGTTATCCCTACTCTCTTCAGTTTAAGTCTGAATTTGGCAGTAAGGAGTTCATGATCTGAGCCACAGTCAGCTCCTGGTCTTGTTTTTGCTGACTCTAGAGAGCTTCTCCATCTTTGGCTGCAAAGAATATAATCATTCTGATTTCGGTGTTGACTATCTGGTGATGTCCCATGTGTAGAGTCTTCTCTTGTGTTGTTGTAAGAGGGTGTTTGCTATGACCAGTGTGTTCTCTTGGCAAAACTCTATCAGCCTTTCCCCTGCTTCATTCCGTACTCCAAGGCCAAATTTGCCTGTTACTCCAGGTGTTTCTTGACTTCCTACTTTTGCATTCCAGTCCCCTATAATGAAAAGGACATCTTTTTTGGGTGTTAGTTCTAAAAGGTCTTGTAGGTCTTTATAGAACCGTTCAACTTCGGCTTCTTCATAATTACTGGTTGGGGCATAGGCTTGGATTACCGTGATATTGAATGGTTTGCCTTGGGAATGAACAGAGATCATTCTGTCGTTTTTGAGATTGCATCCAATACTGCATTTTGGACTCTTTTGTTGACTATGATGGGTACTCCATTTCTTCTAAGGGATTCCTGCCCACAGTAGTAGATATAGTGGTCATCTGAGTTAAATTCACCCATTCCTCTCCATTTTAGCTCGCTGATTCCTAGAATGTTGACATTCACTCTTCCCATCTCCTGTTTGACCACTTCCAATTTGCCTTGATTCATGGACCTAACATTCCAGGTTCCTATGCAATATTGCTCTTCACAGCATCGGACCTTGCTTCTATCACCAGTCCCATCCACAACTGGGTATTGTTTTTGCTTTGGCTCCATCCCTTCATTCTTTCTGGAGTTATTTCTCCACTGATCTCCAGTAGCATATGGGCACCTACCGACCTGGGGAGTTCCTCTTTCAGTATCCTATCATTTTGCCTTCTCATACTGTTCATGGGGTTCTCAAGGCAAGAATACTGAAGTGGTTTGCCATTCCCTTCTCCAGTGGACCACATTCTGTCAGACCTCTCCACCATGACCCGACAGTCTTGGGTGGCCCCACACGGCATGGCTTAGTTTCACTGAGTTAGACACGACTGAGGTCCTGTGATCAGATTGGCTAGTTTTCTGTGATTGTGGTTTCAGAGTGTCTGCCCTCTGATGCCCTCTCGCAACACCTACCGTCTTACTTGGGTTTCTCTTACCTTGGACGTGGGGTATCTCTTCACGGCTGCTCCAGCAAAGCGCAGCCTCTGCTCCTTACCTTGGACGAGGGGTATCACCTCACGGCCGCCCCTCCTGACCTTGAACGTGGAGTAGCTCCTCTCGGCCCGCCTGCGCCTGCGCAGCAGCCGCTCCTTGGAGGTGGGGTAGCTCCTCTTGGGTGGGACCCCTGACCTCCGGGGTGGGGGTAGTTCCAATATATTGTCCACATCCCTGGAATGCATTATATTAAACCCATTTTATGACTTTTTCCTCCATTAGACTGTTAGTTCCTTCAAGCAAAGATCATGTCCTATTCATTGTATTTACAGTGTCTAGCAAGTGACAGGTGTATGGTGGAGGCTCATTGAATATTTGTTGAAATGAGTTTAACTCATTGCTCTACATTTGAAGTCATAGTGAAGCTCCTGGATTAGTGGTTCCTGGATACCAGTCAACTGTATCAGAGACACCTGGGGACCATTTTATCAATAGAACATTTTATTGGTTTTTGGGCATTACTCTGTAAAGTATTATGATTCAGTAGTTCTGGAATGAGGCCTGGGAATAAGTGTTTTTAAAAAGCGCCTCAACTGATTCCTGTTTGCTTACAGGTTTGAGAAATATTGAACTAGTTTATTACTGTTTTATTCCATTGTATTTTATGTAAAAAATGTTGCTGCCTCGACCTTACATGTATACTCAGTCGCTCAGTTGTGTCTGACTCTTTGCAACTCTATGAACTGTAGCATGCCAGGCTCCTCTGTCCGTGAATTTTTCCATGCAAAACTACTGGAGTTGGTTGCCATTTCTTATTCCAGGGGATCTTCCTGATTCAGGGATCAAAACCACGTCTCCTGCATTGCAGGCAGATTCTTTACCACTGTGTCACATGGGAGACCCAAACCTTACATGATAATTTATTATTGAGGGTTTATAAGTTGTATCTCCTAAAGGACATATTTTAAGTCACTTTTTCATACCTGTGTAGAAATATCTTAACTTCAAGCATCTCATTGTGAGATGTATTAGCATTTTGTTAACACTGAACTGAAAAAAGCCACATTTTAAGCAGGAGTCTTCTTGAATTGGTAGTATTAATAATATTAGTTGGGCTTCATTCCATGAACTTAAGTATTTCTGGCAATTTGTATTTACTTTTCATTTTTTATTATAATTTTTCAAAATGATTTTTAAGCATTTTATTATGATTTAAGAATTAAATTGAACAAATCTTAAGTGTATTGCTCAGTGAGTTTTTACATATATACATACCATAAAGCAACAGGTCAACATATGAAACATTTCTAGCTCCTCAAAGTTTCCCCCATGTCCCGTTCCAGTCAATTAAACATACTTCCCATCATGAGATGGGTACTCTTGACTTGGATGACCATCAGCTAGTCTTATGTACAAGATTTTTTTTAGTAGTTTTAATAATATCTTTTGGTGAATATATGCACTATGTCTCTTGAACTTACACATGGAATTGCTGAGCTAAAGACAGACTTGTGTTTAACTTCAGAAGGTAATGCCAGTTTACACTGTGATCTCAATCCATAATAGAAATTGAAATTAAATTATTTGAAGCTTATGGTGAAATTTGAATAGCCTAAAACTTCCCTTTGTTTTCCAAAGGGTTTTATAATGTCAAAAATATATGTACAAAGGAAATTCGTGTCATTTTATAGTTGCCAATAAGGTAGTTTTGTTTTAGTCAGATAATTTTTCCTATATAAGCAATTTTTTTCTTTTTCCCTTTCCTTAGGTTCATCTTCGCTTGTGGATTGGTAGGCAGTCACAGGGCTGCAGAATGGGTCTCCGGATTCACTTTGTTGTTGACCCACATGGTTGGTGCTGCATGGGTTTGATTGTCTTTGTCTGGTTATACAACTTTTTTTTAATTCCCAAAATTGTCCTCTTTCCTCACTATGAAGAAGGACATATTCCAGGCATATTAATAATAAGTAAGTTTCTAAATCTTTATTTTCTTGTATAATTAAAGATTTTTTCTCATTGTGAATATTTTTGGAGTGTAATACCACTATAATAACCTTCCTTTTAATATTATTCAGTGCTATTAATATGAAATTATTTACTCATTTTAAAAGAATGACCTTCATATATTTTGCAGCGTAAGGTAATTGGTATATTTTCATATCTAACTCTACAAAATCACAAAAACCATTTTGTTTAAAGCTACACTGGCACAATAGTTCTATTTATGTAGGTGTGTGTGTATTTTTAATGTTTCTGTTATACAATTTAAATTAAGATAATTAAAGTACATGTATAAATGTATATAGTTTAAAGTGTTATTCATTGTAAAATTCAAAAGTTTCTAGATTCTTTATTTTCAAATTGAGAATCTCAAGATCTATTGAAAAGAGCAGTTGAACATCACTAATCCAATGTAATTTTGAAGCTAGCCAGTTAGAGTTAATTAAGAAGTTTAATTGTAGTATAGGTTTAAAAATGCTGCTTTGATTCTATCAAATATAGTATATGTAGTAATTTAAAAAGGAATTCATTTCTGTTAGTTAATATACCATTAATTTCTGTTCATAACGAATCTGATTTACAACAAGTTTGTCAATTTTATACAAAATAACTGTTTAAAATTAGTATATTTTAGAAAGTCCTCTTGGCAGTATTATTTGATGAATGAAATGAGTTAATCATTTTTCCATCTTATCTCTGAGAATTTAGGCTGATGCTATTAATTAAAATATGCTTTTAGCCTTTAAATATGCTTCTCAAAAAACATTTTGAAGGGTAAATACTAATTTTATTTATTTGCTTATTTTCAAGTATTCTATGGCATTGCCATGTTTTGTCTGGTTGCTTTAGTGAGGGCCTCAATAACTGATCCAGGAAGACTCCCTGAGAACCCAAAGATCCCACATGGAGGTATGGTGCTCTTAACATTCATCACTTTTACTATGCCAGAATCACCATCTTTATTAGTGTGTATTATTGCCTTTGGTATATTAATTACATATGTCATCTAAGCCACTTTCGTGTCTCTTCTCAAGTGTTTTCTTTCCAGATTTCTCAATTTAAAACCACAAATCCCAGCTTACTCCTCGTATCTGCCCTCTCTGGCTCTCCTTTTCAGTTTAGCTGTTTATTTGTCTCTCACTCCTTCCACTCTAGAGCTGTATAACCTCTGTGAGGGTGTAGATTTTTTGTTTTGTTTGCTTATTTGTTCAGTACTATATCCTTAGGGCCTAAATAGTCTGTCACTTAGTAATAATTGCTGGGGTAAATATTTGTTGAATGATATTACCTGAAAAATCACATTTTTATTTAGTAGAGGAGTTTTTCATGGTGCCACTTACCTCATGATATTATAAATATAATATTGCTTACAATATATTTACAAATATTTACAAAATAAATATGTGTTTTATTATAATGCTATTGCTTGCTTTTCTCCAAGTTGGAACAATTCAGTGAAAAATTTGAAAGCCTTTTGTTCTAGTGTCAATGGAAGTAATTTTTGGTCACCTGATTGCATAGTAACCATTTAATCACAGAAATAAATTTAAAATGTATTGCTTGCCAGATATAGTAAACCTCCCTTATCCTCTTTCCTAAGTTTTGCTTTTGAACATTTGCTATGTAATCTTTGAGAACCCTGTACTTTCTTCTAGGAAGAAATTCACATGTCTTTTCTATACATTATAGAACCAGAATATTTTTATAGTAATGCAGTAGTTTCTGAACTTGCTGTACATTAGAATCACCAAGGGAGCTTTAAAAAACCTCAATGTCCAAATCACATCCTATATTAATTAAATCGGAATGTCTTGGGGTAAGAGCCAGGTATCCATGCTTTTGAAAGATCCCAGGTGACTCGAATGTATAGAAGTTTGGAAAGCAATGTAGTCGTTCTTTCCAAAATTAGAAGTGGCAAGTCACTTAGAGAGCCTTCTTTGAGTTTGTGATTGGTTTTTGAGATCCATGATTTTGGGGCTTAATGGACCTTGCACATTTAATGATTAAGTGGGAATGACACTGATATTTATGTAGTTGTAGAAATTTCTGAAAATAATCTTGAGTATTTTTATTAATTTATAGAACAGTATCACTGTCACTTAATGGTTATTGTGGGTGTGTGTATGCCTGTGTTTGGGCAGGGAGGATGGCAGTCTGTAATTTGTATAGAATCTCTCTTCTCAACTAACCTAAAACAAAAGACTGTCTAAAATACTGATACATGTATTTTTCTACTTCAACTCTGAAACTTGATGTTCCCAGAAAATCAAGGAAGCAGGGTTTTCCTAACTCAGGACTCATTTCTGATGAAAACTTCAGTTTGCTGTGGTCAAATATTCAAATGCCTACATCTGTCAGATAGTACAAATCAGTGAAAGGGGCCAGGAAGGAACTATTTCATCTTGAACATCTCCTATCCTATCTAAAGGAAGTGGCACTAATCAGCTACACTGAAATTGTCATGCAGGACGGGTATTTTTAGGTCTTGGAATTTTTGAAGAGAAAACACGGAATCTCAGTTTTTATGAGACATTTTATGATTTAAAAAAATATTAGCAACTAATTCAAAATTTTAAAAGCATTGTTTTTAAATGAATACCAAACAAATTATACCTGAGGGCCAGATTGAATCCATCTGAAGCTGCTGTGTTACCTTTAATTTTTAGGCTCAGGTGATGAGGATACCATGGCATCTTGCCAGCCTTTTGGTTATCTGCATTATATCTGCTCTCATTGACATTTGGGCTGTTTTTCTTCAGTGGAGAGTTCCCCTTTGACCAACCAAAAAAAAAAAAAAAAAATCCACGCATGTATTTATCACATTTTAAAGTTTCTAAAGTCTTTTGGTATCTCCTGTCATATGATCCTCAAGGTGGTTGTATGAGGTGGGTAGACTGGGTAAATCAGGAGCATAGATTGTCCTTCACAGGTCATACAGTAGGTTGTTACAGAGTTGCTGTGAAGCCCAGATCCTTGTCTCCATCATCTTTTTTACCATAAATCCTCTTACAGATGAATTATCTTACCCCTTTATTCATCTTTGCTTTGGTTTGAAGGAAATTAATTAAAGCTATCATGTGCTTTTTGCTCAGTTACTTGATAATTGTATAGATACAGTTTTAGTTAAAAAAATAAAAATTTAATAGTGAAAAATAATGACTAAAGTGTTGGGTTCTACAAAATAGTGACCCTTATTCTGCATTGTTTTAAGGGTGAACAGTTTTATGTAATTGAACTCCTTAGAAATGGAAACTTAAACCCTAATGCTTTTATTATTTTAGCTACTTTAAAAAATTTTTACATGCCTTTCTGAAATATTTTACATGCCTTTCTGTTTTTTTAAACATAGTAACTTTAGTTTCTATATGACCCACCAAGTATGAGAAATTTGAATATAAGAGAATGCTTCCGTGTGAAGATCCCAAGAATTTGATTTTATAAACTTTGGGACATGTAGATGGAATAGTCAAATGAAACTATTAAATGTCTATTTAAATTACATGCATGTTTGAAATACAGAAATATTACTTTTTGTCATTTTTGAATTTTTTTAATATAAATTTATTTTAATTGGAGGCTGATTACAACATTTTTGAATTTTATGAAATTATTTTATTCAGTCTCTTAACTTTTAAAAAACAACTTTGAGTGTAATTCACACATCATATTATTCACCTATTTAAAGTGTACAATTTAGTGTCTTTTATATATACACAGAGATATACAACCAATACCACAATCAATCTTAGAACATTTTCATCATTAAGCTCTTCACTTGCATGTTAGACTTCTGTTTTTGTCATCACTAGTGCCACTTTGTTTTTATTTTTTTTATTGTTGTACATACCCCCTGTTGTACCTTGCATCCCTGAGTCTTGTTTATTTTATAGCTGAAAACTTGCACTTCTTAATCCCCTTCACTTACTTTGCGCGCCCCCCCCCCCCACCAGCCACTAGTTTGTTCTTTGTTTCTTGAGTCTGTTTCTGTTTTGTTTGTTCGTTGATTTCTTGCATTGCCAACCAGTTCTGCCAGAAAACCTCTAGTAAGACTCAGTCCTTGTATTGATTTTTGTTAGTTTCAAGTTATATTTTTCTCCCCAAAACATTACTTTGTGATCTGAAACATCGTCATTGAAAAAAGTCCCCCTAATATGTGAGTCTTTGAAAAGACTCAAAGGGAAGGTGATTTGTTCCTTTTTGAGGGATAAACCAAACCAAACCGTATCTGGCTTTATAGTCTTTCATGCAGTTACAGCATTAATAAGTTTCCCTGTTAAACAATATGACACTGTTTACCTTATATTAAAGAGGATCATTTATAGAGTTTACCTTTTTTCTTTTGTTTTATGTTTTGACTTTTCTTTCCTTTGAAAAATGTTATCTTAATTGTTAACTTTCTATATAGCTGCCATAAATTAGCAGGTGGATTCTGTCTCCCATAGGCTTTTATTTTATTTTGTTAGATGGGTAGTGCAAAAGTCTTGTAGGTAGTCATCAGACACTAGAATGTATCAGTCACCAAGATACTATTAGGACTTGAATAAATCCTGAAGAAGAAAAAAAGGAGAAGACTAAGAAATGGTTTCTGGATACATAGGGTAGGTTAAGATGGATGGCTTTTTTCTTGTTCTGCAAAGCAAAAACATAGATGATACTTTAAATTTCTGAATTTTAAAAATAGTGATTTTTTTTTTCCTTTCTTAAGACATAAATGTGTGTGTGCTTGTGTGTGAAAAATGTCCATCTTCATTTTAGATTTTTGTATCTTAAATTGAGCATTAAGTGACTCAAAGTCTGTTTGAACAAATTTATGGTCCAGACCATAGGTCAGCAAATTCTACTGTAGTGTTAGTGCCAGATAGATATTTTTAGGTTTATGAACCACATGGTCTCTGTCACAACTCCACTCTGTCGTGGTAACCCCAAAGCCGCCATACACGGTATATAAATGAATGGGCATGGCTGTGTTTAAATAAAGCTTTATTTATGGACATGAAATTTAAATTCCAAGATTTTTACATGCCACAAATTGTTATTGTTGTTATTATTTTCTATCATTTAAATTGTTAAAAATACTCTTAGCTCACACATGCATGCTAAGTCGCTTCAGTTGTGTCCGACTCTTTGTAGACTGTAGCCCTCCAGGCTCCTTTGTCCATGGGATTCTCTAGGCAGGAGTGCTGGAGTGGGTTGTCATGCCCTTCTCCAGGGGATCTTTCTGACCCAGTCATCTCTTATATCTCTTGCATTAGGCAGGTGGGTTCTTTACCACTAGCGCCCCCTGGGAAGCTCATGGATCACCCGAAAACAGGTGATGGCCTGGGTTTGCCTGTGGACTGTAGTTTGCCGACCGTAGTTTACACCACAGAATGAATTACAGTCTTTCTCTGACTATAGCCAAATTCTGTCTTTTTTCCTGAGAGTACAGCATTTTAAGTATGAAATAAATGGTTTATTCTTTGGACTGTTTTATGCTGAAATTGCCAATATTTATTGCCCCAAATTGCCCATGTTTATTTTTTAAAGAAGCTGGTTTAAGAACATAGTTTTCATGTTGTCTTTCAATGAAAATGGGCTCACCTTCACATATTCCTTGAAATATGTGAATTCAGAGTTTAACATTGGAATATTTTGGAACATCTAGTTAAGTGGGGAAAAAAGTGATATGTATGTGACATTGTATTATGCTACATATGAAATGAGTGTCTATGTCACTAACAGTTAAATAGCAGTAGTTTAATTGTACCTAAATTAAGCTTCATTATTGTTGCTCTCTCATGTAATATGTTTTCATTAAAATAAGAATTGTAAGTAAGAAATGGAAGATAATTTTATTTTAAAATGAAATATTTTAAATGTAAAAGATAATTTCTCAACTTTCATGTTATTGGAGCAATTAATTTGGTATAGCTGTTATTCATGCTTTATTGATTTCTTCAGAGATGTTTATAGCAGAATGTTTTTCCAACACTTTACCATAAAATTCCAGTATATTGATCTTACTTCTGGTCATTAAACTAGAAATAATGGAAATAAAGTAGGGTATGTTTTTAAAAAATTGAAAACTACCTACTCTTCTCTTCTATTACTTATGTTTAGAATCTTTCATTTAAAAAAAATTAAACTTGTCATGTTTTAGCAAGGATTTAGTGACTACCTATGGTGTGCTCGGTCACACTTTGCATATACTAATATTCACTTGGAGCATTGAGGTTAGGTTAATTTTACTATACCCATAATTTTAATGAGGTTAGGGTTTAGTGAGGTTTTCCATAAGTGATACAAAGTTTAAGAATTCTTATAGAGGTAAAATTCCATGTCAAGAAATATTAAGATTATATATCCTGTATAACAGTTGTCTTGGTAGATGACAGTCCCATAGAGTTTTTAATGGCTCTGACTACAGGAGTTCTTAATGGAAATAAATTACTTTTTCCTTTATTCCTGTAAACTTCATGTTTTGAGCACAGAGCCTAGTCGTGTGCACTTTCACAACAGACTAGAGGAAACTGCTCCTTGGTAGTAGGATAGAGTTTTGTAGAGGACTCCTTTATTTCCATTAAATAGTGATTTTCTTGTAATCCTCTTCACTTCTGAAACGATTCTAGTACCTCTTAAACGCATCTGAACTGTTTTTCCATCCCTCTGTCGTAAATATTCCCAAATAAATCCATTCAAAAAATGGTTTTGTGTGGGAAGTTTGGGGGGATGCCATCTCTGTTTATGCAGTTGATTTTGACTTTCTAGTCTATGAAACCAGTACTCAGCATTATCTCTTCTTTAGAACCATTAGATAATAAATTTCTAGAAATTAACTTGTTTCAATAAAATTCTGTTTTAATGTAATAATTTGCTTGTAAATAAGAGTTTTGTCATTAAATTTTACTTACAGCAATATACTTAAACCCAAATATGTTGTTTTTTATCCCTTAGTTTGACTATTAACAGTCTTATTTTATAGTGTTTAAAATTAGAAACGTACAAAATAAAACATGCAGAGAATAGAGAAGCAACGTTCACGGCAAACATTTACGGTAGAGACTTAGGCACATATCTCGAAGAATTCCTATAAACTCTTCGAAATACTTGTTGCTAAATTTCACCATTACTCATGTTCCTTTACTAAATGAATTTTAATTTCCTTCTCTAGAAAGGGAGTTCTGGGAATTGTGTAACAAGTGTAATTTGATGAGACCGAAGCGTTCCCATCACTGCAGCCGCTGCGGCCACTGTGTTAGGAGAATGGATCATCACTGTCCATGGTAAGAAATGAATAATTCACTTTTTGAAAAAAGAACGTAGTAAAAAATAGATATTAGTACTTAGCAGATTTAAACAAAAAGGTTATATCAGAGTTATACAGTTTAAGAAAGCCTTTTTATAAGGAGACCTTTAATTGATTATATGGTTCTATCAACTCCCAGGGTCATTTTTTGAGATCATAGATTTTTCTAACAAGGAGATATTTGAGCAGAAAACCAAAAATTAACACGCACCCAAATATACAAAAGAACTAAAGTGGTTTTATTAAATGAGGCAGTGTAGGTAAAGCATTTAGTATAGTATAAGACATACAGAGAGTACTTAAATTTAAATATAGTAGCTGTTACTGTTTCTAACTGTAATGTAAACCATATACATCTCATTGTTTGTATTTCCCTTCCAATTTAATTAAAGAGTAACATTTCAGATACTTTATACCTCTCTTCACTTCCTTTCAGCCTTTTTTTTCAGTGTTATGTGTTGGATATAGGGATTAATATTACATGCTAGCTAGAAGCAAAAAAAAACCAGAATAGTTGATTTTGCTGAACTGCCAACATTTTTGGTCAGTAGGGGGCTCTCTTGTAATATTTAAATAAAATGTTCAGTTGAGAAATGGAATTTTTGAAAACAAATGCTGTGAGAGTTCTGCATTGTATCTCATTTCAAAGCTGTCACAAAAATCTGTGAAAAGATATTGTATTTAATTCTGTTTTTCTAGCATGGGATCTCTGCATAAATATTTAAACTGGTATGGTGTAGCACTTTATAAATATATCTATATACATGTATATTTATGTTTATACACACATGTATACAAAGTTAGCTACATAATAATCTTCTTAAATTTATAATTGCATTTATCTGAGATGTCTCAAGGGTAAATTTTAGTTTTGTCTAGTAATGCTAATCATTTAGAGCTGCCTTTATTTTTGATACACAAGTTATCAGCAAGCTTTTAGTGGGAATTTGGTTTTCACTATAAAATGATTATTTGACTAGAAGATAATTTCCTGAGATTCAGAAAAAATAAGAGCACTGTGTTACTATGTAAAAGGTTTAAAATTCCATCACAGGATAGTTTAGTATATAACATACAGTTGGTGTGCCTGGAATTTATTTGGATTAATTCTCAAATGATTTTATAAACCTCAATGATCTGTTTACAGTTATAATAGTAATAGGGTTTGCTTTTTAAAGCTGTGTAAAGCATGTATTCAGGTAAGTGATAATCACACTGAAAAACTCAATTTTATATAATTTTTGAGTAACATTTCTGATTAAAAATATAATGAATGTTCATGATGGTTGGATATCGATATTTCCTTTTAAGTGAATGCAGTAATTTAAGCTTAAAAAATAATCGATATTTCCTTTTAAGTGAATGCAGTGATTTAAGCTTAAAAATAATCAACTATTTTATAACTTTTATCTAGATTATATATAGATTATATAGATTAGATTAGTGATATTATTTATTTATTTTCAAGGAATTAAGACTGTCTTGGTGACCAAATAAAGTTCTTTTTAACCAAAATTCTAGAATTGGGGTAAGCTCTCTGTTCCTAGGCCTTCTGTTTCCACAGTTTAGTCACCTTCTCAGAGCCCTGGTGAGAAGAGGAGTGGAAGGTCAAAGAGCTATAGACAGGAAAAGAGGGTCGATCAGGGGCATGAATAGATATAGGGACTTATGTGCTTGAATTCCCTAATAAAGCATTGCTGAGCTATTCAGAGAGTGAGGGAAATGTACAGTGTGAAGCAGAAGCAAGGAGAATTTTCGATATTTTCAGAAATTGCATTATCTTAACTGTTTAACAGCTTTAGATTTAGAGGTCAGTTCTCTTGATGACCTCAAGATTTACTCTATTTTTGACTCTGATCACTCTTTCTAAGGAATTCCTTACCAAAACAGTTTTTACATGTAGATGATAGTAGTGTTTCTTACAGTTCTATTCTTAAGAAGAATGCAATGTTCATAGCAGTTGTATCTCAGATTTTGGGGAGACAGAAAGGGTGGGGCAAAGATAAAGCATCTTTTAAGCAGTAGCTATTGGGGAGTGTTTTTGAGTGCACACAGAAGTACTCTTCCCTGGTAGCCCTGCTTACAGATAACAAAACACAGGAAGTTTTCTTGTTTATTCAGCATGATTTCTTCAGTCTAAGAAATGCCTCTTTCAGGTTTCTGTTCAGTTATATATCTGCTTTTAAAAAATAGACAGCACATCTTTAATACAGTTTAAGTTAGGAATTTGGCCCTATTATTTTTTCAAACAGTGGCAGTATAATGCTATAATATGTTGAAATTAAAACATTGTGAAAGATAATTTGTAGTTTTGAACTAGGAATTGAACTGCTGGAATTGTAAAGTATTTAGAAAATTTAGATACAGTAACTTTGGAACAATAAAATATTCAGCTTGCATTAATCTTGAATTTTTGGAATGCTAACATTAATCCTTTTTCCTAGATTTTGGTTCATTGTTGTATTGGTGGAAACGTAGCTCTAAGAACTTATACGTACTTTTGAATATATGTTTATTTTCAGCCACCAAGGGTTAGACTGTAAAAGTAAGAAAAATTGTGAATGCTTAGCAGTATGTCAGAATGGCAGGTTTAAGTTACTTTGCTTTTACATCATTCAACTTGATCTCCACAGCTGGAATGCTGCAGTGAAAGAGCAGTGTACAGAAGAGGGTTCTTGTTCTCTTGACCACAGTCTCTCTTAACTGTACATCCTCTGGCAATTGTCCTAACTCCTCTGTTCCTCTTTTGTATCAGTGAAGCAAGGAGACTGCCATCTGTTCTTCCTGCCTCACTGGCTTGTTGTTGAGTTGAATGGGGAATCATATACAGGACTCCTTTGACAAGTAGAATGTGCTTTACAAATGTGAGGTGGCATGTTTATGTCATATCTTTTCTTATGTACTCTTTGCTTTTAGGTTTGAGTGGGTTGGACTTATCTCTATGAACTTAAGCACTTAAGAAGTTGTTTGTGCTTATTTCTAGTTTTACCATCCTAAAATTAACATCTTATTAAAGTTTGAAATATTTTTTCTTTTTCCTTTTTTTTTCTTTAGGATTAACAATTGTGTTGGTGAAGATAACCATTGGCTTTTTCTGCAGTTGTGTTTCTACACTGAACTTCTTACTTGCTACGCACTGATGTTTTCTTTCTGCCACTATTATTACTTTCTTCCGCTAAAAAAGCGTAATTTGGTAAGAAATGTTTATATCCACTAATGTTAGAACAGCTGTAGTATATAGTTATTAACATGTGGTGCTTTTAAAAGTGTAGAAAATTGAGAACAAAAGTAATGAACATAAACCCTCAAATTGGTGCGTTTTAAAATGTATTGGAATTAAGAAAATGGACCTATTCTGACATTGCCTTTTAACCAAATCTATTTATGCTTACTTGTTAGTGTCGAGTTCTTTAAAAAGTGACATATTAGATCTCTCAATATATAGATATTTTCGTTTTAAATCTGCAGTAGTGAAAAGCAAAGTGAAAAAGGTTAGCTTCTTATTTCTTTTCAGGAGTGAAAATAGACTTGTTTAATTCTTAAAAGTTCTCAAAGGAACATTAAGTTCTTGAGAAAAGGATTCGTTCCCCTGCACCCCAACTCCAACTTTTAACATTGGTGATAAGATGAATTTTCAGATGCTTTTAAAAGTTGTTGTTATATATCCATTTGAGGCAATGCTTTTCCCACTTCGTAGAGGAACTACAATATATGTTAATAAGATTTGCCCAGAACGCTGGTGTTAAAGGTAATAGTAGTAACAGCATCAACCAGGAGTTTTAAGTCTTGACTATATGTCAGCAGTGTGCTATGGACATGTGATTTTAATTCTCACTTAAATGCTCACCACAATCACATGAGGTGGATGTGATTTTTCCTCCATTTTTTATAGATGAGGAAATAGACTACTAGAGGTTAAATAAGCAGTTACTGAAGGAACAAAGCTAGGAAGTGATTATTTAACTGGTTTTAGTTGTAGACTGGGATTTGAATCTGGGTTTGTGTTTTCTGAATCATATCTTGCGTGCTTTGTTTGTAGAACTTGTATTCCAGCCTGATCCTGTGTGCCATTTTGACTTAGATTGTGTTTTTAGAATGCTCTGTGTATGTGTGTGTGTGTGAGAGAGAGAGAGAGAGAGAGACAGAGTTTGGGTACTTACAGGAAGCAAGATAGGGAAGGAGACAGGGAAGAGGAATAGAATTTCTGATGAAGAAGGGTGTTTTTTATTTCCTATTTAAGTCATTTTATACTCTTTAAACCTTTTCTTTTAAAAATAACAAGCTTAGTGATAGCACATACAAGTAAATTTTGTAATAATGGAACAGTTGAGAGAAGGTCTTTGAGTTCTGTGTATTTAGATCTTTTTTGTACACATGATCATTTTGTATAATTCAAAGAGGATATTTACTGTTGTTGCTTGGTTGCATATATTAGTGGGCCTTGTCAAGGTAATTCTACATATTAAATGCAGAATGAACCATTAAAATTAGATGCAAATAACTGAAAAAAGTTCAAGGAGGAGAACTGTAAATATAGGTGTTTGACATTTATCACACTAAGAATTTAGTGCATACTAATACTAGAGTCTTAGAAATGTTTTATCTTATAGATGAATTTCTTTTTTATGCTTTCTTATATTTTGATTTTACTTTCTGATAAAACCAGGTACAAAAGAATGGTCACCCAAAGCATCCAGATCAGAAGCCCTAAAACAATAGCAGTTAACATTTAAAGAATCATTTAGGGTTAGCAAAGTACTTTCTGCACGTGTCATTTCTTTTAATTCCCACACCATGTGAGGTGGCCAAGATGTGAGTGTGACTTTAAAGCCAGACTCGTTGGGTTTGAATCTCAATGATAGATTAATTTCTGATGTATTTGGTATTGTAGTTAGAACATGTAAAATGTTATATGTATTCTCCAAGTAATCTGTTTCAAATATTCAATAGATTGAGCCTAATAAGAAGAGCTTTAAAATAAAAATGTACCTGTAAGATGAAGATCAGAATGTTTTGAGAATGGAGAGAGAGGTAGAATCTCATAGTATTAACGAAAAGCTAGCAGAATTTCTCTAGGAGGGAGTGCACTGTGGCAGTGTGGAGGGATTGGCACACTGTGGGTGTTGGGATAAATTTGACGCTCTACCTGTTTTTATTAATCAAGTTTTGTTTGAAACATAGCTGCTCTCATTCGTTTATGTTTTGTTTGCAATTGCCTTTGCAATACAACAGCAGAGTTAAGTAGCTGTGACAGAGGCTACTGAAAAGCCTAAAATATTAGGTATCGGGCTCTTTATCTTGCATTTACCAGCTTCTGGTAGTGGAAAGATCTTGATTTTATAAACAGACACACCTAGAATTAAGCCTGGCTTTTCTTATTGTGAGTATAAGCTTTGACACATCATTTAACCTTTCTGAATTGTAATATCCACTTGAAAAATGTGAATAGTAGTGAGATTTAATGAGATAGCATGTGTAAAAGTTCTTGGTAGATAAGAAATTTTCAATTTATGTTACATTTGATTTTGGTGAAAGCTCTCAGAAGAAGGGAACAGTTTTTCTTTGCCCCTTTAATTTTTATGAACATTTAACAGACTGTTTAACAATGTTACCAGGAGATCGATGACAGAATAAAAAAGTTCCATCACTCAAATAAGAATATAATGATAATATTTAAGTGAAGGATTAAGACATTACAAATTACAAACTGATTTGTCTCTCCAAACGAAAGGTAGAAACTCCGGAAAAATTGCTATCATTTAGAGGAAAGAGCACTTTTTTTTTAATGGAAAAACTGATTACAGATGATACTAACATACTTAGAACATATACATAGACATGTATTTACATGCATAATGACAAAAGACTAGCAGCATAGTAAAGGTTGATTAAGAAATGTAAAATCCAGGATGAAAATATAAAAAGGCAGTACAAGTTGGTTTTTAAAAATTCTAACCTGAGTTTCCTTAGAGCAATCACTTGTAGAAACAATACAGATACTTTTAAAATTCTTAAAAATCATAATTATTGTTAGTCAGTAGGATTACCAGGTGAAAATCAAATAATTAACTCTATCATATTGGTTGTAATAAAGCTGCTTTGGTAATAGTAAATTACAGATAGTTCTATGGACCTGACAGAGTTTTTAGCTAGCAGTGCTGAGCAGGAATTGTTCAAGGTTTATAGTATCCTTGTTGTATTAAGTAGGATGTTTTTAAAATTACCTTCATGTTAGAGAGAATGGAATTGAAACCCAAAGCGTTTATGTTATGATATTTCTGAGAGCATTTGGCATCCTATTGAGGAATCCATTGTGTTTTAACCCTGTTTATGGTGTATTTTCTGAATGAAGTGATTCATAATATTTTAAAGTTAGGTATATGGAGAGGAGAATTTTACCATAATGTTATCCAGTATAAGAAAAGACTCTTTTGTTTGACTAATACTGTTTTTATATAGTATGTTTATCATTGGTGTCTTTAACCTACTGAAACTCACTAGGTGTGTTAGTTGCTCAGTCGTCTCTGACTCTGCGACCCCATGGACTGTAGCCCGCCATGCTCCTCTGTCCATGGGGTTTCCTAGGCAAGGATAGTGGGGTGAGTTGCCATTTCTTTCTCCAGGGTATTTTCCTGACCCAGGGGTTAAACTTTTCCTTCAGATCCTTGGAATATATAGCCCTAAATATTCCAAGGATCTGAAAGAAAATGAATGTTCAATAGTACTTAGCATTCATTGAAATGAATTCTAATCATTTCATTGATTAAGATGTTGATGATTTAAAGCTATGTTTCCAGGTACATAGGGCTTCCCAGGTGGCACTAGTGGTCACGAACCCACCTGCCAATGCAGGAGACCTAAAAGACTCAGGTTCGATCCCTGGGTCTGGAAGATCCCCTGGAGAAGGGTGTGACAACCCACTCCAGTCTTCTTGCCTGGAGAATCCCATGGACAGAGGAAACTGGTGGGCTACAGTCCTTTGGGTCGCAAAGAGTCATGACTGAAGTGACGCACCAGGTACATGCAATCTTAGAATTCTAATATTGTTCTAATGAGTTTACTCTTGTATCATTATAAATTATACCTTTTTATCTGCAGTAATTATTCCTGCCTTGTAGTGTTTTCTGTTATTAATTTAGCTATGTTATTTTGGTTAGTATTTTCAACTTTTTACTTACAACCTTTATCAGTTGTCTTTGTGTCTTGTAGACACCAAATATTTCTCTTGTTTTTAAAGTCTAGTTTGATAATTTTTGTCTTCTAATTGAAATGGTCTATTTCATTTATTTTGACTAATATTAATCCTATCTTCCTACTATTTATTTTTTATTTCACCCCTCTGTTCTTTGTTTACATTTTTCTCCTTTTCTATTTGCTTTGAAATTTTCAATTAAAAGAAATTTCTAACATACCCCTTCTGAGGCTTTTTCTCTTTTACTCTTTTAAAAATGGTATTCCCAGAGATCAAAACATTCTTCCTTGGTTTTCTGAAGTTTAATATAAATTGGTACTTTAAACATTACCAAGATAATAAATGGAGTAGCCTTAGAACCCCTCCTATTATCATCATTTTTGGTATTGTGGGGGCATAAAATAGATGTAGAAATAAAACTCATGACAATTATCATTTGATTTTCATTTATAAATTATGTGTTATAATACATATGTTATATAAAGTCAGTATTTGTTTAGAGTTACCCACATATTGATGCTTTTTTTGATCCTGCATAACTTCATAAGTTCTAAGCTTCTTTCTGAGAATATTTTTTCCTGCTTTTTGGTGGAAGTGTACTGAAACAAATTTTGCCAGTTTTTGGTTCACCTGAAAATGTCTTTATTTCTCTTTCATTTTTGAATGGTTTATTTGCTTGGCATAGAATTATAGGTTTAGAGTTATTTTCAGGTTTTAAAAGATATTATTTCCTTGTCTCCTGGTTTCCATCAGTTCTGTTGTAAAGTCAATTGTTAGTTTTATAGTTCGTTCATTGAAGTAATGTGTCTTTCTCTCTAACTGCTTTTATGATTTAGTTGTTTATATTATTTTGGCTTTGTTGAGGCATAATTAACGTATACATTTATAAGATACTTAAATTGTGCATTACGATAATTTGATGTATGTATACACTTTGAAGGGCTTCCCTGGTGGCTCAGCTGGTAAAGAATCCGCCTGCAATGCAGGAGACCTGTGTTCGATCCCTGGGTCAGGAAGATCCCCTGGAGGAGGGCATGGCAACCCACTCCAGTACTCTTGCCTGGAGAATCCCGTGCACAGAGGAGCCTGGCAGGCTACAGTCCATGGGGTCGCCAAGAACTGGACAGGACTGAAGCAGCTTAGCACAGCACATATACTTTAAAAGGATTCCCACATCTAGTTAACACCTCTGTCGCCCCACATATTAATCTTTTTTATGAGAACATTTAAGTCTTCTCTCTCAGTGAATTTCAGTTGTGCAATATGGTAATAAAACAGTAGTTACCATGTTTTATGTTAGGTCCTTAGACCTTATTCATCTTACACCTAAAATTTGTACTCTTTTATCTGTCTTTCCCTTTTACCCCCAACTCCAGCCCCTGGGAACTTTTCTACTTTCAGTTTCTAGAGTTAACTTAAAAAAAAATTTGCACAGATAAGTGATACCATTTGGCTTATTTCACTTAGTGTAACGCCACCAGCGTACATCCGTGTTATCAGAAATAGCAGGATCTCCTTCTTTCTCATGGCTGAATAGTATTACATTGTGTGTGTGTGTGTGTGTGTGTGTATAAAATGTCTTTTTTATTCATTCATCCATTAATAGATTCCTCGGTTGCTTCCATATTTTGACTGTTATGAATAATGCTGCAGTGAACATGAGAATGCAGATATCTCTTTGATATTCTGTTTTTATTTCCTTTGCATATATGCCCAGAAGTAAAGTTGCTGGGTCATATGGTAGTTCTATTTTTAATTTTTTGAGAGGTCTGCATACTGCTTTCCATAGTGGCTATAGCAGTTTACATTCCCACCAACAGTGCAAAAGGGTTTCCTTTTCTCCACATCCTTGATAACACGTACCTTTTACTTTTTGATGATAGCCATTCTAATCTAACAGGTGTGAGGTGATATCTCATGGTTTTGATTTGGATTTCCCTGATGATTAGTGATATTGAGTACCTTTTCATTTCCCTGTTGGCTATCAGTATATCTTTGGGAAAATGTCTATTCAGGTATTCTGCCATTTTTTAATCATTTTTTTTTCTGTTGAGTTATATGAGTTCTTTATGTATTTTGAATACTAACCCCATATTAGAGAGATGATTTGCAAATATTTTTACACATCACATAGATTGCCTTTTCATTTTGTTGGTGGTTTCCTATGCTGTGCAAAAGGTTTTTAGTTTGAAGTAGCCACACTAGTTTATTTTGCTTTGGTAGCTTCGTTTTTGGTGTCAAATCCAAAAAATCATTACCAAGACCAGTGTCATGGAGCTTACCCAAAACCCTTTCTTCCATGAGTTTTATGGCTTCAGGTTTTACCTTCAAGTCTTTGATTCATTTTGAGCTGATTTTTGTGTATAGTGTAAGGTAGGGATCCAGTTTCATTCTTTTGCATGTTACTGTCCAGTTTCCCCGAGGACCGTTTATTGAAGGGACTGTCCTTTCCCCATTGACTCTTCCTGCCTTCTTCATCATAAATTAATTGACCATGTAAGAGTGTTTTTTGTTTTCTTTTTCTGAGCTGTCTGTTCAGTTCTGTTGATCTCAGTGTCTTTTTATGTCAGTATCATACCATTTTGATTGCCATAACTTTGTAATGTATTTTCAAATCAGGAAATGAGATGCTTCCAGCTTGGTTTTTCTTAAGATTACTTTGGTTATTTGAGATATTTTGTGGTTGTATACACATCTTAGAATTATTTGCTCTATTTCTGTGAAAAAAGTGAAGTCAGAATTGTGATCGGGATTGCTTTGAATCTGTAGACTGCTTGAGTAGTATGGCCATTTTAAGAATATTTAATTTTTCCAGTCTGTGAGGCTTGAAGAGCTTTCCATTTATTAGTTGTCTTCAATTTCTTTCATCACTTTCTTCACTGAACAGATCTTTCACCTTGTTGTTTAAATTTACTCCTAGGTATTTTATTCTTTTTGATACAATTATCAATAGGATTATTTTCTTAACTTTCTGATAATTTGCTATTAGTTTATGGAAATGTGAATGATATTGTATATTAATTTTGCATTCTGCAACTTTATGGATTTGGTTATTAGCTCTAACACTTTTTTGGCGATCTCTAAGTTTTCTATATGTAATACTGTGTAATCTGCCAATAATGTCAGTTTTACTTCTTCCTTTCTAATTGAATATCTTATTTCTTTTGCTTGCCTAATTGTTTTGATATCCAGTGTTGAATATTCATGATGAGAATGGTTGTTCTAGTCTCATTCTTGATCTTAGAGGAAAATCTTTTAGCTTTTTATCGAGTGTGATATTTCTGTGGGCATGTCATATATGGCCTTTATTATATTGAAATATGTTCCCTCCATACCTGGTTTGTTGAGTTTTTATCATGAATGGATATTGAATTTTGTCAAGTGCTTTTCTGTGTCCTTGGAGAAGATCATATATTTATCCTTCAGTTTATTAATGTAGTGTATTGATACAATCAATCACTGATTGATTTGCAGATGTTGAAACATCTTTGCATCCCTGCAATTAAATCCCACTTGATCATGGTGTGTGATCTTATTAACGTATTGTTGAATTTGACTTGCTAAATATTTTGTTGAGGAATTTTGCATCTTTGTTCATCAGATATATGGTTCTATAATTTACTTTTAGTGTTATTTGGTTTTTATATCTGGTTAATACTGGCTTTGTACAATATTTTTCACTGTTAGAATTTTCGTTTGTTTTTTTTTTCATAGATCACTTCTCTGGTGAAATTCTTCATTTGTCATTAAACTTTGAACATTTTAATGCAAGTTCTTTTAATGTTTATGTCTGAGATCTTCAGTGTTGAGATCCACTTGTGAATCTGCTTCTGTTGACTTTTTTCTTCTCTCTTTTAGTTTCAGATATTTGTCCTTTCTTCTGATATATCTGATAAGTTTTGTTAGATACTAGGCATTTTATATGACAAATTGTAGAAGACCTGGTTGATGCTTTCTTTTTCAAGATACGATTTACTTGTCTTTGTGGACAGTCAATAAGAGAAGACTCATCTTGATCCAGCCAAAGATTTATGTAATATGTATTTCTAAGGCAAAATAACAAAACATCGGTCTTAACACAGCAGTTCTTTTGAAGATGAAATTTACGACATCCGTTGAGCCCTTGTAGGGCTTACGGTTTGGGTTTAGTCTTCATGAAGAACTGGTTTCCGTTTCTCCTTTCTCTCACGTTGTAGCCCTTGGGGGGATTTTCCAGCTGGAAACTTCAGCGTGTGCAGTGACTTCTGCCATGGCGTCTCCCAAGCTCTAGGGGATTGTAGAAGGCTCTGAGCCTCCACGTCTACCTGACCTTTCATGCAGTGCTGTTTATGAGCTGACAGTTACCTTTAGGTAAAAAACAGTGTGGAATGTAGAGCTCACCTTAGTGCATGTCTGCCCTTTCTGGGATGCTAGTCGTTTACACCCTGGCTGGTTTGGCTGCTTCTGTGTCTTCAGTCAGCTGTTTATTTACCAATTAATTGGGTTTTGTCTGATTTTTAGTAGTGTTTTTATTGGTAGGGTTATTCTCATACAATCTCCTCTTTCATAAGTATCATTGGCATACAGTTTTGTTTAAAAACTTCTTCCCAGGTGATTTTATCATTGCTTCCGAACTGCACAACTCCAGGAGACAGCACTCATATCGCAATCTGTGTAAACCGGATCCTTTGAAGTTGTACCGAAAAATGCTCCTGTAACTGGAAGGTTTGAGAGCTCTTGTTGTGCTGTAGAGAATTAAACTGGCGGTGGGCCTTATCATATCAGTAGTGTTAAACCAGATGGAGAAACGGAGGAAATCGTTGCTGGACAAGAGAATAACAAAAGGCTAAAAAGCTTGAGGCAGTTAATTGGAAATTGGTTTTAAGGTCACATTTGTTCTAAGATACTAATAAACTCTATAGAAAATTTTCTTAAGTCTAAATAATAGAAAACTCTCCTTACTATAGCAGGTTTTTTTTTTTTTTTTTTTTTTTTTTTTGGTAATGACATTTATCATATTTTCCATAGAGGTAGAAAATTGCCAGTAATTTCAGTACAAAAATCACTATTGGTGTTTTTTATAAAGTAGTGTTTTGTAGTGGAATATTCTTCAAACAATCCAGCCCCAGCCATTTTTACCTAAGCCCTTGCCTGTCTCTCATTTTTCTCTAAAACAAACAAAAAACGTATATCCAGTTCTTGTTTTGTATGTAAAGTTGTCTTGATAGTATCAGAAACCTTGTTCGTAAAACTTGCTGTTCTTTCTGTTATTTGGGATATGGTATAAAGATCCCCAGATAACCCTAATTATCTTTGGAGATCATGTTTCTGGTTACTGTGCTTCTTTCTTGTGGAGAAAAAGTACAATCAGAGTATGCCATGGTCTTTGACCCTGTATTCTGTCAGCCAGAGGAAGTGAAAGCTTTAGTCTGTATTTTTCTTTATGCCCCTTCAGGTAGATAGATGGCAGCATATATCTTTTCTAGACCATCTTCAGTTCTAAAGCTGAGTGCTTATTCTCTAGGTGGGAAAAGAAAGTGTTAACAACTCTTGTTTAGGTATTTGTTTCTTTTTTTCTTTTTCTTAAATGTGAAAGTATTCATTAAACAAAAGAAAAAGACTGACTTTTAAACTTGTGGTGATGTTACTTAACCTGTATTTAGGAGAAAACTGGTAGATTGTTGGTTAAGTGCGTAGGAGAGAAAGAATTGAGAGAAAGCAGGCGGGTTCACAAACTCTGGGATGTAAAGGGTTTGGAACCTGATTTTCTTCCATTTCTCTCTTCTCTTGGCTTTGTCCTTTCAGGAAAGTACAGTCTCTGCTGGATTGTTTTAATAGCTTTGCAATAACCCCTTTGTTTTTGAGAGTAACTTAATGCTTTTTAGATTTCTTCTTAATCTTTGCTTTTAAAATATCCACCTATCATGGGCTTCCAAGGATTTATGTGTTTTTACTATGTGAAATTTTAAGGAAATGCTTTAATATATCCCTTAGTCAGAGAAAGGGGTAATACGAAAAAGTGAAGGCAAGGAATTTATTCACCATGTATCAATGCCCCAAATCAGTATTTATTTTTGTGTTGTAAATATTGATTTATAGCCTGTCTTACACTAAAGAAGGCCTACAAACCCAAGAAGAATTAGTATTGCCATCTTCTTTGTGAATAGTAACAAAAAAAATCTCTATAAATTCTCAGGTAACATTGAGACAAAAATTCATATTTAGAAAATTGCAGAAACATAAATAATAAGTGTCTTTCTAAATAAATGGGGATAAATAAAACATTTTCAGTTAGAATCACAGAATCCAAAATTAATAAAAATTATAAACTTGGAGATATTTGTAGATATTTTCAAATGTTAGATGTCAGATTAATTCAACCATCATTTGTATTTATCATGCCACTATAATGTTATTTTTTATTTAAAATCCTCTTGAATATAATGTCTTCCTTTAAGTATGATTGGGGTGAAAATCATCTTAAAGATTTAAAAACTTGTAGATTGGGGAGCAATTTGGCATTTTAAATTAACAAAATGGATAGATATTAAAGAAAATAAATTTTCTTTAGTCAGAGACTCTATTTGACTATATTTTACATTTTAAATAAATTTTAAATGTTTATAAGCAAATGTCTGGTCATTTGGCATCTTGTTAAATTACAAAAATGTAGTTGATCTTATTGTATGCTAATTGTTTACCAAAACCATTATTAGAAAATTATAAAATTTTAATCAAATATGAGGGAAAGTATCATTATAATTAGAGAATATGCTTTCTATAGTTCATTATTTATTGATCCATGAATATTTCATTCATTTCAGGAATTTTACGTTATATTTTTCTTGATTTGTAACAATTGAATTAGTGGAAAAGTCAGCTCTTTTAAAATACCATGAGAGGATAAGTAGTGTGGTTCCCATTGTACAGAAAAGGTACTGAGATTCAGAGAGGTCCAGTAACTTGTCTAAGCAGAGAATTATCCCACCTGGCAGAGGGGTGTTTGGGTCCCTTTCTGTCTATCCCTGAATCAATATTCTTTTTTTTTGTTTTTTTAATTTTTTTTTTTTAATTAGTTGGAGGCTAATTACTTCACAACATTTCAGTGGGTTTTGTCATACATTGATCCCTGAATCAATATTCTTTCTGTACTTATAAAGTTACTATTTCACTGTTTGCACTTTACCCTGAGGAAGATTTTTCAGCAGTTTAAAAAATAGTCAAACATCCACAAAATCTCCAGAGAAATCTTATTGAATCTCCTGATTGGTAAATTCATACTTGGCTGTTTCCATTTTTAATTGAATCAGCACATTTTTAGTAGTTAATCTAATGTAAAGATTGTCAAAATACATGTTATAAAAGCATTATAGAAAGTTAAAAATATTTTTAAAAATATGTAAATGCTGACAATCACACATTGTAGGCAGTACTATCTCTACATTCTACGTGAGAAAATAAGAGATTATTTTCTTTCTTTAATAATTTCTAACTGTTAGCATAGAGTTTATGCAACTGATCATTTGTGGCACAGTTCTGAAGTTACATCTTTTAAATTGTTTTTAGATGAAGTAGATTCAGATAATTTCTAGTTGATTCTTTTGTATCTGTTTTTATATGAAGGGCAAAAACTAATATATTAACTGCATTTAAGGCTATGGGGTAAGTGACAGAAGTGGGAAAGGATGGGAAAGGATTTCAATAAAGGACATGCTGCCAGTATTCAGAAGAGGAAAATAAATAATGTTTAGCAGTCCAGCCAACTCTTCTGCTAGGAAGATGCATTATTATTATTCCAATTAGCTCCTATCTAATAGTGTTGCTAGGGATTGATGTCAGATAGAACCTTGCCATGGGGTTATTTGCATAGAGTTTTGGCTAACAAAGAATAGAAGCAGCTAGAGGACTTGGTTGCAGGTAGCTTTGAGTATTAATAAATCTCTTTATAATTTAGTTTAATCTTTTTATATAATCAATCTTAAAGTATACTGAGTACTTCAATTATTTATTGCTATTTTAAAAAATGATTTAGGCTTTATATTTATATAGAGTCATTTAGTGTGGACATTTTAGAATGAATAAAATTTCTGGAAATATGTACTTAGTTTATTTTTGGCAAGAATAGCCAAGAATAGTGTGAAATTGAGATAAATATGAAATGAAAATTATTTCATTAACAAGTATAGAGATAATTTTTTTTTTTTTTTGGTCTCTTTCCTGAAATGCTAGTTGAAGTACCATCTCTTGGTAAATTTTTCTTTCCTTTTTTTTGGCTTGGAAGGTATGGTGTCAGATGTATAATTAGTTAATATGTGTTAAAAAAAAAACTATATAAGAATACCTTACTGTTCTAACAGTTGTCAATTCTATATGTCGTATATCCTTGTGCTTTTACTGACAGGTGGAACAAAGAAAGCTTATACTAAATCTTGATCTTGCCTTGCAGTACCAGGTCTCCTGAATGTATGTTCTCATTAAATTCTATATAGCTAATTATTTATGAATATTATAACACTTAATGTAAAAATTTAGCAGTTTTATTTCTCTATGAGAATATTTCAGTCACTGTGAGTTTAAGTGGTTAAATGCTGTCAGCAGTTTTACAATCTCACTCATCTCATTTTTTATCAAACACATATAGCAAGAACGTATGGTATCCTGCTTTCTTACCAATTTGCTCTAACTTTTCTAGAGTTTTTCCTGCTAAAAGATAGGAAGGCAGACAAAATTATTTTTCTGAGATGTTTTACCCTCAGCCATGAACCTGGCAGTCAGGTGCCAGTGAAATTTGCTCCCTGAGAAAGCTGCATTTATATCTGTATCCAAATTTAATGTAGGATTCTGATCACTCAGCAAGAGCCTTAAGTCAGGTATGAAGAGTGATTTTTTTTCCATTCAGATATTAATTTGCACTAGAATTTGACAAAACTGTAAAGTACATTTTACCTGGGGACTGGAGGTGAGAGTGCTATACAGAATAATCCTGTAACTTGTCTGTGATTTTGAATGTAATGGTGAAACTGAAGGTGAAGCCCATTCCAGAAAGTGCTGCTAACTGTACATATGTGGTAGGATTTCACTTTATGCAAAAGCAAGGGCCACATGAACCTAACCTCAGCATGTGCAGTTGGTTATTTAGCCATTTTCAAAATTCAAATCGGTATACTCTAGATACTTTGGTTGTGATCTCAGCTATTTTCATCTTTGAAAAAGAGGGAAAACAAACCCCGTGCCAGGAGTGCAGTGGGGGAAGAAGGGAGAGTTTGATAAGGATATCTGGAGATACTTGTGATTGTCACAACTGGGAGAGTGCTACAGGCGTTTAGCAGGGATGCTGCTAAATGTCCTGCGTGAACAGTGCCAGCCCTTACAAAAGGATATTTTGGCACAAAGTGTAGTAATGTGGAGGCTGAGAAACCCCTTCACAGTAGCAGAAGGATCACAAATACCTCTCGTGTTAATTTTCAGGCTAGTCTCATAAAAACACAGAAAACGGGGACCTCTGTGGTGGTCCAGTGGTTGCTACGTGCTTGCACTGCAGGGGGCACAGGTTTGATCCTTGGTCAGGGAACTAAGATCCCACATGCCGGGCCAGCAAAAAAACAAAACAGAAAATAACTTACAAATAATAGTTATAAATAAAATTGCTTTCTACTGATTACTCTGAGACTATCACCACTTTGGATGTAAAATTTTCTTTGTAAAACAGTTATTTTCAAAAATTTTGAAGAACACTCATGAATCATTTAAAAGATATTTGTCGAGTGTCTTCTCTGTGCATGGTGCCTCTTCTAGGCTCTGAAGATGCAGCAGAGACCACAATAAAGTTCCTGCATTAAGGAGCCTACATCCTAATTGGAGGAGCCAGGCGATAAGCAAATGTATGGTATACCAGGTTAGTATTATGAAGTATAATAAAGGTGGGTAAGGGATAGAAAGTCATGCTGATACAGTCACAGGAGGCCTTTCTCATATTGACACTAGAGCAGAGACCTGGATCTCAAGCATGTCACTGATACTGGAAGGAAGAGCATTCCAGGGAGAGGAAAGAACCCATGCCAAGACGGTGAGGTGGGAGCATACTTGATATTTTCCAGGTACGGTAAGGAGGCCAGTGGCTCTTGAGTGGAGTGAGGTAGGGCAACAGTAGTAGGGGATAACTGAGAGCAGTGAGAGCTGGAATTGGAGGCGAGACTCTGTTGTGTCAGGAGGTTTAATTTAAAGATTGGAACTTTGGAATCTATTGAAGGATTTTTAGCAAAATTACACAAACTCATTTACATTTTAGAAGGGAAACTGATTGCTAGGAAGAATAAATTTAGGGACAATGATGGCAGCAAAAAGATCAGTTAGACTATTAAAATACAGTCCCAACAAGATGACAGTGGATAGGGGAATAGTGGAAGTGTTGAAAAGTGGTGCCTTCTAGTTTAAGAGCTAACAGGATTTGGAGATGATTTTGATGTGGGATATGAGATAGAAAGTGACAAGCTAAGTATGATTGTAAGGTTTTATGTCCTGAACTGGAAGAATAGAGATACCATTTACTGAGAGGGAGGAGCCTGGAGGAAGAATAAATTTTAGGGAAATAAAAAATTTTGATTCTGTTGAGGTACCAACTCAGTATCCAAAAACAGATGTTAAGTAGACAGATATAGAAGTCTGGATTTCAGTAGAGTGGTGTGAGCTAGATATATAAGTTTGGGGCCTTTAGGTATAAAGATGGCATTTAAAGCCATGGAACCTGATAGGAGATTTTCTAGGGAGTGAGTATAGACAGACAAGAAAACAGATCTTAAGACTAAGCCCTGTGTGTGTTAGTTGCTCAGTCATGAGCAACTCTTTGCAGCCCCACGGACTGCAGCACGCCAGGCTTCCCCATCCTACGCTACCTCCTGGAGTTTGCTCAAACTCATGTCCATTAAGTCTGTGATGCCATCCAACCATCTCATCCTCTGTCATCCTTTTCTCTTCCTACCTTCAATCTTTACCAGCATCAGGATCTTTTTCAGTGAGGCAGCTCTTCACATCAGGTGGCCGCAGTATTGGAGCTTCAGCATCAGTCCTTCCAGTGAATATTTAGGGTTGATTTCCTTTAGCATTGACTGGTTTGATCTCCTTGCTGTCCAAGGGACTCTCAACGTCTTCTCCAGCACCACAGTTCGAAAGCATCAGTTCTTTAGCACTCGGCCTTCCTCATGGTCCAACTGTCACAGCCATATGTGACTACTGGAAAAACCATAGCTTTGACTATACAGACCTTTGTAGGCAAAATGATATCTCTGCTTTTTAATACACTGTCTGGTTTTTTCATAACTTTTCTTTCAAGGAGTGAGCGTCTTTTTATTTTGTGGTTATAGTTATCATTCACAGTGATTTTGGAGCCCAAGAAAATAAAATCTGCCACTGTTTCCACTTTATCCCCTTCTGTTTGCCATGAAGTGATGGGACTGGATGCCATGATCTTAGTTTTTTCAATGTTGAGTTTTAAGCCAGCTTTTTCACTCTCCTCTCTCACCCTCATCAAGAGACTCTTTAGTTCTTTGCTTTCTGCCTTTGGAGTGGTGTCATCTGCATATCTGACACCAGGTATGTCTCCCTTTATTGATAGTTCTCCCTGCAATCTTGATTCTAGTTTGTGTCATCCAGCCCAGTATTTCACGTGATGTACTCTGCATGTAAGTTAAATAAGCAGGGTGACAATATACAGTCTTGATGTACTCCTTTCCCAGTTTTGACCCAGTCCATTCATTGTTCCACGTCTGTTTCTAACTGTTGCTTCTTGACCTGCATACAGGTTTCTCAGGAGGCAGGTAAGATGGTCTGGTATTTCCATCTCTTTAAGAATTTTGCACAGTTTGTTGTGATCCACACAGTTAAAGGCTTTCATGTAATTAGTGAAGCCAAGGTAGATGTTTTATTGGAATTACCTTGCTTTTTTCTATGATCTAGTAGATGTTGGCAATTTGATCTCTGGTTCCTCTGCCTTTTCTAAATCCAGCTTGTACATCTGGAAGTTCTCAGTTCATGTAATGTTAAAGCCTAGCTTGAAGAGTTTTGAGCATTACCTTGCTAGCATGTGAAATGAGTACAATTGTATGATAGTTTTAACATTCTTTGGCATTGCCCTTCTTTGGGATTGGAATGAAAACTGATGTTTTCCAGTCCTGTGAACACTGCTGAGTTTTCCAAATTTGGTGGCATATTGAGTGCAGTACTTTAACAGCATCATCTTTTAGGATTTGCAATAGCTCAGCTGGAATTCCATTACCTTCACTAGCTTTGTTTGTAGTGATGCTTCCTAAGGCCCACTTAACTTTGCAGTCCAGGATGTTTGGCTCTAGGTGAGTGATCACACCATTGTGGTTATCCGGGTCATTAAGATCTTTTTTGTGTAGTTCTTCTGTGTATTTTTGCCCCCTCTTGTTAATATCTTCTGCTTCTGTTAGGTCCATACTGTTTGTATCCTTTATTGTGCCCATCCTTGAATGAAATGTGCCCTTGATATCTACAATTTTCTGGATGAGATCTCTAGTCTTTCCCATTCTGTAGTTTTCCTCTATTTCTTTGCATTGTTCACTTAAGAAGGCTTTCTTTTCTGTCCTTGCTATTTTCTAGAACTCTGCATTCAGGTGGGTATATCTTTCCCTTTCTCCTTTGTCTTTCACTTCTCTTCTTTTCTGAGCTGTTTGTAAGGCCTTCTCAGAGAACCCCTTTGCCTTCTTGCATTTCTTTTTCTTAGGGATGGTTTTGGTCACCACCTCATGGACAATGTTATGTGTTACAACTTTTTTTTTTTTTTTTTTTTAGGGCTTTTTAAAATACAAAATATTTATTTCTTTTTGGCTACACTGGGTCTTTGTTGGTGTGCACAGGCTTTCTCTAGTTGTGGTGAGTGGGGGCCATTCTCTAGCTACTGTGTGTGGGCTTTTCATCGCAGTGGCTTATCTTGTTGCAGAGCGCAGGCTCTAAGAGCATGGGCTTCAGTAGTTGTGGCTTGCAGACCCCGAGCAAGGGCTCGGTGGTTGTGACACATTGGGTAGTTGCTCCATGGCAGATGGGATCTTCCTGGACCAGGGATGGAATCTGTGTCACCTGCATTGGCAGATGGGATCTTCCTGGACCAGGGATGGAATCTGTGTCACCTGCATTGGCAGATGGGATCTTCCTGGACCAGGGATGGAATCTGTGTCACCTGCATTGGCAGATGGGATCTTCCTGGACCAGGGATGGAATCTGTGTCACCTGCATTGGCAGGCGGCTTCTTATCCACTGTGCTACCAGGAGAATCCACAACTGTTGTTCTGTAATAAATCTTGTTATATCGTATAGGAGTGTTTCTCAGCCTTTTTATTTCCATTATTTCTGTTCCCCTCAGGAGCCTTTGTAGATGCTTGCTCCTCTTCTCTCTGTGAAGTTAAATACTAAAGGAATTAGATTTTATCAGGTAGGACTGATTTTGAACAGCCACAAATCACTGTAATAGCTAAGATTTTTTATTCTCCAGGAACCAATTTTCTCTCTCCTGGGGGCAAATACTGCCCCTACTGAGAATGCATGCAGTAGAACAAATCCTCCCCTTGTTCTTTTTATATAGGAGTGCTGTGCTGTCCTTTGCCTTTTTTTTCCCCAATGAAATTTAGAAACCGCTTACTTGGCAGTTTACGAATCAAAAGAAAGTGAAGAACTCCTACCAGTAGGACTCTGCTGGTGGGGGAATTTTATTGGGATTGTATTAATTCTATACGTCAGTTTGGATAATTGACATCTGTACATTACTGAGTTTCCTGATCGTAAACATAGTATAGCAGCAGGAAGAAACTGGAATCATGGGTAATCCAATGATGATGAGTGAGTAGTTAAAACTTTTTCTGCAAGGAATATTCACGCATTTACCAGTGAGTTCTAACTCTGTCATGTATGAAAGGGAAAAACATGCAAACTTATTAAAATAATAGGTAAAGAGAAAACTCTCCCCAACTCATTTTATGTGTATAACATATGTTGGATATATAACCTATCAAAGATAATAAGAAAAAGAAAATCTGATTATGAACATAGATAAACAAAATTTTAACCGACTGTATCTGGTTATATATAACCAGCCTGGACAAGTTAAGTTTATCTTAGGAATGAAAGATTATTTTTACACTGGAAAATCAATCAGTATGCTTTATCACACAAGCAGATTAGGGAAGATTGCCAGGTGTATGAAGACTACATGTATCAGTGTATGAAGACAGAGATAAAATTCAGCCTCCATTCATGTATAAACTCTTAGCAAACTAGAACTAGAGAGTTTTTTGAGTGAGATAAATGGTTCCAAAACAAACCAACAACCACAAACCACACATAGAAGACAACACAGCAGCTGTTGCTCGTTTAATGATAAAACGTTGACCTCCAAGTTGCAGGACAAGGTATTGATGCCTTTGTGCCCCGGTAACCATTGTTATGAAACACAGTGCTAGGAATTCTAGTCTATACAGTGAAGCAGGAAGCAGAAGGAAACAGAAGAACTGCTGAAATAAATAAGCCTATCGTTACTCTTGTGTAAATATGATGTAAAAGTCATGATGGCATGATTGTGTAAATAATTTATTCATAGATTCTTCGGGATTTTTAGAGAAAGTTTAAGAAGTGTGACTCTAATAAAATATTCTTAAAAATCAGTTTTACTTCTAAATGCCAGCAAACAATGCCTTAGACAGTGAAATTAATAGCAGAGCTATTTATAATTGAATCAAGAAATAGGAAGTTCCTGAATTAAATCTGACTAGAAGAAGCACAAGGCCTCTAGTGGAGAGAATATGTCAAGTGTGTGTATGTATGAGTGTGTATGTCATAACTTGAAATCTGATTCAAAAGTTATTATGGAAATATAAATTACAGTTGACCCTTGAACAACAAAGATTGGAACTATGCAGGACTGCTTACCTGTGTGTATTTTTAGTAGTAACTACTCCAGCGGTTGGTTGAATCTCCTGATGCTGAGGAACTGTGGATATTGATTGCCTGCTGTGAATTATATACAGATTAACTCCCGTGTTGTTCAGCGGTCAGCTATATTTTGAATAACCAATAATTCCTTTTTTAATTGATGTATACTTGATTTCCCATATTATCTTATTTTCAGATGTAACACACTTAGTGATTCAATATTTCATAGATTATACTCCATTTAAATTTATTACAATACAAAGGCTGAATTTCCCTGTCCTGAACAATATATCCTTATTGCTTATCTACTTAACACTTAGAAGTGTGTGTCTCTTAATCTCATACCAAGATATTCTTGAAAAAGAACAAGTTGGGGTAATTTGGCCACCTAGGTATGGAGAGTTAGTACAAAGCCATGGTAACAAAGTTGTGCTCACTAGTATGGGGATAAACAAATAAACCAAGAGAACTGAATAGAAGAGCCCACATCAGACTCATGCATGTATGGAGACTTGACCTCTGATCACTGAGGAAAGGTCAGCTTTTTAAATAAACCATCCTGGGACTATTGAATATCCATACAATAAAAGTAAATTTAGAACCCTGTATTTCTCTGTGTACAAAAATGAGTTCCAAGTGGATTAGTGACCCAAATGTGAAAGGCAAAATTACAAAGCTTTTAAAAGCTTTAGAAGATTATATAGGAGAATGTCATTATTACCTCAGGATTGGGAAAGATTTCCTAAATACAAAACAAAAAGCACTAAAAGAAAAGATTGATAAATTGGACTACATTAAGAATGTGGGGTTATCAAAAGTTGCCATAAAGAGAATGAAAAAGTAGACTCAGAGTATGAATAGATAATTGTGATAAGCAACAGAAATGTAGTATCGAAAATGTCTGAAGAACAAATCAGTAACCTTTCCCTTAAGTTAGAGATGAGGGATTGGATGTGATGGGGAAGAAATGCACCGAGGAAAGCCTCTGTATGTTCTCAAATGTTCACATTCTTTTCTCTAAACTGAACTTGTGTTTTATGTGTTCATCTATATATAAACACATTTCTTAACAAAAATGGGAAGAAATTAAAACTATAAACACAGTTACTATATTATTAGGTTTCTAGGGCTGATACAATTTACCACAGACTGGCGGACACAAACATCAGAAACACATCTTCGCATAATTCTGGAGCCTGGAAGTCCACGGTCAGGACGTCAGCAGTTTTGGTTCCGCTGGAGGCCTTTCTGCTGGCCTGCAGGTGGTGCCTTGTTCCGGGTCCTCACAGGGTCTTTCCTCTGTGCTTAAACATCCACGGTGTCTCTCTTGTGTTTCTCAGTTTCCTCTTAATAAGGATACTAGTTGGACTGGATTAGTGCCTACCCTAAGGGTCCCATTTTAAGTTCACCTGCTCTCTTAAAGGCCTTTTCTCCAAATACGGTCACATTCTGAAGTACTGAAGATGGGGTGGGATGAGGACTTCAACATACAAGTTTTTGGAGAGCCATAATTCAGCCTTAACACTGATTATGTAGTAAAGCTTTGAATAGCAAATGGGTACTTGTGATTTAGATAAAATTTCCCAAGCCAATTTTTGGATTCAAAAGTGCTGTATCTAAAAAAAAAAAAAAAAAGAAGAAAAATCGAACATAGAAGTAAAAATGTTGTGCTCTGGAGATGTGTGTTAAATGCCTCAAAATGTGGATTTAGTACTAATGTTAATCATGTGTGTATAAAATTGAAATACATTTTTTGAAAAAGAGTGATAAAAAGCAATTCTGAATTATTTTATACAAATACTCTTAAAAATAAATGTATATCTAAGTGGATAAATGTAATTTTAAATAGATCTTTTATAGTCTCATCTTCATCCCTAAGAGGTATAAATTCTAGTTGGCAAAGAATTTTTTAATCTTTTCACTGGGGAAAAAGAGGATGCATTTTATTTGGTCACATGTGTCACAGATTTTCCTTGACTTACAGTGGGATACATCATGATAAACCCATTCTACATCGAAAATATCTGAGGCTGCACTGTCTTAAAGTCAAAAAATCATAAGGTGAACCATTGTCAATTGGGGACCATATGTTTTTTTATTAGGGTAAGCTCTACATAGCACAATGTGTGAATTCCTAAAATTTGCCCCACTATGCAGAATCATTCAAAGAAAACCATAGGGGTTATGCAAAGAACTGAAAATATTCAAAAACTTTGTCAGTGACACTTAAAAAGGACACCTAATACAAATAGCAGCATGGTTTTACATGTTAACTAGTTAAGATATGCTATAATGAACATTGCATTTTACCTTAAAAGAGACCTAAACTTTTCTCATGGAAGTGGGCATCCAGAAGGGTTGCCTTATGTGAGTTATTACAAGTGATGGGAGGAGAGTCATGTGAAATTGGAGGGAAAATTGTAATACCAGGTGTGGATGAATGTGACTCATAACACTTATGACAAGTTGAGGTAGCTGGTAGATGTTTGACAGTGTGTATTTTGTGTATTCCAGTGTGACTTGGGTGAAGATTTTATTGTTCATCTTGGGTTTCTTGCAGATAAAATCACATATAAACACATGCAAGAGTCTTGCTATGGTCAAATTGTTGCTTAATGTATCAGTCATATTGGAACATATTTGTGTTTTGAAAAAGCATTGTAGAAGAGCTTACTGTACTGATTTCGTGGTGTCATTTATAGCCCCATCTTTTCCCAACATGTTGTGTTGGGATTCTCTGTTCTCTTTTTACTGAAGTTTTTAAATGATTGCCTAATATGTGACTATTACGTGACATCTTAAGTGTCTTGGTGAATTTTAATTTCTTCCCAGCTAATAAGCTGAGTGGTTTGAGTGTGGACTCAGGGTTGTGCTTGAGCCTAGTGGATGATCACTGTGGTACACAGGAGAGCATCACTTCTTTTGTTTCAAACAAGATCATCATGTTCAGTGACCTCCCTGTTTCTGGTATTGCTACCAGAGTACTGTTAAGCCTTTACCTGAATCAGTATTAAAAAAACATGTGGATGGTTATGTTTTGGGGTCCTTCCCATTCCTTTGTTGCTTTTTATCCACCGTGACTTTTTTATTCCAAAGCTTCACAGCAACAGGCTTCCAGAAGTCTTTGTTCTTTCACTTTGTCTCCCTTGACTGGACTAGTCTATCCAGAGGAGGGAGAGAGAATGAAAGAACTGTGAGGGTAAATGAAATGGCTTCTCCTTGTTTTCCTGACCTCCCGCCACAGTTTCTTTGGATCACTTTCAAGACTCTCTTCTTCATGCCCTGGGCTGGAAAATCAGTTTTCCCTCACAGCTTTTCTCTTTCTAACCTTCCAGTCTAGGCATTCCTCTTTGTTTCTCCTGTCCTCTGTGCACACATTCCTGTTAAAACATATATCTCATTGTTCTGGGGTTTTGCAAAGTTGGCTTCTCTCTGTGAACAAATTGCATACTTCTTGAAGGCACAGACCGCATCTTTATCATTTTTACATTTCTCCTACATAGCTCAGTGCTTGGCAATGGTAGTTGGATGAGTGGATGAATGAATGAATGAGGGGGGCTTGAGGAGAGCCGTTCATGTGATCCTATTGTTTGTGTGTTCCTCTCATTTTGACTAAAATACATAATCTCTAGGTATCTTGGCCACTTGAACTTTAATATTATGAATCAGACTTGTGCATTCAAGCTTTTTAGCAGTGCCATAATAAAATTTTTGTTTGTCGAACCAGAGATTGTGCACCATCTGGTTTTTTTTTTTTTTTAAAGAATGTTTTGTTTTGTTTTTGCTCCAAATGAGCATGGGTAATTTGCGACTTTAGGATTGAGTTTTTATTTGATAATAGAGTAGTAAAATCCTGTTTCTCAGCTTGCTACTGTGAACTACAAACAATTAGTTTTGATAATTTCAGATATTTATATATTCATAAAGTGGAATAAACTCACAAAAGGGGAGTGTATTTCTTTTAAGATAATAAGGGAAATTGTTATGGCTCAGTTCTTGATTATTATTGCAATTGTAAGTAATTTTTGAATTGTTTTTAAGGCTTTCTTTTTCTTACAGGACCTCTTTGTTGTTAGACATGAATTGGCCATAATGAGACTAGCTGCCTTTATGGGCATTACAATGTTAGTTGGAATAACTGGACTGTTTTATACTCAACTAATTGGCATCATCACAGTAAGTATGTTTTTAATGTATTTATGAACATATGTCCTAATTATGAACTTAATTCTAAAAAGTTACAAAAAGTTTAGAAATTAAAGAGAAACTTACCCATCGTCATTTATATAGTACCATTTTTGTAAGCCTGTGTAATTATAAAGTAGTTATAATCAGTGTACAGAGTTACATATAATTTTGTATCCTGCTTTTAAAAATTAGCTTAAAGTAGTTTTATATGGCTATAAACTTCATGCTTATAGTTTTTAATAGTTTGATATACTGTTGATATAGTGACTGTGTCATATTTCAATTAATCATTTTTCTGTTGATCAGTATCTACTATGCAGTTTTTTTTCTATATTACAGATAGCTCTTTGAACATCTCTATTTTTCTCTTTTAACTTCTAATCTAAGGTAAATTCTAAAAAATAGGGCTGCAGGTATAAACATTTTATTAGTAAGTAAAGGGCTTTTTTTTTGCATGTGTTTGTTAGCCAAAGTGAACTTGTCACAACAGAAAAGATTTTAAAAATGTGAAAAATAACACTGAGAAAAATAAAACAAGAAAAAAACAAACTTTCAGAAAACGTTTGGAAATACACTGCATTTCAGATGTAAATAGGCTTTCTCATTTGTTATTGGTGGGTGTATAAATTAGTACAAAGTTTTTGAAGGTCAGATTGTCAGTGTCTATCAGAATTTAAAATGCACAACCCTTTTGGCCAACCTGAATGGCATCTGAATGGCATTTCTTCAGAGAAAGTACAAATGGACAATAAATACATGAAAAGATGTTCAACATCATAAGTCATCAGGGAAATGAAAATGAAAACCATAATTAGGTTATCACTTCTTATGCATCCTTGTTATTCTATAGTTGCTAGGTCTTATTCGACTCTGCAATCCCATGGACTGCAGCCTGCCAGGACCCTCTGTTCATGGGATTTTCCAGGCCAGAATACTGGAGTGGGTTGCCATTTCCTTCTCCAGGGGATCTTCTTGACCCAGGGATTGAACCTGCATCTCCTGAATTGGCAGGTGGATTCTTTACCACTGAGCCACCAGGGAAGCTCTCTCACAGCCACTAGGAGGGTATCATAAAGATAATAACAGAGGTGAGGATGCAGAGGCATCAGAACCCTCATACACTACTAATGGGAATGTAAAATTGTGCATATACTTTAGAAAATAGTCTGACAGTTCTTTAAAAAGTTAAACATAAATTACCTTTTATTCAGCAAATCCACTCCTAGGTGTATACCCAAGAAAAATGAAACATATATTCACACAAAAATTTATATATGAATATTTATAGCAGCATTAGTCATAATAGGCCAAAACTGAAAGCAGTCCACATATCTGTCAGCTGATGAATGGATACATGAAATGTGGTGTGTCCATAAAATGGAATATTATTTGACCATGAAAAGAAGTGGAGTATGATACATGCAACAATATGAATGAACCCAGAGAGCCTTATGCTGAGTGAAAGAAACCAGTCACAAGAGGTCACAAATTTGTATGATTCCATTTATATGAGTACCGATACAGTACTTGTATCTAGAACAGAAATTCAATGGGGGAAGGAAAAGTCAACAAATGCTGCTGAGACAACTAGGTATCCACATGCAAAAGAATGAAGTTGAGCCCTTAACTCATACCATGTATGTAGATTTACTCAAAATGTATTATAGACAAGATTTACATACAATGGCATAATTGCATACATGAGCATCGCAAACCTCTTTCTCACTAGAGCTGCTACCGTTACCTTAGGACGTTCTCTCATGCCTCTTATCAGTAGATCCATGTGCTATGAAGAAGCAGCATTGATCTGGTTTTTTTTCCATCATAGAACAGTATTGGTTATAGAACTTGATTCACATCCATTTATCTAGGTCTTCTTTCATTCAGCGTAATATTTTTTGATTCATTCATGTTTTACATGTACTAATAATTTCTTTTTATTACTGAGTATATTCCATTGTATGACTATACCACAGTTTGTTTATACATTCTATTAATAGACAACTCGTCTGGTCCCAGAATTTGGTAATGGTGAATAAAAATGCTATGAACGTTCTTGTTCAAGTATTTTTGTGGAAACATGTTTTCATATCCTGGGGTAAATATCTAGAAGAATTGCTGGTCACTTAAGATAGGTTTATCTTTTATTTCATAAGAAACTGCCAGGCCTCTTCCCCAAGTGATTGTACCATTTTGCACTCTTGCCAACAGTGTATGAGAATTCTGGTTGCTTTACATACTCATTAATATTTATTGTGCCAGTCTTTTTAATTGCAGCTGTTCTATAGGTTTTAATAATAAATGGTTGTTTTAATTTACATTTCCTTGATGACTAATGATATTTTACACTTCTTCATGTGCTTATTGGTCATTCATGGATTGGATGATGTCTGTTTAGATATACCTTTGTTATTATTCAGTGGCTTGATTTATTTTCTAATATCTCTTGTGATTTGTCTAATGGTGATGATAAATAATATGATATTAATCACATTCCTGTGGACAAGAATAGATGGTTCCCTAAAATCTTTTTTCTCTGCTTTTACACTCACTCATAATTATTACTTTATAGTCCACTCATTAAGTTGAGTCTAAATTATGCTTGCATTTTTAAATTTCTACTTTTGAATTTTTCCAAATCATATTTATATTTCCTGAAATGAAGTTTCTCTGGTTTCCCCAATTTCCTATGGTTAATGACTGGAAATGGACATTTGAAAGCATTGCTGTTAAGACTATGAGTTACTTCTGAGAGTCATCAGGGTTATATCTGACAGTAACAATTTCCTTCTCACCTAAGCAGTTCTAGTAGCTTCAGAAAATGGGGTTTGGCAGCATAGGCTTTAAGATCATTTAAGAAATTCTGCTCTCAAATTTTAGTATCACTTCTGAGTTGGACATAAAACTATTTATCTTATTCACTTCTGAGTTGGACCTAAAGTTTTTTATAGTATAGTTATATAATTTATATATATATATATATATATATTTATGCTTTTTAAAGGACATACAGTATCAGGTTCCTTTCTGACTGTGTTCCATACTACCAGTACATTAATATTAATTTTCAAATTGTATGATGTTCTCTTTTGCTATAATATTGAACCACATTTCATTGTCTTTCTTAAGATAGGGATATTGGTTTTAAGGTTGTGACATTTCTAAAACTGAGTATGTGTTTGTTGCTCAGTCGTGCCAGACTCTTTGCAGCCCTGTAGACTGCAGCCTGCCTGGCTTTTCTGTCCATGGTATTTTCCAGGCAAAAATACTGGACTGGTTTGCCATTTCCTTCTCCAGAGGATCTTCCAGACCCAGGGATCGAACCCGGCTCTTCTGCTCTGCAGGCAGATTCTTTATCTGCTGAGCTACCAGGGAAGTCCTCGAGCAGAAATTCCATTTGTTAAATAAAGCTCTCTCCCAGAGTTTCATCTCTTTCTGTATACATATAGTATAGTAGACAGGTCTCATGTCTATAGAAATTAAACATTTGTGAAACATTTAAAAAAGAATGCAAGTATTAAGAGACAGAATACATTCCATTTGCTAGTTCAACCTTTAGTCACTGCACTTCCTCTTGAATCTAAATCCCTAAAAAAAAAAAAAGTAAATTTCAATTGCATTTACCTGGGCTCTCATGGTGTAATTAAGTAACACTCTTTGATGAAAAAAAATTTTTTTTCGTTTCCAGAATGCACTACTAGCCACATTGATATAAGATTCTTTAGGGCTTAATTATATAAAGTTGTTATGCATTCATTGTTTAATTTTAAATCTAATGAATTGATTAGTATTTAAAATAGTATTTAGTGTTAAAGTTTAAAATAAAGATTTTTGCTTCCTTTCTTTATAAAATTTGCTTGCTGTTTATATATTCCATTTGCTAGTCCAACCTTTAGTTATTGTACTTCCTCTTGAATCTAAATCCCTAAAAAAATTATAGTAAATTTCAATTGCATTTACCTGGGTTCTCATAGTGTACTTCAAGGACCACTCTTCTTAATGAAGAAAAGATTTTTTCTTTTTAGGTTTCCAGAATGCACTACTTCCCACATTGATAAAAGGTTCTTTAGAGCTTAATTATATTGTTAGTGCATTCAATATTTAATTTTAAATTTAGTGAATTACTTGTATTTAAAATAGATTTAATGTTAAAGTTTAAAATATAGATTTTGCTTTCCTTTCTTTGTAATATATGCCTCCTGTTTAATTTAATGAAAAAAATGGATACTATCTATAGGATATTTCACATCTGGACATCTTTTTGTCACTGTCAGAATCCATGGATCTCTCTTTACAATGTGAAAATAGTGACGAATTTGTCAGGTAGCATAAAAAAGAAAAGGAGGAGAAGGAATCATAGTAAATTTAATGCTTCCATTGATGGGTTTCTCCTTCCCCTACTCCTGCACCCCAAAGACCAAGATAGATTTTGGGAAAACACTGGTAGGAGTATCGTTTCGTTATAGAAATTATGTAATTACATAGTTTGAATTAGACAACAAACAAGCAGAACAAGTGCTATTTCTGTTTAGGTTTAGGTTGAAGTTTTGAGGAAGCTACATGTTAATTTTCGGTAATTTTTTCCCATTATCTGCCCTTATGGAAAAATAAACCATTTCCTTCCTGTATAAGAGGAAAAATCCCATCTTCTTACTGATAGTTGAAGGTAACAGGATAATCATAGTAATGATAATCCAGTGTCATTTTAGACCTAGCAAGAGCAGATTACTGTGACCCAGATAAAATAATTAGAAATTACTTAAATTTAAAAATATTGGATTTGTGATCTCATTTCCAAGGTTAAAAGATTTCAACCCAGCCAGATGTTTCTATGAAATAACTAATTTTAAACCCAATTTTCAAGGATTGCCTTTGATTATTTTTAGACTTAATTTTAAAAACAAGGTTTAAATACATATTCTTGCTCCTTTTGACTACAATTAATATTGAAGTTAAAAGTGTTTTTCAAAGTCTGCTTTGAAACATTCTTTATTCAGGGAACAGATTATTCTAATTATTCCTCACTTAGACTATTTAGCCTTTTTGTTTGTTTCTGAATGAAATGGATAGTGATGTTATTAGTGTAATTGCTGCTGTCAGTATTTCTTATCATGCAGTAGTTCACACACAGCCAAGAACAATGTCCATTCTGATGAGCACCAACACTAATGGTGCTGGGTGATTGTATCAGTCATGTTTGCAGTCACTGGGCTTGGAGAGAGTTAATCAAGAAGCCTGTAACAGCTGGTACAGTGCCTTCTGGTGAGGGTCTGACAGTGAGCTATTGTATACCATGACACTGTTCTGACAGTTTATCTCAATTTTGTATACACGCATTTTTATTTTCAGGGCACCGTGGAGTTTGTGTAAAAGCTGAAGCTTTTGATGGTGTCTCTGGAGCTTAGTGCTTTTCTCAGTCCTGGTGAGGTTGAGGGTAGGCTGGGGAAGATATATTTAGTTGCAATTTTGTAAAAGGCTTTAAGTTCCCAAAGAAAAAATTTTGAGCTTTTTATATTTGGTCTCACAGGTACTATTTTTGGACCACTACTTAAATTACTGAAGATAGCTTAAAGCAAAGTATTTCAAAATAAAAGGAGAAAATGTTTTCCTCCCTAAATACTCACTCATGGTTACCTAAATAAATACAGACAGAATCACAGATGCAGGAGTGACTTTAATTTTAACTTTTTATGTTTTACAGTGAAAAGTATCTTATGTTCAAAATGTTAAATTAGCTTAAATGAGATTATCTATTAAATAGCACTCTTATTAATCAGAGTTAGTGAACTTACCTGCCTTTTAGACATGTACCCAAAAATGTAGTCCTAAGACTTATAATGAAATTTTGCTAAGTATCCCCTGAATCAATGCGATGAATTAAGTGTTCAGTACAGTCTCTGTACAAATTATGTTTGGTTTACTCAGCTCCAAATCAGCATTGCAAATATGGATATCATTGCCAATTATGCTGAACCTAGCTCACTTACATTTCTATAAAGGGAGTTCTGTGCAGCATTTTGTTTTCCTTTCTGAATTATATTTTCATTTAATAAAAACAAAATATGTTTCTAATACAGCATTTCTAATCATAATATTACAGGAAGTACCTGTGTAGCTTTTTAAAACCTAGAAAAATCATTAAAATTTAGAATGTTACTTCTTACATGCTTTCAGTATCATATTCTAATATTGGCTATAGTATTTCTTTGAATTTTGGGTACAGTAGAGACCTGTATAGAAACTAGGTTCACTCTAGCAAAAGAATTAGTTTAACTACATGCTAAGTTACATTGCGTAGTAATAGAAAAGCTTTCTTGCTAAAAATGCCTGCTAGCATCATGATTATTATGTATGGAATTGGATTGCTCTTTAGCATAAAACTGTTCCTGTGTGTGGAGAAGGCAGTGGCACCCCACTCCAGTATTCTTGCCTGGAAAAGCCCATGAACGGAGGAGCCTGGTAGGCTGGGGTCCATGGGGTCGCTAAGAGTCGGGCATGACTGAGCGACTTCACTTTCACTTTTCACTTTCAAGCGTTGGAGAAGGAAATGGCAACCCACTCCAGTGTTCTTGCCTGGAGAATCCCAGGGACGGGGGAGCCTAGCGGGCTGCTGTCTATGGGGTCATACAGTCGGCCACGACTGAAGCGACTTAGCAGCGGCAGCAGCAGCAGCAGTTCCTGTGTGTAAATGTATTTATATTATGTCCTCTGTCTTTACTCAGTGTAATTAATTATTTCTGATAAGATTAAAAGTCATTTACCAACTTAGATCTATTTCTGTACTTTTTAAAATAGGAATAGTGCATTTTAATTTTCTTAAGGCATGACTAATTGCTTCAGTGATTAAATAGATGCTTTTTTTTTTTTCCTGGTAAGGAAGCTAAACATTTATGAGTTTCCCTCTTACTTACGATTTTTCCCACTTTATTGTTTCATGTTCTGAATCCACATGACTTTTTACTCTAACTTTACAACTTATAGAATTGAAGAAAACAATGAACTTTATATTTATAATTAACTTGGTAGATCTTTTCCCACAGTGATTCTTTGTTTTTCTCTGTCACTATATTACTTACTCCTCAAATCCAAGCCAAAGGGGCACATTAGCCCATCTTCTACTGGTAACAAAAAATCTTCTTGAAAGTACAATTTTGTATTAAAAATGTAAGGATAATTGACCTTGAGTTGATTGTTGATTGCTGTTTCCAAATAGTGTATGGCTTCCTTATATGTTGTTATATATGATCATCCTCTCTGACATCTTCTTTATGTTTCTGTATAATTATTTCTTATATATTTAACTGTCACTAGCCTGTAAGCTCTTTGTTACTGTATAATATGTACTTATTAAATTTTTTATAAGAGGAATAAATGAGTAAATGAATAATGGTTTATGTATTAACTACCTATTTTTTCAACCAGATTATAAGTCCCTTGTGGACTATTTTATCTGTGTAGTCTTCCACAGTCCATGTCATTTTAATTATGAAAACCACTTTTGTTTAAACATAATTTTGCCTAGTTACAATCTAATATAACTGAGATATCTCCAAGTCCTACAATAAAAGCTTAGGTTTGCCATTTATTGAGTTATTAAGGGCTCTAACATATTAATTCATTTGATTCCTACAAAAGCCTAGTAGTAGTATTTGAACAACCAGAAAAAGGCTGATTAAGAGCCTGAGTAGCTCAGCTGGTAAAGAATCTACCTGCAATGCAGGAGACCCTGGTTCGATTCCTGGGTCGGGAAGTTCCCCTGAAGAAGGAATAGGCTACCCACTCCAGTATTCTTGGGCTTCCCTGGTGGCTCAGATGGTAAGGAATCCACCTGCAATGCAGGAGACCTGGATTTGATCCCTGGGTTGGGAAGATCCCCTGGAGAAGGACATGGTTACCCACTCCAGTATTCTTGCCTGGAGAATCCCCATGGACAGAGGAGCCTGGCACGAGCCCATGGGGTCACAAAGAGTTGGACATGACCGAGCAACTAAGCACACACACAAAAGGAGTATAGAAATTCTTTTGGAAAGAAATTTTCAGTGGCTATAAATGTAAGATCTCCTGCCTTCTCAGTTTGGTTTCATGATTGATTAAATGTTTATATGAACTTAAGATCTCTAATAAAAGATACAGCTGATCCTTTGTGGAAGATGGATTTTTAAACAACTATCTCTTCCAAGTGAGTAATATAGTGAGTTTGGCTTCAAAGGATGAGAGAGGTCTAAAGTTAGGAGGAAGTTTTCTCTCTCTGGATTGAAGAAAAATAAAGATAAGGAATAATGTTATTTCTGTCCATTTTCAATTAGTGCTGCAAACACATATTGACTACCTTCTTTCTGTGTGATTTGGTGCTATGAAAGATACAAAGTGAAATGAGTTGCTGTCTGTATGTTGATCAGAAATTATAGGAAGTCAACTAACGTCTGTTTTAGAATTACAGAAATTATTAGTAGACACAACAGGTATATCATCTCTAGTTGAAATAAACTTTCCTTAATAGTGTTTTTTACTCCAGGTTAAATCAGCAGAGTCATTGAGTCAGGTATGTGCAGCAGAGTAAAAACTATCAAGAAGACCTACACTAAGACTAATGAGAGCAGGCAGTTAGGTCGAACTGTCTTCTTTCTGATAGAATGTTCTTATTTTCCTCAGACCTTTGTTTTGATAGCTCTGGAAACTCCATTTTGAAAATGTTTCCAGGATTAATCAGGCCCAGAAGCAGTAACTCTTACTTCTGGATGTAAAAGTGATAGTTAAATAACCAGGGTGACTGTTTATTCCCTTATGTACAACTGTCAGATACCAAAGGACTCTGCAGTACACTCTCCTCTACAACTGTGTATGCAGCCAAGTGTTGCTTGGTGAGGATGAACTCAAGGCAGAGCGAGCTCGTTGGATGAATTGTATCATCAAGCAGTCTATCCCAAGAGGACTAGATTCTCAGATCTGTTAACCAGGAAATGTTCGGTTATAAATTCTTGCTCTTTGCCTCTTTTACCCCCATTTTTTCCCATATGCAATAATACCTCCCTCTCCCTTCCCGTTAGAAACTTTTTTTTTCATACCAGTTATAATCTTATTAGATGAGATACATCGTTTTTTTATAGTCAAACATATTTCCTTAGACTGAACCTGAAAGATCATTTCTTAGAGTAAGGTCGGCCATCAGGAGAAGACAAAGTATATTTGATAAAATACATGAGGGCTATATTTCTGTAAGTCTTGCTTATTTCTAGATTTTTTTTTTTTTTTTTTTAGAAAATAAACTTCTGGTTTTTAAACTAGGAAAGTATTCTCATATATCTCAGTTATGCAGACTGACACAAGTCTTAGCTATTTTGATCATTAGACCATAATCAAGACATAAATATTTCACTGGAAATAAGGTATTTTGATTGTAGACAACACACAATAAAAATGTGTTTCTTATCATTCCTTGAAGAATCTGATTTTTTCTAGATAGCTGTCCTACATATAGCAGGAATTTATAAGGCTGAATTATTCCTCCTTGAAGATAGTAATTATCTTATTGGTCCTTTTGTGATAGTCACTAAAGGTTATTGAGTCTTTTATGTTCAGTGGAATTATTTGCAACGAAATCTATTTAAATTACTTTTAGTTTTTCTGTGAAATATCCCACAATTCCCTGCATAAATAAAACAGAAGTTTATTGAATGTAGTTTGGCACTTGAAAATAATTTGTAATTGTCAACGTTCCTTCACTAGTAATCTCTCTTCTAGTTTACTGTTTCTATTGTGTGTATGAATGTGATAGCTGATAACTTTTGTTGCCCTGAGTGTGTTGTATAGAAGCCAGTGCAAAAACTTTGTGACTTGTTTGGCCATTTGTTGTTCTCGTAATAGTATTTTGGATAGCTGAGAGGTAAGCATTTGCCATTTCTAGAGGGAAAAAAAATAGTTCTTTATAGGTTGCCTCACAAATCATGTTCATAAAGTCATGGTAACCAATAGATAGAATGACTGTCTGTTTATGATAACTTGAAAAGTAGTGTTCCTGTTATTTCTTGAACCAGATTCTAGAAAGATAGCAACAAAAGCACTTGAAAGTAACCTCTTTCCCCATAGGAAGTCTAAGTACAAAGTCTTTTAAGTTGATCTTTTATTGTCACAAAAACATTCCTCAAAATTATAATCAGGTTGTGAGTTTAGGCATGGTAAAAAATTTCCTGTACTATTAGCTAGTTATAATAGTCTAACCTTATAACTGCCTTCCTTATCTCGAAATAGTTTCTAGTTTCAAATATTATCCACACCTGGAATTCAGGGTCATTTATACACCTTTCCTCATAACACTTTTAAATTTCTTTTCTGTTTCTTCCTTCACATTTTTGTGCAAACTGTCTTAATTGTTTCATAATGACCTGTCATCATCAGTTCTAAGAAACCATTTAAATTACTTCATTCACTTTTTTTTTCAGATATAGAACCAGAGTCCCAACTTTTCTCTAAGCCTCTAATCAATGTTTACAAGTATTTGCAGACGATGTTTTCACGAAGTAAAACATTATTTTGAGCAAATTATGCAATAGAACCAGGAAAGGTTAATTATGAGTAGAATTGTCATTGGATATCATGAATTTCAGAAAATGCTAGGAACATTAGTGAATATAGAGTAACTAATTCACAGCCTCCTCACACATTCTGACAAATCTGGAAGTGAAGCCCTGTTACTGGTTACTAGTCATCTAAAAAACCATAGATTTGTTTTCCTGTGTGTGGGCCAACTGAAGTTAGACAGCTGTTCATACAGAAGAATTTAATATTATGAGCCTTCATGTAACTTCTTTTAAAGAGTTTTTTGAAGCAAAGGTATTTTTTAGTAGTAGTATTGGAAGACAGTCACATCTAAAGAAGTTCTTGGAATTGGAGTTGGAGTTAGAAATATTTGCATGAATAGTACTGCTTTAATAATAGTGCAGGCCACCTGCTGTATATGAGGAAGCTAATAAATAGGGTAAAAGGAGGAAAACTCTTAACTTTTTTGTATATTTAAAAAGAATATTTTTTGTACTATTTAAAAGTATTTTTAAAATGTAAATATATATCTAAAATAAGATTATGTAACTTGTGTTTTTAATTATTTCTATGTTCCTTATCCATCCCAGTGTCTCAGTCTAATGATGAGTCTTCCATTAACATGAATTAGACTAGCATGTCTAGAAACTTTATTCTCTTTGTTGAGTTCTTTTTCTTATATGTTTGTGTTAACAGCCTTTTAGAAAACACATAATGAGATATTGCATTATTATGAAGGGACTGTTTTTTTTCTTTTGAAGCAGTTTTTACTGAATACTAATCAGTTAGCTTTACTTTTCGAGTAATAGTATTGTAGCGCGGTAAATGCATCCATTGCGTTGTTGAATTTGTGTTGGTTTACAGAAATCCATAACCAGTAGCAATTTTTGACTCTTTAAAGTTTTCTGTCCACTAGTGTCTTTAATTTAATATTTTGGTATTTAATTTTGAATGCATGTGACAGTTAAATTAAATATAGGCTTTTAAAAGAATTATCAAGAAGGCAAATGTAATGAAAGGTATTTTTTAATGAAGTGAGACTCCTACAATTTGGGGAATGGGGTTTGTAATTGAATTTTTTGGTTTTTTTTAGCATATAAGGTAATATTGACTCTGTTTTTCCAAGGGAATTTCAGCAATGTACATGGATAATTTAGAATTCTTAGTACATATATATAGACTGTTTATATCTTCAGAATATTCCCTTAATATGATTAAAAACATCATAAAGTAGATATAGAATAAAGCCCATAAAATAGATATAAAATAAAGCCTTGAAAGCTTTGTTATACCTGAGTATAATTTTTTAAATTTTTAATAGGATACAACATCTATTGAAAAGATGTCAAACTGTTGTGAAGAAATGTAAGTATTAAAGTGAACTCTGTAAGTTTCTTATTTAAAAATGTAAACAACTGGTTACCTTTGAAAAATGTGTGCATGTAGTGAAAAGATAATATAATGATGGCTTTTTCTCGGTACCTTATCTAAGGTCTGAGCTAGACAAGCATGACCCAGTCTTACAGTAGGGGTCTTCTAGCTGTGATAGTTTTCAAACAAAATAAGTACTGATCATTCTTGTCCCTTGTCTAACTGAAGTAAGTTAAATTATTTGTCCTGAAAGTACATCAAAAGAGATTTGCTACTGTGTTGTTGACACACATTCTGTTAATCCTGAGATTCTCCTCTGCTTCAAAAGTTGCCTAGGTTGATTGACGACACAGATACAATATCTGCTATCCAGAGTTAAAACTCAGCTGCATGCCATAATGAAAGAAAAGCTGTATTTGTGATGCTGGGACACAATTCATCAGAGTCCAGTAATGGATCCCCAGCCAACCTGTATTGTTTTAGCTTACTGGAGTGCACCATGGGAGTGCTGTCTTTCACTAATAATGCTGTCTTCTGTAGATCGAGGCCCCGAAAGCCATGGCAGCAGACCTTCTCAGAAGTTTTTGGCACTCGTTGGAAGATCCTGTGGTTTATTCCTTTCAGGCGGAGGCAACCACTGCGAGTTCCCTACCACTTTGCCAATCACGTCTAAACAGATGGATGGTGGGCACAGATGGGTCCTCCATGCTGGAAATGCGTTACAGGTTTTCTGATAATAGAACTATGACAGTCTTCAAGTCAATTAAAATCCACCCACCAATCTTAAGCATCATAATGTGCCCCAGGCTTTATTTTAATAGTGATCTTGATCCTGTTGTGGGACTAATACAAGATCTATATTTAAGTTTTAAAGCATGTTTACTTTCAAATTAGCTTTCCACAGGGATTTCTTTAAATGCTTTTGTTATTAAACTCAAAAGGCACTGATTGGGATAAAATAATTGTACATAATTTCTTTTAGTACTAACAGTGTTACAGGTTTCAATTTATGGGAAACTTCAGATGTTTATTTAAAATTTTCACTCTTAAGCAGTACTAACCAAATCTGAATTTAATTCTTCACATTTTACAAAAGTTGATATACCTTTTATGTAAATTTTCTTTTTCAAATACAGTTTAAAATATGATATACTCCCTTTTATATGTGCTGCGAGATTTTTTTTAAATGCAGCATATAAGATTGAACAGCAACAAAAACCAAAAGCAGCAACACAAAAAAAGGACTGTGTTTTCTTAGAAGTAGCTTTCTGATTTTTTTTCTCTTCACCAAAAACTAAATAAAAACACCACTAAAGTAAAATACCAACTACCTACCTTATTTTAAAAGAAAAATTAATTTTTTCCACATTAACTTTCCTATTTCTTCTCCCTCTACTGTTGTAATTATTGGTTTTTGTTGAGATATTTGCTCTGAGAAAGCATTTTTGACTAAACAGACGTGTTCCTATTTTACCCTAAGATTTTGATGAGCAAAAGCATAAAGAATTTGCAATAATTCCACTGATACCTTTTTTCGTGTAGTTATATTAGAATGTGTTATGTTTTTTAAATGCTTGTAAACTAGATAACATGTAATGTTTAGTATAAAGAGGAGTATTGTGCTTTTGAAAAAATGTATACTTTTGACTTTTGTTTACCTATTAGATCTAAATGACACCTTTAAGATTTTCATGTAATAAATATTGGCCAACTAATATTGAAATTTTATTTATAGAAAGTTACTAGTAAAAGTAAGTAACTTTTGTGTACCTGTAATCACCCAAATTGAAATTAAATTTTAATTGCCCAGCTGTAATCTGGATGGAGAGACCTTTCGTCGTAGCTCAGGTTAGGAAATGACCTAAAAATAAGAAAGTATAGTGATCTGTATTCATGATTAGCCTTATAAAAATTTGAATTGCTGATAGTGATGGTCTCTTGGAAAGTATAGAACATTTGTGTGAAAAAAATATTTAGCATGTTTTGAAAAAAAATTCAGTTAACATTTTTTTTTTCCATTAGAATACTGCAAAATCCATGTATCTTTTCTAAAGAAATTATGTATTCAGTCTTTCTCTTGAAGAGAGGATTGAAGGGGTGTCTAGCGTTCTTGGAGCATAGCAGTATTTCCTTTTTAGTTAATTTTGATAGCAAGGAGTCATACCTGAGAAATCATGAAACAGAAGGTTAACCATTGTCAGCAAGTTAACTGGACTGTGTTTAGTTTTTAGAAACTGTAAATAATCTTCTAAAGTAATAGAATAAGGTCTTCTCAGAGAAATAAGTACCATGTCTCTCATGTTCTGATTACAATGCTTTATTATGTAAAAACCTAGACATGGCAGATAAAAATATTTATTGGTGCTGATAAGTTGCATAGTAAATTTAATATAAGAAATATATTTATAGAGCTTAATGAACCACAAAATTAGTATATTCATGCCAGGCAAATAAATGGGTAGGGTTTTGTGCAAGCTAACGTATTAACCAAATTTGGCCTAGTGACAGAAGTTATAAGAAGTGTAGATAATGTAGATAGATATCAGTCAAATGCCTTATGCTGTATACATTCCTTTCAAATGAGGACCTTGAGCAAACAGCATAGCCAAGTGAGGACTCCTAAAGAGCTTTATGGATGTATTTATACTTCATGTAGTAGCAGTAGCTACCTTGAAAGGTAGTGGGGAGGTCAGTGCCAACCTCTGCCTCGGTGATGAGAACCAGAGGTGGTCTCTTTCCTCATCTAAGAGTCTCTGTTTCTGGCTTTCTTAGATTGCCCAATTATAGGGCACATTCTTTTCGCTTCTTTCTCTTTACTTTCCCTGATCCTGATCCCACTGTAGCTGATTCTTCTAAGTTACTGAAATACAGACCAATACGCTAGGCAAGGCATATATTTATTTTTCTTTGAATGGCAGAAATGCTACATATCAATATATTTATATAAGAGTCTATATAAAGTATAGCTATATATACTTATGTTGTAACTTTAAGTATTTTCAAGTTAGCACACCTAACTGGGTTTTGTGATTCTTGGTGGACCACGTGAGAGAAGCCCCCTGGCACTTTGCTGGGGCGTGCATGAACTCGAGCGTTCTCGCTACGCCCTCTTTTGGCTAATTGATGTAATTATACTGGCTTTAGAGACTTATTGCCCCACAAGTGAATTGTATAGTCAAATTCTGAACATATCAAAGGTACAAATTTAAGGGAAGTCTATGTAAAAAATTTAAGGTTTTATGAACATTAATGTGTTCCTATTTATGATTTTGATGTCTAGTTCATACAGGTATGACCTCTTTTCCTCATTTATGTGTATTCATATTGTATTTTTTTTTACTGTCAGATTTATATCAGATGAGGATAAATACACATGAAACCATTTCAGGAATTTTATTTTGAACCTTATTTTGGCAAATTAAGCCTTAGAATTGAAAAAACCATTACCTTAAAATTACCAACTTACTACAAAACAAATTTATTGTAGTTAAAATAGCAAGCGTCTAGTGTGTTTTACTGAATATATAAAAAAATACATTTAGTTTTTAATCCTAGTTTTGGAATGAATTTTTTTTACTGATTCAATTGCATTAAAATAATGAGATTACTAATTCTTTCTGTAATTTTCTTCATTCCTTTTAATTATCCTACTGTGAGTTAGAACTGTACCTTTAGTAGCTGATTTATTATGTATTCTGGATAACCTTGAAAATAACTAATGATGTTGAACATTAGAAAAATAATTATGAGCAATGAGATTATTGATGTAATCTATTTATTGGATGAAATATTTCCTTATAAACATTCCATTTCATTTTAAGTGAAATGTATGTTAAAGGATGTTTTATGTCAGCAAAGTCATTAATTGGGCTTCTGGAAATGAAAGATTTTTAAGTAGTTATTAGAATTTACACCTCTTGAACAATTATGTTTGTTGCTATTTCTTTCTGCAAACAAAAATATTTTATAGGCTCAATATTGTGGGCAAAAATTGACTGAGTTCAAAAATTTAAAAATATTAAGTCAGCTGACGTTCCACTGTAAGAAAAATAACTATTTTGCTTAAGAATTGTATTAAAAATATTTGTGGTTAACTTAAGAAATAGGTATATTTAAAATAGTAATATATTAATCTCTTTGAGCAGAAGAAAGCATAGTTTTAAATAATAGAAATAGAAAACATAAGCATAGATAAAGTTTAGTGTAACAGCTAAGTTAAAATTTCTGTCAGAATGGGCATTAGTGATTGTTTGCTAAAGCTTAGGAGTATTTTTCTCTAGGACGGTGGCTAATTATAACTATTCTTTATCGGGCTTTTTCAGGCCACTTTTGTACAAATAATAAATTGAAGGTATGTCTCACCCCAAAGGGTGTTTTGATGCTAATCATGAAGACTTGCGTTAGGAGAACACCTCCACCCAAGACATATGAAGTAATTTTGATTTTTAACCATGTAGCTTTCTATGTGTTAGATGATGGAGTGGTTTGAATGTTCTCACTTATGTTGGTATAAAATCACAATATATGCAGCTGTAGTTTACAGAAGCATTAATATTAACAGAGCTGCTAGTCTTTCCCTGGACTTTTCTCTAGTGTCTACTTCCCTTAGTGCTTCTTGTATGAATAGACTACTTAGCTCAAGTTTACTGAACTATTGCTGCTTTATTAAATAAGTTTTTGACATGACCTCTATATGTGTAGATATATCTAGAATTTATTTGGTACAATTTATACTTATAAACATTCAATAATTTATTAATAGATATGAGATTTTTTTACCCAATTCTCCTACTGTTCCTTTAAAAAAAAAAAGTATTAGCAAATGTAGTTAGTAAGTCATGCACATTTAGTATGTTCTACTTGCTAGTATTAGTAGCCATAAAACTAATAAATGAATGAATGTAGTATTTAATGTCCACATTTATTACTTTAGATCCTAAGAATCCTCTGAATTTCTCTGTAAATCACTAATTTCATTGAACTCTGAATTTAGCCATTCTCAACTGAATCCTAGAATATTCTTCAGTAGAACATGAAAAAGTAATAGAATCAACTTGCTTGAAGTATTTTGAATCAATGTTGTTGTTGTGTCTATCAGTCAATATTTAACATTTCTGCTGTGTTGGGGATGGTGATGGTTTAACTTCAGGAAAGTTTTCTCTTATGTCTCCTTTCATTATCATTGTGTAATTTTTAACAACTAAATTTAGTGCATTTTTGTCTGTTCTTCAGATGTTATCGTATACTGCCTGCTAGTGCTATTTTGAAACAGAAATAGTAGTGATCTTTATTCTTACGTTTTTGGTGTTTTCCACTATCATTAATTTTTTTTTTTTTTTTTTGCTGTATTATTTCCTTTTTCCTTTTTCTACCATAGAGTACAGGTATAAATGAGGAGTGAGTAGCCAAAACTGGATAAAGAGAGTAGGGGAACATAATGAGATAGAGAGAAGGCTAGACAGACGATGTATAATCAGCATCTTAACAGCAGGGTTTACTGGACACAGAATTTCCCTGCTACAATCACTTCAGCCTTAGCTCTTGTTGATACCGTTTACTGTTAGAGTTGTTAATGCACGTAAGCATTTCGTTTGAGTTATTTTACCTAAGGAGTTTATATTGCTGATTCTTGTCAGCTAGTCAGATGCCTTTGAGAAATTCTTTTTAATTTTAAACATCATAATTGTATAGTGTCTGCTGTCAGGAAGTTTCAAGAATTATGCGGTAGTACAGCTATTTAATGCCAAGGAGAAGTGAATAGGTTGCCTAAAGTTTGACTGAAAAAACTAGGACCTTTTCATAAGTCTCCTATTATGGAGAAAGGATACTATGTATTAAAGTAGAATTTGTCAACAGAGAGAAAATCAACTGTTTGTATATGAAGGGTGATTTTTCACTCTAAATTTTGGACTGTTTCAGATATTTTGAGATCTTGAGGGTCTCCATAGCTATTGGTATTGTGAATTCCTGTAACATGTAATATGGTGCCTACCACAGTCGTGCACACTCTGATCTTTTTGGTATTGATAGCTTTATATATAAACAGAGACGTGGACAAACCAGTAGCAACAAAAGGTGTGTTTCTTTTTGTGGCTTTGCTTGTCTGTTGACTAAGTACAGGGTTATTTGTGTAGGCTGTTAACTAAAGGGAAAGCTTGTCTGCATATTGCAAGCTCATTCTTGCCAGTATGTGTTGGGTGATGTTTGCACTACTGGTGCCTGAAGTTAGTGTTTTACAACCTCAATAACTAAAACATCCTGGTGCTACTCACTTTAGCCTTGAGTGACATTTTTAACTCCCGTACCAAAGAGTTAATTTTCTTTTCAGTTCCCAGAGGGTTCTCTTCTCACATCCTTGTGTTTATAAAGGAGAATTTGATGTTACTAAGAACAGTTCTGCTTAATAGATGTTAGTTTTTGCACACTGCTGCCTCAATTTAGTTGGCTTTAAATGTCTCTCATTTGGACTTTCTATTTTTTAGTTAGGAAGATTAGTATGATGTTTAATTTTGTATTTTCATATAGATTGGCCACTTTAAAAAGTAGTTTGGTAGGTTGAACTTACAAAAGCTAATTGAAACACTTTTCACAAGATTTTTTTTTTTGTCTTAATCTGCAGGAATAAATGAGAAATAATAAGAACTCCACTCTTCCTACAAATGAACTGTATGGCTTGTTGGGCCCTTTTAATCAATTCTGAAGCAAAATGCTAAAAGGAAAAGTTAAAGGCCCATTCTGATAACAGATGAAGTTTTCTGCATCTGTGTGTGTATTAGTGGTATTAAAGAATGATATTGCCATTTTTCTATTTTGCAAATAAAGATAAAATCAAAGGAAATGTTAAAATATACACATATATATGTGTGTACACACACACACCACATGCACACAAGCACACATACGCTAAGAGGAAACGCAAAACTTTCATTTAAACAAAACTAATAGGAAATTGAACTTTATGTCCCCCCAAAAAACCTAGATGTTGTTACTCCCTTCACGTAAGTTATAGTTAAGAGTATTTTAAAAACTAATTCTGCTTAGTGATTCATTTTGTGAAAAATGAAAGAAAACACCCTTTAGAAGTAGTTGTAACCGTCCAGTGTAATACTGAATACTGTTATGCTTACTCTCCTGTTTCCCTGTTTTTTTCCCCACAAACCTTTAAAGCATTCATTTAGTGTCCTTGAAAAATGTAGCTGAATTGATTAAAAATTCTGGCAAGAAGATAACTGAGTGTGTGTATTGGAAAAGTAGACAATCACATTTGAGAATGTTCTGCATAGTTTTCAATCAACTAAAATCGTTCTGTCTTTGAATGTAGATATAATATATGGTTTTGCAGTGAATTCTGAATGGAAAAAAATCATGCCTGAAACTAATGTGAGATGTGACTTAGGATCATGTGAATGGCATATTGAAATACAAATGTACATATTATTAGGGGGAAAGACAAAATTTAAAAGCAAACTGGGAAGAAACAACATTGTCTCTAATTATCCAAATATATTTTCTAGGTCTTGTTGCTGCAGTATCAGTTCTGAGTTACTCAGATTAGATTATTTATGTGTCACTTAATTTAATGTGGCTAAATGCAGTCATTTATTTAAATTGTTGGGTAGTAGGAGATTCGCAACTGTTGTCCTCTAGAGTATTAAAAAGAAATGTCTGCTTTAGCATAGGTAGAATAAAGTGACTAAATGAAATCATAGGAAGAATTTTCTCTACAACTGGAGATACTCAGGCAAATGAGTTGTAAGTTTAACCTGAGGGAATAAAATAGACCTTTGAAGGAACTGAGTGTAGATGATCTTGCTTGTATGGGCTTTGTGTCCCTAGAATTAATCTTTTAAAATGTGACTGGCAAGTTTAATGAATTGGCAAAATTTGTGATATTTTGAGGCTCTTAAAATTTTGTGTCAGCTTCAAGTGATGTTTAATATTATATCCTCCCTAAAATAAAAGACTTTTCCTTGATAGTGGTATGTTCCAAGCGCCATGTGGCGATTCTGTTCTTAAATTTGTTGGGCATTTTTACATTTAGTGCATCTGTTTAAATCTGAGTGTTATTCTGCTGCATGTCTGCTGTGTTAACTTGTCAGTTCCCCTAACAACATTTAAAGAAATATTGTCACTGATGTTTCTTGTGCTAAAGGTAATAAAGAAAATAGTAGTTGAGGGATATGAAACTAGATTGAGAAGAGGGAGGAAAATGATAAGTGGGAGCCATGTATCCGAGATACACTTGTTGAAATGAAAAGTCTACACTGGTTTTTGAATGAAAAACAAACCATGTATCTATCTACCTTAAGAATGATGTTTTGTTTTGTTTTTAATTTATTTTGTTTAGTTTTATTCATGTAATATTTCTGTTTTCTTTGCAGATTGTTTTTTAATTTAAATTGTGAAGTTTTTACTTCTCTCAAAATGTATTATGTACTGTATTTTTAGATATCTTATTTTTAAATAAATATTTTTTAAAAACATAGGACTGTTTTTCTTTCGCACCTCTGTATTTATTAAAATAAACCCAAATTCTAGAATTTAGGACTGTCAGTATGACTGGCCACTTTGTTTAGTTTTATATAATTTGGATAATTATTCATACTTAGTACCCTTAAGATTTTGTTTTGTTATAATCTCAGAATTGTTTACATATTCAAGAAAAACTCAGTATACATAGTAGAGTTGAAATTGACAGAGTACTTCTAGTTAGGCATATTTGTGTAGAGATGACCCAATTGACTATATCCAGTCACCCCTTTAACATTTATTGTGCCAGACATTATTTTATGGAAATATTTTCTCTTTGTGGAGTAATCTATGTAAGGTAAAATGCAGAGAGTATATGTCTAGGCATTGTTAATTTTCTAGGGGTATTACTTAGAGTTTTTGCTCTCACTGAGTTATGTTCTAAAAATACCTTCCTAAGTCTCGACTAATTACATGTATATGCAAGAAATCAGAAGAGAGACATATATATTAGTGAGTATAAATGGGTCAAAAATATCATCTGAAAAGACAAATCAGTGTGTGTTAGGAAGAATGAAGAAGTAGAAACTGCCCTGAGATTGATAGATAGGAGCTTAACTCTTATTTTTAAAACCCCTTCTTAAATTTTTATTACCAGAAAAATAATTTGATAAATAGTCTGAATTAATAGATAAATAAATTGGTAGGATTTCAGATGAAACTATAAACTTTGCTGTGTTGGTAATTCAAAGCAAATTGTTGCATGCTGACAAGTCTTAAAGGATTATAAAACTTTACTCTTGTTCCTTCTTCAGTTTCCTTGGCTCTGATTCTAAGCAGCATATACGATAATTGTGGTTTCTCAGTGATGATAAATTGCAATTCTCAAGTGTTGGGTCTCAGAACTTCTTTATTTTCATAAAAATTATTACACGCCCCAAAGAGTTTTTGCTTATATAGAATGTCTTTATCAATATTGACTATATTGGAAATTAAAACTGAGAAGTATTTTAAATGCTTATTTATTCATTTAAACATATAATAAACCTATTGCTTGTTAACATAAATAATGTTTTTTACTTAGAGAGTCATGATTCTAAATTTTTTTCAAAGCTCTTATATATGGCTTTAAAAGAGAAAGTTGGATCTTCATAGAACACTCAATCCATTACATTGTTATTTTGGTTGAAGTATCTAGAAAAAGCTCATTCAAATAATGGAATTGGAACAAGGAAGAATATTTTAATAGTCTTTTCAATTGTCTGTGGATATTCTTCTTTGATAATATAAAAGTCTTAACAAGTCATAGTTCCTTAAAGTTTAGTTGCATTGTAGAACCAGAAACAATACCAAGGACTTTTCCAACTCTGTTACATTAAAAGCCACTGGGTTTTTTTTTCACTTTGGAAAGTTCTTTTAACCCATACATGATTCTGTGACATCATTCATTAGTCATTTGGAAACTATTGGAGTAACACAGATCTTTCAAGTGTTGACATGTTCATTCTATAAAAATAAAAATTAGATTAAATTAAAATTTAAAACTAATATCACCACTGATCTTGTTTAGGAAAAGTAAGTATTAGACCACTGTTTAGCTCATGCATTAACATTTTGCAAAATCCTAATTTTCATGTAAAAGCCTGAGTTTTATTACCGGTAACCACAGTGTCAGTGATTTCCCTTAATGTGGCAGGTTCACTTAACTCATCTTGAGAGAATATTTGCCATATATCCCTGTCTGAAAAATGAAAGTTTGTCAGTTATTCTTTCAAGTGAAAAATGCTATCCATGAAAAATGTGGTTAGTTCAGCTTGCAACTCAAAAATTACACCAGTGCTTTTTTCTCTCAAGAATGAAGAGCCATACTTTGGAATACAGGTAGAGTGCCTCATGTTTACTTCCTATGCTGTCAAAGAAAATATTGAAAATGTACTCAGAGGCTGAGGTTTAGTAAAATTATTATTTTTACTGATTCATCAAGGGCATTTTAAGTGAAACTGGCTTGTCATTTTCTTTTTTAAGCTGAACTTTGTTTGCATCTACTTAATTTAAGATCCCCTGGAGAAGGGCATAGCTATCCACTCCAGTATTCTTGCCTGGAAAATCCCATGGACAGAGGAGCCTGGCAGGCTTTGGTCCACAGGGTTGCAGAGTCGGACACGGCTGAAGCAACTGAGCATGCATACACAGGGAGGAAAGCAATGAGGGAAGGTAAGACAGAACATGATCCACTTGAGACTCCAGTTCATTTACTCTTCGTTTGATAAGTGAAAAGGAACATGAGCTGCTTAAAAAGAGAATTTGTATTTCTATATGCCTGCTTTTGAAACACTTAAAATATAGCATTCTTAAGGATTCACCTCTATTTAGCTAGTTATAAAGAGACAAAAACTAAAAATACATGACAGTATTAACAATACTGCAAAATCATTTGAGAAGCTGCCAGATACCGTAAGTGAACAAATGCATACAAATGCTGCTCTAGGCTGACCAATTACCCATATGAGCAGCAATTATATTAGCGTGCAAGGGCAATTGGAGGGAAAATTGGACCCTGTGGACATCCAGCTGAGCAAACAGGGCTCTGAGGAAGGATAGAGGATGTGTGTTGCTTTGGGAAAAAAATACATCTAAGCTTACTTAAAAAAATACTTGTATCAGTCACAGCACATTCTTTATATGTCCTCTGGTTGCCTAGTATTTTTCAAATTAGTCCTTTTTTCCAAACAAAAGCGTGCCTCTGCTTAAAGATCAAACACCCAAATGGTAATGTGTTTTGCATGTAAAAAAGCCAGAATATCAAGAAATAGAGAAACTTGGAATATACAAATCCAAACATTCAGATGGTACTGTGCATAAGTGCTTACGTGTGTTGTTAGTAGTAAATTGTGGAATGGTTCAGATGATACTTATCCTTCTTAATACTGAAATTTATTATTTTTATAACTACAGCTGGCCCCTCTAGCTAGTGCTGGTTCTTGGCATATGTTGAATGATTGAGGATCTAATATAATGTGGAGTTTTTATAGTTCAACCTTGGAACTATGGGTGAGTAATCTTGATGAATAAGGAATGACCATCAAGTTAATAAATTTTGTTCTATAAATTATGTAAGCTGTGTAGCAGTTGGGCCAAATAACCCTCGTTCCATTTAATACGTTCATATTTTAATGGTAGCTAAAAATAAGAAATATCAAAATTTTGGGGTGGTCTATCTACACTATAACTTGATGTCTGATTTAGAGAGTTCTTAAGTGTTTGAAAGCATTTCAAATCTTCTCAATATGGAAAATGCACCCACAATATGGAAAATACCAATCAATACAAAGTGCTCTGATTTTTGCCATTCATTTTCTGTTTGTATTTTTTGATATTTGAAAATAATTTCAGTAATTTGGGTGATCTCTGTGGTAGATAATCTCTAAGAGGGCCTCAGGTATCCACATCTCCTGGTTTTCAGACTCTTAGAGGATTTTCCCCTTTTCCCTCCATTGAAGTAAACACTATTCTAAGTTTGGCATGTATTATTTCCAAAGATGTTCTTGTAATTTCATGTGTGTAACGCCAGTCAGGATGACTGCTATCCCAGAGTCTACAAGCAATAAATGCTGGAGAGGGTGTGGAGAAAAGGGAACCCTCTTACACTGTTGGTGGGAATGCAAACTAGTACAGCCGCTATGGAGAACAGTGTGGAGATTTCTTAAAAAACTGGAAATAGAACTGCCATATGACCCAGCAATCCCACTACTGGGCATACACACTGAGGAAAACAGATCTGAAAGAGACACGTGCACCCCAGTGTTCATCGCAGCACTCTATGATTGCCAGGACATGGAAGCAACCTAGATGCCCACCAGCAGACGAATGGATAAGGAAGCTGTGGTACATATACACCATGGAATATTACTCAGCCATTAAAAAGAATTCATTTGAATCAGTTCTAATGAGATGGATGAAACTGGAGCCCATTATACAGAGTGAAGTAAGCCAGAAAGATAAGGAACATTACAGCATACTAACACATATATATGGAATTTAGAAAGATGGTAATGATAACCCTATATGCAAAACAGAAAAAGAGACACAGATGTACAGGACAGACTTTTGGACTCTGTGGGAGAAGGCGAGGGTGGGATGTTTCGAGAGAACAGCATGTATATTATCTATGGTGAAACGATCACCAGCCCAGGTGGGATGCATGAGACAAGTGCTCAGGGCTGGTGCACTGGGAAGACCCAGGGGGATGGGATGGAGAGGAAGGCGGGCGGGGGGATTGGGATGGGAAACACATGTAAATCCATGGCCGATTCATGTCAATGTATGGCAAAAACCACTACAATATTGTAAAGTAATTAGCCTCCAACTAATAAAAATAAATGAAAAAAAAAAGTATTTTTAACACCTCTACCCATTTGAAGCAAGGAATTTTTTTATTTTTTCTTTCCATATTTCCACTTATTTTTTAATGAATATAATTTGAAATTTTAAAGTCAGATAATATTTTGTATCTTTCGTTTTAAAATCAGTTTTACTGAGGTAGATTGCATGAAATGTAAGGTACCGATTTTACATGTACATTTTAGTTGTGTGTGTGTGTGAAAGTGTTAGTCACTCGGTTGTGTCCAATTCTTTATGGCCCTCTGGACTTTAAGCCTGACAGACTCCTCTGTTCATGGAATTCTCCAGGCAAGAATACTGAAGTAGGCAGCCTTTCCCTTCTCCAGGGGATCTTCCTGACCCAGGGATCAAATCTGGATATCCTGCATTGCAGGGGGATTCTTTACTGTTGAGCCACCAGGGGAAACTCACTTTTCAGTTGGTTTTATACCTTGTGATGACTACAGTCAAGATACAGAATATTCAGTCACCACAAAAAGTTCCCTGGGGAAGCTCACTCCCAATTCCAGAAAACACTGGTCAGCTTTCTCTCACTATAGATTAGATCTGCCTTTTCTAAAACTTCACATAGACGGAATTATATTGTATGTCCTTTTTGTTTTACAGGTTTCTGGTCAGCATTATGTTTTTGAGATTCGTTCATGTTGTGAGTATCAATTTGATTCCTTTTCTTACAGTGGTATTTTGTTTTATAAATAATCCTAATTTTTAATCTAATATACTTGCTGAAACACTTAGGAAGGATTGGTATTGTTTATTCAAATGTTTGATTTCACCAGTGAAACTAACTGGACCTAAGCTTTTCTCTGCTAGAAAATTTTTAGTTACTTATTCAATTTGTTACTTTGTTAGAGATCTACTCAGGTTTTCTATTTCTTCTTTTTTTTTTTTTGGAATTTTTAACTGAAATAGTTAATTTACAATGTTAGTTTCAATTATACAGCTAAAGTAAAATGATTCAGTAACATGTATGTACATATTATATAGTATATAAATATATATTTTTTCATATTCTTTTCCATTATATATTATTATAAACTATTGAATATAGTTCCCTGTGCTATACAGTACGACCTTGCTGTTTATGTATTTTATGTATAGTAAGTAGTGTGTTTATATTAATCCCAAATTCCTAATTTACTTCTTCCTGTGCTCCCCTCCTATTCGTTGGGAAATATGTTTGTTTTCTATATTTGTGAGTCTATTTCTGTTTTGTAAATGAGTTCACTTCTATCATTTTTTTTTAGATTCCACATATAAGTTATGTCACATGATATTTGCCTTTCTCTTTCTGACTCATTTCACTTATATGATAAGCTCTAGGTCCATCCTTGTGCTGCAAATGGCACTATTTCATTATTTTATATGGTTGAGTAATATTCAGTTGTATATATGTACCACATCTTCTTTATCCATTCTTCTGTTGATGGACATTTAAACAGCAATGTCCCATCTTTTATTCTTAATTTTTAAAACCTATTTTTCTTTTTTGTCAATTTTGTGATTTTTTGTAAAAGATATTTTTTCAGTAATTTTCTCTGTTTTTTCTATTTCATTGATTTGTACTATTATTTCTTATTTCCACTCTCTTTTCTTCTGCTTACCTTGAGTTTAGTTTGTTTTTCTTTTTCTAATTTCTTAAGGTGAAAGCTTAAATTGCTGATTTGAAACCATTATTCTTTTTTAACATAGATTTTTCAAAGCTATGAATTGCCCTCTTAGTATTGCTTTAGCTGTATCCCATAATTTTGACACGCTGTAGTTTTTCACTCAATTTTAAACACTGTAATTTCCCTCATGACATATTTTTTGACCATAGATTATTTAGAAGTGTGTTGTTTAATTTGAAGAATTTAGGAATTTCCCAAATTTATTTCAACTATTGAGTTCTAATTTAATTTCATTATGGTTGAAAAGTACACTTTTTTTCAACGTTTACAAAATTTTTTGAGATTTATTTTATGGCCTAGCATATCATACCTCTTGAAGAATGTTCCAAGTATGTTTGAAAAGCAGGTATATTCTGCTGGTTTTGGATGCAGTGGTCTACAAGTGTCAGTTTTGGAATGTTGATTAATATGTTTGTTCAAGTCTCTATCCCTGATGGCTTTTTGCTTAGTTATTTTGTCAGTTATTGAGAGTAGACTATTGAAATGATCAAATATATTGTTGAACTGTGTGTTTCTCCTTTCAATTCTTTTAGTTTTTGCATCGTTTTATTTTAAGGTTTTGCTGTTAGATGAGAATGGACTTGTAATTGCTATAACTTCCTAATTATAAACATATCTGTTTATAACTGTATCAATTACTATTTTATAATAAATTGAATAAGAACTATCAAAAGGCACAGATGGTCAGACTGGATAAAAAAAAGCAAGATCCAACTATTTGCTGTCTACAAGAGACAAAATTTATGTTCAAAGACATAAATAGATTAAAAATAAAAGGATTACACAAGATATACCATGCAGACAGTAATCATAAGAAAGATAAAATAGCTCTAATGATATCAGACAAAATAGATTTTATGCCATGAAGTATTACGAAAGACAAAGAGGAGGGAGTATTTTATAAAAGAGGTACTTAAGGGTCATGATTTAATAATGTCAATAATTTGTACTGCTACATGAAGCATTTTCTTAAGTGAGACTGAGTCTTTGCTCTGTGCATTTAACGATAATGAACAGTACAGTGGTTGCCAGTACAGTTTGATGTTCTATGCTGATTTCTGTTGAGGGGCCAGTAGACCACAGTTTCAGAGCTACTCATTTAGGTCATTTACACTTAATGTAATTACTTTTATGAGCGAAAGTGAGTGAATCACGCAGTCATGTCCACCTCTTTGAGACCTCATGGACTGTAGCCCACCAAGCTGTGCTGTCTATGCAATTATCCAGGCAAGAATACTGGAGTTGGTTACCATGCCCTTCTCCAGGGGATCTTCCCGACCTAGGGGTCAAACCCAGGCCTCCCACATTGTAGGCAGATTCTTTATCATCTGAGCTACCCAGGAATCCCTTTTATACTTTTATAGTTGTGTTTAAATCTGTCATCTTGCTATTTATTTACTGTTTGTCCTATCCTTTGTTCTGTTTTCTTACCTTTTTGGATTAATTTAGTGTTTTCTTAATATTTCATTTTATCCCCACTATTGGTTTACTGACTGTACCTCTTTTAATTTTAATGGTTTCTTTCAAAATTATAATATGCCTTTTTAATTTATTGGTCTACTTTTAAATATTATTCTATTTCATGTATAATATAAAAATCATATATTGTTTTGCTTCCATTTCCCTTTTTTCCCCTTTTGGATCTCGTTGGCATATATTTTACTGATACATGTGTTATAAACCTCACTATGTTGTTATTACCTTTCTTTTACTAGTCAATAGTCTTTTAAAAAATTTTCAAGTAGGAAAAATATTTTAAAGATTTGCCCATCTCGTTACCATTTCTGGTGCTTTTCTTTTTTTCATTTATAGATCTTGGTGTAAGTAAATATTTTTCCTTCTACTTGAGAATTTCCTTTCATATTTATTATGATTCAGGCCTACTGGTAATGAATTTCCTGAACTTTTGTTTGTCTGGTTAAGTTTTATTTCACTTTAATTTTTGAAGGATGTTTTTATTGAATACAGAATTCTAAGTATAGGACTTCTATGCCCCCCACCTCACCTCACAAGACACACATTCAGCCTCTTCCATTCCATTGTTTTCTGGCATGCCTATTTTTTGGTGAGAATTGTGTTGTAATTTTTTTACCCGTTATCTGTAGTTTGCAGCAGTTTAATTACAGTGTAATTAAATTAAATTAATTAAATTGTAGTTTAATTGTTTTGTGTTTATGCTGCTTAAGTTTATTAAATACCCTAAATCTATGGGTTTATTATTTTTATCAAATTTGAAAACTTTGGCCATTATATCTTCAAAGATTTTATCTGCCCCATCACTTTTAAACATACACTGTAACACTTTGTGTTGTTTCATAGGTTACTAAGACTTTTTCAGTCTGCCTCTGTCCTTCTGTTTGAATAGTGTCTTTTTTGATATTTCAAGTTCAGCACCCTGTCTTCTGCAGTGTCTAATCTACTATTAATCCCATACAGTGAATTTTTCATTTTAGATATTATGTTTTTCATTCATAGAAGTTATATTTAGTTATTTGTGTCATACATTTCCCTTTTTATTATGTACATATTTTCCTTTAAATACTTAAACACAACTGTTACAATCATGTTTTAGGCCCATTGTCAGTTAATTCCTCCATTTCTGTCATTTTGCATCTGTTTTGACTGACTGACCTTTCTTCCCGTTATGACTTATATGTCCTAACTTCTTTCTGTGTCTAGTGATTCTTGGTTGGATGCTGGACTTTTTTATATTTTTGAGCACTGGAGATTACTATCTTTCCTTTAGAGTGTTGGACTTTGATATGACAGGCAATTACTTGTTGATCAACCTGATCCTTTGAAAATTTTGTTTAAAGAAGGCTAGACTGCTCCTAGTACTACCGCATGTGTGTTAAGCGTGAACATTTCCAATCCACTGTGAGCTTGGAAAGTGGTTCAGCTTATAATTTCCCCAGCACTTTTTGGTCAACCTTGTGGAGTCTCATCCTACACAAAGGTGGCATAGTGTTCAGCAGGAGTCTCAGACATCCTCGTGAAAAACTTCTGGAGTTCTTGTTCTGTACGGTACCTTCCCTTATGATACTCTGCCCTGCAAATTCCAGTCTCCTCTGCCTCCCTGACTTCAGTGAGAGTACCATGCTCTGTGAGGATTCTCTTCCTTATTTAGCAACCTACAGAGTGTCTGTTAACAGAAATCCAAGGGATTTCAGGATTTACCTCATTTGTTTTCCCTTCTTTAAGGATCAGAATCTGTTAATGATATTGCCTATCAACCAATGTCTCAGAATGGTCGATTAACACATTTTTGTTCACTTTTTTCATTGTTATAGGAGGTTACATTACTTTTTTTAACATTAAAGACATTTAAAATCTTCAACATCAAGACATTAAACATACCCCTCAGTTCCCAGAGTTTCCCCCAACTTGCTTTATTATTTTTCATGTGTGTGGTGAAAGCAGTTAACATAAGATCTATCCTCTTAGAAAATTTTAAGTATACAATGCAGTGTTTTTAGTTACAGACACTAAGCTGTATAGTTCATCTCCAGAACATATTTATCTTGCATGTCTAAACCTTTGTACTATTTGGATACCACCTCTCCATTTTCTTATCCCCACCATTCCTGACAACCACTATTCTACTATGCTTTTATGAATTTGACTGTCTTAGATTCCACGTGTAAGAGAGAACATATGATCGTCGTCTTTCTGTACCTGGCTTATTTCACCTAGCTTAATACTCTCCAGGTCCATCCATATTGTGACTGAGATTTCTTTCTTGTTTATGGCCTTGATGGTGGTGATGGTTTCATAGGCGTAAACTTATCGTCAAACTCATCGAGTTGTATATATTAACTATGTACAACTTTTTAACTTACCTCCATAAAGTGGGGATTTTATTTATTTTTATTTTTTTAAATCGAAGTAAAAGTGCTTTACAGTGTTGTGCTTGTTCTGCTGTCCGGCAGCGTGAATCAGCTGTGTGTATACATACATCCCCTCCCTGCTGAGCCTCGCTCCCACCACCACCCCACATCCCAACCTTTTAGGTCATCACAGAGCACCAAGCTGAGCTCCCTGTGCTACACGGCAGCTTCCCACCAGCTATTTATTTTACACATGTAGCGTATAAATAAAGTGGTTTTAAAAAACATTAGAAATCTTCAGTTTTAGGAATGCTTTGGACTCTCGAATGCATTCCCTAGGTATATCTCTGTTTCACCTGGTCACAGGCTTCACTGAGTTGATGCCTCTTCAGCTAAAAGACAAGTCAGTGTATATTGTTTCCCTTCCAACCCTTTGTTCCCGGGAAACTTTGACCTAATGAACCTCTGCTCTCAACAGATGCTGCTTCTTTTCCTGTGTGATTCTCTGGTATTCTGAGCCAAGGAAAGGAATGAAGTATAGGGATCAGGGTACACTGTTGAGGCTGTCTCCATGTACCAGTGCTTGTGATGTGGGCTGTAGACTTCAGACAACACCATGGTTTGTCCTTAAATTTCTGAGCAAGGTATTTTGTGTGTGTGTGTTACTTGCTTGGTTACAGGACGATGCTGATGAAGACTGCTGCAGGAAAAAAATGTTTTCACAGAGCACTCCTAGTGGAGAGAGAGGGGTCGTAGCCCCGTTTTCTGGTTTGTGTCGGCTTGATCATCTGGGTCAGTGGGCTCATGGTAGAATGATTGGCATCTTTTTATGCCTTTTCTCAGACAGTTTCTGTTTCATGATTTAAAGCCAGCATTGGTTGTGAATTGAAACCTCTATATACAGTTCTCTTTTTAAATCTTGCCCCATCAGCCTTATAACTAGTAATAATAATAACATATACTTTATTAAGAAATCTCACAAAATGAATCAAAAATACGAAATTTTTTCTAAATATTTATGCTCTGTTAACTGCCACTTCCACCACCAGGTGATGGTTCCCTTGTTGGTATTTTGCTCAGATTCTGCAGTGTTTTCAGTCACTTTTGATTATTAGAATAGATTAATAAGCCTCACTCATAATCAGTTTTAAGTGTCAGTCTTACATTGAATTCAAAGCTCTTTCTATCCCCATTCCTACTGCAAATTGGGCTAAAGATGGCCCTTCAGAGCTGTCTCCTCTCAAGGGATTTAAGTGGGAAAGAAGGACAGGACAGAGGACAAGAGGCAGGTCCTTTCATTCTTCATTGTCTCGGCTTCTCTGACTGCATCCAGTGGATCGTTGACACTTCTATGTGTGGCCAGTTTCCCCTTGCTGGCTCTGGCTCTCTGATGGTCTCCTTGGAGGAGCTGGGAGACAAAGGATCCTGAACTCTGTAGAGCCCTTGACTTGAGGGATTGGATTTCTCTCCCACCTTTTGATTCCAGCAGCCTCTGTGACTGACTTGCTTTTACATGGTAGATGGGGCTCCTTGTTGACACATAGGTGAAATGAAAAAAGGCCAGCCATCTCAAAGTGGTGTCCATGCAACCATGGAACATTGTTTTAGCCTTGCCATGAATGCAGTGGAAACCTAAGCAGTCGCTCAGTCACTTCTTCCCTCAACTCTACCATCTCTTTCTTGTCTTTTCTCCAAGACCAAGGGACACATTGGATACTCAGCAGACCTGTTGCCTCACCAACCTTCAGGGGAAGGATAGTCATTTAGTCAATGAAAAATGGAGGTGTTGGAAACCCCAAAACATAGTTAGAATTTTTCTTAGGATCTCCCTCCCTCAACCTCTTAGAGAAGAAACACCAGGTGTCTTCCCCCATGGGGAAGGGGAGGTTATTATAGTCTCTTTTTCCAAATATTCACCCAGAGGACACACTTCTCTGCCAGTTTCTCCTTTATATTAGTTGCAGATAGGACTGGGACTAGGAATAGGAGATAAACTAAAATGAGCACCTGTCAGTAAATCTAGAACATTCTTTGCCATTACTTTCTCCATTTGCTACAATTTCAGGACTACAGAGGAAATCCTGTTTTATAATGACAACATGAATAACCATGAAGCTATGCTACTCATGCTAACATTTACTAAGTATTTACTTGATGTCATGCATAGTGGTGAAAGCTTTACAGGCATATCTTCTCCAATCCTCATAACCAGCCTATGAAAATGTCCCCATCATCTCTACTCTGCAGGTGAGAAAAAGTTACTCAACTATTAAATAGGAGAGCCAAAGTTCAGAATGCGTCTGCATTTTTAGCCATTTCCCCCATATTGTGCATTGGACTGGTCGTCTTTGATGCTATTGAAAGTTTCTGTTTGGGTTTATCTTTATAGGTATGGACTGGAGAAATTGCAAGGGAAGCAGTAGTCCTGTTAGAAGCCATTATCAACCAGAAGTCTCATTTTTCCCTTTTATAACTTTAGGATTCTGTGATTCAGATGTAAATAATAAACATGGTTTGGCAAAGGTTAATAAAATACTCATTGACTTACTGCCAACTTCACTCCAGGTTCCAGGTTTTTTTTTGTTTGTTTGTTTCTAGGGTTTTGTTTTGTTTTGTTTTGTTTTAGGGAATATCTACCTCTTTGGCAATTAATTTTCCCATGTGGGTTTGAATGAATTCCCTCAGGCCATAGAACTGTAATCTGGAAGAGTTCATTTAGCAAATGGCACCCAGCTTATCTCACCCTGGTTTGCCAAAGACACTGGGAGGCTTTGTTTGAACACAGGCAACAGTACTGGATGGCAGATGTTTGCAAATACCATTTGTTTAATTACTCAGGCACTTTATAATATATTTTTCTCCTAAGCTGAAACACATCCTTTTATCAGCTTTAAAACACAGTGCAACTTTTCAGAGCCATTCTGTCTGCCTTTTTCCCTTGTGCATTGGTCCAAACAGATCAAGTGAACAAAAAGAAGAGAAAGGAGTAGCCTTTGGCAGTTACCCTCAACTTTGTCTTTTAGTAGCCACAACAGTATAGAAATGAATACCTTTTCTCATCATGCTCCCCATCCCCTAAAACATACAAAACCAACCAACAGAAAAGAACTGCTGACTATCAAACTGCAAGGGTGAAAAGATAGTCAAGGAGGAGGAGGCTCACATGGCAGTAGCCCTTCCTAGCAGCCCATCTGACAGCAACTATAGTTAGTGGCTGAATTCTGGCAACTTCGTAGGGATCCGGCCCTGCCTCGTGGCTGGTGTGTGTGTGCTGATGAGAGGTTCTCATGGGCTCAGTGAGTGCCCAGCCTGCCCTGTCAGTCTAAACCCCATCCCTTCAGTCTCTTAAGCATGCAAAAGAGCCCCTGACAGTTGTACTTAGAGGATGTGGGTATGTGTTGAGTTTATCTAGGTTTCAGGAGATTTGGAGAAAAAAAAAGCATTAGGAATCAACATGAAGGAGACATCTAAGGCAGTTATTCTAAAGAAAGTGGATAAAAAATACAACACCTCAGGCTGGCAATGAACTTGTAACCTAATAAAAGATCACGTCTTTGGCCTTTATACCACATTCCACTAATAATTAGAAAACCAAAGCCTCTGGGGGAAGAGATACTCAGGTCATTTCCAACCCAGACACCAAGTTTCTGGAAAGAGTTAGCAATGCACCTGGCAACACATGGCCCTTATCTTGTAGATAAACAAGACTATTTCCTCCTAGTGACACAGTATTCAGTGTTCTCCTGTTAAATGCTTTGTTTCAAAGCATTCGTCACCTCTCTTCCAATGGATTACAATAAAAGGACAACATTCTTTTGTTTTCCTTTGATGCTTTTTTTGCACACTGCTGTCTCAGTAATGTATTATAGTGATGGTCAGGTTTAAATGGGCCCTTTCAGAAACCCCCAGTTGACACTGGCATATTTGAAGAGGATTCGCAGACTTCCAGTTCATAAGCTGTGTGGATGTGGTAATACTATTGTGTGCTTTGGAATCAAACCAGGTTATGCAAAGAAGAGACTCATCCCAGATGGTCCAGACTTACCTCTGACCTTGAAAGAACACACACACACACACACACACACACACACACACACACACAAATAGCACAATTAACGAATCAATCTTCACTTCTCTCATTGAGGTATCAAGCTCTCTCCTTGGGGGATATGGGAATCTCAGTTTCCTATGCTTTTGGCATATGGCTTCCTTTAGATGGGTTTTTCTTCTCTCTTCCTGTACTTAGCCAGGAAAGAATCAGGAAACCAACGAAATGCTCATTGCTTACTTATTCAACCTCCCTGCTTCAGGCCCCTACAGCTAAAGAGACCCCTGTTTGCCCTATTCTTAAGTGTCCTTTTATTTAGAATATTGTAGGATGTGAAAGAGTTAATTCATTTTTAATGTTATTTTTAAAAAATTATCTATTTTTAATTGAATGATAATTGCTTTATAATGTTTATTGGTTTCTGCCATACATGAACATGAACCAGAAATAGGTATATACATGGTTCCTCCCTCTAGAACCTCCCTCCCCATTTTTAATAAAACTGCTTATAGAAGATCTGAAAACAAGAAAAATATCTATAACTACATTCTAAGAGAGACTACAGCCTTTATTTGGATGTATTCCCATCCAGTCTTCTTATGCTATGGATAGTTATTACATAATTGTACTCACTGTCTAATACAGTTTTATATTGTTTCTCATTTTAGTTTTGTGTCTGAAGCACCCATTCGCTCTCCATGCCTCATCCTAAGGAGTGACACAAAGGTTTCATACATTGTCACGTAAATTATTGGGAATTGGGTATTTACCAACTCTTCTCTCTTGAGGGAAATGCATTGGTTGGTTAGGTCTTATTTATTTATTTATTTGGGCTATACTGGATCTTCATTACTGTGTGTGGGCTTTCTCTAGTTGCAGCGAGTGGGGGCTACTCTCTAGTTGAGGTGCTTGGACTTTTCATTGTACTGACTCCTTGTTGTTAAATTGCCAACCTCCATTGGATCATAGAAAAAGAGAATTTCAGAAAATCATCTACTTCTGCTTCCTTGATGACACTAAAGCCTTTCACTGTGTAGGTCACAACAAACTGTGGAAAATTCTTAAAGAGATGGGAACACCAGACCACCTTACCTGCCTCCTGCAAAACCTGTATGCAGGTCAAGAAGCAACAGTTAGAACTGGACATGGAACAACGGACTGGTTCCAAACTGGAAAAGGACTACATCAAAGCTGTGTATTGAACACCCTGCTTATTTAACTTATATGCAGAGTACATCATGCGAAATACCAGGCTGGATGAAGCACAAGCTGGAATCAAGATTGTCAGGAGAAGTATCAGTAATCTCGGGTATGCAGATGACACCACCCTTATGGCAGAAACCAAAGAGAAATTAAAGAGCCTCTTGATGAAGGTGAAAGAGGAGAGTGAAAAAGCTGGCTTAAAACTCAACTTTCAAAAAACAAAGATCATGGCATTTGGCCCTATTACTTCATGGCAAATGCTTGGGGAAACAATGGAAACAGTGACAGACTTTATTTTCTTGGGCTCCAAAATCACTGTTGATGGTGACTGCAGCCATGAAATTAAAAGACACTTGCTCCGTGGAAGAAAAGCAATGACAAACCTAGACAGTGTATTAAAAAGCAGAGACATGACTTTGCCTACAAAGGTCCATATAGTCAAAGCTATGGTTTTTCCAGTGGTCATGTATGGATGTGAGAGCCAGACAGTAAAAAAGGCTGAGCACTGAAGAATTGATGCCTTTGAACTGTGGTGCTGGAGGAGACTTTTGAGAGTCCCTTGGACAGCAAGGAGACCAAACCAGTCAATCCTAAATGAAATCAACCCTGAATATTCATTGGAAGGACAGATGCTGAAACTGAAGCTCCAATGGTTTGGCCACCTGATGCGAAGAGCTGACTCATTGGAAAAGACCCTGGTACTGGGAAGGATTGAAGGCAGGAGAAGGGGACAACAGAGGATGAGGTGGTTGGGTGGCATCACCGACTCAATGAATCTGAGTTTAAGCAAACTCTGGGATACGGTGAGGGACAGGGAAGCCTGGTATGCTGCAGTCCATGGGGTCGCAAAGAGTCAGACATGACTGAGTAACTGAACAACAATAACTCTTGTTGTAGAGCACGGGCTCTAGGGCATTTGAGCTTCAGTAGTTGTGGCATATGGGCTCAGTAGTTGTGGCTCATTGGTTTACTTGCCCCATGGCATGTGGAATCTCCCTGGACCAGAGATCGAACCCATGTCCCTTGCATTGGCAGGGAGACTCCCAACCACTGGACCACCAGGGAAGTCCGGTTTGTTAGATCTCAATCCAGCTATAACCTGTTTACATTTCTTCTGGTTTCTTAGAATCAGAGACTGCATTACCATCCAGAAGGACTTCTTGCCTCTCCTTCCATAGTGTGATAGTTCTTGCATCTTCAGGAAATCTGAAGACAAGTATGTTCTCATTTTCTATACCATCTAATGCAAGCTGACTAGACTTGCTATCCTACACTCGTTAAAAACTAGTTTGAAATTGGGATCATCACTCGCTTCAGCCTTAGCATACACTCACATCCTGAATTGCATGATATGTCCTGAGGGTGACAGATAAGGTGTGTATTTCCATTTCTCTTCAGTTGATGGTGGCTGAATAGCAGCCTAGGGTCTGTTTATGTCAGTGGGTGCGTGCAGCATGCATGCTGTCTCTTCAGTTGTGTCTGGCTCTTTGTGACCCTTATGAACTGCAGCCCGCCAGGTCCATGGGGTTTTCTAGGCAAGAAGACTGGAGTTGCCATGCCCTCTTCCAGCGGATCTTCCTGACTCAGGGATCTAACCCATATCTCCTGCTGCATCTCCTGCATTGCAGGCATATTCTTTACCACTGAGCCACCAGGGAAACCTGATGGTTTAGGTCATATAATAAAGTATGATTGTTTAGCAATGTTTGCCTCAGATACAAGAGGAAGAAGTTATATGCCTAAAGTTTGCCATACCTTGAGAGAAATACTTATTGTAAGTCTAATATGTGCTATGTATAGTACTGTTATATGAATATACTATATGCTATTTTCCTCACAGTGATACAAGGAAATGGTTTCATTTTCCCATATGAGCAGTGTGGTAGAGCAAAAATTTCATTTGAACTCAAAAATTAGAAAAATTACTCAGAGTTAATCTATGAAATCAACACAAAATGAAACACAGAGAAAAGATTTACAGCTTTATGCTAAACAAACTTGTCAGAATGGCTCCCAGGATAGTAATATTCAGTTCCTAAGTTGTGTCCAACTCTTTGCAACCCCATGAACTGCAGCATACCAGCCTTCCCTGTCTTTCACCGTCTCCCAGAGTCTGCTTAAACTCATGTCAATTAAGTCAGTGATGCCATTCAGCCATCTCATCCTCTGTTGCCCTCTTCTCCTCCTGCTCTCAATCTTTCCCAGCATGAGGGTCTTTTCCAGTGAGTCACTCTTCACATTAGGTGGCCAAAGTATTGGAGCTTCAGCATTTGTCCAATGAATATTGGACAATCCAATGAATATTCAGGGTTGATTTCATTTAGGATTGAATGGTTTGATCTCCTTGACATTCCAAAGGACTCTCAAAAATTTTCTCCAATGGCACACTTTGAAAGCTTCAATTCTTTGGCAATCAGCCTTCTTTATGGAACAACTCTTACATCCGTACCTGACTACTGGAAAAACCATAGCTTTGACTATACAGACTTTTGTTGGCAAAGTGATGTCTCTGCTTGTTAATACACTGTCTAGGTTTGTCATTGCTTTTCTTCCAAGGAGCAAGCATCTTTTAATTTCATGGCTGCAGTTACCATCCACAGTGATTTTGGAAGTCTGTCACTGTTTCCATTGTCGCCCTATGTATTTACCGTGAAGTAATGGGACCAGATGCCATGATTTTTGTTTTTTGAAAGTTGAGTTTTAAGCCAACTTTTTCACTCTCCTCTTTCACCTTCATCAAGAGGCTCTTTAATTTCTCTTTGGTTTCTGCCATAAGGGTGGTGTCATTTGCATTGTTGATATTTCTCCCTGCAATCTTGATTCCAGCTTATGATTCATCCAGCCCAGTATTTCACATGATGTATTCTACATATAAATTGAAAAAGCTGGGTGATAATATACAGCCTTGGCATACTTCTTTCCCAATTTGGAGCCAGTCCGTTGTTCCATGTCCAGCTCTAACTGTTGCTTGACCTGCATACAGCTTTTGCAGGAGGCAGGTAAGGTGGTCTGGTGTTCCCATCTCTTTAAGAATTTTCCACAGTTTATTGTAATCCACATAGTCAAAAGCTTTAGCATAGTCAATGAAGCATAAGTAGATGTTTTTGGAATTCTCTTTCTTTTTCTATGATTTGGCAGATGTTGGGAATTTGATCTCCGGTTCTTCTGCCTTTTCTAAATCCAGCTTGTACATCTGGAATTTCTTGGTTCACATACTGATGGAGGCTTGCTTGAAGGATTTTGAGCTCTATCTTGCTAGCATGTGAAATGAGTGCAATTGTTCGAAAGTTTGAAGATTCTTTGGTATTGCCCTTCTTTGGGATTTAAATGAAAACACCTTTTCCAGTCCTATGGCCACTGCTGAGTTTTCCAGTGTGCTGGCATATTGAGTGCAGCACTTTAACAGCATCATCTTTTAGGGTTTGAAATTGCTCAGCTGGAATTCCATCACCTCCACTAGCTTTATTTATAGTAATGCTTCCTAAGGGCCACTTGACTTCACGCTCCAGGATGTCTGGCTCTAGGTGAGTAACCACACCATGGTGGTTATCCAGGTCATTAAGACCTTTTTTGTACAGTTCTTCTATATACTCTTGCACCATCTTCTTAAACTCTTCTGCTCCTGTTAGGTCCTTACTGTTTTTGTCCTTTATTGTGCTCATCTTTGCATGAAATGTTACCTTGGTATCTCCAATTTTCTCGAAGAGCTATCTAGTCTTTCCCATTGTATTGTTTTCCTCTATTTCTTTGCATTGTTCACTTAAGAAGCCTTTCTTATCTTTTTCTTCTATTCTTTGGAGCTCTGCATTCAGTGTGGTATATCTTTTCCTTTCTCCTTTCCTTTTCATTTCTCTCCTTTTCTCAGCCATTTGTAGGGCCTTCTCAGACAACAGTTTTGCCTTCTTGCATTTCTTTTTCTTTCGGATGGTTTTGGTCACTGGCTCCTATACAGTGTTATTAATCTCCATCCATAGTTCTTCAGGCAGTTTGCCTATCAGATCTAATCTAATAGCTGTGTCTAGTAATTAAACATGTTTTAAAGAAAGATCGTCAATAAGAGGATGATTTGATTAATAATGGAAACTTAGATAAGCAGGTACTACTGAATCCCATATTGGCTGTGTATACCCAAGCAGGACTGCTCAGTTTCTTATATTCAGCAAACATTTATTAAACATCTGATGTGGGCTTTGTCCTTGGTGCAAAGATAGCTTAAGATAGAGTGATACAGTGCTTGCCCTCAAGAAGCTCACAGTTGTTGGAGGAAACAGTTACAAACGGATACTTGAACTGCACAAGGTCAGAAACTTGCTTGGCTTTGTGGAAGTATAGACAAGGAGAAGCACCCTCCCCGAACCTGAGAGAAAATAGTAAGGCTTCCTGGAGGAGGTGATATCTGAAAGGAGTCTTAAAGTAGCTTTTCAAACTATACTAAAGGCCTAATGCTGTTCTCTTTTTAATTTTCAGTCTACCTTGCAAATACAATAAAATGATTGACTAGGAAAGTAAAATTTTAAAAAAAATCAAGCGAAACTTTGTTATTAGAGTACAAAGATATGAAATTAACATATCATAATATAACATATCTAAATGCTGTCCTTCAGCTTGCAGACTTACCTCAATTAACTGGTTTAAAATCGCGAATGGGAAGCTGCTGCACATGGCTCAGGGACCCCCGCTTGGTGCTCTGTGATAACAGATGGCTGGAGTGGGGGGTCGCAGGGAGGTACCAGCGGGAGGGAATATACTTGCACAGACAGCTGATTCACTTCATTGTGCAGCAGAAACTAGCACAACAATGTAAAATTTAAAAAATGCAGAAAACAGGTGCACATCCACGGACTATACTTTGGCTGACCTGGTCTTATAGGATGAGTCGGTATCAGTCATTGGCCAGTGGAAAGGACTGGTTAGCACAAAGGACAGACAGCCTGAGCGAAGAGCTGGCTGTGAAATTTCCAGAGTGGATGGTGGGGCGGATATGAAGTGCAAGCATTGGGCAAATTCTTTTGGCCATTTGAGTGACTTAAATGTCCTTCCTTCCTGCTGTCTTGCTTGTGTTTCTCATCCCTCTGTCCCCAATCCTTCCTTCTTTCTTGTTTTAAATAGTATGTTGGTGTGACTTTTTAAAGACAGGCTTCCCATGTGCCCTGATTTCTTCACTTTTTTTTTTGTACCTGGATATGTTTTAACAAGTCAGCGTAGATTCCTTTTAGGAACAAGACTAATTACAAATTGATAAATTAAAAATAAAATAGAAAATGAGTTAAAGGGAGAAAATTTTGCCTTATGAAGTAGCTGTAATTTAATCTCCATTCCCTACCCCTCATAGGTAGGGAACATCTTCTGAATGCCCAATGCTAAATTAAGGCTTAGCTCTGACTTCAAAAAGCATAAAGTCTAGTAAAAAGGTAGGCAGTCTAACAGATACATTACAGATAAAACATGGTTAAATGCATGACTGTGTTTTCCTCAATGTATTCATTCATGACTTTCAATAAACTATGAGCATAGTTCTTTGAATGTAGTTACAGGAAAACACATAAAGTATAGCCATAGACTTGCTTGGGAGACTGCGAAGTCTTTTCAGAAGAGAGGATGTTTAAGTAAGTGTTGTTTATTTAAAAAAACAATAATCTTTTCTCCTGACAAACTAATGCATGTACAGAGTTGAGTCCATCTAATAGTTTTATAAGACTTTTCATGAAATCAGCCAAGCCCTCTTTTTCCTCCTTAGAAACAATGATTTCCAGCACTTTCCAGTTTTAATTCTGCTACCAATATATTTCTAACTAATATGCCTATGATGCTACTGCTTAATATTTTCAGAGGTAAGTAGTATATATTGACTTTTGTTTATACAGACTTAGACTTGCCTTTCTTATTACCCGACTTCTGCCACCCACCTCCCCATCTCTTTGGTTGTTGTTGGTTTTATTGCTGTCTGTCATAGCAGAGGCTTTGTTCGAATGTCTCTTGACCTTGGCAAATAGTTCCTGTTTCAAGCTGCCTGGAACAACCTGTATGGAAGAGCTAGCTAGGGCTGTGCATGGAGGCTTCCCTATGAGGGAATCAGGCAGCTATCCTGATAATTTTATTGAGCAACTCACAAATGTCAGCATTTTAACATCTTCTTTTTGAGTTGGTCCGTTTCCCTAAAGAGGAATCTTTTGGGCTCTTGCTCAGGAAGTATAAAGCTGGTTGCCAACTTTTCCAGAGCCAGGCTGGGCATGCAGCTGAAAGTTTCACCCTCTTGTGCATAGACATCTCCTTAATCTCTCTTTTCAGAATGGCGCCATGAGCTATGTCTACCCTTCCCAACTCCAGAGTTCCTCAGGCTAAGCCTCTTCAGGATGAAACCTATGAGCCTCTGGGTGAAGAAGGCTATTCACCTGCCTGGGTGGGGAGGATGGGAAGATCCAGGGATCAGTGGCTTCCTGTACACTCAACAAATGCACAGTTGAGCGCCTCCCACCCCGCCTTGCCGGGCGCCCAGCCCCTGGTTCCTGGCTGCTCGGGTTCTGCTGGAGACTGATCGCTTGATCACACATCCCTTTCTGGTCTGCTCAGTTAGGCACTGTGCATCTGCTTTCCACATCCCTGCATTTTGTTGAAATACTTTACCAGCTGTCAGTTTCTCTTCTCTTTGCCTTTGTGGGTTTATGCATCTTTATAGAAAGTCCCCTTTATATCCTTTTCCTAGGTTTTCAAGAGGGAGCAGAGGAGAAGACATCTTCAATCAGCTGCTTTAAACCTGGAGCCATCAGTTACCCTTTCAAAGACAGTTTAAGTAAGGGTGAAGGCATGAGGGGATGAAAAAGGCACTTGAGGTCAAAGAAACAACAAGTCCAAGCAAGAACAGAGAAGTCTGAAAGCGTTTGGCATCGTGTTTGGGAAGTGAGGATTACAGTTTGGCTGGAGTCTAGGCTATAATGGACAAGGGGTAACTAAGGAAAGTATTCAGCCCCTGTGATAGACTGGTTTTTAAAAATGGACCGAATTGTTTCCCTCCCTTGAGGCATAGGTCTTACCTTATGACTCTGAAGCTTCCTCCGTCAGGAGAGAGAGTCTGTTCCTCAGCCCCTGGAATCTGGACTGGCCTGGTGATGGCTCTGGTCAACAGAATGTGGCAGAAGGGACAGTGTATGGCTCTGACTAGGCCGCAAGGGGCCTTGCACCTTCTACTCGCCATTTTGGAACCTGTCCACGTGCCACGAGCTCAAGTTTGCTGCTGGAGGATGAGAGACATGCAGCCCAGTCTTCTCTGTCCCTCTCCCTGATATCCTGTCGGTCCCCAGAAACAGACATTAGGGTGACTTACAGATGACCACACACACAGGGAGCTTAACTGAGGCCAGACAAAACACCCCTTCCTAGGACAAACCCAGGGGCCTCTCCACGCCAGGCTGGGTGCCGGGACCACAGTGTGAATCAGACATGAGGGACACGACCACAAAGAGGGAGACAGGCTGCTTTGGTGCTCTAGGAATGAGCTACGTCAAATCAGGGGCTGCAGGACTCGGAACCATAAGCACGTTCTTCACTCGATGTGTCCCTGCCTCTTAATCTCTCCTTTATCCAGCACCCCAAAGAAAATTAGTTCAGAATGTCAGAGCCATTCTGGCTGAGCATTCTCCAAGGTAGCACAGCCCAAAGGAAATATAATATGAGCCATATGTACCATTTAAAATTTTCTAGCAGTCACAATTATTAAAAAGTAAAAAGGTAAAATCAGGTAAAATCAATTTTTGCAGGTAAAATCAATCATGTTTTATTTAACTCAGTATATCCTCTCATAACAATTCAAAAGCTCAAAACCAGTTGTAAAATTATTGAGACATTTCACAGCTCCTTATTTTGAGCTCACTTTTCTTGGAATTGCCTTTAAATTGTCAGCACACCTCATTTCAGAGCAGCCACTTTTTCGGTCCTCAGTATGGGCCTTTGGCCAGTGGCCGCGTGGTGGACAGCGCGGTCCGTGGCGCTCAGAAGTGCCTCAGAGAACAGACTGCCAAGCAGAAGGGCTTGTCTCTCGTCACCTGCACCTCCCTGCTGGGCGCCCAGACCTGGGGAGGCCTGCCCAGGGACCTGCTGAACGCCTGCCTGCTCCCATTATGTTTTCAGGGGAGGCTGCGTCGCCCTCGGGCCACGGGGAAACCTTTGCCTCCCTCAGGCCTGGCTCCCTGCAGGCCTCCTCTCCTGACGGTGAAACACGACCGCTGGCCCGGCGGGGCCTGCAGGCGCACCTCAAAGCCAGGTCCTCTGTGCAGCTCTCGTGAATCGCTCTTTCTTTTCCAGGGCACACAGAAAACATTCCCTGAGTCCTTTCCTCCCCTTGCAGCTTGAGAACCACCTGTGGAGGGAGCTACACAAGGCGCCCTTTGTCTCTCAGCTTGTGTTGAACAGTGTACCTGCTTTTGATAAAAGTCTTACCCCGAAAAGCCACATTTTTGTCCCTTTTCTTCCTTTTCCATTTTTGCGGAGCCAACAATCAAATCCACTTTCAACATTTAACCTTATAAAACGGGAGCAGGTCTTGGCTTTCGAAATGGATTTTAGAGTTCCCCGCCCCCGACCCGGGTCTGACTTTCTGAGAGGAAGGCTAAGAACTGGGCATTAGTTCTGAAGGCTCCAGGAATCCTTTATGATGCCCCTTGATAATGTGATTCTGTGTCGTCTCCATTTCTCAGTAAAATCTTTTCCAAACTTGAGGGGAGGTGTCTTTTAAAGAAATGGGTCTGATAGAACAACTGTGCCCATAGGTAGTTCAGAGAGAATGGGGGAAGCATGGGCGTAAGTGGAGGATGTGAATGCTGTCCCTGAGGGTGACAGCTTCCAGGGTTTATGCGTGAGGAAACCAAGCCACCCCCTTGTCACCCATTCCCCCGCTCAGGTAACATGGCGCCAAGAGAGTGCATATGATGTGGGTCTTCAGGCCACTGGTGCTGACTTTGTTCTCTTATTTTAAACCTAGATGCCTTGCATTTCCAGTACAGCAGGAGAGTTGGAAATCCTCCCAAAAGATTTTCTGACATGGCCTTAGGGACACCTTAAAAACAACGAACACTGAAAAGAAAGCTGCTCCGTAGAGGAGACAGACATGGTGGCTTTTCAGAGGCTTATTAAGGGTCCCTGGACATGGGATACCTTTAATGTGGGTGATTGGAACTTTTACTTTTGGGGGAGAGCCTCGGTGTTACCGAAACGAGTTTTCCTCCAATGGAAATGATGTTTGTTACTCCTTCCCTTCTTTCCCTCCCTGTTTGATTCACTCCAGACTCAACCCTCTCCAGGACTCTGCAGTTCAGGAACTACAGTTCATTCATCGAATGTGTGCGGAGCGTCTGTGACTGACCACCCACATGGCCGAGTCTCAGAGATTCAGAGAGGCCTCCAAGATGCCCTGCCTCCACAGTGCTCACCAACGCTTAATGCAGAAGTTTTCTTTCTATTCTTTGATTATCATCACCCCTAACCTCAGACCAGGGGTTGGCAAACTATGGCCCAAGGCATAAATTTGGCCACTGACCTGTTTGCTTGCTTAAAAAAAAATTTTTTTTTATTGTGGCAAAATATTTGTAACATATAGTCTATCATCTTACCTATTTCTGAGTGTACAGAGAGCAGCCCCAGAACAGGAGCAGTGGGCGGTAGTGGTTTCTTCCCTGAGGAGCGGCACGGGTCTTCCATGGAGCACAGATCTGATGTGCCTGTAACAACGGCGCCCATTTCTCCACTGCTTATAACTTGCCAGGTGCCAACTGAGAAATATGTTGCCTCCTCTCACTTCATCCACACAACAGCCCTGTGAGTCTGAACCACGAGGGTTCCAGTTTTGCAGAGAAGGAAACCTGTTAGCTTGCCCGAACTCACACGGCTAGACTAGAATTTGTGGGACTCGAGATCTGAGCCTAGGAAGTCCAGCGCCAGAGCCCCACACCTCCCTTGGTGCTGTACTGCTCTTGATCTTAGAAGTGATGCACAGCATGTGAGGCCCACTGATAGAGCAACGAATGATTGAAGTGAATGCTGAAAGCGTGTGGAGGAACACTATGCCACTGCGTTGCAAACATTGGACCATGGGAATCTTTTTATGTTCATCTCCTTGTCTTCAGGATAGCCCTAGGCATATTTGCTGAATTTAATTGAGTGGAATGCACCATTTCCACAGATATGTCAGCATAGGCCTCTCTGAAAAAGGGAGAAAGGATGCTCACATTTAGCAATCCCTATAAGGTGCTGCGAAATGAGAGCTAGCGTCTTGTTCTGGCCTCACCTCTAGACGTAACATGATGGTTCCAGGTCATTAAACCTTATTTCCTCACCTGTCCTTGCCTTTCTCACCTCTGTGCTTCTCCTATTGCTGTTCCACCACCACGAATCCCTTCCTGTTTATCTCCACCTAGAAAACACTCATCCTCGTGACAGTTTGGTTGTTACCTCCTCCAGAGACACTCTCTATGAACCTCTCAGAGGATTTCCTTCTCTGTGTCCTGCAGGGACACACTTTACCTTGCCTCCAGGAGACCACACCTTCTACATCAGTATCTAGCCCAGCACTCGACTCTCTGAAGGAATGTAGTAAAAGTTGACTTAATGAGCAAATGAATGTATGGGTGAATGTTCTTAGGAAGTTCTTCATGCACAAAGAACCTTTAAAATTCTCCAGAACCACTTTCCCTGAATAAGAAAAATGTCCCAAGTGGTTTCCCCTTCGCGATTTACCTCCTCCTATCTTTATTTTTTATTTATTAAAAATATTACTTAATGGAAAGTGACTGACCCTTAATTTCCGACTGTTTTTATTATGCCCAACTGAGTGCAAATAATGCCTTTCACTACTTTGTTACTTTTTTTTCAATATTCAACACACATATTACTCATAAAAATGTGACTTCCTGCTTTATTTCCAGTGTAACACATGAGGGTTCCATAAAATCTACTGGAGAAAATGAGATGTAGTGCAGACAGGAGATTTTATCTATTCACTGTGGCTCCCCACTGTCGACTTGTATCGTGTAATTCTACTTAGCACTTCTGGGCCCATTTCCTCCAAAGTACTTTCCAAGCATTACCTAAGTGATGTGGTGAATGTGAGCGGATGGGACGCCAGGAACTTGAGCTGTAAATGCTGAACTGTTAAACACAGTTCTGAGGAAATTAGATTTTAGAGTTGGAAAAGAAATATGGTCCCGACACTTACACCCTGTCTCAATTCAAATGACCAAACCTCCACCTTCCTCCAACATCTCCTCTGTGGGGACAAGGAGATATTATATTAAATGCAAGGGCAACCGCAAAGTGGTGTTCCAAAGATTATGGAAAGCTGTAATCCCCAGTGGGCAGCCACATGAAAAGACAATTTTTTTTCCAGGATTGTTGGAAAAAGAACTGCCATCACGCCATAATCAAGACATAGAACCCTATACTTGGAAGAGCTGGTACATTTTAAGAACAACCAGTATTTTAAATTATAATAATAGCAGTCAACATTTATTAAGTGTCTACTGTATGCCAGGTGTTCTGTATACAGTATCTTTAATCCTTTTCATGAATCTTAGAACAAGGTAATGATTCTACAAAACTGAAGAGTTTTGGCCAGCCTCTATGATTCCTGGTAGCTTCAATCTAGGAAGATTCTCTCACAGAAGAAGGAATCCTTTTAGAAAATGTCACTGAGGGGAGAAGAAGGCAAGAGACTAAGGAATTCTGCACACAATCAATTTGTTCAGTGCCTTCTGACCTCATGGAAAAGTCTGGAAGGTTCAGGTTAGCCCAGTTGTGACTCTTGAGGAGTTGGGTTAGAGGGTACCAGCTTACAGTTATTGGTTTACAGACTTCATATCACTTGCAAGTTCTAAACAGTAAATGTAGTTGACTTAGAAATTTTAAAATATTACCATGAGAAGAAAATGTAAGGATTCTTTGTAACCAGGTCCTGTTTTCATGTATTGCTTCCCTGTCCCAATGCTGTGTCAGCTGCAAACCCCAGCATCGCCAGTTCAGTTCATCCTGCAGGTGGGGGCATGCTCAGTATAGTCCATCAGTGTTCCTACAGCATCTAGCAGCTGCCCAGCACCTTGTTGGTGCTCAGCCGTTCTTGTTTGAAAGAGTTCTCTATAGGAATCGGAAACTTTCTGCTTTCCTTTCAGTGAACATATAAAAAATGAAAGCTCTAGTTGTCTTGACACCAATGTGGTATTTGGTGCATGAGTTTCCATTGGTGTTAAAGACTGCCCTTGTAACAAGTGGTCCAGGCTGATGAGAAAAGAAAATTAGGCAACTGGGTGGGTGTGTGCCAAGCTGAGCTGAGGCTGACGACACTGCATCAGGCTGAGGAAAGATGACTCACAGACATCCCCAAGCCCTTCTAGGATTACCTTACAGAGCTCGAAAGCACCCACTGTCACTGTCAGGACCACGTGAGCTCAACCAGTGATTTCATGTCAGCCAGAGAATATCACCTGTCATGTTAGTGCTATTCACTTGACTTTCATGGGGTTTGCATTTTATTTTTAACTTTCAGCTTTGGAGTTATATAAAAACCACCAGCAACATTGAATCTTATTTGTGTCTATATTTAAGTAATATTAAAATAGTTTAAGTCAAACACTGCATGTGTATATGTGCTAAGTTGCTTCAGTTGTGTCCGACTCTTTTGAGACCCAATGGACTGTAGCCCATCAGGCTCCTCTGGCCATGGAATGCTCTAGGAAAGAATACTAGAGTGGGTTGCCATGCCCTTCTCCAGGGGATCTTCCCAACCCAGGGATTGAACCTGTGTCTCTTAATGTCTCCCACCTTGGCAGGCAGTTTCTTTACCACTAGCACCATGAGGGTCTGTCAAAATTTTTTTTAAAAGAAATCACTTTGGAGAAATAAAATTTCAAATTGTGAATGTATTAAACCAGAAAAAAACCAAAGACAGAGCCCTTTGACATATACCCTGAACTATTAATCCATAGTATGGCTGTCTTTGGTCAATCAGGTAAAAATACACATAAGAGAGCTCTTACCCACCCCACATAGTACCCTTATCACAGGATATACTCACAGACTTTCATCCGCTTGATTTTGTTTGTCAAAATCAAGATACACAGTGTCCTGAGCACCTGTGTGCTTTTACCTGTCTAGTAACCCTATTAGATGTTCATGTGACATATTTACTGAGGGCTCACTGGGTACCAGACCCTATTCTGTAGCCTTGGAATCCCAACTGCTGGGACCGTGAGCACAACCCTTTCAGACTCTTAGACTTCCAGCCAATAAGACCTACCATGTACACCGCTTACTCAACTGCATACAATTTCTATCATTATATGTTAAATACAGTGATATATGTGTGTGTGTGTGTGTGTGTGTGTGTATATATATATATATTATATGTTAAATATAGTGATACACAGGCAACTGGAAATGGGATGTAGGCAGTTTCCGCCTTCCCGGAGACTTGAACTCTGCTCAGTTAAGCTCCCATTGTGTCTTTCTGGCTTCAGACCTGAGGCGAAGCACTGCCCACTTTGCTGGGCTTTCCCTTCGTGCTCAACTGCTTTCTCTGCTGGGCCCAGGAGACCTGTGTGATTTTGCCTGAACTGAGCCACGTGAAGGAGTCCAGGACAGCCCCCTGGAGGATGAGAAGCCGTGTGGAGAGAGGCCCCAGCTGTGTCACCTGTGACAACTCCTGTGGTTTCCTCAGAGACTGTTAAGCTGAAAAAGTGGTTGTTTTCATTTCTGTTTTGTATTGGAGCATAGTTGCTTAATAATGTGTTAGTTTCAGGTATGCAGCAAAGTGATTCAGTTATACATGTATCTATTCTTTTTCAAATTCTTTTCTTATTCAGATTATTACATAATACTGAGCAGAGTTTCCTATGCTATACAGTAGATCCTTGTGGGTTATCTGTTTTTAATACAATAGCATGTACATGTCCATCTCAACTCCCTAATTTATCCCTTTCCTCCGCCTTTCCTCCTGGTGATCATAAGTTCATTCTTTATGAGTCTGTTTCTATTTTGTAAATAAGTTCATTTGTATCATTTAAGATTCCACATACAAGCGATATATGATACTGTCTTTCTCAGTCTGACTTACTTCACTTAGTATGATGATCTCCAGGTCCATCCATGTTGCTGCAAATGGTGTTATTTCATTCTTTTCAATGACTAACATTCTACTGTATGTATGGACCACATCTTTATCCATTCTCTGTCAATGGACATTTAGGTTGCTTCCATGTATGTCTTGGCTATTGTAAACAGTGCTGCAGCAAACATTGGGGTGCATGAATCCTTTTGACCCTTGTTTTTCTCTGAACATGTACTCAGGAGTGGGATTGTTGGACTATAATAGTAACTATATTTTTAGTGTTTTAAGGACCCTCCATGCTGTTTTCCTTAAGTGCTCTACCAATTTACATTCCCAAAAACAGTGTAGGAAGGTTCCCTTTTCTCCACACTCTCTCCAGCATTTATTGTTGGTAGACTTTTTGATGCTGGCCATTCTGACTGATATGAGGTATACAGTAGTTTTGTTTGTATTTCTCTAATAATTATCAGTGTTGAGCATCTTTTCATGTGCCTCTTGGCCATCTGTATGTCTTCTTTGGAGAAATACCTATTTAAGTCTTCTGCCCTTTTTTTTGATTGGGTTGTTTCCTTTTTCTGATGTTGAGTCACATGAACTGTTTTTAAATTTTGGAGGCTAATCCTGTGTTGGTTACATTGTTTTCAAATATTTTCTCCAACTCTATGGGTTGTCTTTTTGTTTTGTCTGTGGTTTCCTGTGCTGTGCAAAAGCTTTTGAGTTTAATTAGGTCCCCAAAAATGGCTGTTATTTTAAGCTGTGAAGTTTTGGGGTGGTTTTGTTATCCAGTGAAAGCTAATTGATAAGGCACTATTGCCAAAAACCAGTCCACTTGCATGTCCGACAGGAGACTGGTTAAATGAAACTTCATTCACTCATGTATTGAAAAATGAGATAACCATCAAGAATAATGACATTGATATATGTTTACTGATGTGGGAAGCTATTTTTGATGTGCTATTAAGTAAAAAAAGAAAATTATAAGACATTATATAAAATATTTTCTTTTGTATAAAAAGTCAAAACCTAAATAAACAAGCTATGAATATGCCTGGCAGGTTATACTCTAATGTGAACATTAGATTATTTCTAATGTTTTGTTTCTGATGATTTTAAAAAGGTTTTAATATTAATTCTTTGGGTATCTCTTCTATCTTGTTTATCTACTTGAAGGAAAAGAAATAATAAGGAGGGTTTTGTTTTATGTAGAAGAGATAGTGAGTGCAATCTGATTTCTATAGGTAATATTTTAATTAACTAACTTTTAAAAAAAGCCATTGTCTATATCTACACCCTGGCCCCCAAAACCATGCTCATTCTTTCTCTCCCCTCTGTTTTGTGTCTTTTTCATCCCTGCTCTCAGGCCCCCTTTTGTATTTCTCTGCTTTTCCTGTTTCCTCCCTGATGTTGTTGGCCTCCGTGAAAGCATTCATTTTAATTTTATTCTTTGCTTCCATCAAGCACCTTTCTATCTTGGGTTCCTGTGCCAGATCTCTGTTTGTGGATGAAACCTAACCACACTTGGCTACAGACAGACTTTTGTCTGAAAGCAAAGTAACATGAGAAGACTGAGGACAAGACCAATACTACCAAGTGCATGGGGATGGCACTGATGGGGAGGTCGGAGTTGGCAGAGTTAGTGGATGGGGAAAATGCATTCAGGTTCAGGGCCAAAAAAGAAGTGCAATGATAGCATGTTGCAATACATGCTGTCCCCAATACCTGTTTAGTATTTGTACTGTGGCTTTGACTAACAAGCTGAATTTCCTTAAGTTCTAATCTTGAGGTAGGCACACAGTCCCTTTTTTACTGATGGAAGTACTGTGTACCAAAAATAACTAAATGACATATCTTAGGGTAAAGGAAAATGTAGTGTCAAACTCCATCATCTGATCACCACCAGTGGCCTGTGTACTTTCGTACAAATAGACACTCTGAAAGAAATAGTGTGGTTACACTGCTGGGTATTTCTACAAGCAAAATGACAATTTGCTATTTAAAATGTGAAACAGCAATGAAAATGATTAAACACCAAAAATAATACTTAATGGACTTAGATTGGGAAAATAGCTATAGTATTTGTCCCTACATTTCTACTTATCTTCCTCTGTCTGCATTCATCTTTGCCTAGAGTTTACATAAGTAAAAGCACCATGTTTGTGATGCATTTTGAGGTAATTTCTGAGTCTTTGTATCAGGATTTTCAAACAATCAAAATGCTAAGTGATGCAGTTTAATTATGTGGTTTTTGTGAGCTTCAGGAAGGTTTTTATTTTTTTTAATTGGTTCAGCCTCACATTTTCCCTGCTGAGGCTTGGAGCTGTGAAATCTGCTTAGTGGAAGGTAATCCTGCCCAGGGAGTCATTCACTGTGCCTGAGGAGAGGAAAAAGGAGGGTTTCATACATTATCAGTGTAAATGGCTGTGCCGATGCTAAATTGTAACAACTATTAAATGTGTATTTCTCCATAATCACAGATGAACTGCTTTCCTGGTATAACCAAAGATTTATCTATTTTGGGTCCTTTAGTACCATGTGATAAGTATGGAAATAAATTCCCCAAGCTATATAAAATCAGACTAAAGCATATCTCCCTTAAATGTGCTAAAATCTGTGCCTAAGTTTCTGTCTTTTATTGGAAACCACATCTCATTGAGTTATGCATTTTTCTGGCTGTGTTTCCTTATAACTTATTACCTTTAAGTCTAAATATATTGAAGGAGCAGATAGCAGTGATACTAAAATAATGTTGGTTAAACTAAACATTTTATTTTTCATCACATGGAAATTGTCTCATACCTCTGGTGAAATCCACATATTGCTCCCCACCCCTCCCCATGAGTGAAGGTTGGAGGCTAAAGCACCACTCTGGGAGAATGGTGGGTTGGAGTGCTTAAATTCAAAGGGAGAATGGGGTGCAGTTAGTTACTAAGTCACCTTAGTGCTTTCAGATATGATGTGCAGAAGCTGTTTGCTGATTCATGACATCCTCACTAGCTATTATGTACCAAGAATTGTGCTAGGACAGAATCTTAGGAAGACATAATTCAAGTCTAATGGGAGATACAGGCCCTCAAACTTCTCTGCATTGCAGTGTGATAAGTGAAAATGATGAAGTATGTATTACAATTATTTGGTCAACAAAGAAGCCTTCAGAGAAGAAATGATTGTACACACAGAGGTCCCCAACACAGGCAGTGGAACAGCCTGGATGTAAATCACACTTCTACAGAGAAAATAACTCCAGGACCTTGGGCAGATTTCCTTATCAGTAGAAATGTGATAAATAATACTAGTGAGGAAATTCATGTAAAAAGCTTAGCACATCCCTGGTTCATAGTAAATTCTCATTAGATGATAGTTAACATCATCATCATCATTACTCACCATTCTTACTTTATAGATAAGGAGACTAGGTGAAGGCCTATGGAGAAGTGAGTTAACCCAGTTCATACAGCTGATTGTAGAACTCCTGGGAGCAGAAGGAATTGCAGACTCTCAGTTCAGTTTCTTCCATTATACAGTGACATCTGCAAAGATAAGACCACTGAGAAGCCAGCCTTCTGGCATCTTCCAGGCTTGATCCAGGCTCTGCCCCACTGCGTAACAGCAAACTAATGACCACATTCCCTTTGTAGTTGTGGAGGTGACATTCCGCTGGGAGGGCAGGAAGCTGCAATTCTTTTTCTGTGAATTGTGGTCTGAGATAAGCCAAGTGGGGAAATTAGAGGAGGAGATAGAAGAGAGAGAAGGATGGACTGCATAAGGACCACAGTACCAGAGAAAAGGCTCTCTATCTCAAGTGATAGATGTTAAAAAACCCAGTACAAAACTGGTCTGTTGTCTCCAAAGTGCTTAAAACAAAGCAGTATTGAGTCATCTTTCTTCTCCATCATGCCTTTGCATTTAGGGGAGAATAGACAGAGAAATGGGTCCCTTCTGAAACATTGACCTTAACAGTTAATGGGGGTGGGTGGTGTCCAGGTAGGATTTATGAGTGGATTTGGCCTTGGGGGTATAGCAGAGAGAGGGAGGGGAGAGGATTTTTTCCCAAGTGTTGCTTCATTTGCAGAAAGTACGGGAAAATGCATAAATCAAAAGCAAAATAGGTTTCTGTTGGCCCAAAGATCTGTGGGCTTCTTTGATCAGAGATCCTTGCACCTGTCCAAGGTTCCTGAGTCCCCTGTGCGGCAGCAGGAATGAGGGGGTGATTGGGGTTCAGTTTCTTGGTGACGTAAGGAGAAGGAAGCAGAAAAAGACCCTGTACCTCCTAAATCATCCAGGAACTCCCAAGAGCCGAACTGCAGCTGGCAACGCCCATGTCTCTGTCACAGTCGAGCCAAACTGACCTCATTCAAATTCCATCCTCCCAGGAAATTTATATTGGTGCTGCGCTCCACAGTTTCTTGTCTGAACCTCCAAATAATCCATGCAACTATCAGGCATGGAACACTACCCTACAGGCGAGAGGACCTGGCAGTTCAGAGAAGTTGAATGATACATGCTGTTGATAAAGCTTTTACGGGTGAGCCAGGACTTGACCTTTTTCCCACTTCTACGCTCAATTCCTTTCCCCACTACGGCCTGCTCTACAGTCATTCGTGTTTCTGTAAAAGTGGATTAGCTCATGCGCAGTTGGTCAAAGAGAAATGATGTTGGTTCAATGAGGAAATTGTGCTGGTTCATATACACACAGTTTATCCTTAGCAAAGGAATCTGGAATAGTGAAAATAGAATTTTAATCTTTAAGTGGGAGAGGGAAAGAAGCCTTAGCTTGTTGTTGTAATGGCAGAAGGAGCCCCTGTTGGTTGTAGTTTTAAATATTCAAGATAGACACTGACCCTGGGGCTCCAACCCCAGGCTTGCAAGGCCTCCAGGTGGTACTCCTCCCATGCCCACCCTCATGGCCCGTTGCATGGCTATACCCTCCACTTCTGACTGCACTCTTACATCTCATTTTAGTCTTGCTCTAACTTCCAGCATTTCCACTCTATTATTTTGTGCATTTTTTTTTTTAATATCTAGATGACAGCCTCCAGCCATAGTAACCTGGCTACTGCGCAGTCCAATTTCTCTCCCACTGATCATCAGGTTTGTTGGTACTCTGGTTATAAAATTGATAGAGTTTGAATGGACTGTCCCCAACTTGATGTTTACCATTAGTCCTGTTATATAATCTCTCACCTTCTGAGAAGGAACGTGTATTTATTGTGTTAAACACTTTATTCACATTATCACATGAAGTCATAACAAGAACCGGTAATGTAAAGTGAGTTCTGTTTTTGAGTTCTATTATTACTCCCACTTTACAGAGGGAAAAATGAAGACTCTGAGTGGTTAAGTAGCATTTCCAAGTGGCAGAATTGGAGTTAAAGCCAAGAGCTGCCTGACCATTCAGATGTGTGACTTGTGGCTGCCATGTTGGATAGCATAGCTCTAGATTCCTGTACTGTGCTCCTTGGTATCTGTTCTCTGGATTTAATGGTATTCTGAACTTGCAATTTGTGAAATTTTAAAGTAATGCCAAATGACCTGCCAATCAGAAATGCAGGATCAATGCTCAGAGTCACAGAATAGAAGTTTTATAAGGGACCCTTTGTTTTGTTATTAAGAAGTATGGTATTATTATTATGGTATTATTAAGAAGTATGGTGTTAGGATTTAAAAGAGTATTACCTTTTTTTGTTTTTCTCCCAAGAGATTACCTCTTTTGTTTTTCTCCCAAGGTCACATAGATATGGTTAGCCTGAGAAGGAGAAAAATTGCCTGAGAAGGCAATTTTATGAGAAAGCACTAGGTTTCTATATGACCAAAGGGTCATGGCTGGGAACAGTGGATATGACCACAAGGATAGCAATGGATAAAAAAACAGCTCTGTGGGAAGAGAGAGAAGGCCAGCTTGGAAGACAGTGGACCCCTAGAACTGGAGCTGTTCATGCAGGGTACACAGTAACTTGGTGGGCACATTGTAAAGTCAACCCATGCATGGGCAAATTATTGGCTTACATTTCTACATCCCTAAGAGTCTGTGAGTTGAAATGACAAAGTATGTTTTTAAGCTTTGCATGATTCCCTTCTAAATCTAAATTTAGACCTCAGTATATGAATTTTGGCACCATTGTGAAGATGTCTGTCTAGTCTAAATGTCCAGCATTCAACAGATAAACTCCCTTGTGTGATGCGTAGCAGTAGGTAGAGCTTGGATCTCTGCAAAAGAAAATAACATATGCTCTTGTTTTATTTTGGAAGCATCCAGTAAGGATCCTTTAGCCTTTGAATTGATGTTGGGATGTCAAGACCATACTACCAAAACAAAATCTGCATTTCAGAGCTGTGCCATTGGTTTCTTATCAACCCTCGGAAGTAGAATATGGGAGCACTTTGAGGATTACTTCTTTCAAAAACTGATGGGAAGGTGGGTCTAAATGATTATAAAACACCCAAAGTCAGGAAGGAACCTTGCAGTTACGTTAAATTAAGCACAAATTTTTGAACTGTGGTGTTGGAGAAGACTCTTGAAAGTCCCTTGGACTGCAAGGAGATCCAACCAGTCCATCCTAAAGGAGATCAGTCCTGGGTGTTCATTGGAAGGACTGATGCTGACGCTGAAACTCCAATACTTTGGCCACCTCATGTGCAGAGTTGACTCATTGGAAAAGACCCTGATGCTGGGAGGGATTGGGGGCAGGAGGAGAAGGGGATGACAGAGGATGAGATGGCTGGATGGCATCACTGACTCAATGGACATGGGTTTGGGTGGGCTCCGGGAGTTGGTGATGGACAGGGAGGCCTGGCATGCTGCGATTCACGGGGTCGCAAAGAGTCGGACATGACTGAGTGACTGAACTGAACTGAACTGAATTGAAGCAGAAATCAGACCACAGTAGTCATTGTATAGTCTCAGGATGACATTTTGCTATTCATTTGGCTAGGTCAGTGTTCCTAATAAATATGAATTGTTAGGGAAAATTTGTGTTCCCCCCAAATTCCGGTGTTGATACTCTAAACACCCAAATACCTCAGAATGTGACTGATTTAAAGAGGTAATTAAGTTAAAACGAGGCCACCGGGGAGGGCCCTAATCCAATCTGGCTCGTGGCCTTATAAGAACGGGAGATTAGGATAACACCGTGAATTCATGCACACAGAGAAAAGGCCACGTGAGGACACAAGACGGCTGCCAGCCATGAAAGCCAGGAAGAGAAGCCTCAAGGGAAATCAGTCATTCTGACATCTTGATCTTGGGACTCCAGAACTGTGAGAAATAAAGTTCTGTGGTTTAAGCCACCTTTTCTGTGGTTTTTTTTGATATGGCAGTCCCAGAAAACTAATATATAAATTGTCCAGAGATCTTCTTAAAAGGCGCACTCTGATTCAAGAGGTCCAGTGTATAGACTGAGCTTTCCCCAGTCTCCGAGTGATGCTGATGCTGGTCCAGGGATGATGCTTTGAGTCAGAAGGAGCTGGGTTGGGTTGCAGCAACAATTGTATCCTGAAACCACAATGGCTTAACAAAATAAGGTGTTACTTCTTGCTGTATATCTAAAGTGAGTCGGGTTGGTGATGCCATCTGCATAGCCATTCAGGAACTTAAACTGACAATGACTTTCCAGGTAGGAAATCGTTTGTTGCCAAGTCAGGAAAATAAGATGTTGAAAGGATGCCTGTGTACTATTTATTACCTTAGCCTGAGTGATGAGTGAGTTGCTCAGCTGTGTCTGACTCTGTGTGGCCCCATGGAGTGTAGCCTGCCATGCTCCTCTGTCCATGGAATTCTCCAGGCAGGAATACAGGAATGGGTTGCCATTTCCTTCTCCAACCATAACATGAAGTGATTCACATAATTTCAGTTTATATGCCATTGGCCAGAACTAGTCATGTGATCTGGTCTAGAGGTAGGAAGTCTGGGAAGTGTAGTCTTCCTTGTGCCCAGAAATGAGAGGTTACCTGGATACCAGGGAGAGTAATTGCACAGCACTAGTAATTTCCACTCTACTTCCATTTCGATTTTATCCTTTCACACATTTTACTGCTACCCAACAATAGTGCTAAGTGGCTGCAGGAGCGTACTTGAGTTTCCATTTGAGAAACAACGGCAGTGTCTTCTTACAACTCACTAAACGTGACTAAACAGATGTTTGGGATGGTGAATACAACCCACACCTTCAAGATACTAATATTAGGCTAGCTTTCCCTTGTGATGATCTCGTTTCAGATACCATTTAAGATGTAAATCACTGGAGGAAATGTTAAAGAGTTCATTATTATTATTTATTACTATTGTTATTCTCAGTCCATGTATTTCTCTATGATATATAAAAACATAAACTTAACTCCCAGATTTCCATTTTCTTAGAGGTTTGGAATATATTCCTGAAAGCTATCTTTCAAAGAATCAGTCTGATTGCAAGCCTTTGAAAAAAAATCTAAAGTTTAGTTTACATAAAAAGAAGAGACGCTTGTAAGGAATACAAGGCTGTGAGTCTGGCGCTTGACAGGTGTTTCAGCAAAATAAGAAGCTGAAAGGCCAGAGTGTGGAAAAGGGTGGGAACATGAAGACATGAGCAAGAGATTCAGAGGACCACATTTTAAGGGTCTAAAAGCAAGGAATAATAGTATCCTAGTCTAGGCCATAAAACAAATCTCAATACATTTAAAACAAAGAAATTATATAACAGATGTTCTCTGGCCACCCAATATGAAATTAGGACTCAACATAAGTAAACTGTCTGTAAAATATCCAAATATTTGCAAAATTGAAAGTACACTGGAACATAATCTATGAACCAAAAAAATAGACATTAGAAAATATTTTGAAATAAATGCTAATAAAAGATAATATATTAAAGTTTGTTGGATGCAGCTAAAGCAGTGGTTAGAGGGAAATTTGTAGGTTTCAGTGACTATATAACAAAAGAAAAAATGTATAAAATCAGTGATCTGTGGTCAATCTTAAGTAAATAGGAAAAGAGAAAATTAAATCCAAAGGCAATTTTTACAAAGGAAATTATAAAACTAAGAGTGGCAATAAATGAAACAGAAAGCATGAACAATAGAGGAAACAGTCAAAGCTAGTTGTTGGAGAAGATGAGGAAAATTAATTGAACCTTAGCTAGGCTGATTATGGGGCTACAAAGGGTTGGACAAAACTGAGTGACTGAGCACACACAAAGGCTAAGCAAAGGAAGAGAGAAAAAGAATGACCGATTTTGAGAATGAAAGAAGAGTTACTGTGATATTTTCTGCAGATATGAAGACAATAATAAGAGAACACTGTAAATAATTTAATGAATTACCAATTTCATGAATGAACTATATCATAATATGTTCTACAGACATGAAAACAATAATGAGAGAATATTATAAGTAATTTTCTACCAATTAATTTGGAAACTTAGATAAAGTGAATGTATTTCTTTAGAACATGATTTGTCACAATTGACACAATAATGAATAGGAAGTCTGAATAGCCTGTAGCTGTTAAAAACATTATATTTAGTTTAAAACTTTTCCAGAAAACTCCAGGCTCAGATGGCTTCACTGGTGAATTCTACCAAATATTTAAGGAAGAAATGACACCACTCTCTTTCAGAAAATAGAGGAACAGAACAGTTCCCAGTTCATTTAATGACGCTTGGTTGCAATGATATAAAAAACAGACAAAGAGCTTACAAGAAAATTACAGAAAATGCCCCTTATGACTACAGATACAAAAGTTCTTAAAATATTAGCAAGTCAAATTTGGCAATGTATAAAAAGAATAATATTTCACCAAATGGGATTTATTACAAGCATGCAAGATTGATTTAACATTCCAAAATTAATTATTAGTCCACAATATCAGGAGATTAAAGGAGAAGAATTTTATGATTGTCTCAGTAGATGCAAAAAAGCGTTTGACAAAATTCAACTCACATTCTTGATTTTTTAAAAAGTACACTGTTTTCCAGCTAGGAATAGAAAGGAATTTCCTCAATGTAGGTCACTTTGGAAAAATTATAGCTTCCATCATATTAATGATGAAATATTGAAGCCTTTCCTTTCAAGGACGGGAACAAGAAGGTATTTTCTCACCACTATTATTCAACATTGTACATGGAAGCTATGGTCATTGAAATAATGGAAGAAAAAGAAGTAAATAACATACAGTTTGAAAAGAAGAAAGTACAACTCTCTTCACAGATAGCATGATTGCATATAAAGAAAATTCTAAGAAATGTTCCAACACACGCACACATACCAACACCACCACCACCAAGAATTTATGAGCAAATTAAGCAAGGTTTCTGAAAATTGGAAGTCAGTATATAAAAATCAATTGTATTTTTACAGTCTAGCAATGAACAGTTGGAAAGGAAAATATAAAATTTCATTGGCAATAGCATCCCAAAATTTGAGATAAATTTAAAGAAAGACATGTGACACCTCTACAGAGAAAACTATGAAATATTGCTGAGAAAAATAAAAGAAAATCTAAAGGGAAATGTATAACATATTCATAGATAGAAAGACTCAAAATTGTTAAGATGTCAGTTCTCCCTGAAGTGATCTAGACAGTCAGTGCAGTCCCAGTAAAAAATCTAAGCAGATATTGACAAGCCAATTATGAAGTGCATATGGAAATGCAATGAACCTACAATTGCCAAGATATTTTTGAAAAAGGAAAACAAAGTTGATAGGCTTTCACTTTTCAAAAGTGACCATAATCAAGACAATGTGTGTCTTTTGTTAGAGGATAGAGAAATCTAGCAATGGAACAAATAAAGTCCAGCCATTGGTCCACATGTATAATAAGACCAAATGCTTTTTGTCAAAAGTACAAAAGCAATGCAACTATTTTCAACAAATTATTCTGGAATAATAGGGTATTCATATGAAAAACAAAAACACCTCTGCATATGAAGACATATCTCTACCTTAACTCAAACAGAAAAGTTAACCTTAGATGAATCATAAACTTAAATATAAAAACTAATATTTTACTTCTAGATGACAAGACAAACATCTTCATGAACTTTGGGTAAGTAAAAATTTATTCAATAGGAAATAGAAAGCACTAGTTATAAAATGCAAATAAAAAAAGATAAATTGGACTTCATCAAAATGAAAAACATGAAAGTAAAGAAGCTCTGGACTGTGAGAAATATTCATAATACAAATATTTAACAAAGGACTTGTATCCAGAATATACAAAGGGCTTCCACAGCTCAATAATAAAAAGTTGAAGATTGGCATTAGACTTCAGTAGACCCTTCACAAATGATGAGATACAAATGGCTGAGTGAAAAAGGTTTCAAAACTATTAGTCATCAGGTAAATGCTTGTTGAACCACAATGAAATGCCTTCACACATTCACCAAAAAGTCTAAAGTTAAAATGTCTGACAACACAAGGAGTTGACAAGGATTTGGAATGATAGGAACTTTTGTAGATCACCCAAAGGTGTGTAAAATGGTACAACTCTTTTTGAAAGCTGTATGGCAGTTTGTTATTAAATATACATTTATCTTATGTCCCAAAATGTCATTACTTATTTACTCAAGAAAAGTTAAAAACATGCCCAGAAAATGATTTGTCCCTGAATGTTTATAATGTTTCTCATGATAGTCAAAACCTGGAAGCAACCCAAATGTCCATCAACAGGAGACTGGATGAGCAAATTATGGTAAAATCATACAATAGAATAAGATTTAGCAGTAAAAAGTAACAAACCAGTGGTGTACAATAATGCAGATAAATCTCAAAAACATTATGTTGAGGGGAAGAAGCCAGACACAGGTGAGGGGAAGAAGCCAGACACACAGATACTGCATCATTCCATGTATATAGATGTCTAGAAAAGGTATACATAAATAGTGATAGAAATCAGAACAGTAGCCATGTATGGCTTGGGGGAAGTGGGTATACCATGAAGAGGGCAATGAGGAGTTTTTCAGGGCATTGGAAATGTTCTGTATCTTACCAGGAATGTGGATTATCCAGGTGGATGTGTTTGCAAAAACTCATCACTTAAGATTTGCACAGAACATTGTATGTAAATGGTATCTCAGAGGAACTTTGTGTGTGTGTGTGAGTCGCTCAGTCATATCTGACTCTTTGTGACCCCATGGGGTGTAGCCCACCAGGCTCCTCTGCCCACGGGATTTTCCAGGCAAGAGTACTGGAGTGGGTTGCCATTTTGTTGAGATGATCAGTGGCAGCAGGAATCCTGTCTTTATGGCTTGCAGTCCTCCTGGGTGCATTGTAAAAGGAGGAGCTTTGGGAGGACCCTCAGCAGAACTTTCAGTTCTAATCTTCGTTTTCTCAAGACAGAACTGCCCCTCGAACATGGTGAATCAAAGATGCTTTCATCCAAGCTTCTAGTCCCAGAAGGTGATCACCCTGTCAGCTTGTTTTAAGGAAGACTAGAACCTGAAACATAGTATCAGCTTCTGAGAAAAAAGCCCGGCGAACTTCAGAACAATGATTAGTTTTAGAGTGTGACAGACCCGGTTTGCATTCCAAATTCTAATATTTACTCTGGGACAAATGACTTAATTTTTCCTGAGCCTCCAGTTCTGTACATTGAAGAGGATTAACCTTGTCTTGAACGCCATTGTGAGGAATAGTGTTCAGCTCTCTCCTTTGGTCACTTCTGGGAAGATTTTCCCCATTTCCCTGAGTCTTGCAAACCCACCGCCTTCCCATTTACAAATGTTCATGGTACTTCTCTGGCAAAGCACCCATATCATAAATGTCATTTTGTATTTACTTGTATTTAACAGCACCCCTTGACCCCAGCCCTAGATTATAAACAGCTCCAGGGAGAGCAGCATGTAGTAGTTTTGCTCACTAGCACATGGCACAGTGCCTGGCACAATAAATATTTGCTGGATCAATTGTGTCTGGGAAAAGGAGGGGAAACAGTGAAACTCTGCCATCCATCCTTCCCTCCCTTCTGAGATTCCAAATACACATTCCCTCCCCCCAGACTGCCTTGGGGCTTTCTTTTCCCCTTGGCCCTTTCCCTAAGTTGGTTAGTACCAACATTTACTTGTCTATAGCATGCAGAGGAGAAGAGTGGAGGGAGTGGATGTTGGGGCAGTCGAGAGATTTGTCTTAATGGCAGCCTGGGAGTGAGAAGCCTGCCCTTGAGGATCTCTGCAGTGGGAGGTTTTGAGGCAGTGATTAAGAAATCAGCAGTCGCCTTTATCCCCTCTTAAGAACTTTTTCACTGGAGGGCACTCCAGGCCGCCTATCGCCGCTTTCCATCAGGACTTGTGGGTTTCATGTTTACCTGTGTTATTCATATGTTGAACTTGCACAGCCTGCCTGAGTGTTCTTAGGAATCTTAGCTGTGAAACTCTCCTATCTTTTGGCAAGGTTCGCCTTGTTCAAAAGGGGCAACATGGCAATATCTTGTTACTCTGCCTTCACTGTCTCTTTATCTTATTCTTTGCCTTCCAAAGCACAAAAGCAAAGTACCATCCCATGGACTGGCGTTGCTTATAGCAACAGACAGTTCTCTGTAGAGTATCCATCCCCGGCTTAGGGTTCACAAGTTTAAATATTTAGTTGGAAGTGTATTTACTTATTTTCTTTTCCCAAAATTTTCTTTTGAAATAATTGTACATTCCCAGTAAGTTGCAAAAAAAGAGTACAGAAAGGTCCCATGCACTTTTCACCATACTTTTTATTATTTATAAGTGTAATGTATGAACATTATAAAATTTCAGAGTACAAAAGTATATACAGTGCAAGTTCCTCCCATTACTTATTGAGTCCATATTGAGCATTTTATAAGCACAAATGAATAGGCTAATACAATTGGAGCTGTTTATCAAAAATGGAATCATTCTATCCAGCAAACCTTTTCTTTACCGGAATCTAAGTCAAAAGTCTTCCTGGGTTAGCGGCCAGAGGTGCTGCATATTCTCAAAAATGGGTACGTAAAACAAAATATTTCAAACAGTTATGTTCAGAAAAAGTGTCATTTGGGGGGAAACTTACTTGAGGAAAGCTAGTAAGAATGAGCACACTTCAATTCCAGAGTCACTTACTTTTCAAAAGGAGTGTTCTAAGGGAAGCTAAGACTGTTCATGATTTCCGTCAAATCATCCTCTGGAAACACACCTGTCTGTAGGAGAAGCTTCAGGTGGGTCATTACTGCGATGGCTCCAACTTCCAGAACCGGCTGTTTCCATTCAAGCCTCCCTCTCCTCGTTTGGATAGGTAAGAAGGCTGCTACTCACTTCAAAAACGGCCTTTTGTCCGGCTTGCTGGACAGGGCTCAGGGTGTTCCTTCGGGACTCATGAGGGAGGGGTGAGACCAGTTGAGCTCAGGTCAGGATGACACAGTGGGAAGGCTGCTGGAAGCTACGGCAGCAGGTGGTAGGGCGGGGGCCCTCTCCAGTGGGTGGGCATGGGATTGGCTCAGTCTGGGCTTCCTGCGAAAGGAGATGCCCAGGGGCCGTGACACCCTTCTGACCCCCTCACCAGGAGGGTTGGCAACTTGTAGCATTGTGGATGACAACTGACTGTTTTGATGGGCTCAGGTGCTGGAGAGGCAGCCGCTGGGGCAGGAAGCCTTCTCGGTTCATCCTTTGGAGTATTCCCTTCTTCCCTGAGCTCAGATTGGGAGGGCTCTGACTTGACGGGGTTGCAATGTATGATGACAGCACCCAAGGATGGAGGGAAGTAGAAAAAGACCATCATCTCTCCCAGAATCCTCAAGAAGGCTGGAAAGTGGGACTGCTTCCCTCCGAGGAGAATCATAATGATATAGATCCCTTGGCCTCATTCCCTGTCACATGCCTCTCATTCCCTTCTCTGCTACCCTCCCCTGACCTGGTCCCAATGGGAGGCTCACCGAACGTTCCCGACCCGAGCCTGGCTGCTTCTGCCAGGTCTAGGTAAATGATCAGAGAACGTGTCTGACTCTTCCAAACAGGTTCTTCATGAAAAATCATCACTTCCCGTTATTAGCCAGACTTGCTATGCTCCCGTGTTTTTCCATTTGGATCCCAAGCATGGACCCCGGGAGGCATTGTAGGCCCCCTGTCTCCCTCAGCCCACACACGGAAGATCTGCCTTTCTCTTCTCTGTAATAACTCTCCACAGGCATCACCACTTTCTGATTTCAGTCATTCATTTGACAAGTATTTGAGTGTTTGTGTGCCAGCCTCTGGGCATGGGTGATGTGCAGACTCAGTCATCACCCTCCCTGCCCTCCTCAAGCAGATAGTTTAGGAAATTAAAGTCTTCATCGGTCTTACCCAGACATTCTCACTGGGCTTCTCTGTTCATCCTCACGTTTGCTGACCAGTTCACTCTCCAGTGTAGTGTCCAGCACATTAAAAGCAAAACAAATAAAATAACCAGCAAAATAACAAATAAACTCTCCAAACTACATCTTCATCCTGTCTCTCTTCTTGGTGGTAGGGAAGGGAAGAGGCACTAGATAAAGGAGTCAGAAAGCGAAGACTGAATTTTAGCTCCTCCCTTCCAGTGTGACTTCTGGGAAGTGTCAGTTCCCTAACCTTGAGAACGGAGCTGGAGCAGATAACACAGCCCTGTGGTTTGTCCTGATTTTAAAAATAACTCCGGCTTGTGATGGAGCTTTACACGGTCTTATTCAATCCTCATAATGACCCTAGAAGGGATGCTATTTACTGAGCACAGAGCTAACATTCTCAGCTTTAGATTAGAATTGAACATCAGGGCCAGAAACCTAAAAATAAAATAAGTCACAAGAGTTTAAGGGAGTGAGCCTTCAAACAGCATCTAGACGTGTAGCCTTCATGGGTCAAGAGCCCTCAGTAGTAACCCCGCCCATCCATGGGTCCCATGGGACTTAGGAGCCTGAGGGCCACGCAGTGTCTGGACCACTAGCCAGCAGGGACCCTGGGGAGGGTCTGTGAGAGCAGAGTGGACTTCAGAGCCCCTACCAGGGGCAATGGGGACACCAGAAGGGCTTCAGTTTTGCTTCTCATTCTCTGGCTGTCCTTCTGTCTTTTTATCTCTGTATCCCTTTATTTCTCCCTTTTTTTTCAATTATCTTATAGCTCTTTTTTTAATATGTTGTTTTAAAAACATCTCTCTTTTTCAGAGGGGGAGGGTATTGTTTCTTTCTTTCTCATTTCCCCTTAATTTTTATCTCTATGCTTTTGGTCAAATTATGGGCCTCTGTTTCTTTATCTGTAAATGAAGTCTAATGGCAACCACCACACACTCAGGTCTGGTCCACGAGGCACGAGGCTAAGCCCTGTACTTACACTAATTGATGGAAACTTTCATGTCAATTAGAAGGTCTTTCTTATTAAAAACTCCATTCTCCAGATGAGAACACTGAGGCAATGAGGTTTGACTGACTTGCCTCACTGTGATTTGAATCCCAGCCTCGTGGCTTCAGGGTCCTTGACCTCACCCCAGACTGCTTCTCAAAGAGGAGACGCTGAATCCCCCAAAGCAGTGCTGGACATAGTTGTTGTTGTTTGTTCACTACAAGAGTCCTGTCCAACTCTTTTCGTGACCCCACAGACTGTAGGGCTTCTCTGGTGGCTCAGCAGTAAAGAATCTGCCTGCAAATGGGAGACTCAGCTTCGCTCCCTGGGTCTGAAAGATCCCCTGGAGAAGGAAATGGCCACCCACTGCAGTACTCTTGTCTGGGGCTACAGTCCATGGGGTCACAAAAAGTCAGACGTTACTGACTGACAGTAACGTTCACTAGACTGTAGCCCGCCAGGCTCCTCTGTCCATGGCATTTCCCAGACGAGAGTACTGGAGTGGGTGGCCATTTCCTTCTCCAGGGGATCTTTCAGACCCAGGGATCAAACCCGCATCTCCTGCATTGGCAGGCAGATTCCTTACGCCTGAAACACCAGGGAAGCCCTGCTGGGCATAGTAGCCTGTCTGTAAATATTAGGGTCCTCCACCTCAGCTCTGGGCCAATCTCTAGGTTATTTGTCTGTGAGAAAGAATCCAACCACCCCACCCCATCCCCCAGGACATAATTGGTCATTGCTTAGGGCTAAAGATCTGGCTTTTTCAGAGCTTTTGTTTTACTGAGTGAGGTGAAGAAACTGGTGGAGGTGGCTACAGGCAGCCTGGCTGGAAGCAGAGGATGGGAGACTAGGGTTGGGGAGAGAACTGAGTAGGGATTAAGAATTTGGAAAGAGGAATTTAAGGGGGAATAGCCCAAGATTCATGGAATGTTAGGGATTTAAATCAGGTGGGATAGAACGCTCACCTCCCCATAAGCCTTCCTCATTTGTCATTAGTGCTTTGGGAGCGTAATTCGTATTTTGTAACATGGAGGTAACCTTTGACCCGAGTCAGGTGAGGTTAGTTGAGCTAATGAATCCAGTCACACTGGCTTCTACCCATAAGCCCGTTGGGCTGGTCTCTCTCAGTGTGGACGACATGGGCACGCTCAGAAGTTTCCCCGTTGGTGAAAGACATCCTCCAGGATCGCAAATGGTGAGTGACCAGCCCCCAGGTGTGCGTCTTCTGACTGTGACCCTAATTCTGAGTTTACCCCCTTTCTAGCTCTGCCAGGGACCCCCCGCCCCACCAGTCTCTTGTTCCCTGGCGTTTCCCAGCCGAGCAAGTGAGGCACACAGATTTGTTATTTCTGCCCCATGGCTGTGTTCCCCACGGTTCACACGTTTGTAGAGGAGCACCGCAGCCTCTGCCCCACTGGCTTCTGCTACCCCGTCATCCCATTATTTCCCACGTGTGGTTGTTAACGTACCAACAGAGGTGCCCCGACAATGACAGTGAGAGCGGACACTCTCAGCAGACAGACCTGAGCATCAGCCATGCCAGGATTCCTCAGGGATCCTGAGACAGGCCGCAAAGGCGGCTGAGGAGTGTTCTCTCACCAGCACCCCACCATCGGGCTCTGCCCCTACAGAGCCCCTCGAAGGCAGCGCAGCAGAAAGAGGAGGACGCGGGTCCTCCGTCCACTCAGGGCAGCTGAGAGGGTGACAGGGCCATGGCAGGGTCTGGTTGCAGGGGAGAGGGAGGAAGTGTGCAAGCCACACCAGCCTCATATCCAGCCCCACAAGCTGGCCCGCAAGAAGGCCCTGGAAATGCACGTAGAGCAAGGTCTTGGGTGCAGGGAGATGATGGTCCTGAGCAGCCGGACGAAATGCCTTCCTGAGCCCATCTCTTCCCCTCAGCCTGCCTGTCGCAACTTTGGGTAAAGATGGCTCTGAGAGGACTGGGACATGGACTATATCTCATAAACCTCTACAGCCCATGTCCACTGTGGGCTGCCTGACACACAGGAGGCGTTCGGCAGAGCTGCTGTTAGCTGAGCAAATTAAAACCGGAAAGCATGATTTCCATTCCTGGACTTATTGTACAATCATTGCTCAAAATTTTAAAAATAATAATAAGATGTGAAGAAGCAGGTGGAGAAAGAGAAAGGAGAAAAAAGGAGGCTTTGGGGTCATAGGATACTTCAAAGGCAGAGGCCTGGGTGGGCACTCCTGTCCCCTGCCCCCACCCACTCGTCTGAGAAGAAACACAACCAACGACGTGAGGACGGAGAAGCCAGAGTCTGGGGCCGGGAGATGATCCACCAGGGCTGTGAAGGGCAGATTATTTCGCTGCCAGCCCAGAGGCAGGCCTCTGTAAGCTCCTGTCCCGCCTGACACTGTGGCTGACAGGCCTCCCCAGTGAATATAAAAATGGGCTCCTCACAGCAGTCACTTTTCCTCTTTGAAGTTCCCAGGCCAAAACAAGTTGCCTTTGCAGCCTCACACACCGCATGCAGAGAAAAGAAAACGCCGGTAATACAGCAATATTTTTTTTTTTTTTTTCCCCTTCACTCTATCTGAATCAAGTAGGAATTTGTCCTTTTAAATTGTCTGCAGCAAATGTAAATTCTAAGCCTAAAAGTCATTTGGAGAATCTTAGTGCACACTAAGGAAAGGAAAAAAAGATGACGGAATGCCTTAAAAATGGTGGCTTGGTTTTGGGGGTGGACTGTAGAGGCCCAGAAAATCAGTACCACCACTCACAGAGGTATTTTTGCCTTTTTGTATTTGAAAAGGAAGAGCAGGCGTGTACTTGCTTGGCCTGGATTTCTAATTGTATGACTCCTTCTCCCTGAAATATTCAGATTTTCTTTTTACTCTTTAGAAAGGAAGAAAATCTATTCTGGGCAAGTGGTTTTCTGAGTAAATGTTGGTTCCTGTTTTCTGTGCATGCTGATTGGAAGAACTTATTCTAAGTCCTGGATGAAGGAAAAATGATCAGCTGGGAAAATAAAGGAATCCCTTTCTACAAGCAGGACAGAGAGGGACTGAGTGAGGAATTAAGTCCAGAGCTGAGACTGCAGGCAAACCTGCCCTTCTCCTCTCATTGTTTTTAATCACTTTTCTTAGATGAAGGAAATAATGGTTCCAGGCTATGCTCACATGGGAGAGAGCCCTGGGCCCGATGCCTCCTGATTGAGAAAGTGTTCTCAAGGCTGATTTATCTCTGCAGACGGCAGGGCTCTTCTTGAACAGAGATTTCAAAGAGTTAAACTGCTTCCATATGTCCAGCATGAGAGTGGAGTTTGTAGCCTTTGGCAACCTCGGCTGAATCCAGCTGCAGCTGCTACCTGTGTGTTCCACTGTGTGTGTGTGTGTGTGTGTTCGCGCACACACACCCGCACGCCCGTGTGCGCACTGACATCTGAACCATGTTCCGACTGTGTCAATGAAACTGTTATGTCTTTGTTGGGGGAGATATTAATTCTGAGCAATTACGGCTCCCTCTCCCCTCCCACCCTCCCTCCCACCCCCTTCCCCTCCCTTCATCTGCTCAGCAAGGACCATGGACCATGTCAAACAATATACAACACAGAAGAATGCAAATAAACTTTAGTCTGCATAGCCCAGCAAAGCAGTTAGCCGCCCACTTGCAAGATACTTAACTCTTGTACACATGATACACAAAGAACGCTAGCTACTTTCACCAATCCCTTTAGACCAAAAAAAAAAAAAAAAAAAGGAAAGAACTGATCCTTGTCTTTCTATCTGTGAGGTTGCAGTAGTTCCTCCTGCTAATAAAGGAGCTTTTCCCATGATGCAGTGTGATAAGGATTGGCCTACATGTAGTCCAGAAAGCCACCGCCGATGTTTCCTTGATTAGGTGTCTTATCTTCCAATGAGCTGCATCTGATGAAGACCGCTGACAGCATAATGGCTGGGAAAACGTCGGACAGCTCCATAAAATGGCAGCTATGTTATGACATGTCAGCCAGGACCTGGTGGATGGTAAGTTTGATGTGATCCCATTATTTTTCACCCCCCGCCCCAAACTTTCCGCCTCCCTGTTTTGTTGTTCCATGCACGTGTTATAAAGTTCCCTTGCCTTTGGAAAGTTCAGGCTGAACTTGTGGGAGCCTGGCGTGGCTCCGCGCACCAGTGTGTAAGATAGGATTTCCCTGCTATTGTGGCCAGGGACATAGGCCTGCTTTAAAAAAAAAAAAAAAAAAGACAGTGTGAGTTTTTGTTCACTTTTTGAAAAAAAAAATGCAAATGGTACAGTCGGCCCCAGGCTGGCTGGTGTGAAATGTATGGAGGTGGGACAGTCAGTGGGGGACTGGAGCCTTCTTGGCTAATTGTTCTTGCATTAGTCTTAGAACAGGGTAATGTACTTCTTTCTGCAGCGTCTGTGAATAATGATTTAGATAGCGTATTGTATCATGTTGTGTGCGGTTCCCTCATCAGTATGCGACTGTCCCCCATGCTTCGCCTTAATTTGGAATCCACCTCCCTTTCAGTGAATACTGTAACTGGAGCAACCACTGATTACTATGCCACTCAGCGTAATTAAATTTAGTTAATGAGGATATGCATATTCAGTTCATTATTTTTCTTTGCTCGGGCAAATGTGTGTGGGTTTGTTGTTGCTGGGTTTTTTTTATCTCCATATTTGTCCAGCTGCAAATTTGGGGAAGAGGAAAAACAACATAAAAATTCAGGACGTTGAAGAATCTGGTGATTCAACTTTAAAAATAATACTGAGAGGAGAGAAGTTGTAATGTTCTTTAATCAGGATGCTGGGATTCAAGGCTATGGCTTTGGGAAAGGAAACTTTTCAGATCAAAAAATTGCTACATGAAAAACTTCAATCTACTGATTTCTGTTGTGTGGACAATGGTCTCTTGTATGCAATAGTCGTGACATGAATGGGCAAACGTTCTGCAGGAAAGCATTCCAGTATGAATATTAAATTCATCCTTGGGTTAATTCATTTGAGCATTATTGTCTTTCTTTTTTTCTTTTCTTTCTTTCCTTCCTTTCTTCCGTTTCTTTCTTTCTTCCTCTCCTCTCCTCTCCTCCTGCCCCTTTCATTTACGTCTTGACTGCTTTTACTTGCTGGCTTTGATAATTATTATGCTTACTGCAAGGGCTGTTTTCCCTCAATTAGTACAGTGTAAGACAATGGGGACTTTATTCTAGATGGGGAGGGGTATGGCCAACCCAGCCCCAGTGGTCAGATGGAGGAGAAAGCCTTCTGATGAGTCTGGGCTTCTGGTTCTGCTGGGCAAGAGGGTTTCTTATTAATGTGTTTGAATTTCCTGAAAGGTGAATGCTGTGCCCTTGCTTCTGGGCTCTTCCTGGGAGCTCGGTGTGCAGAAGCTTTTCTGACACGGCAGCTCTTGCCTGTACCTTCTCACCAATGTGAGATGTGGGAGCCTGCAGGAAAATTTCTCTGCTGCTGCTACTTGTTGCTGTTTTGAGTTTCAGAAAGGCCAGTTCCTCAAGGAGAGACAAAAGCCTCTCTGCATTTCTCTCTCTCTCCCTCTTCCCATTTCTCTATCTCTCCTCTCCCTCAACCGTTTTACTCCAGTTGGAGTACATTTTACAAGGGATAAAAGCTCTGCGGTGGCACATGTCCATGGGTGGTTGTATCTCCTTAGACTTTAGCTCTGGCATGTGCATGGGTGCAGTGAACTCTTAAAATAACTGGCAGATATTTGGAGAAAGATATTACAAAATGAGTATTTAAAAGCCTTGCTGGGTGTGACTGTACCAAGAATTGGAAGCGTTATTTGAATAGTTACTGTGTCTCTTCACTATCATTTAAGAATGTTCCCAGAAGCAAGTTTTAAAATCAATATTTTTACTAAATGAAACATTTTTTCTCTGTTGGGGAAAAAAAAGTCAAAGGTCTTACTCTAATTTTTTTTTTTTTTTACTTAAAAACTCAGATTCATACGGGTATGCTCAGATAATCACTGTAAATATTTTGCCATTAAGTTTCATTTTTCTAATTCTGTACAGAGAGATCTTAGTGTCCCAAGAGAAGTATGTTGTGAGTACTATTGTCAAAGGTGTGTGTAAGCTGATTACTCATTTTTTTAAATTACTTTTTTATTGCCTGAGAAGATGCAGAATGTTTAGGACAGGTTCAGAGACAAAATAATAAATGAAAAATGTTTGCATGAAGTATTTTCTTCATATTTAATCTTTGTTAGGTTACGTGGATAGTATGTAAGTTTCTTACTAAGGACAATTCAGTTTTAATAAAGTTGGTTAATTTTGGAAAAAATGTCTAAGCAATTAACATATAATGTGTCATTGAAAACTTGGAATGACAGATGTTTTGTGGAAAACCTATATTAATTAAATGAAATTATTGCTTATCACTAGCAGAAGAGGGAGAAAGTGCATGTGAATTACTTTTACCATGATTCCCTGTTTGGGGTTTAAGGAACAATTTTAAAAGGTGTTTTAAGATTCTTACAAAGGAGTTTATTGTGATTCTTCTCTCACCATGACACTGCTTCTTTTATTTTTACAATTACTCTGAGGCTTTTGTGTAAGAAAGGATATTGTATCCTTGTTTGGCTTAATCAAATGAAGTTTTAGTAACCAAATCCTGAATTCCAAAGCTACAGTGTTCGAGTATCCAGCAATTGCTTCCTGACTTATTGTCCGTTTCACTTAGATTCTCTTATTGTGTGACAATGATCATAAATTCTACTTGACAGGGAAAAAACCCAAACAAGACGTGGTTGTCCAATTCTACATCTGTTTCCCTTCCTAGATAGGCATGTTTTAGTAAAACAGAGGATGGAAAAACATTTTATTGAGACAGCTAAAAATAAACAAGCACAAGAAGAATGAGTTTGTGTGTGTGTGTGTGTCGAAAATCTACATATATGCAGTTTTTAAAATAAGGCATCCATGTATGTTTTACTTCTTTAGATTATTTTGCATGTAAGTTCTTTCAAAGAGAAAGATCATGTAAGCAGTTTAAATTACAGTTGGTTGGCTATATTTAGAGTTCTGTTGATGACCTTTCACATTATTTAAAAAGAAATACCACTTGAAATGTTTTAAAGATCTGTATCATAAATAGCACTATTTCATTAATGGTTACTGATGATGCTATATGTTTCCTTTTGAACTACTGAAAGAATGAAACTAACAAAAAGCAATTTTTAGACTTTCCATTCTATTTTCTGCTGCTTATTTAAAGTTCTCTGTAAGACTTAGGACTTATTTGTTAGCTGTTTAGAACTTCAGGGTAACAGTATGCACCAGACATTATTTTTTTCTAAATTTCATAAGTCTAATCCTTTGATCCCACAAAATTGGGCTAGAACACTTGTAAATTTACTTTAATCATGAAAGACAATTATATAAATATTAATCCATAAGATTAATTTAAAAACTAATTGTTAGTTTATGAGACTTGAAATTCTTAGGGTCCTATAAATTTAATCAAAGAAAACAGGCAAACGAACATGAAAGTTTAACCAGTTTTCACGTTATCAAAGGCATAAAGGTGATTCCTGGGTGAACACCAATGAAATTACTCAGGTTAATATACTTCTAATTTTTCTTGAAAGAATCTAATTTACTTTTTGAAAAGTTGATTTATTAAAATATGGTACTTTTATATAATTTTATCATTTGGTTTAAATCCATTTTAGTAGGGTGATAAACTCATCACTTTATTGTTCTAAAAAATCAAATCCTATTCTTAATACAAATTTTAATTAAGTGACTTGACAACAAATATCAGTATAGATACAACAACATTGAAGAGACTATTTTCACAGCAAATATTTCTCTAAAGTCTTTGAGAAGTTGAACTTTGGTTTACTATTATTTTTAACTGAAAATTATAAAGTTAATGTGTCTTCTTACAAATGCTAGAACTAGTATACATTAATCTGCATTTTATTTTACTTCACTACAAGAGTTCCTAAACAACCTAATTAACATGCTAAAATTATTTATGAGAAACTTCATACCTAGTCTATTGATACATTCACATTGTTTTGTAAGCTACCAGCCATGCAAATGTATATCTGAAAATCAAAAGTTAATATTTGATTTTGAATTTTATTATATTTCCTTTAGCGATGGAATAGAAACTAATACACACAGTATAGATAATAACCATGTCAACTAGTTACATGAAGATATTATGTCTATACATTTATTTCCAGAATTAAAAGCTATGAAACTTATGTTTCATTCAACAAATATTTAAGAACTTACTATATTCCAGACAGTGTTTTAGGTGGAGAGGCAAGCAAGACTCTTTCTCCATATTGGAATCAAACCTAGGTCCCAATGTTATAAGCGGGAGATACCCATATTAGTGAAAGCTTCAGAATGATTTCTGTTTCATCTATAGCATCGGTAAACATGTAGATACTACATTTGCAGAGTTGTCACTCACTGTCCAAGGTAGTTAATATGTCTTTCCAATACTTTCTCTTAGTCATGTGGGTGAATGTTAACATGTTAACATTACCATTATCTAATCCATCTCCTGTGCAATAAATGATGTGGATAAAGACTAAGCATTTATTAAATATCAGTTTCTGAGTCAAAAAACAAAATGATGATAATGATGATGGTGATGTCTGAGTGAAAAACATGATTTCAACATCTGTAAATAATGTTCATACTTTGTTAATATTTCAAATTTTATCAAAGGTAGATTTGGATTTTTATTACACATCTTCCATACCTATATTCTTCAGTGATATATTTTCATTTGTGATACCATTTTAGCATATTTAAATAAAAATAAACTCTACAGAAGATGTAATTAAATACAAATATGTTAATGTTTTTCTAAGACACTTTTCCCTCAGAATGATTTTTATTTCATTTTTCATGGTTTCTTTTCACTTATGTGCTTGCATAACAAATTCACCATATACATTTTACATAAGGAAAATATCTTTTGGATCCTATCTTAATAAATAGTGATTAGATGGTTATTAATTTAATCAGTGAGTAAGGAAACAAAGTGCTTGTCTATCCTTTTTTTCAGTTTGTTTTTGGAAGCAAAGGGTCATGTTCTCAAGAAGTGTTATCTCTTCAATCTATGGGAAAGCTGGTGTTGATTTTCCAGTTTAGAGACTAGTCAAAAAAAAAAAAGAGAGAGATATCTGATGCTTACAATGTCATTGAAACTATAGTGTATTTCTGGAAGATGATGAATGATGTCAAGCACTATCCTGTATGCATTTTTTGATTCTGAGATTATTTTGTGATATTTTTCTATACTATGGTTTATAATATATATTTTGAGGGGCTGAGAAAATGAACTTGGATATAGGAAAATCATACCAGTGAAAACATATCAGCCCAGTAAAAGAGAATTATCTTCCTCTGTCTCAATGTGCAAAATGGGGTAGTGCACTTCAGGCAAAAGTTCTTTTCACAAGAACTTCTCTTAAGGCATATGTGTAGCTATATTATGTGTTTTACTAACACAGCATTTAAAATCTTGTTGGATTTTAAATGCTTAGCAAAGAGTAAGCAGAAAAAAACTCAGTAAATGTTAGCTATGATCATTATTGTTATTTCAGATTATACTTAGCATGCTTTATAATGTGGCAGATTTAGCATATCGTGTAATGGACAGCTTTAATAACAATTTTCATTTCTTATGTTCTAACACAAATTTCATCCCAGCACCTTTCTAAAATATGACTTTATTCAGAAAGCAGTGTTTAAATTTCTCAGTGCTGTGTTCATTTTCTGAGGTTATAACATAATGGATATGTTTATGGGCACAGGACTGAATCCTGGGAAACATAGATTTGGTGACCTCTGGCAAATGAATTTGCTCCTCTTGTGCCTGGTAGAGCCAGCTGTAAAGTGCAGATAATCATACTCATTATTTGTCGCTCCAACCTGTCGTGAGGATGAATGAGATGGAGTCAGTGAGGCACCTGGTGAATGCAGTGTAAATACCACGTTCACGGCACAAGGGGCCACAACAAACTCTGACTATACAGGCTTTTAGTCTGCGTACTTAGTAGGTGCTCCAAAAATACATGAGGTGGCTTAAGTAAGTATAACTCTAGTACTTCCTATGGGGCATTCATAACCATGTTGACCTTTTGAGTTTATCTAAATTTTGTTGGTGGGAATTGTGTAGATTAAATCAGGAGTCTGCAGCCTCTGGAGCAAATGCCTGATGATTTGAGGTGGAGCTGATATAATAATAATAATATACATAAAGTGAATATTAAATGCAATGTGCTTGAATCATCCCAAAACCACCCTCCCAAGTCCGTGAAAAAATTGTCCTTCACGAAACCAGGCAGCTCCTGTTGCCAGAAAGTTTAGGGACCACTGCATTAAATGAATCCTAAAAAGTCAGTATTTTTCATTGCAGATTGTAGCAGGTTCTTAAAAGCAGACCCTCCTGAAGTATTTCCTGGGGCTTAGCAATATTCAATGGTCAACGTTACATATTAAATTAATTTTAAGCTAATTTAAACTAAAATACTATGTTTTTAAAGATAGAAGACTTAATGATTAGTATTAGCCTCTTATTTGCCAGGTATTTGCTGGGTACTTGGGGAGGCAATTTATACCCGTCATCCCATTCAGTCTTCAGCATAGCACAATGAAACAGGAATTATCAGCCCCATTTCACGGATGCGGCCGCTGGACTCTGAGGTCAGGAAACTTACTGAAGTGTATGCCATTAATAGGGGGGCAAAAGAACACTGAAATTCACCAAGTCTGAGGTTTGTCTGCTCCACCTCCCCCAAAACCCACCAGTCAACAGTCTCATGCAGTGACCTGGGTTACGACTCAGGATTTGTGACCACAGTCAGGTATGGTGCTCTTGCTTCCTTGGCACCTGCCTACCGCTCTGGTTTGGAGCCTGACCTCTTCCCAAGGCTCAGCTCTCCCTGTGTGTCCACTGGGCCAGCTCACCACCTCTCCAGCTGAATCTGAGAATTATACAGTTCCAGGGTTGGAGGTGGCTGAATTCTTTGGAAATGTGATTCCATTCATCTTTCCTCGAGACAATTAGACTCGCTATAGTCATAAGCCATCTGGGGGAAATTTTTTGGAAAGAAATTGGCAAGCAAAGCGTTTCCATTTTCGAGTTTTGATAATATCTCTTTACCTCATGGGGTTTTTGTGAGGCTCCAATGAGATAATACGTAATAAATGCTTGAAAACTGTAAAATGCAAAACCAATCGAAGGTACACATATTATTATCTGGTTGTGTTAAACATGCGTAGGTGAAGAAAAGCTTCCCAGAATTTTGCAGTGTTCTGGAGCATGAGATAATGGTAAATTTCCACCAGGCACAGAGAAAATGCTCGCTATCTAAAACGTTATATGATGCTGTTCGCAAAATCTACTGCTAAATTCAGAGGGCTTAATCCTTCATCTAACAGTGCACCTCTAGTTCACCCACATCCCATGCAATAGCAGTGATAACAATACCCACCACCCACTTTTGTATATTTAAGGCGAAGACATAAGGACGATTTCCCAGGGGTCATCTGTACCACCTTGCAGTTCATCTCAGATTTTTCATTGATATAAGCTCGTTCTTGTACCACAAAAACTCAGGTTATAATAATCCCTTGATGAAGTTATTATTGCAACTCACACTTAGCATGTATTATAATGGGAATGATTTAGCTCATCCCATAATATAATGGACAGCACAATATACTCTAAATGGGATTTTTTTTCTCTCATTTTCACAATTGTTAGAAGTAACAGTATCAACAACTGTCTGAACTGAGACACGCTAGCATATTTGATATTTCTATGCTGTGTTTAACCTGTATTCCATACAAATGATTGTAGTTTTTCATATGATATTTATTATGTTTGGATATAAGATTTGTCTTATTTATTGCTCAGATGTACAACCAAAATTATAAACCCCAAGAGGATGAGGACCAAGTCTTACTTACCAAATTCCCTGGTGGCTCAGACAGTAAAGAATCTGCCTGTAATGCAGGGGGCCTGGATTCAATCCTTGGGTCGGGAAAATCCCCTACCCAAGAAGGGGATTTCCTTCCCGAGAAGGAAATGGCAACCCACTCCTGTATTCTTGTCTGGAGATTCCATGTAAAGGAGCCTGGCAGCTACAGTCCATGCAGTTGCAAAGAGTCAGACATGACTAACTAACACTTTCAAACACACTTTGCACATAAAAGGCCCTTAATGAATAATTGTTAAGTTGCATCAAGACCCTTGCTAACCCATTCGACTAAGAGACACAAGAAGTTCTGAGTTGATCAATGTTGATGGGCGTCTAATCTGTGGCCCAAGTTATACACACCATGCTGCCCTTTTCAAGATGAAACTTAAGTGCTAAAAGCATGTAGGAATTACAGTGAAATTAGCAGCAAAGTTTTAAAGCTGACAGTGAGAGTTGGAATAAGGTCCAGGAGCTAAAACTGCAAAATAGTATTTCCCTTCCAGCAGACAGGCCCATGGTTTTCACCAAGTCAGCCAGCAGGGAAATAACCATTGTTATCAGCATTTGCCATTTCCTATTTTCTCAACTCTACCTTTATCATGGTGACTAAGACTTTTCAGGGGTCTACAGATTTAGAGATTTTGGAAAAGGCTAATATACTTTGAGGGGTAAATGACCAAAGCAAGAAGACTTTGGAATAAGTGAACTTTTTGTTGAAATTTCTTATTTTTGATGATAGAAGTTTCATTTAAGAGAATTGATTATTTTCCCACTCTAAGGTTTCAATCATCTTTCCACGTGTGTTACCTTTATTGTAATGTTGGAAAAGCCCTCGGTTATGGATTAGCATTTTAACATCTGGTGTTTGGATGAGGACTCGAGAAGACACATCAGAATAACCAAAATCTCAAATGGAATCAATAGGTTAGGAGGGACAGAGGTCTTTGGCAAAGTGAGAAAGAAAGTACCCAAGCTGGTGGCTCAGATGGTAAAGAATGTGCCTGTGATGCATGATACGCGAGTTCTATCCTTGGGTCAGGAAGGTCTCCTGGAGAAGGAAATGGGAACCCACTCCAGATTCCTGCCTGGAGAATCCCATGGACAGAGGAGCCTGGTGTGCTACAGTCCATGGGGTTGCAAAGAGTTGGACACAACTGAAGTGACAACACTAACAGCTTCTAAATAATTTTTGAGAAAGGAGGTAAAGTGAAAACACAGTCATTTATGTGGACTGGGCCCTTTTCAAAGACTGCAAGTCTGTGTCAAAATGAAAACTGAGAACACTGTTTCCTGATGCCAGCACTGAGAGTGCTGCTCCAGTGTTAGAAACTCTGCAGCTTCATCTCCAAAGCTGGAAGGTTACCCACCCCTCCTCCTAAGACCTGTGAATCGGGAAGAGTATTCTGGAGTCCCCTGGAAAATATGAGAGCCCTTTCGGCCAGACCCTGCCCCTGCCAGTATATTAGATTCATTTCTACATCTAAGAAACTAGTGATAATGGTTTTGTTTAACTGCTTTTGTTTACTGTCCCCCTCCCAAGCTTCTTTTTGGATATTTTAATGTGAGACGATGGTAGAGAGACATGGGGGCAAAAATTGTGGATCATAACTTTTGCTCCCAAACACTCCCATCACTGCAAGCAACTAGGAACACTGTCATTCTTTGAAAGCAGAGCCTCTGGCTTGAAGGAGCAGTGAACGAGCTGTGACTACTAAATAAGTAGGGTTACTCTACCTCCCAGGTGTTTTCAGTGTTCCAACCAAGTATCGAGGTTTAATGCTGATGCTGAGAGCTTGTCTGGTAGAGGTTATGCACAGGAAAATAAACTTGGATTTCTCAAATGTGGACCTTGGGTAGATACAGATGGGAGAATATAAGGCTAAAAATAACATCATATATATTACGACTTCCTTGGCTCACTGGTAAAGAATCTGCCTGTTAATGCAGGAAATGTGAGTTCAATCCCTGGGTTGGGAAGTTCCCCTGGAGAAGGAAATGGCAACCTGCTCTAGTATTCTTGCCTGGAGTATCCCATGAACAGAGGAGCCTGGTGGGCTACAGTCCATGGGGTCGCAAAGAGCCAGACACTTCTGAATGACTAAACAACAACAGTATGTGTGTTATAGCATGCATTGCGGAGGAATAATTTGTAACTTTCTAGAGTCACAATTCATTAGCTGTTACTGACAAGTCTGAACAACCTCACACAAACTTCTTTCTCCTCTGTAAAATTTCCTCAGATTTGCTCTTAGGAGGAACTGTAGAATACTATGTCATACAATAATGACCAAGACATTGAAGAGGCGGGACTGCTTTTTTTATCCATAAGTAGAAGGAATAACACTAAATTGCCATTTATTTTTCCAATAAGATATTAATTACCTTATGTGAGGCTATTCATTTTTTTGGCACCAAAGATGTTTATAAATGGTACCCCACGTTATACAAGCCGCATGTTTATGTAGCATGAATGTTCGATCAATTAGTTTACACACACAAACGCTGGAATATTGATGACACATGTTAGCTTTTAGTGGGAAAAAAGCCAACCAAGCTAATGTGATGCATTGATCCTTGGGACATGCACACAGATGTGAACCTTTGACTTCATCACAAGTGATTTGGCTGACAAACAGTAGCTTGTAATTATTGTTGTGCCATCATAAATTAATTAACGAATCAATCAATCAGTTCAGAACCAGCCACATTTGTCAGTTTAGGATGCTTCCCTTCACTTTATCTCCCTTGCAAGCGCTTTTCTTATCAGGTGCTTTGAAAACATTTGCTTGTGCTGATGGGCATTTTTCTAAGCTTTAATAGGGAATTTTAAACAACAGCATGGGTGTAGTGAAATGTTGCTGATGTATTGATTAATATTCTCTAAATGCTTGGCCAAAGGACTATCAGTGGGTAAGGTGAATAATAATTGAGCATCCAAAAGGTTTTGACCAAAGCCATTTCCCCAAACAGCATGCCAGTCTCTTAGCAAATAGGAAGCATATAGGGGTTAAGTTGTTCCAAAGGTATCAGTTTTCACCATCACCCCCAAGGGCACTTCCTTCATTCTGTTTCCACCTCTACCTTGTATTTTGAAAGAATCCATTAACTGAGCAAGTTACATTTATTGAACTGTGAGTTGTTGCATTTTTTAAGACATGACCATCTCTAAGCACTCCTAGGTACCAGCTCCTCTGCTGGGCACATCTTGTATATGATCTCATTTAATTCTTGCAACAATACTGAAGAGTGGATGTAACTCCTATTTCATAGCAGGAGAAATGGAAGCTCTGAGGATTTAAGCAGTTTGCCCAAATTTACACAGTTAGTAACCGGCAGTGCCATCAGCGAGAGTCAGTGCATTGGCCCCTCCCCACGTCGGGATTAACCAGAGACATCAAAGAACATCTGACCAGCACATCACAACCCACGTCACTGCGTGGGGTTGATGCAGTTCTAGTCAGAGAAAAGGAACTTGACGTTTTAGTTAGTCTCCCCTTTCTGGATAAACCTACCATTTCTGAAAGGCTTTGTGAAATATGAAGAAAATAGTTCTTGGGTTATTTTTCCAGCTTTATTGAGATAAACTTAACACCATTATATATGTTGAAGGTGTATATTGTGATAATTTCATGCATTTTATGTTATGAAATGACTACCACAATAAGGTTTGTTGACACCTCCATCACCTCATAACCTGTGTTTGTGTCTGTGTATGGTAAGAACATTTATGATCTACTGTCTTATCATATTCCAAGTGTAACAGGACAGGACCGATAAGTATAGTCACCATGCTGTATGTTAGATCCCATAACTTATTCATCTTTTAATTAGAAGTTCTCGGAAACCTTCCTTTGAATGTACTGTTGAGAGTTTCAAAAAGGCTGAAAGACTTCTGAATCCTTTGTCCTGCTCTGCCTCCAGTACCCTGGAAGCATCATTCGCTGCTGGGTTAACAGTGTTACGGCTTTCTTTCGTTTGGCTTTGTTTTCTTGTCCTGAATCAATGGGGGCAGTGGAATGACCGTGGCACTGATAATCAAAGAACTAGATGGATGTTCCTGAGTTGGTCTGTAAGCATAAGGAAGTCATTTAACCTCTGAGTTCTGCCTGCTTCTTTGAGCCACTGTAAGAAGCAAATGAAATGCAGTGGTTTTTAATTTTTATGGGCCTCTCATCATAACCTAGTACACACACATTTAAATATGTAGAATGAAAATTCAACATTCGTAGAACACTCGTTACTCCTAATACCTGTAATGTGCTTTTAATCGTTTTTGTTTGATTCTCTCTCATCTTTTCAAATGAAGGTGTTGTCTAACTAAATTGATATATTGAACCACTAGCGGGTCATGATACCTGGTTTGAAAAATACCAAGTGAGGGTGAGTATGTTCCGAGGTTGCATTTGCTATCTGCATACACGTGCTTCAGATTCTTGTGTTTAGAGGTCTTCTATTATCTGAACCCCACCTTTTAAAGGAATTCCATACTTATTAGAAGAGAGTGATTGCTTGGGGGTCTGTGGCTGCAGAACATTCCACTGAGATTTTTTTCCTGTGAGCTGCTCCCGGCGGGCTACAGTCCATGGGGTCTCAAAGAGTTGGACATGACTGAGCACACACGCACAGAAGGATAAAAGAATCAGTCTGGTCAGCCCTTGGAGGAAGAACAGGAAGGGCACAACGGAGGTGATGGCTCTTGGGCTGGGTTCATATTTATAACATGGGCTGAATTCTTATCTTCATCAGAGAGTTAACACTTTATAGGACAGGCCCTCGTTTTGCAAATAATGTGATAAAATGAGATGGAAGAAGTTTAGAGGGAAAATAATGTGTACACCTTTAATTTTTAATTTCCCACTGAAAACATAAAGAAATAGCCTTTTGGTAAGAAAAAAAAAATAAGATGGATGAAATAGGTGTTTTCTTAAAGAATTTTCTTCCCCCTGAAATTCTTAGAAGGAAATCTGAGGTGCTTTGTAAGGTAATAGCTGTTGCACTTTGCAGTGTCCCATATGGAATGGATGAAAGTGAGAAAGTATAAATATTTTCTTTAGAATATGGAAACTTCATATTCTCAGTAATCTGCATTTTATAATATTTTTAAAGGAGAGAACTGAGGGGCAGCTAAAATTAAAATGGAAGAGAGCATAGCATATAAAAGTGGTTTTTGGAGGGTGTTTCAGATAATGTTGGGAGTCAGAATGGCATGTATTTGCAAAAGCCATAAACAGTCTGGGCTTCTAAGATCAGACTACCTGGCATTGAATCCCAAATATGCTATTGACCAGTGGGATAAATGTAGATGATGTAACCTCTCTGCGCTTCAGTTTCCTTAACTGTTATATAGGGAGATGGTAGCAGGATCTACTCTGAAGGCTAAGAGGATTCACTGAGTTAATATACATAAGCCTGCCCAGTGTATAGAAAGTCTTCACGTTAATATCATTAACCACATATAAAATATAACTGCAATGCTTTACAATAAATAAATCCTACATGTAAGGAAAAACAAAAAATAAGGTTAAAAATTAAAATCAACTTCTCCTTCCCACCAAAAAAGCCACTGAAACTACATGTTGGGGAAATGATTCTTAGCTATTAAGTCAGTGACTTCAGTTCCAGAAAGACTCTACTTACTACTTGTTCTGACAAAGTGACTTCTAGATTCTGAGTTCCTGTCCATTTTAGTCTGCATACAGGTGTCACTGATTTCATGTTTTCACTGAACTCAGTGGTAAATTTCTGGAAAACAGATCAGGTTTTCTGTGGCCTTATGTTTCTTCTTTTGACTTCTCCCATGCCCCTGTATCCTTGTTCAGGGGTCATCTACAAGACGTGTTGAATGAACTTGAGCTTGCCTTAGGTGCTAGTTTCTTAGCTGATCATTGGCACTTTGGACACACAATTTATAAATTATATATATATCAATTAATAATACATACATTTATAAAGTCAGCTCTGCTTTTCATAGAGGTGCCTGTAAACAAACACATCACTTACAAATGAGCTGTGCTCCGAAGCTCACCAGAAGTCAATCAGAAATTCTATAAGATGTGCAGTAGGTTTTCAAAGGATACATCAAAGACAGTTTCACCCACAGTATACCAGCTGCAACAGTGGCTGCAGGCAACCAAGGCTAGGTGCATAGCACCTATCTGATTCAGGGAAAGGGCCCTTCCTCCTTTCATCAGCCCCCTTCTCAACAGGGGAGAAGGAATTCCCCATCTCTAAGGGACTGAGGGTAGGCTCCACTAGTCTGCTTCAGAAAGGGGCGTTGAGAACCAGCAGTATAGCCTGGGGCCCCTGGAGAGTGTAAGGAGGTGGAGGAGGAACAGCTGGTACCCTTTATTCCTCCCTCCACCTTGTCTCTCTCCTCTTTCATTTCCTATTACTGACAAGGCAGGGAAGGAAGAAGCTTTTCTTCCTTGATGACTTGGTTTCCCCTTCTCTCCATCTTCCTCTGTTTGGGTTTCTTCCCATGCCCAAAACTATAGGACAGAAGTAGTGAGGGTTGAGGGTTAGGACTGCAGGTGGACGTAACAGACATCTTCTTCCTATTCTTTCTTTTTTCTACTCTATTCTTTCTATCCCGCCAGTCTATTCGGCATCCCACCACTCGATACTTGTTCATGATGGGAATCTTAGGGAATCTAGGCTCTCCAGTTGAATAATAGGTGGTGTTGATTTAAAAAAAAAAAATGAGACTCTCACCAGCAATGGGTCTCTCACCGGGTGGGGACTGATCACAAAGGTGGAGACAGGAGGCAGGAAGAGAAGTTCCATTCTCAAGGCAGCTGTGCTTAGCCAACTAGAGCAAGTCAAGAGCTGCCTGTGCCCATAAACACAAACACCTGTTCTTCATTAGTTATCTTCCTCCAAAACATAAGGCCATGGGTTGACAGGGCCTTAGCCACCATACAAAACATACACAGCTTTGTGATAACCTTGTTGCCAATATTTTATTATGAACATCCATTTTACAATGGTTTATAGACTCAAACCTTTGCCTTCCTCTTAACACTGCATTTGCAACGGCATAAATCTTCTCACTCTGTCAACAAATTTGCACAGAGAATGCACCAAAAACGCTGTATGAACAAGATGAACTTCCTTCCCTTCCTCATGGAGCCTCCATAGAGTGGAGAATGCAGTGGGACAAGTCCTTTGTTGGTGAGGTATTGGCTGTCATAAAGCTACGTAAGAGAGGTACCTAATTTTTCTTAGAGATGGTGTAGTTTCTCCAGCGACAAAGGAGAGAGGGGGGAAGATTCATTTCTACAGAGAGATCAGCGTATATAAAGACCCAGTGGTAAGACAGCATGTGACTCTTGGCCTGAAAATAGCACATAGAAGAAGGCATTATGCTTTTAGGGCACTTAGATTGAGCAGAAAAATCCACACCAGCAGCTCTATTTTGCTGATTAATTTAAAGAAAAAAAAAGGGCTCAGGAACAGGGCCATGGGCTATGAAAACACTCCTACGTATACACCGTTGGTCCCACCACCAAGCCACATGCCACAGATCCGCTGCAGGACAAGGATTTCATTATCGTGAAACTTCACAGACATAGATCAGGTAACACAGGACAAGGGTCTAAGCTCAGATGGCTGCTGTTTTCTGCAAATTTCTGGTCTACCCAGCCTGTGAGACTGTGGCCAGATGTACTGTGTTACCTACAGAATCCTTATCAGCTGCATTCCATCTGTGTCACCCAAGTAGCAGGAATTAGGCAGGCACCCTTTTGGAAAGTGGCCCACAGGGTACAGAAAGCAGGTACGCCTCGGAGGCGTGTAACCCATGTCCCTCCAGAGCCAGGAGAGAAGAAAAACACATTGAGTTTCTGCCCCGATACTCACTTGAATTGCTCCTGCATTCCAGAGAGAAGTGGGGCGGGGGGTGGGGTGGGGGGATTTGGAGGTTAGCTGTGGGCCTCGGAGTGATGATTACTTGGTAATGGAACAAATTAAATTATGTGAAATTTTAGATGCTTTCCCCCCTGCCCTAGTGGCTCCCAATCTATTTAGGGGTAGTCAGGAAAAGGGGACCTTCACAACAGCTGCTTAGCTGCTTGAGCTCAGAGAGGAAAACCATAATTTGTCTGTAATCCCTAATGCCAACAGTTGTTCATTAAGAAACAAAACTAATGTAATCTTGATTATTTGCTCAGATTTCTACTCTATCATGTTTTGTACATCTGGCAGGCTAATGTAATTTTCCTCAGAAACCCAAAGCAATCTGGTGCTCAGACAACACCATGCAGATTTAGGTAAATTCCAGGCTCAGATTAGCATAATACTAACTAATCACGAATATCATTTGCATTCATTAGCGTGTTGGGGGGGGGGAAAATTGTTTCTAAATGGCAGAAAATTGAAAGAAAGATTAAGGGCAAGGGCTTGAAAATCCTGTTTGGCTTGATGCGACTATATTACAGCTGATTTTTCTCTTACAAGGCCTAATATTTAATGTGGAAGTATTAATTAGAGTATTGGAAAAAAGATTGCATCTAATTGGAAGAAAACTAAGAGAGATTAAGGACAAGCGTATGGAGTTGCTTTTGCTTGATTCAAGTGCGGAACAGATAATTTCTCATGCAATGCCAAGGAGCTTAAATGTGTAAAAGATAGGGTGATTAATTTTTCAGAAAGAGCCAAGCCTTTTGGGGGAGATAGCAGAGAAATAGGATTTCTTTCCCTCATGAAGTAACAAGTTCTTGGTCAGTGCCTTTGTTTTTTATGATCAAGCAAAAAAAGATAACAGAATTAAACTCCTAAGTCTGAAATACTCCCCAATGAAGGTGAAATCCCATAAAGCCCACACACTGGGAAAAACTAAAAGTCATGGCGTAATAGATCCCAAATGTACTGATTAAGAAAAAATAACACTAAAAAGATCCCAAACCCTGGCTTCCTGGGGTTAAGCTCTTTTCCTTGCAATTTCCCAGGTCCAGCTATTTGGCAGAAACAGAATTGGTTACAGGCGGTGTGCTGGGGCCGGTGCAGACTGTGGTTGCAGGCAATTGCCTGTAAATCCTGTCTCTCCGCAGCTCGGCTGCTGCGGGGCTAAATTCAGCGCTGGCTTCCTGAGGGCTGGGAGCAGGTGCTTGCCAGTGGCTTTGGCTGCTCCCTCTGACAGATGAGCGAGGTGCGCCCTCTCCCCTGGTGAGAAGCCAGCTGAGCAGCCATCCACAGACACGCCTGTGAACATCCCAGCCGGCCTGGCTGCTTGCAGAGGCCTGACTGTGGGGACGAGGTGCTGAGCAGGGGGGGAGCTCCCCTTACTCCAAGTGTGGTCGCACACCAGTAGCTTTAGCACTGCCCCAGTGCTTGCTGGAGATGCAGAACCTCAGGCCTCCCCCGAGCCCCTGAGTCACAATCTGCCTTGTCACATGATCCCTGAGAGAGTCACTGACATTTCTAAAGAGCTGGAGTGTGACACCAGGCCTCTAACAATTAGGGGCATAACGATCACACCTGAGAACTTGTTACAACTCCCATTCCCAGGCTCAAGATTCAGTTTCAGGAGGTCTGGGGAAGGTAGGAGCCCTGTCACCACATTAGAGAAACTTGAGTAGAGGAAAGCATGGATTCAAAGCCACCTTGCCCACTGCATTAGTGGAAAGTTGTCTCTGCTTCCTCATTTTTAACTTGGGGAAATAGCTTATGTTTTAGAGAGTGGTTTTGAGAAGTGAGCGAGCTCAGGAGGCAGACTGTTTCAGTGCAGTGTCCCGTGCACTCCGGGTCCTTCAGAGATACTGACTGCCTTTCCTCTCTTCTCTGCTTTGCAATTCCCTCCCTTCATCTGTGCCCATGTGCTAAGTCACTTGAGTCATGTCCAACTCTTCGCGATCCCGACTGTAGCCTGACAGGCTCCTCTGTCCAAGGAATTTTCCAGGCAAAATACTGGAGTGGATTGCCATTTCCTACTCCAGGGGATCTTCCCCATCTAGGAATTGAATCCATGTCTCTTACGTCTCCTGTATTAGCAGGCATGTGCTTCCCTTATAGCTCAGTTGGTAAAGAATCTGCCTGCAATGCAGGAGACCCTGGGTTGGGAAGATCCCCTGGAGAAGGGATAGGCTACCCATCCCAGCATACTTGGGTTTCCCTTGTGGTTCAGCTGGTAAAGAATCTCCCTGCAAAGCGGGAGACCTGGGTTCGATCCCTGGGTTGGGAAGATTCCCTGGAGAAGAGAAAGGCTACCCACTCCAGTATTCTGGCCTGGAGAATTCCACAGATCCTATAGTCTGTGGGGTTGCAGAGTGGACCCAACTAAGCGACTTTCACTTTCTTTACCACTAGCACCACCTGGGAAGCCCCCTTCCTCTGTCTGACCTTTTATATTTTCCCATCCCCGTGTCCTTCCCCATGTTCCACAAGTTCCCACTTTAGGGGTCACTGCCCAATGTCTCCTACACCTTCAGTGGTCTAGTTTTTTCTTTCTGGCTGAGTCTCCTAACTCCAAGCTTTCTTTAAGTCCTTTGGAAGTGTAGTTGGCCCAGAGCCTCTTCTGTTCTCTGCCATCCTGGAAGATGGCTCAGGGTGTCATCTTCCACTTTCGTTTTGGACACCTGGGAGAATGTCTGTACCTGGTGGTTCTCAACCAAGGCTGCACACTAGAATCCTCTGAAGATTATTTTACAAGTGCCCAAGGCCACTGCTCCACTGAGATTCTGATTCACCTGCCTGAGACCCAGCCTCCATGTATATTTTTAAAAATTCCCCAAGTGGTGAAATATAATAAACATAGTATGTTTGGTGGTTCAGATGGCAAGGAACCTGCCTGCAATGCAGGAGACCTGGGTTCCATCCCTGGGTCGGGAAGATCCCCTGGAGAAGGGAATGGCTACTCACTCCAGTATTCTTGGCTGGAGAATTCCATGGACTGAGCAGCCTGGAGGGCTACATCCTTGGGTTCGCAAAGAGTCAGACATGACTGAGTGACTAACACACACACGCACAAGTGGTTAAAAATGAGCAGCCAAGACTGAGAACTAACACCTTCAGGAAAGGAATCGAAGAGGCCAATAAAAAGGATATTTTGGCTCAGAAAGACCTTTCAGCACACATCAGATCTGACCACTTTGGCCAGCTTTTCAGTGAAATGAGTGCTAAGTGTTTACCACATCTCATTCAGTTGTTCTTCATCCCATTTTTTTTTTAGTTTTTTCACGAGAAATGTATCCTAGAGTCAGCTTTAGAGGCAAGGTCCTCTTCTTTGTTAAGCAGTTTAAAAGCCCTATGAGAAAGCCATTTCCTCCTTCATAAATGAATCTGGGAATATTAGGAATATCTGTTCAGTACCTAAATAATTCCACAATGTCTTTCTCCTGTTTTCAGTAAACTAGTTTTTGGAATAGAGCCAAGCAGGTGTGCAAACCCAGGATGATGGTGTGCATTTTTGCTCCAGAGAAACACATAATATGCAACTTAAGTATAGTATCATAGTGCAGGAATTGCAGGATTAGAGAATAGACCAACATGAATCAGATTCCTGCATTCCCAGTTAGAGCTCTGAAAGCAACCACTCACATCAACACATTGTCTAACAATGTTCAAAACACGTAATTCCCCTCCTCCTTCATCCATCTACCTCAAAAGCTACACTGCCATAAATTTTATAGGTCAAATTCTCTAGCTGTAGGATAATAAAACTAGCAATTAATAGAAATCATTAGAGACCTAGTAACTGAGATAAATGAAATTCAGAGTAAAAGTACAAGTGTCATAGAAAATAAAAAGATAATATAACACATATTTACTCAACATTTACCATGTGTCAGTCACTAATACAATTATTTTGCATATATTATCTCATAATTCTTTCAAAAATTCTGAAGTGAATATTATTATTTTCCTTTTACATGTAGATAAACTGAGGCACAAAGAGGTCAAGTAACTTTCTAAAGGGTACACAGAGAATAAATGACGAAGATGGATTTGAGATAAAACAATCTGCATAATTTGCATTTGCTACCAGTATCCTGATTTAGTATCAAAACTTACAGGGCAAATCATAATCAAATAAAAACTGTAGCTTTTCATTCTTTTTCATTTCTATTTTTATTTAAAATTAAAATAAATAGATTAAGGCTTGACATAAGGAGATGGGGTAAAACAACAAAATAAATTCAAAGAGTGGGAAAAAAGTTTTTGTTAAAGCATAAAATAATTATTTTAAAAGGAGAAAAATGATAGAATGAAAAATAAAGAATTGGTCCTTTGGGGAGACAAGAACAATCATAAATGTGTAAAGATAAGATTTAGAGGTATTTTTAATAAGAAAAAGAGTATTCTATACATTTCTGTGTGGGCATATTTGAAGGAAGAGATCTTTTGTAAGGAATATATCAACTACAACACTTTGGTCAGGAAGTATAAACCCCAAGTCATCATATCATCAGGAAACCCCCTTTGAAAATTAATGTAGATTTTTTTATTTAAAAAAACACTTTGCACTTGAATTTATAGGAAAATTCTTTTACAGTTTCTAAGAATTTCCATATTGGGAGCTAAAAAATATGAAAGGTTATTCATTTTATAAAGCTAGCTTAACCCTCTAAAACATGACAGAGAAAGAAAAGAAGGAAAAAAAGGAGGAAGGGATGGAGAAAGAGGGGAGGAAGATAGAAGGAAAGGAAAACAGAACAGAAGATAGAAGACAATTTATCCAATTTATAAATAGGGATGCAAGAAGCTATGTAAATATTAGTATGTTGAATTCAGCACTATATTAAAAGCATGGTAAATTGGTGAATCAGAAAATAAAAAAAGGTTTTTTTCCCTACAGGGATTTTGATTTAGTTTAATGTTAAGACTTCTATTGTTTAATCTATAAAATCAGTAGTTCGAAAGAGGGGGAAAAAACATATGGTCATCTAGGTATATGCCAACCAAGGTCTACCTAAAAATATGAAGATACTTTATTAATGTTATCAATATCTGGCTCAAAATATTAATAATCTGCAAAAATAATACATAATGACACTGTTGAGCAAAATTTCCTAGAGTGTGTTATTACAATTGCTATCCCTCTGTAATCAAAAAATGCTCCTCCAAATTAAGTTTCTATACCAAACACATTTAGGAAACGTTTCATACTCTAGGCTCCTCTCAAAGTTTCACCAGCCATATATACATAGGGTTTGAGAAGTGTTTCCTCAACCATTCAGATCATGAAAACTCTTCAAGATCATTTCTTAGGACTATTGCTCCCCTGGGGACATCTGGAGAAATATTGAATTAGAAAACATGACGGGGAGAAATTTCACTCACAATAGTAACAAACATGTGATATAATTAGGAGTAAACTTCACAAGTAATGTATAAGGTGTAGATGAAGAAAGTGCAGATTTTACTGAGAAACTCCTTAAGAACTTGATCTTGAAGAATCTCATTCTTTATTCTTAGAAAAAACAATTTAATTTTGTAAAAACTATCAGTGCTCCAAATAAATTTATAAATTATATATATTTAATCAAAGAGGGTGTTTTTCCTAACTTGAAAAAATAATTAGAAATTTTGTATGGTAAGATTAATTGTCAAGAAGTTGCAAAGAAAAAATAGGAAAATCTTATCAAAATAGATTATAAATTTATAGTAATTGAAACCATTCTTATTCTGGGGTAAGAAATCATACAGATCAAATAATAGAGCTAAAAAACCCTCAGAATGAAAACCAAAGTACATAAAATGTTCACAGTGTGACTGAGCCTATGCAGTCTTTAGCAGGTGTACTTAGTGAATTCTAGCTTCAGCTCTGCCTCTTATTGGCTGTGTGATCTTGGATAAGTCATTTAACCTTTCTGAGCATCTGTTTCCTTATGTATAAAAGTAGGAATAATCTACTTCTAAAGTATTCAAAGCACTTATTTCATAGATTTAACATGAAGTGATGAAATAACGATTATAAAATACCCTGAAATAGGTGCATAATAATCACTCAATAAGTATTTGCTGTTAGTATTATACAATAATTATTATATAACTGTTATTATTATGTGACAAGAGGGCCTTTTAGATCAGTGGGGAAAGGTAAACTATATTATAGTTGGGCAACTATTTAGAAAAAAGATCATTAGTTGCATCCAAAGAGTTATGCCATACACTAAAATAAAACATCAATGTTTCAAGAGTAAAATGCAAATATTAAAGAAAAAGAAACAAATGTAAAGGAAACTACAGAACAATTAGGGAAACAATAAATATTTGTGTCATAAAAGCAAATTCATAATGGAAAAAGTCAAAGTTTATCATATTAAATATTGTGTATGTAATTATATATAAATATACTGTACAAATACCTTAACATATAATAAATATATATTTATAATTTATATATAAATTAAGTGAATGGACAATTTATGTGATGAAAAGGAGTGTAAGATTACTATACAAGATAATTTGAGAATATTATGAAAAAAAGTTAAGTGGTAATACATAAAAAAGAAATACCAAAGGACTATGAATACATATGCAAATCTTTACTAGTATTCAAAGAAATTCCTTTCTTAAATTGAGGTGTGGTTGATTTATTGGGCTAAGTTGGGCATATGGAAAAACCTGAGTAAACTTTTTAGCCAACCCAATACAATGTTGGGTTAGTTTCAGGTGTATGGTAAAGTGAATCTGTTGTACATATATCCACTCTTTTTTTTGGATTCTTTTCCCATATAGGACTTTACAGCATATTGAGTAGAGTTCCCTGTGCTATACCTTAGGTCCTTATCAGTTATCTATTTTATGTATAGTAGTGTGTATATGTCAATCCCAATCTTCTAATTTATTCCTCCCCTCAATTCCCTCCATAACCATTCATTTTCTACATCTCTAACACTATTCTGTTTTGTAGATAAGTTCATTTGCAGTTTTTTTTTAGATTCCACATATAAGCAATATCATATGATATTTGTGTTTGTCTGATGTACTTCATTCAATATGACAATTTCTAGGTTAAAGTTAACTAGTGAACAACATTTTCCTCCAAAGTAACTGGTTAAAAAAAAAAAGGGATTATTCCTAGTATTGGAAGGACAAAGATTCATTTTCGAACACTGCTGCTCAGGTTGCAAATTGGTAGGCATGACACAAAGTCTTTGGAGGACAGATAAGCAATATTTATAAAAAAAAAAATCTTTAAAACTGGCACATCTTTTGACTGAGCAATTCATTGAGGAAATTAGCCCAGATATGGGACACAAATTTAGTTACAGGGAACTGAAGCGGCTTTCTTAAAGCTGGAATCATCTGAAATATTAATGCTGTGGGGGAAATCTTCATTACACAGTACCAAGGAGGGAAAACAAAAGGTTACAATTCAATATTGCAATATGATCCCTAAGAAGAAACAAACACATGTAGAAACAAAAGCTGAAAGGATACACACCAACTATTTAATAGGGGTTATTCCTCCACAATGGGATAAGTCTCCTTGCTTTCTTAAAATGTGATTTTTCTTGTGTTGTGCTTTCATGAATCCTGCAATTTTATTCAGTGAGAAAACAATAGAATGTATTTGTCTTTCCACTGGTAAAAAGACATTCAAACTGATATGAAGAGACAAAGGAGAGATTAGTTGAATGTCCTCTGTGGAATGAATCCATAGTTTCCCCTGCGATTATGATACATTTTATATGCACAAAAGCGACAGATACTACATATGTGGTTCTGATATTAATATCCAATTTCTTTTCCAACACACTGGTTTGAAATAAATGAAACTTCTGCTTCAAACGTAAGCATACTCTTGAGTCAACAGTGTCAAAGAAAATGATGTCTGTCCTAGCACTGGCTGGGTTTCTGGTCTCCTTGGACCAGAAGGTCTCCATCAGACACCTTCTTCCTACTCCTTTCTGTTTCCCCTGTGGACTTTGGTCCCAGTGCAAGTCTGTCTTCACAAAGATGCTGCTTTCTTCTCTCAGGGCTTTCATGGCTGATTGCAGATAATTCAAAGGCTTAAACTCTAACCAATCACATCTCAGATTTAAAATGAGTCCTTCTAACTCCACGGTGAAGAAAAGCTGCTTCCTCCAAAAAAAAAAAAAAAGCTCAGAAAACTGCCTGCACCTGCTAGTTTTTAACCAGGAAGGGCGGTTTTTGACCTGGGCTGGGTCCTGCGGCTCTCTGTCTCCCCCTCTATGTGTTTTTCTGGTGCTACAGTGATGGGGGGGGTGGTGTTTCATCACCCCCTGGCCTTCTGACAAACAGAATGACTTCCAGATTGAAACCAAGAAAAGGAATTGCACAAAGGGGAGCCGGGAGTCCTGTTGATGCACTTACTCCCTACCTGGTGCAGGTCATACCTGCCACTTGCCAGGTAGACCTTCACTGGCCTGTGACAGCGGTGTTTGTGACACAGATAAAAATATGCTTCAGAAAGTGCCAGAGATAAAAGGAGGTGGGAGATAATAGGTTGTTATCATTCAATTATTTGATGAAATGGAACCTGATTTAGAGAAGCAAGAAATGGTGCAATAGTATGTTCCTCCTTGATGGAAGGTAAGGAACTAATTTTTGCCATATTATCTTGGGTGGAGCAGGCTCTTGATCATCCACTTTCTGCAAAACATGTGTGGTTGGCCACTGGCAAAGGTACCTAGGCTTCCAAATTAATTAGCGCACAACTAACTGGCATTCTAAATTATCCAGAAGGTTTCTGATTTACTCCTGTGGGTGAAAGAGGCTAGGATAGAAAGTTTGCCAGTGTATGGGTTTTGGTCCACTTTGGTGATTGATAACATCCTTAGTGGGCGTCCCTGGTGGCTCAGATGGTAGAGAATCTGCCTGCAATGCGGGAGACCTGGGTTCAATCCTTGGGTCAGGAAGATCCCCTGGAGAAGGGAATGGCTACAGCCCACTCCACTATTCTTGCCTAGAGAATTTCATGGACAGAAGAGCCTGGGGGGCTACAGTCCATGGAGTCGCAAAGAGTCGGACACGTCTGAATGACTAATGCTAACTAACAAACTTCCCTAGCGCTAAGAACAATGCCCAGCAAAGATGAAGCCCTTGAAAACTGCCTACTGAATGAAACAACTCATTTCAAGAAAACAACTCCCTTCAAACATTTAAGTAATCTCTCTTCTATTTCCCGAGGTCAGTGTGTCTATGTTTCTTAGACCTTCATCCTCATTGCTCTAAATAAATGATAACCCCAGGGAGATACTAAATCATTAAAGAGCCATTACATTCCATATCTTTCATTTTTTTAAACAAAAGATGGTGGGAGACCAAACTAATAAGTTTTAATTTGTGAACAGGATTGAAGTAAAGAGTTTCCAATGCCCAGTTAATCAAATGTTTTAATTAAGCTGCATGTTAGGATTCCTTTGGTACTAAGTAACCCAACCCAGCTTGAATTAGTCTAGGTAAAAGGAGGAACTTTCTGACTCATGGAGTCCCAGGAAATGAGGATGAACCAAAGTGTAGGAAGCAGAGGCATAGAGCTGGTCCACACTGGAACCAGAGGCCAGATACCACCTGCTTCTCATTCAGGCTCACATCCCAGTTACAGTGTTTCCTTCACTCCCACTGGCTACAGGGAGACTTACTCCATGAGATGAGACCCAGAGCCTGGCACTTCCTGGATTTTGTGTCATGCAGCTCTCATCATCTGAGAGAGAATGTCAGTGTCAGTTATAGATTTTATTGAAGCTGCTAGGAAGACTTCGAATAGATTGGCTCCACATAGATCCTCACTCCTAGACTAATCAACAATTTCCAGAAGGATGAAGTGTTTTGAGACAATGACATTTTCCAAAGGAGATTTATAGACGAGGCATGGGGAGTTTCCAGGGGAAATGAGACAGGGGTTCTGGGATGAAAATCGCATCCATGCCCACTCTGCCCATCTGCTGCCCCCTCCATGGGATTGATCACTGCCTCACTCTGTGAGCGTTATATGTCAAACTGTTTGGATTCCTGTGCCTAACTTGTGTCACAAAGAAAGAGTTTTGTCACCTGTCCATTTCCTCTGCAAGCGGCCTGTGTGATGGAGGCCAACCCTCAGGAGCCACACGGTGCTGGCAATTCCTCTCCATGGGGTGCTTGTCTGTCGAGACCAAGGCCCTCGCCCATTCCCAAGGCCCGCTTTCCTCTCTTTCTATCATCCAATCAAAAAGTAACTTTTAGATGTGTTCTCTCTCTCTCTCTCTCCTCAAAGACCTAACAAACCCGTGTACGCTTTCTCCTGTCAACAACTACCCTCCCAACACCCACCTTTCCAGAAAACACTTCTCTTTCAGTCCAGCACCCCCACCCAAATTCTCACTAAGTTACAGCAGAGTTTGATGAAAAATCTCCGCTTTGGGGGAAACCTTTATCATTGTAGAAGAGAAGTGAGGAAGGGACATGAGGAAAAAGTAGAGGATGAGACTATTTAGAATAAACCTAATCTACATATTTAACTCAAAAAATAGCAATAAACACATATTTATTACCTTTACAGTTTCTCCAAAAATAGTTCCCACTAGTTATTTGCTTCATATTGTGAGACAAGGGTGGTGCTCCAGTTACGGCCTCCTCCCTACATCCTCAGAAAAGGTCCCTGCAGAGTGGGATGCTAAAGCTTAAGCTTCATTAAGCTTCCCATCTGGGGAAGGATCTGGACAATCTGACAGTATTTATGAAGAAGTGAAGGAAAAAGGAGGAGAGTCAAATTTATTAATCACCTGTGGTGTGAAAAAAGCACAAAAAAAACAGACACTTATTTACAGAAGGAACTGATTACCCGAATGAGTGGAATCTGATGGTTCAAGCAGAAAAGTTGCCACACCACTCTTTCCCCAACCCCCACTGTTAGGTTTCCTGCCCCTGGAGGATATTTTGGCTAGGCACTTTGGCTTCTCAGGTCACTTTCAAGCATCCATAAAAATTTTCATTTTGGTGAAATTTTCTTCTTTATCAACAGTTTTAAAATCTCTAAGTCTCTAAAAATCAGAACTTTTTGGAAGTTTGTTACAAAGCCATTTGGTGAAAAAATGTGACATGCACTGATGGGAGGGTAATATGTACTGCCGCCTCTTGCGGATAGCAGTATATTTTGCAGCAGAAATATTGATGTGTTTGATTATGCAGCAGCCCTACACATACTGATGACAGGATAAATAATATATATCCTTTCTAAAAAATAGATTCTTGACTTCCCTGGTGGTCCAGAGGTTAAGACTCTGCACTTCAAATGCAGGGGGTGTAAGTTTGATTCCTGATTGAAGAACTAAGCTCTCACATGCCACACAGTGGGCCAAAAAATAAATTGTGGCTTCCCTGGTAGCTCAGTTGGTAAAGGGTCTGCCTGAAATGTGGGAGACCTGGGTTCCATCCCTGGGTTGGGAAGATCCCCTGGAGAAGGAAATGGCAACCCACTCCAGTATTCTTGCCTGGAGAATCCCCTGGACAGAGGAGCCTGGTGGGCTACAGTTCATGGGGTCGAAAAGAGTCAGACAGGACGGATTGACTTTCACTTTCTTTCATCCTTTCTAAAAATCAAGAAGAGTTCTGAATTCTGAAATCTATCTGGCCCCAAAGCTTTTGGATAAGAGAGTAGTGCAAAAACCTATCCCTGAATTGTCAGACTGTTCCAATACCAAAAGGTCAATGTCTCGTCCCATTCAAAGCTGCTTTCCCTGGGCAGCATGGGCCTGACATGTGAATTCTGTAGTGCAGCATTGAGTGAGTAGAAATGATGCTGCCTGAGTCATGGTTATTCTTCCATCTTATTTGTCTTTGCATGCCTCCCTACTCACCCCACAGCCTCTGTCCCCTCCAAGGTAGAGAGAGAGGAGGAAGGACCTTAGCTTCCCTGCTGCTACTCTTATCCAGGTTTGGTGCCCATTGTGGCTCTTTCCTCTGTGGTTCTTCTGAGACAATCCTCCCCTTGGATGCTTCGCGAGGCATCCCTCCAGGAGGAAGTAGGCTCAGGGCACAGAAAAGTTGGGGGAAAATCCTGCTTAGATGGTCCAATATCTCTTTTTAGAAAGAGTGGGTCCTTGCCACATATCATTCTTGGCTTTGGAGCTTCAACAGAAGCAAGGAAATGCCCTGTTTATAACTCTGCTACACATTCACACACACTCTCTCTCTCTTTTTTTTGGTACTTTTTGATCCCCTTCACTCATTTCTCTTACCCCCACCCTCACTTCTGGCAATCTATTCTCTGTATCTGTGAGCTTGTTTTATTGTTTTTGTTTTTTCAGAGTCCACATATAACTGTAAGACCATACAGTATTTGTCTTTCTCTCTATGATGTATTTTCCTTAGCATAATGCACTCAAGGTCCATCTGTCCTCTCCCAAATGGCAAGATTTCAATCTTTTTTATGACTGAATAATATTTCATTTTGTATATATACATACACACACACATACCTTGGAGGAGGAAATGGCAACCCACTCTGGCATTCTTGCTAGGATAATCCCAAGGACAGAGGAGACTTGCAGACTTTGCAAAGAGTAAGACATGACTTAGTGACTGAGAACACACACACTCACACACACCCCACATATTCTTTTTCCACTTGTCTATCAGTGGATGCTTAGGTTGTTTTGATATCTTGGCTTTTGTAAATAATGCTGCAATGACCATGGGGACGCTTAACTGTTTAAGTTATATGTTTTCATGTTCTTCAAATACACATCCAAAAGTGGAATTGTTGGATCATATGGTAGTTCTCCAGGTAGTTTTACTCTTATTAATTTTTTAAAGAATCTTCATATTGTTTTCTATCCTGGCTATATCAATTTACATTCCCACCAACTGTGCTCAAGTGTTCCTTTTTCTCCAAATCCTCTCCAACACTTGTTATCTAGTGTATTTTTGATGATGGTCATTCTACATTATCTCATTTTCAAGGATCACAATTAACCTGTAGTGTAGGTATAGTCAGTTTTACAAATGAAAAAGTTAAGGTAACACAGCAAAGTGGGGTTTAAAACTCATATATTCATGCTGGTGAGTAGGGTGATTTCAGAAGAAAGAAAGTTTAAAAACTAAGATTAAGGGAGCAAAGAACAGATATTAAGAAAATCTCTGTAATATGGAAGCCAAAAACGTGTGTTTGAAGAAATCTGCCTTTTCATTTTATGTGCAACCAGAAACAAAACAGCTTCTTTGAAAGGAAAGGCAGGTATTTGTAAAGAGTACAATCATGGGGCAGAAAGAGAATACAGTTTCTAAAGAAAAGACCACACCACAATGAGAAAAGAAAAGGACATGATGAACAGAAAAAACACCATGATGTTTTCTTGAACTTTCTGTCCCCTCTCAGCACTCATCAAAACCAGAAAAATCTGTAATCTTTAAAAGTCAGAAGTGGGTTTGAGATCCACTGGGATGAGTTTAGAAGCCTCCATTTTGTTCAGAGTGGGTCTAGATTTGGAAATAAACTGAATCCCACAGAGTCATTATACAATTGGCACAATGTGGAGAGGCACTGAAAACTTTCCTTGTCTGAATTTCTTGCTGCTTTTGAGAAGGAGATTTCACAGGAGAGGCTGACATTTCAGAGACATAGCTTAGCTGAGTTTAGAAACCAGGGAGTAGGCGGTTTTCAGAAGGCACCTGTAAACACCATGTAGATGAGCTATGGGAAATGCGTGAGAGTCTGAGATGGCATGAAGGGAAACAAAGAAGAATATTCTCCTCCCACCCAGAGGAGAAAAATGTAGGACTCTAGGGCGGCAAGGAATGTTTCATTCACTCATCCATTCATTCAAGAAATACTTATTATGTTGGGATTTGTTGGGGGTTTTTTGTTTGTTTTTGTAAAGGTTGGGCATTGGGTTACAGAAGAAAATGAAAGAAACAAATAAAAAATATATGTATAATTACAGACAGAGAGAAGTGCTCCATAGGATACTCTGACTTTTTATAGGCGGGTGTAATAAGGGGAACTGATCAGATAGCAGGCACTGAGGAGTTTCCCTGAGAAACTGGTTCTTGATGTGAACTCTATGTGATGAGTGAAACAATGGCTAACATTAATTGAGCCAGCCATGCTTTAATTGCTTTTTTAAGATTTTTTTTAATGTGAATCATTTTAAAAAGTCTTTATTGAATTTGTTACAATGTTGCTTATGTTTTATGTTTTGGTTTTTTGGCCCTGAGGCATGTGGGATCTAGTTCCCCAAGTAGGGATCAAACCTGCAACCCTTTCATTGGAAGGTGAGGTCTTAACCACTGGACTGCCAGGGAAGTCCCCTCTAGTTGGTTTTTGTGAATAAATTCATGAATGTCTTATGACAACATTGTGAGGTTAACATGTTCTTGCCTCTTGATGAATATTCTTTTTTTGTATCCATCTACTCAGTGCCTTGGAAAAGGCATGGGAGTGAAGTGTAGGCTATGAAGCCAGATTTCCTAAGTTTGAATCTTCACCACCTTGCTGACTTTCTGTGTGATCTTAGGCAAGTTACTTAACCTCTCTGTGTCTCTGCTGACTCAACTCTCATACTGAGATCACTGTAATAACTACATGTGCTGGAGGAATTTAAAGTAGATCAGCGTGACTGCTGGAAAAATGGTGTGGAACATGGCTGGAGAGACAGGGTATAGATCTTGAGTGTAGCAATAATTGGGTGCCTACTATGTGACTGGCTCTGTGCTGGGAACTTTCCACATTATCTCACTTGAGTCCCTTCTCTTCAAGGAACTGCTTGTTAACCAAATTCTTAAGTAAGGAGCGATCTTGCTTTTAAAAGGCTGATGGGATATACTACCCTCAGGATAGTATTCTTCCTCCAAAAGGAACGGTACTGCCTTGAATAGCTCTCTGATTGTTAATTAGTCTCTTTTGTCAGTCAGTTCTGATGTCCAGAGGCTCCTGGGATGAAGCAGAAGTAAGGTGTCCAGTTAATTGGAAGTCATGAAATTTGTACCCGAATGATTGGAACTCGGGTCCCAGCCGGCCACGTTTCCTGCTGCATGAGCTTAGGTAAATCAGTTCCTTTCTATGATCCTCGTTTTCCACATCTGAAAAGTGCATTAGTCAAATCTGCCCTGACCCCAAGTTGCTATAAAGATCAGGTGAGATGATGTATTGATACATGAAAACCATCTTTACAGTCTATGAAGCTCCATACAGTGTTACAATCAGTTACCCATTGAGAGCTGACTTCTGTCTGGTATAGTATTGTTCCAGTAATTGTCCTGGGTCCAAGCTGAATGCCTCGTTCAAGTGAGGACTCAGGAGAGGAGCAGGCGTGGCTGTCTTTGGCAACCTTCACAGGTCCCATTTCAGAAGTTCTTTTTCTCCTTAGGCTGGGTCTTCCTCCTTCCACCCCTACTATTCTTGTCCTCATCCCCAAGGCATTCTGCCAGCCATCAGAATTTCTACTCACAAAGATGGGCTAAATAAGGCTTTCCTCCATCTAGAGGTATCATCATGAAAATGACAGTTTAGAAGGAAATATCTCTACCGGCATGAATTGTTTTTCTGAAATTGTCAGTATCAACAGTCCAAATCTCTCTCCATCTCTGTCTCTCTACCTCTTTCTGCCTTCTCACACACACACACACACACACACACACACACAAACACACACACACACACACACACACACACACACACACCACACTCATGCATACACATTCATGAATGACTGGCATACATGGCTTCCAAATGTAAAACCCTGAAGCAGGAACCCCATCTTAATCATTGAATTCCCAGCTCTTAGTGTAAAGCCTGATACACAGTAGATGCTTAATAAGTGTTTGCTGGAAAAGTGAATGAATGAATGAATGACTGGGCAAGTGACCGAAATGACCAGTATGGTCTTGAGTGTTTCTGTTGTAGTCATGCGTTCCGGGAAACAAACTCACTCAGAAGGACAGTGCAGATAGTGGAGTACAGTTTAGTACACCGGCGGGCCCAAGGCAGAGTCTCCTCTTAGCCAACGACCCCGACCAGTTTTTTTGAAAACTTTATATACCCTAAGTGTACTTGCTCAAACCCACCTCCCCAAATTCCTTGAAACTAGTCTGGACAAGGTAAAAGAGAGATCCGATCAAAATTAACCCATGATTCATGTGTCACAAGACTAGGCAAACAGTAGACATTTATCAATAGGACTGTGGTCATATTCAGATAAACATAATGGAATTTACAACTTTGTTCTCTTACAGAGATAATTAGTATATTCTTTTAGGCAATGGAGAGTCCAAGTACAAGTCTTGAGGCTCTTTTATCTGGCGGGTCTGGTTTCCCATTGGTATGCCACTTCTACAGACACCGGGCACAAAGTTCAGAGTCCATTGGGAGGGTGACCATGCGTGCAGCCTAATGTTTGCAGCCTGGCCTACGATGGAGTCCAGCTCTGTCTGTTTCCTCCTTCATTTCCATCACTGTGCATGTTTGCAGACAATTCTTAGACCAGCTCCTATAGCCAATACTTCCCAGGACAAAGACCCCCATCATACTTCCTCTGATTTCAAACTCTTAGACACCCTGATTTCCCCTGAAGTCCATGCCCCACTCCTGTCCATCCCTGTTCTGCATTGGGGATGGTCTAAGTTATTTCTCATCATGTGAAGTTGTCCTTGGGAATGTATCTGCTTGTCTTTCAGCTGGGATTTAGTATTCTGCTAGTCTGTGGCCTCCCTGCTCAACCACGCTGCCCAATAGGAAGTTGGAGTCACGCAGAGCAAGCAGGTTGGTTCCATTCCAGAGTCTTCTGTTAGTGAGCTTTTCTGATTGGGCTCACATCAAATGTGAAAATCACTGAATAAACCTTGGTCTATTTTGCAGACTTAATTCAACTCTTGGGGAATTCAGACATCTGGAAGAGTTCTACAACTCCTCTTGACCTTCCAGGGAGGCACCAGGATAGAAAGAACACAAACTTTGGAGATAAGATATCTGGATTCAATCTCAGCCCTGCCACTTTGGGGACAAGAAAACTTTATTCTCTCTCTGAGTCTTGGTTTGCTCACTCATAAAATGAATATAATAGCTCTTTTGTTTGTCTAGGACCCTTTAAGTTACCAGTGACATAAGCAAACTGGATTCAGGGGAGAAAAGTGGGAATCCACAGCAGTCTGTTCAGTTTCAGGCAAAGTAGGAACCAGGAGCTCAAAAAATATGAATGATATATTAAGGTTATGGTACTTTCCCAATTGCTCAGTTTTACTTCTCTCTTTTTGTTATTTCATCCTGAGAATGCCTGTCAACAGTATCAGGGGAAATGTCCATTATTCAATCAATCAAAAGAAAGAGATCTTTGCTCTTCTAGCAGGTGTAACTCACAGAGGATATCTGCTCTGTCTAGCCTGTCCCAAATAACCACCTCAATGTCTGAGGACTTAAAGGCTTGGTAATTGACAACTCATCAGGGTCGAAGGCATAAGTGTATATATGAGGGATGGGTGACTCCACGGAATGGATGCTGGAAGATGAATACAAATGTGTTACAGGATTCTCTCAAAGGAGTTCTTGTGAGGCATATAAAGTGCCTCATGTGTTACCAGATAGCATCTGAAAAGTCTCTAAAACAGTGTCTGACACACAGTGGAGTTCAATAGGCTTTAGTTCATTTCCTCCCTTTCCCTGCCTCCTTTTGAGGATAAAAGAATCTCAGAGATCCCAAACTCTATACTGAGACCGGGTGATTCTCTAGGACACAACCTCCCAGACACTGATGAACGCTCTTAGGAGGAATCAGCAGGACCGCCTTGGCCAAAATGACTTGAACTAATGTTCAAGACACTGCTTGAAAGTATCTTTACATATACGTGCGTGTCACTTAGCACCTGCTCCATGTTCAGGTCATAGGGGATTCCCCCCAGATCAATGGCGTGACTCTGACAGACTATAGTATGAAATAATCCCAAATTAACATTTGGCAGGGCTCCTTCCTAGTAACAAGGTACAAACTAGAAACCTAGCGAGCGCTTGGTGGTCCAGTGGTTAGGACTCAGCGCTTTCACTGCCATGGGCCCGGGTTCAATCCCTGGTAGGAGATCTAAGATCTCCACAAGTCCTGCAATGCAGCAAAAAAGCATCCAGAGACTTGGATAACTGGCATATTACTTAAGGCTCCATTTCTCAAAGTATTTTTCTGTGAAATTCGACATTCCATTCAAGTCATGCATGTTGGGCAAGGTCAACCCTTGTGCAGATTCTCATGACTTTGTGGGCATCTCGTGACTTGTAGAATGATTATATAGTACCTCTGAGTGTGTGGAATATTGTGTAGCTTGGTCTTGAAAGACAACAACGACCTAAGTTTTGTAGACCTTTGTGAATACTTCAATTTGTGGAAAAGAACATACAAAGTGCCCACTATAAGTGTCACAAACCAAGCAGTAAGTGTGGATCATTTTGTGTTCATAGAAGACAAAGTAAAATGTAATGGTGGATGCTTTATTTCCCAAGATGTCTAAAAACTCCCTGAATCCATTATTGGCTGAGAAGATCACTAGGGAGAAATCTGGCTCTGGGAAGGAGAGTCTTCAATACTTCTCCCATTCAAGTACTAATCAGGCCCAACCCTGCTTAGCTTCCAAGTTCAGATGAGATCAGGTGCATTCAGGGTGCTATGGACATAGACTCTTCAATATTTCTAATTGGACATTTTCTTTGCTGGGAAATAGTAAATGCCATTGGGATTGTGTTGGCACCTCGTTTATTAAGAAATATGGAAATGACTTGGATGAGCTATGAAACACATGCAATGTGCCAAGGTTTCTCTATGTCATGACAAGAGGAAACTGAGGTGGTGGAAAGAAAAAATGGAAGCTAACAGATTCTGAAGGTGAAGCCATTCTTGTGGGTTCACTTCTGCTGAAATCAGCAAAGTCAAATCATCCAAATTAAATGATAGCAACAATGGAGAGTGTTTGCTGCCTGTCTGAGCTCAGTACTTCAGTTGCTTTGTCTTTTTGAATTCTCACAACAGCCCTCTCTCACCAGGCAGCTTTTTATTGTTCCCATTACACAAGTGAAGAGATTGAGGCTTGGAAAATTTCAATAACTTGCCCAATATTCCACAATTAGTAAGTGGAGAACATGGAATGCAAACTATATTTGGTAGTAGAGCCTTAATCACTACACTGTAATAATTTCTGAATTGGAGCAGGAGAAATTTAAGATAATCTGTAAAAAAATTAAATATAGGACAGTATACCAAACCTGGAATTTTCTAAGCCCTTAGTTTATCTTTAAACATAGTTCTGGTCTAAGAATTGGTTCTTACACACTAGCTTCTATCGCCTCTCCATCTGTGTTTTTAATAAAGATAATTAGGGTCATCTTGGTTCAGCCAGTCCTTATTTATAATTATACTGCACCTGGAAACCTAAAAAAATGAAAAAATGTACAGATTCATGTTAGCTCCCAGTCAGTGCTTGGAATAGCTTACTTTGCTCTTAAAATACAAGCAGTCTTTAGTGAAGAATTCAGGAAATTAGGCATTAGACCCATTCAAAGGGTCCAGAGTTCTCTGGTTCTCTGTCTCTAAGTTCCCTCCTTAGACACAAAGTTCACTTCTCTTCAATCTGTTGCTGCTGTGATGTTGGTGAAAAAACACTGAGGAACTCTGCTGATCCTGGAATCCTTGTATGCATGTTTGGGATGTATGAGATGAACCTGACTTCCTTCCCCTTGACCTCAGCTTGCCTCCATGCAATCTCTCAGAACCATGAAAATGGCATCATTTGCTTTGTTTCCCATTTTTAAAGTTGTGGATACAGTCTACTTGCAACAGTAACCTTCCTTGGACCGAGCTTTCTCCCTGGTGTTTGATTTCACTGGAAAGTGGAAGATGGATGTTAATAGAACTGCCGTACAGAGAGGAGACCAGGGAACAGATCATATTGTCTGTATCAGAAGCACACTTAAAAGATTGCATCAATGTGATTTGAAGATTTTAAACATTTTGCCTCCTTGAAGATTTAAGGAGAACGTATTTGGAATCAGTAAGTGGCTTTTCAAAAATTTAAGAGCCACAGGCATAGTTTGAAAGGAGAAAATAAAGCAACACACTGCTGTTGGAGGACTTTGAGTATCGTGGTGGGAAAGACCTCCAGGGGATCTTTCCTTAGGCAGAGCAGAGAATGGGCAACTGGGAATGGCCCTTAGGTCTGAAGGGCCTCAAAAGACTGAGCACTCAGAAGAAGCAAGGGGATAACCAGTCTTCCTATAATATGGTTCATGCCTAGAGGAAAGGACCCAAGTAGTATTCAGGTCCATAAACTTTTGCTAAAAGGCTTCCCAGGTGGTTCCGCGTGCCAATTCAGGAGACACGGGAGACACAGGTTCAATCCCTGGATTCGGAAGATCCTCTGAAGTAGGACATAGCAACCCACTCCAGTATTCTTGCCTGGGAAATCCCATAGACAGATGAACCTAGCGGGCCGCAGTCCATGGGGTCACAAAGAGTCAGACATGACTGAGTATGCACACACAAGGTGAGATCATTGAATAGCAAAGAGTGGGTATGCTGAGTGTCTCTCTCAGAAATAAAAGCAGATATCTTCTTAGCCACAAAAGAAGGAGTCAAAACCATGCAACTATACTCTAACAACCACTACTTCATCTGTTGTAGCACTGTATCTTAGCAACTTTCTTTTTTTTTTTTTTTAATTTTTTATTAGTTGGAGGCTAATTACTTCACAACATTTCAGTGGGTTTTGTCATACATTGATATGAGTCAGCCATAGATTTACACGTATTCCCCATCCCGATCCCCCCTCCCACCTCCCTCTCCACCCGATTCCTCTGGGTCTTCCCAGTGCACCAGGCCCGAGCACTTGTCTCATGCATCCCACCTGGGCTGGGGATCTGTTTCACCATAGATAGTATACATGCTGTTCTTTTGAAATATCCCACCCTCACATTCTCCCACAGAGTTCAATAGTCTGTTCTGTATTTCTGTGTCTCTTTTTCTGTTTTGCATATAGGGTTATCATTACCATCTTTCTAAATTCCATATATATGCATTAGTATGTAATGTTCTTTATCTTTCTGGTTTACTTCACTCTGTATAATGGGCTCCAGTCTTCATCCATCTCATTAGGGACTGGTTCAAATGAATTCTTTTTAATGGCTGAGTAATATTCCATGGTGTATATGTACCACAGCTTCCTTATCCATTCATCTGCTGATGGGCATCTAGGTTGCTTCCATGTCCTGGCTATTATAAACAGTGCTGCGATGAACATTGGGGTGCACGTGTCTCTTTCAGATCTGGTTTCCTCGGTGTGTATGCCCAGAAGTGGGATTGCTGGGTCATATGGCAGTTCTATTTCCAGTTTTTTAAGAATCTCCACACTGTTCTCCATAGCGGCTGTACTAGCTTGCATTCCCACCAACAGTGTAAGAGGGTTCCCTTTTCTCCACACCCTCTCCAGCATTTATTGCTTGTAGACTTTTGGATAGCAGCCATCCTGACTGGCGTGTAATGGTACCTCATTGTGGTTTTGATTTGCATTTCTCTAATAATGAGTGATGTTGAGCATCTTTTCATGTGTTTGTTAGCCATCTGTATGTCTTCTTTGGAGAAATGTCTGTTTAGTTCTTTGGCCCATTTTTGAATTGGGTCATTTATTTTTCTGGAATTGAGCTTCAGGAGTTGCTTGTATATTTTTGAGATTAATCCTTTGTCTGTTTCTTCATTTGCTATTATTTTCTCCCAATCTGAGGGCTGTCTTTTCACCTTACTTATAGTTTCCTTTGTAGTGCAAAAGCTTTTAAGTTTCATTAGGTCCCATTTGTTTAGTTTTGCTTTTATTTCCAATATTCTGGGAGGTGGGTCATAGAGGATCTTGCTGTGATTTATCTTAGCAACTTTCTTAACATGGAAAGAGCCTCCTCGGATGGAGGAAGCCAGTCCAGGTTCAGAAGGACCTCTGCCCACAGCAGCAAATGAAAGACCCCTTCATAATTCCATGATGCTGGTGGGAATTAGAATGTGATGTTTATGCTTGGGCATGTAATATGATAAAAGAGCCAAAAATGAAAATAAGAAACCTGACAACTAACCCAAGAGTGTTCAGTGTTTCCTAATGAGAACTTTGAAAGTGTTGAATCAAACATAACAGTGGTCGTTATTATCCTGAATATAGCATCCTTACATGAGGAAAGGGGTTGCTGTTGTTTTTTTTTTTTTTTATCATTTTTGGCTTTTGCTGAATTTAAATGTGGAGAAATAGTATTTATCTGATGAGTGGAGGACTGAAAATGTGAATTCCAATGCAACATCCCACCAGGAATTCTTAAGATAAAGGACAAACCAGGAAACCCCTCCCCTAAGAAAATAATTCATGTACCAGCCAAACCCTCAAATGTTTTTAAAGAAGAGGTGAACTTCCATGGGTCTGCTCAGTGATGGTGGCTTTAATTGATGTGAAATCTGATCTAACTTAAAAGGACTGATTGATTTACTTCAAAGGATTTCTGCCACTTTAATTAATGAGAAATAAATAATAATCCTTTAGCCTCAAAAGATCTTCCCCATGTTACGAAACAAGCTTTACCTGCAAAAGAAGAGTACAGAGGGAAGAAGAAAAAGAGCCTCACCTGGAGATGAAAGAAAGTCTTTCATATTTTTCACTTTGTGCCAGACACACTCATCCTTGTTCTGCAAAAGGTCCATTCAGCCATCTTTTTTTCGAGATTCAATATTCATCCAAGAAAAACGAACGGACATCTACTTTGAGTTGCGTAGGAGCCCAAAGTGTTCTGTTCCTAGTAATGAACGGATAAGGGAGTTACAACATCCTTGCCCCCACAATGTTCATTTCATAATCAACACATTCTTGCTTTCAGCATTAAGGTTATGCTCTTGTGGGAGAATTTAACAATGAAGTACATTCAGAGACTTTCCTCTTTTGAAAGACCTAGTGATTGACTTACATGGAAACATGTTTCTCCCTTTCTAAAAACCTGTGAAATCACATTTAGCAAGTCCCAAATACTTCTGCCTCAATTATCAATGCTTATTCCTGGTAATCCAAAATCTACAACAAAATCTATGACCCTATCCCTTCATATAATGTGATGAGACACTTTCTATCAGAATAATGACTATATCTCCTGAAACACGGTAGAGCAACATAAGTCTGAAGAATAAGAGTCAGGCCAAATCTCTTAGAGACTTGACAAATGAGGTCCTGCCTGCCCTCCATCCCATCCTTGTGGACATGTCTGTGTTGTAACAAAGGAGAGAGAGAAAGCCCTGCCTTAGTTTAATTAAGTGCGTTCAAACCCGAGCTCTGCCCCTTGAGCAGTAAGAACAATCACTGCCGCCATAACCCTGCTATCATGGGCTGAAACCTCACTGAAATGTTTATAAAACCCTGTGAGGCGTATTTATCATCCCTTGTCAAACATTAAGAATATGAGGTTCAAAGAGATTAAGTAGTCTACTCAGTTGATAAGTAGCAGACTCTCAATGTAAAGTCAGAATTGACCAGATTCAAAGCATTTCCCGGGAGGACACATCATTTTCATGTTACAACTCAGTCCATTTACCTGTGAAATGGACCCAGCAAGCCCTCTCTCACAACACTGTTCAGAAGAGTAATCTTAATGTGGTCATAAACTTGCAGAAACCTTGTAAGCTGTGAAGTTCCATCAGAAGGCATGAGATTCTGAGACACTATCAAATGGGATGAACATTTATGAATTCATAAAACATGGACTCAGGAACAAAATCATCACTAACTTCACTCTTCATCATCATCATTTTGATATTTTGAGTCTCCTTTATGAAAGAAATGGATGCAGATTTTGTAGGGCAAATAGAAGTCACATCTCATTGTTATCTTGGGATTTAAAAAAAATCTTGGGCCTTTGATTTAATAATTAATCTGACAGTGTCAGGGAAACAGAAAAATACTTAAAGAGCAATTTTCCTAGGATAGGAGAAACTTCTAGATCATCCCACCAGGATTTTGTTCTTTGTGGGTATTTTTTAACTTTTCTTATTGAAGTGTAGTTGATTTACAGTGTTGGGTTAGTTTTGGGTGTTAGTCAGTTCAGTTGCTCAAGTTGTGTTCGACTCTTTGTGACCTCATGGACTGCAGCACACCAGGCTTCCCTGTCCATCACCAACTCCCAGAGCTTGTTCAAACTCATGTCCATCGCGTCAGTGATGCCATCCGACCAGCTCCCCTTTCTCCTCCTGCCTTCAGTCTTTCCCAGGATCAGGCTCTTTTCCAATAAGTCAGCTCTTCGCATCAGGTGGCCAAACTACTGGTTCTTCAGCTTCAGCATCAGTCCTTCCAATGAATATTCAGGACTGATTTCCTTTAGGATTGACGGGTTTGATCTCCCTTCTGTCCAAGGGACTTTCAAGAGTCTTCTCCAACACCACAGTTCAAAAGCATCAATTCTTTGGTGCTCAGCTTTCTTTAGGGTCCAACTCTCACATCCAGTTCCAGGTATATAGCAAAGTGATTCAGATATTAAGTGATTCAGTGATTCAGATATATATATATATAGATAGATAGATAGATAGATAGATATAGATATATAGATATATGTATGTATCTTTTCAGATTCTTTCCCTTATAGGTTGTTAGAAAATATTGAGCATACTTCCCTATGCTGTATAATAAGTCCTTGTTGGCTATCTATTTTATATTTAGTAGTGTGTATATGTTAATCCTGGTCTCCTAATTTATGCCTTCCCATCCCAATTCCCCTTTGGTGACCATAAGCATATTTTCTGTGTCTGTGGATCTACTTCTGTGTAATAAATAAGTTGGTTTTTTTTTTTTTAAGTTTCTACAAAAAAGTGATAACATGTGATACTTGTCTTTTCCTACCTGGCTTACTTCACCTAATATGATATTTTCTAGGTCCATCTGTGTTGCTGCAAATGACATTATTTCATTCTTTTTTATGGCTGAGTAATATTCCTTTGTGTGTGTGTGTGTGTGTGTGTGTGTGTGTGTGTGTGCGTGTGTGTGTGTGGACCACATCTTTATCTATTCCTCTGTCGATGGATATTTATGTTGGTTCCATTTCTTGGCTATTGTAAATAGTGCTGCAGTGAACATTGGAGTGCATGTATCTTTTCAAATTATATTTTCCTCTGGATATATGCCTAGGAGTAGGATTGCAGGATCATAGGGTAGCTCTATTTTTAGTTTTTTAAGGAAATTCCATACTGCTTTACACAGTGGCTGTAGCAATTAATACAGCAAGTTGTGAGTGTCTTGAGAATGCCACCGTGCAATTGACAGACAGTAGATAGTGAGGGGCTTCCCCTCATCACCTTGACTCCTTCACACCAGGCCCCTGACTTTGTCTTGGCCTTTTCTTCCATCATTCTTCCCTTTGCTCCTATCCTGTGCCCCAGCAAGGTGATTGCTGTCCTGGCAGACTGTGTTCTTCCACACTGCCTGATGCTTGTATGCCTTTGTCCCTCTTCCTGGTTTTGACACATGCTTTTATTCCTGGATTGAGAATACCTCCCTCCAGCTCCATTCTCCATCACCTGAGCTTGCCTCCAGACACCCATCAGGTAACATGGGCATGTGGATTGAGACAGTAGCAGTTGCCTGATCACGGATATTTGTTCTTTTAGAAACTATTTGGTTTCTTTTAGCCACAGAAAATTGTGTTCATTAGAAATACCTTTGATGCGTCTTGAAGAAGGATAGGGAGTTCTGTAGCTCTAAACAGAGAGAAAAATATGTGTAAAATAGAGGTTATCCCAAGCCCATCATTGCTTTGGTCATAAGAACAGTCCAGATACACTATGGCTTGGGGACCAAGATGCCATAGGACAGAAAAGGCAAATCTAAAGAGTACTTTTGATATGATGGGATAAAAGTCTGAGTTTTAATCTGTAGGTCATTAGAAGTCACGAAAGTTATATAAATAAATTATATTTGTGATTTTGAAAAAGAAAGTTAAAAAAATAAATGCCTTTGCAATCACAGAGAACTAAATAGAAGAAAACTTCCCATAATATCTCCACTCAAATACTGCTAACCTTTGGGTCTTGGTCATCCTGTCATATTTCTTAGCGTAGTGTTCCCCCATCCTCATATTAATGAACAAGGATAAGCGCAAAGATGATAAATTTCCATTCCTTTCTTCCTTCTACCACAATCTGCTAAGGAAATTCTCTCTCTTAGTGTGAGGCCTCTCTCTTTTCTTGGTCCTCTGCTTCCCTCATCCTCCATAACATTCAAGGAGACTCAGAGGTTTCTTACTCATTTTTTGACCTTGTTTTGCTCAGGAAGAGGATCAAGAGAGACGAAGTTACATTTTGGTAGGCAGTTGAAATTAAGCTGCAGAAAAAGATGTTCCTAGGATTCGTGGGTCAGGAACATCTGCTGGAGAAGGGATAGGCTACCCACTCCAGTATTCCTGGGCATCCCTGGTCTCAGTTGGTAAAGAATTCTTCTGCAATGCAGGAGACCTGGGTTCAATCCCTGGGTTGGGAAGATCCCCTGGAGAAGGGAATGGCTACCCGCTCCAGTATTCTTGCCTGGAGAATTCTATGGACTGTATAGTCCATGGGGTCACTAAGAGTCGGACACGACTGAGCTACTTTCACTTTTCACTTTCAAGGACAAGTCTAAATGTTAGAGATATTGAGAATTAAAAGAATGGGAAAGGGGTACTTTTATTTTTATTTTTTAATTTATTTATTTTATTTGGAAACTAATTTCTTTACAACATTGTAGTGGTTTTTGCCATACACTGACGTGAATCAGCCATGGGTGTGTACATGTGTTCCCCATCCTGAAGCCCTCTCCCACCTCCCTCCCCATCCCACCCCTCAGGGTCATCCCAGTGCACTAGCCCTGAGCACCATCTCATGCATTGAACCTGGACTGGTGATCTATTTCACATATGATAATATACATGTTTCAATAAGGAGTACTTTTATTATTTTTTTTTTTTTGAGAGCCCAAAAACCATTTATTCACTCATGTGGCTGAGTCGCTCTGTCAGGAAGAGGCAGGCCGGCGCCACGGACACCCAGACGGGGGTGAGCCTGCTGTCATGCATGAGCCCCCCGCGGACACCCAGATGGGAGGAGCCTGCTCTCACTTGTGCACAAGTCCCCCAAGGCTGGCAGGCCCTGATGCCTCTGCATCAGCCCCGAGATGCTGATGGGCTGCCTGGGCGCTGCTCCTCTGCCCGCCGCGGGTGCCGGGCTCTGCCTTGGCCACTCACAGGGCATCTGCAGGGCCGGGATCCTGAGCGCCTGGGGCTCGCTGGCGCATCGGGGCATCAGGCCAAGGTGCTGAGGGCGATGGGCGATGCTGCCCATGCGTCCATCCCGAGGTGGGCTGAGCAGGGAGATCCTCGGTGGGCCAGCGGTGACCTCAGGCTTTCTCCTTGGAGAGGGTGTGAGGTCAACTTCCATGGACTCGACCCTTTCAGAGGCTGATGAGTCACGGGACTGGAACAGAGGTCCGTTTGGCCTTGCTGAAGGCGTTGAAGCTGGAGTTTTTACTGTGCTGAAAACTGCTTGTTGTGACGACCTCACCCTCTGCAGCTGTTCCACCCGCAGCGTCGACTTCCTGAGGGACTCCTCCAACTGAGAAATCTTTTCTCCATAGAAGGCTAACAGTCTCCTCCTGTGCTTTTCTTGAAATTCTGAGATCTGGGAGGTCTCCTTTGCATACTTCCTGCACAGACTGTCTATGCCCATGAAGAGCGCCTGGATGTCGGAGTCCGTATGTTTTGAAAGTAGAATTGTACGACATGCAACTTTACAAATCAAGCATTCATCCCTTTTACCTTTGCGCAGGCAGACGTCACAGTACACGTGGCCACAGTTGGTCAGGCTGAAGCACGACGTCGCCTGGGGCGGCTGGAAGCAGCGGTTACAGAACACCCAGCTGGCCATGTCTGACCCAGGGTCGTGCCGCCGCCGCGCGAGAGCCGCGCGAGAGCAACGCGAGACCTGGGCGCGGGATCTGCGCCTGGCCCAAAGAGGAGTACTTTTAAAAGTATTATTTTAGGTTATAATTTGGTGAGGTTATTATCTCACCTTGTTTAGTCAGCTATGTGGCAGTGTTAAATAACCCCCAAATCTCAGTGGCTTATAGTAACCTTATTTTTCATTTACATTACATGTCAGTGGTGGGCCACTTCTGATCAGCTGTATATACCTTTTATTGCTGGACTCATGCTAAAGTTCCAGTTCTATATGCTCCTATCATGACACACAGTAGGAAAATAAAAATGATAGAATCACCTAATGACTCTTAAGCTTCTGCTCACAAGTGGCATTTCTCACTTATGTGAGAACGTAATATGACAAGGCTCAGCCTGACATCAACAGGTATGGAGTTGTAAGATTCCCACAGAGAGGGAAAGCCATATGTTTGCAAATAATAGTCTGCCATGCTATAAGTTGAATCTTTTAGGAAACAGTCTTCAATGGATATTGGCTTTCAGGACTTTTACTGGGGATGCCCTTGGGAGAGCACCTATGGGGGAGTAAGGGAAACAAGATTGGGTAGAGGGAAAAGATGAACTATGATGTCCATCAAAGTTTCAACAAAGACCCCAGCCAATCCTGAACTGGAATGGCTCTTCTGAATTGTCCCAATTCGAGGCAAGGAGTTTGAATGTCCAGGTAGCAGCACAGGCCAGCCATTGGAAATAAGCTGTCTCTGGGAGTGGGGGCATCACCTTGGGTGGGTGGAGCAGCTCCCTCTCACCAAGGACGACATTCCTGGAAGCTGGAGAAATGAGTGTCTCCTGCCAGGATGTGGCACACACAGCATTTTTGCACAAACTCTTTATCACTCTTTCTGAAACACCTGTAAGCTCTTCACTTGTTAATTATTTGGGGCTTCTGAATAGTGTTTCACTGATGTAACACCACTCATAGTTTACCATGGGGCAGTGATCATCTTATATAAATGTTGTGAGCCTCAGGGCATATGAAATAGATAGCCTGCTTTTCTTTGTGTCCTTTAAAATACTCATAAACTTTGTTTACACTGTGATTGAAGGAGACAAAAAATAATCAAATTGGAAAGCTGAACAAATTTGTTAATCCAGTCTAAAGGTACTTGCTTGGTGGAGGGTTTAATGATGAGCTCAGGAAACCATGGTACTGCTGCTGAGTTAGCCGTGGGAGGTGTGTGGGGTGCAGAAGGAAGGAAGGAAGCATTCTGGTTTCCTTTTTAATCACGCATCTGATGGGTTCCAGCAAGGGTTTTTAGTTCCTTGATTTTCTGTTTTCCAGTTAGACACCTAGTTGTCATCCTTCTGAGAGTTTGCTAAGGAGCTGGGGGAGGGCGACTGCCAGGCATCAGATACTGAGACTACTTAAGTCAGCAGGGTCCTGTCTTCTGTGATCTGAGAGTTACCAGTTTATTTCCCAAAAGATCTTAAGTTTAAACAGACTATTTCTTTCTATTAGATCTGAAAAATGCTTTTTTCTGCCAGAAATTTACTTTCTTTAAATATTCTAATTGCAAAAAAGGTAACTATAATGCAAACAGATCATTTTAAGTTTTATGCTCTTTTACCAATTTTGGCTGAAGCTTAACAAGACAAATGTTACCTTAACAATTTCAGTTTTAAAATTTCTGCCCTGCATAAGGGAAAGAAAGGTGATGAAAAGGGAGTTTTTTATATGTGCTCAAAGCTTGTCTGAATCCAGGGCACATTTTCAATCTAATGGAATACATCTTTCAGCCTCCTAAAGCCAGTTTGTCTAATTCAGACAAAACTTTCCCTGGTATCTAAGCATATGAAACCTTGCTTCTTAGGAGTAAAAAGAAAGCCAGAAAAAAAATACATTTGGAAAAACTAACACAAATAGAGCTGGATTTAAGTGCTGGATCAGAGATAAAGCATCATGAATCCCCTGTGTAAATCAGTTTTGAAAATTAACTTCATGGTTTTAATGATAGAAGAATGATAGGAGTTCAACATCTAGAAGACATGTAAACTATTTTAAAAAGGATAAGTAAACAAAAGTTGCATATTATTTCATGACCCAGACATGCCCCATGGCTTACAGAGAAAGTCTTTATTAATGTGTTGGTCTGCTCTGCCCATGCCTCTGTGTGTGTGTATGTGTGTGTGTGTATACCTATATGCATACATATTCCATACCTGCTGCTGCTGCTGCTGCTGCTAAGTCGCTTCAGTCGTGTCCGACTCTGCGACCTCATGGACGGCAGCCCACCAGGCTCCCCCGTCCCCGGGATTCTCCAGGCAAGAACACTGGAGTGGGTTGCCATTTCCTTCTCCAATGCATGAAACTGAAAAGTGAAAGTAAAGTTGCTCAGTCATGTCCAACTCTTAGCAACCCCATGGCCTTCAGCCTACCAGGCTCCTCTGTCCATGGGATTTTCCAGGCAAGGGTACTGGAGTGGGGTGCCATTGCTTTCTCCATACCTGCTAGAGTTGTGCAAAGAAAGACTCACGTGGGCGAGCCTGATGTCTAAACAAATATCCTTTCATTAGGGTCAATAAGGTAGATGGAAGCAGGAGAAATGATGCCTCTTCCCTCCACTTCATTGAAACTGCCCTCCTCACATTTTTCACCACTTCCTTTACCTTTGTGCTTCATCTCTGAGCACTTTTTCCTCCTTACTCTCAGCTTTTGAGCCAGGCCACCACTCTCTCCTTTTGGAACGGTCTCTAGACTTGACTTTCTTGGCAACGAACCCTCCTGGGCGTCCTCCTCCCTCTGGGCCCCTCAGTGCTGATGGCATTGACTGTTCTCCCCTATTTGTGAAAGTTGCTGCTCTTGAAAGTCTGTCCTAGGATCTCCTGCCTGCTCGCTGTTCATACATATTGGACATTTGCTTTTCCTACGGAGCGGTGTGGGCTTCCCAGGTGGCACTAGGGGTAAAGAATCTGCCTGCTGGTGCAGGAGATGCAGAAGAAACTGGTTCTATCCCTGGGTCAGGAAGATTCCCTGGAATAGGAAATGGCAACTCGCTCCAGTATTGTTGCCTGGAAAATTCCATGGACAGAGGACTTTGGTGGGCAGCCATCCATGGGGTCACAAAGAGTCAGACAAGACTGAATGACTGAGCATACACACATGTACTCAGCTCTGGAACACATTCCCTCCATATACATGCTTCACCTGGGTTACTGTGATTTATCTTGACAATTTCAGTTGAGACATTACCCTGTTTGGAAAGTCTTCACTGACTCCTCAAGTCAGGGTGTTTCTTCTGTGCCCCCAACTCTGTATCCTTCCCCTTGCTCCAGTACTTACCACTCTATTTTGTAATTACATATTTATTTGTCAGTGAATGCATGTGTGCATGCTAAGTCACTTCAGTCCTATCCCAGTCTTTGCGACCCCATGGACTGTAGCTTGCCAGGCTCCTCTGTCCACGGGATTTCCCAGGCGAGAATACTGGAGTGGGTTGCCATTCCCTTCTCCAGGGAATCTTCCCAACCCAGGGATCAAACCTGGGTCTCTTTGTGTATCCTGCATTGGCAGGCGAAGCCCCTTATTTGTCACTATGTCTTACTAAATTGTAAGGCCAGAGATCACATTTATTAGTCACTGCTGCATCCCTAGCTCCTGGCAGTGTCTGAAACTTAGAAGTCTCACAATATTATTGAAAAAAAGGATGCTAACACAACTATTAGCATTCACCCCATCCTTTGTGATGTACTGTGCAGTTTAGTCAGTGAAGTCGGGTACAAGATACTCTGTCAGTTGAATTCTTCCATCATACATGTCTCAGTTCATTTGGGCTGCTGCAATAAAATATCACAGACTAGATGGTTTAAATGACAGAAATGAAATTACTCACAGTTCTAGAGGCTGGAAGTCTGAGATCAGGGTTTCCGCATGGTTGGTTATTGGTAAGGCCTTCCTCCTGGTTATGTCCTCGAGTAGCCTAACTTGGTGCATACAGACAGAGTGACAGAGAGACTCACAGAGAAATAGAAACAGAGAGAGAGAGAGTGATCATCCATGTTGGGTCTCTTCTTCTCTGCTTAAGGGCATTGGTCCATCAAGAAGACCTCACCCTCATCATCTTATCTAACCTTAATTACCTCCCAAAGGCACCACCTCCAAACTCAATCACATTGGGGATAAGTGTTTCAACATGGAAATTTGAAGGGAACACCAACATTCAATCTATAGCAATATAGTAGACATGACTAAAAATTTGAATCTCCTCCAAGGACAGAATAAGGTAAATTTGCCTTAACTGCAACTTGAGGACTTAGATCAAATAAATGTACTAAATAGAGGGGGCCTTTCAATGCATGAAGCAATCACCAAATGAACTTGTAGTATCCCCTCCTTAGAGGTCTTCAAATGTTGGGCAAGTCTTTCTGAGACCTCCATACAGATACAGGCTCAGAGAGCATCCCTCCACTTTGAATAGAGTTCAGCATATTGCAGGTGGTCAATGGTTATCTGTTAATGAATGAAGTTTAATACATTATTGCTCTGAGGCTGAAGATGGGAGGTAAAGGAAAGTAAAACTAGATGGTCACTCAGGATGTAGGTAAAGTTGATTTACAGTTATTTGAATCCATACAGAACTATGTTTGCATGCTTGTACTTGTTTATTCATTTCTTTGATGAATTAGTAAATTCTTAGCTTTGTTTCTCTCAGAAGACCTTGAGGTTGCTTGTGGAACCTACACAATTTTGTAGCTGAATAATAAAGAAATAGATGAAAAAAGTGGAGTAAAAAGTTTGCACACAAGGTTGCATGGTCCAAGGATCTGCATCATTTTGCTATGAACTTTCTAAAAGACAAAACAAGTAGCTTAGTCAAGTCAGTTGTAAGCTTTGTAGCATCTGTAAGATAAACATAAACCAATTGCTAAGGAGTTAGAATGTAAATTCCATTTTGCTGGGCAGTGCATTTTGTCTCTTTTGTTCACTTATTGTAGTTTTTGTACCCAGAACAGTGCCCAATAAAAACTAGTACACAAGATACAGTTCTTGAATGAATTAATCAGAAACGTATTTTCCTAGTCCTAGACACTGAAGAATCTCAAAAAAAAGGGGAAATCATGTAATAAGGTAGACATCCCCCTGATAAATAAATATTTAATTCCCTAGAGCTGTTTTCTTTTCACACTTCAGTGTGATCTAAGGAATGAAATGTAATGCAACAACGTAAATTTGATACTATCAGTTCTATAAATTCCGTCTTGAAGCTTTTAGATCTGTCTTGAGCTAAGGGTAAAATGTAGGCTATTTTCAGGTAACGTCCCATGAAAGTTATGGGACATTCTCTCATAATGTTTGATAAGAAAGAGGGCAGCAGAGAGTCTAAAATAATGTTCTTCAGCAAGAAACTGAAGTGCACATGCTCATTGTTGCTGATAAAGGAGAGTCGTGTGCTTGGCCGGTCACAGGGGGTATCACTCTTAGATATTCTTCTTGCTATCATTGTTCAGGTAACTTCCCTGTACCAGGTACTAGGCTAAGAGTGTCCCTGAATCCACCCGACAACCTTATGAGATAGGTCCTGTCACTAAACCCCCATTTTTCAGGGGACAAACCAAGGCTTGGAGGAGTTGAGAAAAATGACGGAATGAGTAGTGGTGGTATCAGAGGCAAGATTTGACCAAGAGATAATCTGACCTCTTGACCACTACTGATGCCTATGTGAAAATTAAGGAAGCTTCTGGGATGTGCCAGGTTGGATACCCTTCCTTTTATTCCCAACTATCTAAACACACTTGGCCAGTACTTTCTATGAGCAGAGATTTGATTTTCCTTAGAACCCTATTCAGAACATTAGTGTATTCTATATACCCTGTAGCAAGGAAATAAGTCATGTGACAGCAATAGGAACAATAACAAAAATAATACCATCTTAAAACTCTCCCAAATGTATTTTGTTGTTGAATTTTTAAATCAGTTTATAGTCACAAACAAAAAGCAACTGAAGAGCATTTTAGAAACATACAATTTTGTTTCTTTTCAAACAGCCTCAGCAGAAGTTAAATATGATTCAGTCCATAGCTGAGTTACAAAAGGGCCATTTCCTGTGCCATTTTCCTTGAGTAAATAATGCCCAAGATGGTCACTGCCTGATTGCAGTATCACAATGTGTTTTATTTTTATTTGAATTTTCATTTATTGATTTTGTTTCCCTTGCACATGAATAATGCATCCTTTTTCAGAAAGCACCCAAATTCACATTATTTGGCACACTACGTAAAAAATCCTTTCTTTTTGAGCAGCAACAAATACAAATTATGTAGTCAATGTGTTTTTAAATTGGTTAAATATGTATTTACATGCTAAACTGAGGCATTATTGGAGCCGTTTATATAGCAAGTGGAGTTTAAATTGTCCAAATATCTGTTCATCAAAATAAAATAACTTTAAAAGAGGCTGTTGTGGTTCATTTGGGGGAAATAGCATATTTAAATATGGATATAAACAGCATTCCCTGTAATAACTAGGAGGTGGCCATAACAGTTGAGGTAAACAATACAGGCCCTTAAGGCTTTGCACAGATTGACAGGCTTGAACAATGCATTGTAGCACTCTTCCCAAGCGTTCCTTGTTTTGTGTTAGTCCATACAATCAAAAAACAACTCAAATAATGTCCAAACTGTCCACTCCCAATTCACCTTCCCAAGAACAGTGAATCGCCTGTGGGTGGGCTCCTGCATATGTGAATTAGTGAAGGAAACTCACACTACCCCAGAGGCAGGGCACGGGGCTGAGGGGCAGAGGGGTGAGCATCAACCCCCCTGCCCCACTGCCTTCAGAATGGGGCAAAGGAATGGTGACTTCCTGCTTACTATGCCCTTGGACATGGCACTGTATCTGGCAGGGATTTGTTTGAAATGAAGAAACAGGCGCTGTTTCTAATACAGGTAAAGAAATTCAGCAAAAATGAGATATATGAACTAAGAAGAATTTATTCAGTTCAGTTACCAAAAAAAATCTTATTTGTGGGAGAAATGAGTCATCTCCTAAAGCATGGTGTTTCAGGAAATCTGGTGGTCACTACTTTTAGGGTTGTCCCAGTATTCTAACTCTTAGTTAAAAGACAGAGGTTAGCAGATGGAGGTAGGCTCACTGGGGATGGAGAACTGTGAAAGGGTTCGGGAGTAATTAACCAGACTGTTACCTGGATAAAAACGACAGGTACAATGGCACCCAGGCAGGGAAATGGGGTGAAGAGGAAGAACCAGTGAGGCAGGGGAAGGAACCCCGCCCAGCTGTATTGGTGAGTCTCCTTGGAGACATCACGGCCTTATAGGTCTCAGCTTCTTGGCTGCCCAAGCCTAACATTCTATGTGTTGCCATGTTTAACTTTTCAAGTAAAGAGAGACCTCCTGACTACTGCCATCTATCTGAAGAAATGGCTGTGAGCGGAAGCGGGGAGACCACTCAATTTACAGATAGTGAACTAAACTTTAGGATCTTAAGGAGATAAAGCAATGGAGGAAAAGTAATGAATGGATGAAAGAAATCCGAAACCAACAGGAGGAATAAAGAGAAAGGTCAAAAAGCTTCTTTTCTTTTCTTTTTTATTGATACATAAGTATATTTACAGTGTTATGTTAGTTTCAAGTATACAGCAAAATGATTCAGTTATAAATGTGTATCCGTACTTATATTCTTTTTCAGATTCTTTTCCACTATAGGTTATTCTAAAATACTGAATATAGTTCCCTGTGAAAGCTTGTTTTCTTAATGACTATGTGTATATGAGTCACTCTTGTCTAGTGTAGGCTTTTTCCTAAAGGAGACTCTGAGACAAAGATTCTAATGCAAGTAGACTTTTTGTGAGATAATCCCAGGAAACAGCAGGAGAGGAATGGGGAAGTGAGAGTGGAAAGAGAAGGATGCCAATAGAGGTGCTGTATCACAACAGTTACCCAGAGCTTGAGAACCCTGGATGACAGTGGAGAACATGCCTGAGTTATCCCAACCATGGGGTTAGATGCTGAGATGATTATTGGTATATATCAACCTAGTCTTTGGCTATTTGTCCATCAAACTAGTTGCCCATCAGCTCAGCCACTGGATGAGGGCAGTCATTGTATTAGCTCTCTAATATTCCCTACTTGCCTTGAACTCGGGTCTATCACACTCTACACTCAGACAAAATCCTCAGGGATGTTACCACTTTACAGCATTCACAGTGAGCATCCACGGAGACATAGGTAAAGCACTGACAGTGTCTGCTACCAACTTTTCTTTTCTTTTTTTAAAAATTTATTTATTTTTACTTGAAGAGGAAGTGCTTTATAGTTGTGTGTTGCTTTCTACCAAACATCGACAAGAAGCAGCCATAGGTTTCCGCATGTCCCCTCCCACGTGGCCATCCATCCCTCCCGCCTCCCTCCCCATCCCACCCCTCTAGTTTACTATCAAGCCCTGGTTTGTGTTCCCCGAGCCACACAGCAAGTTCCCATTGGCAATCTACTTTACATATGATAGTGTATGTTTCCTGGAGAAGGAAATGGTGACCCACTCCAGTATTCTTGCCTGGAGAATCCCAGGGAGAGAGGAGCCTGGTGGGCTGCCGTCTGCGGGGTCGCACAGAGTCGGACACGACTGAAGCGACTTAGCAGCAGCAGCAGTGTATGTTTCCATGTTACTCTCTCCATATCTCCCACCCTCTCCTTCTCCCCTCACAGCCCTGTCCATAAGTCTGTTCTCAATGTCTGTGTCTCCTTTGCTGCTCTGCAAATAGCTTCATCAAAAACCTGGATCTGAGCTCTCTCAACTTCTCTTGCTATAAAACAATCTCCAGTAGGAATGGTGGGAAAGGCAGAAAGACTTTGTACTCGGGGAAGAGGGTGTGGTTAAGGGCACCAAGACATCTACAAAACAGATGTATTTCCATCTCAGCAGGAGGCAGCCATGTTTCTCTAAGTGTTGATTAAACTCTTCCCCCATGGTGGTTCCCTTGTTTGACTCATTCATGTTGTTCTCATTTACCTCCTTTCGCTTTTGGGAATTTGCCAGCATGGGACTTGTTTCAACGTCTACATTGATTAGATACAAGCTTATGCTAAGCTGGAAGCCAGTAAGTTTGGCTGGGGAACTTGTGGGGCTCATTAACCCAAAACAGGGTTTGGGATTGAAAACGCAAATAGACCCAGAATGGTTACAATGCGTGTATAAACACCAGACACAGAATAGACTATCCTTCCCAGGCAGGGATACTTCACTTAACTTTTGAGGGCTGACATCAAAGAGAGCCCTCAGATTCCTCCAGGTAGAGTCTCTTGAAAGGAGACTGAAAAATTGGATCTGATGTCATTGGTGATTCTTTCTATGAGCTTCTGACGAGGTCTAGAAATAACATGGTGCAATTGAGAGGGCTCAGGTTTAGGAGTTGAGAAGAATTAGATTCAAATCCTGGGCAAGGTAATGAATTACCTTGTGATGCTGGGCAATGTATTGAAAATCTCTCTCATTTTTCTAACAAAATATGGATAATAATTTCTATACCTCAGGCTACTGGGAAGATGAAATTAAGACACCATATCTAAAGAACCAAAGAGGGTTTGACATATAAAATACACACCAAAGAAATGATTTTCCTTCACCTTTTGTTGTCTTTCCATTTTAGAAAGTGTCTTTTTTCCTTCTTTTCCATTCTTCTTTCCTTCCTTCATTCCCTCCCTCCCACTCTTTCTTTCTTTCTCTTTTTCCCACAATCAGTGGTTTCTATATTCTCAGGATTGTGAAACTACCATGAGCACTACGTAAGTCCAGAATCTTTTCCTTTGACTTACTGACCATGACTTTTCTTTGTTTGTTTTGCCATAGTGTTTATAAAGAGTGAGAGGAGAACCTCATTTACTAACAAAACTTCACATTTGAAATCCAATTTATGCTAAAAACTGTATTCATATCTATGATTTCATGTGGTCTTTAGCAGGAAGGTACATGAAGCATCACAGAGCCCATTTTACAGATGAAGAAACTGACACTTAGAGGTAACCTAAGGACAAGGCATTGCTGAGGGACAACATCTGAGGCAGATATCGGAGCTCCTGTTTCTATTCCAAAAGAGTGCTCAGTGGTAATGCTTTACCCAAGAAACTTCACCATGAGTAAACTTGTCCCATGAGTGAACTGTCCTGTAAGTGAAGCAGCTTACAGCTCCCAGGGCTAAGTCTCAGCAGGATGTGTAGCCTGTCAGAAGGAATGTGGCCAAAGGCTCAGCACACTGAAGCCTATAGGTTGACTGTCACTTCCACAACTCTTTCTCATTGTGGCTTCATTTCTGAAATCTGCTAGAATGGGTTTCATTACCATGAGGGCATTTTCCGTAAAAAGGAGGGGAAAACGACAGTTTCCCACTACTTGCTGAAGTACTGGCCCACAAGCCTTGAGCTTCTTATAATCATGCTGTGGGGTGCTTGTTTGCACCTTTCTTCCAAAATTTAGCGTCGGTGTCTCCAAGATTAGCAACCTACTCAAACTAAACCACACCTAGGTTTTCTTTTCATTCATTAGACAAGGAATTTTTGGATCCCTATTCAGTTTTATTTCCTGTAATTTTTTTCACCTATTATGTAGATTGACAGTGGTTCCAAGGTGGCAGTATTCAGGAGTCACTTCCTGGTCTAAAAACTAACCACTTAGCATCTTCAAGGATGATGAAATATGCCAGCAACTGTTTCAAATTATTATAAGAGACTTTTAAAACACCCCTTATCTACATGCACCCTGTTGGTAGGAATAAATACACATGCTACTTTCTGAACAGTTTGAGAGAGTCTATCAAAATTTTAAACATGCTCATCTCTAATTCCATTTCTAGGGCTTTTCTAGGACTCTTCTACAGCAATCCACTCACACAATTGTGAAAGTCTCACATGCAAGAATGTTCGTTGCCTCATTAAAAGAGTAAAAAGTTGAAGGGAAACCTAAATATGTACTAATAGAGTTCAGTCACTCAGTTGTGTCCAACTCCTTGCGACCCCATGGACTGTAGCATGCCAGGCTTCTCTGTCCATCACCAACTCCTGGAGCCTACTCAAACTCATGTCCATTGAGTCGGTGATGCCATCCAACTATTTCATCCTCTGTGTCCCCTTCTCCTCCTGCCTTCAATCTTTCCCAGCATCAGGGTCTTTTCCAATGAGTCAGTTCTTCTCATCAAGCGGCCAGAGTACTGGAGCTTCAGCTTCAACATCAGTCCTTCCAATGAATATTCAGGACTAATTTCCTTTAGGATTGATGGGTTTGAACTCTTTGCAGTCCAAGGGACTCTCAAGAGTCTTCTCTAACACCACAGTTCAAAAGCATCAATTCTTTGGAGCTCAGCTTTCTTCATAGTCCAACTCTCACATCCATACATGACCACTGGAAAAACCATAGCCTTGACTAGACGGACCTTTGTTGGCAAAGTGATGTCTCTGCTTTTTAATATGCTGTCTGGGTTGTTCACAGCTTTTCTTCCAAGGAGCAAGTGGCTTTTAATTTCATGGCTGCAGTCACCATCTGCAGTGATTTTGGAGCCCCCCAAAATAAAGTTTCTCACTGTTTCCATTGTTTCCCCATCTATTTGCCATGAAGTGATGGGATCAGATGCCATAATCTGTTTTATGAATGTATTGATAGAGGGGATTCCTAAATATAATATACTATGAAATACTACTCATGTTGTTCTTGTTCAGTTGCTAAGTCGTGCCTGACTCTTTGCAACCCCGTGGACTGCAGTACACTAGGTTTCCCTGTTCTTCACTATCTCCCAGAGTTTGCTCAGACTCAAGTCCATTGAGTTGGTAATGCCATCCAGCATCTCATCCTCTGCTGACTCCTCCTCCTGTTGCCTTCAGTCATTCCCAGCATCAGGGTCTTTTCCAATGAGTTGATTCTTCACATCAGGTGGTCAAAGTATTGAAGCTTCGGCTTCAGCATCAGTCCTTCCGATGAATATTTAGGGTTGATTTTTTTAGGATTGACTGATTTGATCTCCTTGCTGTCCAGGGGACTCTAAAGAGTCTTCTCCAGCATCACAGTTCAAAAGCATCAATTCCTCAGTGTTCAACCTTCTTTATGGTCCAATTCTTACATCAGTACATGACTACTGGAAAGACCATAGCTTTAACTGGACCGATCTTTCTTGTGTACTACACATAAATTGACTTAAATGACATGCTGTGCTACTTTTTTTCTCTCTCATGCTGATGAAACAACAATTTATGTCACATAATTCAACCTTGTAAAACATAACAATGCCAAAATGCTATCAAGTTATATGAGTTATTTATATATTTTGGATATTGATCCCTTATCAGATATATGACTTGCAAATATTTTCTCCCATTCAGTAGGTTACCTTTTCATTCTCTTTCCTTTGCTGTGCAGTAGCTTTTTAGTTTGAAGCAGTCACAATTGTTTGTTTTTGCTTTTGTTGCTTCTGCTTTTGGTGTCAAATTTAAAAAATTATCAGCAAGACCTATGTCAAGGAGCTTATTGTCTATATATTCTTCTAAGAGTTTTATGGTTTCAGATCTTATGTTCAACTCTTTAATCTATTTTGAGTTGGTGTGTGGTATAAGACAGTGGTCCAGTTTCATTCTTTTGCATAAATTAATTGAGTATATATATGTATGGATTTACTTGTGGTCTCTCTATTCTGTTACATTGATCTGTCTGTTTTTATGACAATACCATAGTATTTTAATTACTATAGCTTTGTAATGTAGTTTGAAATCAATGACCAATGCCTTTAGCTTTGTACTTCTTTCTCAGGACAACTTTGACTATTCATGGTCTTTTGTGATTCCATATAAACTTTTGTTTATATGGATTGTTTGCTCTATTTCTGTGAAAAATACCATTAGAATTTTGATAGAATTGCATTGAATCTGTATATTGCTTTGGGTAGAATTAAACATTTTAGCAAAATTAATTTTTCCAATCCATGAATGTGGAATGTCTTCCCAGTTGTTAGTGTCTTTGTTAATTTCTTTCATTAATGTCTTAGAGTTTGCAGTATTTAAGTCTTTCACTTCCTTGGTTAAATGTATTTATTGTTACTCTTTACCAACTAAATTTGGGGGTGTTTTCCCAATAGATTTTCCTGGGTGAAAACCACTTATAAAAATTCTAGAAAATTATTTTATCCTTGTCATTTATTAATCAATCAGAAAATATACAATCTTTTTCCTTTCACACTCTTAATATTTGGTTTAAAAGGAGGGTCAGTAGTCTCATATTAGGCATAGAATTGATTTTATTTTGTTTGAAATTTGCATTTAGCTTCCTATTGACTCATGTCTCTGACTCCTAATTGTACTGAAAAGTCAAGAAATGTGTTTTCTGAGTTTGGATTTATAATGCCAATTTTCACTGCTGATGGTCCTTATGGTTGAAGAAAAGGGGAGTGCTACTTCTGTTACCTACGCATGGAGATGGAAGAGCTGAGAAATTTGACCCTTTTGCTGAAGTAGAATGGGAGGAGGTCTTTGAAAGTCTCAGATTTACACTCCTTTGAGGCAACTTGGTAGTTCGGTTGGTAGATGTTTGAAACATACACTCTTGTGAGGGGCTTGGAGGAGATAAGAAGATGAGACATGTCATTTGGGTGGAATGGTGAAGAAAAGGGAGAGCTTATGTGGGTGGGGAACCGGGGCTTCCAGTGTGCAGTCTCAGATCTCTGGGCAGAGAGCAATGGCGGAAAGGAAGCAGTGGGCAGCCAATGCGCATCGGCCTTTCCTCTGTTTCCTCACGCAGTCTCTCACCCTTGACTGCCATGGGTTTTCAGTTCCTGGACTGAACCATTACGATGGAAGGTTTTCTCCTCACTTCTTGAAGCTGAGAATAGAGATTCTACAGCTTCTTCGGTTTGTTACTTTAAGAGTCAAAAGCTGTGATCTATGTTTTGAATGTGTGTCTTCTGAGGAATCTGAGAAGCAAGGCTTGGGAGCCCTACTGCCTGGGTTCAATTCCCAGCTCTAATACTTCCTGCTGTGTGACCTTGGGCAATTCGCTTCACGACTCTGTTAATAATGGTACTTCCCTCTTGAAATTTTATGAACAGTGAATTAGTTATTGGGCATATATTAAATGTCCAGTAAATGTTAGAAGAGAAAAATCCTCCTTGCAAGCAGAGCATGGTTACTTAATGTGGACCTTATAATCCTGTGGTGGGAAGTTGATGTCAGGATGTATAGTCTCACTCCCTCTTTATACCATCTCAAGTCCTAAAGACTCAGCTTAGTGACCCTCATATGGAGTGCTGGTACCAGGCTTATAAGTTATGAGGCGACAGTGAAAAACAAAAACAGCTACTGAAGAAAATTTATTCATTGCACATTGGAACTCTTTCCTTTACACACATGAAAAACAAATCTATGAATTTTTAAAATATTTTTATTTTATATTGGAATATAGCTGATTAACAATCCTGTGATAGTTTCAGGTGGACAATAGAAGGACTCAGCCATACACATACATGTATCCATTCTCTCCCAAACTCCCCTCCCATCCAGGCTGCCACATAGCATTGAGCAATGTTCCCTCTGCTATACAGTAAGACCTTACTGGTCACCCATTTAAAATATAGCCATGTGTACATGTTGATCCCAAACTCTCTATCTCTTCCCCTTCATTCTTATGCTTTGGCAACTAGAAGTTCATTCTCTGAGAGTCTGTTTCTGTTTTGTAAATAAATTCATCTGTATCATTTCTTCTTAGATTCTGCATAAAAGTTATATGATATTTCTCCTTCTCTGACTTACTTCACTCAGCATGACAATCTGTAGGTCCAACTGAAAATCTATGAATTTTTCACCGAGAGTAGTGACATAAGAAAAATCATTATGGGCTTAGATAAAGTGAAAAAGCATGTGAAGTATTTTTTGTGGAATACTATTCAAGATCAGGTGTGGCAAATGCCATGTGGTACAAACGTGGAACTCAATGACTGCTGCAGAGACTGGAGGATGGGCAACATGTCCTGGGCAAAATGGGAACCAGGTATGGGGGCAGTATTGCAGAACTATGATGCTGAGAAAGGAAGCCGTGAAAACCCAACACAGAAATGACTGCCAAAAACCCCACAAGTAAAAATGTGACTCTTTTTGGCCTGGTGTGTTTGCTAATGAACAGTACCAAAATCTGCAAACAGCCATTTAAAATTTTTATTTGAAGTATAACTGCTTTACAATGTTGTGTTGGTTCCCGCTATACAACAATGTGAATCAACTGTAAGTATACACATATTCCCTCCCTCTTGAGACTCTCTCCCCCTCTCCCCCACCCTACCCCTCTTGGATTGACTAATCCACTAAACTGGAACACATCAAGGTTTTTCCTCTACAACTTACTAAATGACAGAATCCAAAAGAATGCCTTTAATTCTAGTCTTAAAATCTTGGCCATGTGTCAGATGGGCATTGATTTTCTACTACCATTAGGTCAGAAATTATATCCCTTAATGACAGTTGATGTGTGTAATATTTATTACAAAACTGGATTTTCCCAGATATCCCAACTGAGACAGAGCCTTATCGTTCAGTATTTCCCCAGTAGTGTGGAGCGGGGATTCTTTAACACCTGAGGCCTCTGAGAGCTGAGAAATGTTTATTTCACCACTTCCAGACTATGAAAATCCCTTGCTCTCGAGTGGTGTGTAGGGTAGGGGAAAGACCATGAGGTGCTGAATATTGGGTTCTCTTTTTAAAGCCTTAATGTTAAGAATCTTATGGTTCCTGAAGGCTAGAAAGAAAACCTGAAATCATTTGAGAAGCATTGCTCTAGAATTATCTGGAGGGAACTCAGTGTTGGTTTAGTTGGTTGTTTTAAATTAAATCTGTTGTTGTCATCGTTCAGTCCCTAAATTGTGTCTGACTCTTTGCAATGCCATGGAGTGCAGCACACCAGGCTGCCCTGTCCGTCACCATCTCCTGGAGCTTGCTCAAACTCATGTCTACTGAATCAGTGATGCCATCCAAGCATCTCATCCTCTGCCACCCCTCAATCTTTCCTCCTGCCCTCAATGTTTCCTAGCATTAGGGTCTTTTCCAGAGTCGGCTGATCGCATCAGGTAGCCAAGGTATTGGAGCTTCTGTTTCAGCACCAATCCTTCCAATGAATATTCAGGGTTGATATCCTTTAGTATTAAATCTATTAGAGACCATAAATTGTAATGAAAATGAACTCTTAGACAATGGAATTTTAAGTCATACAAGTATGAGTTCCAAATTTTAATTATTGAGTTCAGCATACATAAAAGTCACTTTGTAAAATGGTCATGACATTTCTAAACCCTTTCTACTCTCAATTTCTGTACTTACCCCCAGTGAGCCTGGGATAGAAAGCTTGCAGATGAACATTAGTCTATGGACTGCCACTTGGAGTAGCACCAGACTAGAGAGTACTGAGAATAAAAAATTTCATCCATGCTTTGGACCCAGTTTGAGACCGTTTCAGAACACACAACAACATGTGCATACTTAGTGCTCACTTACATGAACATATCGTCAAAAAGACACCTTGTTGGAAAGTAGTCTATCATGAAGGGCACAAAAACTACTTCAAGATTTCAGTCAATTCAATGATCCATAGGTAATCCATTGATCAAGGCAAATTGTTGATGATCCATTATCACTTTTTCAGTGTGAAAATTCCTGTTTCAGGAGCTGTGAGGACAGTCTGTAGGGCAGGGGAACTTACTGAGGGGGAAAAAAAATGTAACTTTTGGGTCTGGGATGAAGGCACAGAATAGGTTTGCAAATAACAAGGGGCAGGAGGTGGTGCTAGTGGTAAAGAATCTGGTCGCCAATGCAGGAGATATAAGAGACACAGGTTTGATCCCTGGGTTGGGAAGATCCCCTGGAGAAGGATATATGGTAACCCACTTTAGTATTCTGGCCTGAAGAATACCCATGGGCAGAGGAGCCTGATAGGCCACAGTCCATGGGGTCATAAAGAGCCAGACATGACTGAAGTGACTTAGCACACAGTGGCAAGAAGACCTTGATGACTCTGTCTGACAAACATGGTGGACCAGTCACTTCAGGAACCTCATGTAACAAAGCCTATTTTCCTAGAGGAGAGGCAGCTCAGACTGGACAGAACTATGGTGTGTATCAGGTCAGTTTGAGGCAGAAAATCATTAGTTGGTTTGGTCAAGTGGCAGACCAAATGTAAACCACATGTGGAAGTGGTTCAAAGGCCCTCTGACAGGCAAAAGAGGGCATAGAATAGGTGTTCTTTACTTTTTAAGAACAAAAGGTGGAACCAGAAAAGCATTAAATTTTACTTTCAAGCAGGTGGCACAGTGGTAAAGAACCTGCCCTGACATTGCAGGAGACACAGGAGATATGGGTTCAGTCCCTGGGTCGGGAAGATTCCCTGGAGGCGGAAATGTCAACCCACTCCAGCATTCTTGGCTGGAAAATTCCATGGACAGAGGAAAGTTGTGGGCAGCCTATTGTCCATGGGGTCAAAAAGAATCTGATAAGACTATGCACTCTCCAGAGAGTTCAACCATAGAAAAGAACTACATGGATAAATACTGTCTGAGGCATGCAATGTCCAAAGATGAGCAGATTTAGTGTTCTTCCTAAATAGTGGCTATCATTTTAGTAGCTTTACAGTCTTCTGCTAACTTGGTGATTGAAAAGAATTTCATCTTCATTTTCCTGATGTCATTGACCACACAGTTCTCTTCCTATGCTTGTCCCAAACCTTGGCAACACTTCTGGGGGACATTCCACATGTGGTTTACATTTTACTATCTGACTTGTTTATAAATAAACTCAACTACAGGACAACAGTGATTAAAGACCAACAGACACCTGACCTCAGGGAGGAGGCGAGTCTACTTAGAGGCAGTTGCACTTTCGTGCAGACTTCTCATCCAAATTCTGCCATGTCAGTGCTGTGAGGAAGGAAGTTGGAGCTTTAGTCATCAAACTTGTTTAAGTGAAAGTGATTTTGAGTTTGTTGCTTCCTATGATTAGAGAAGTTTATATTTCATTTCCACAGTATTTTTTAATAGCAACCTTATGCTAATTCAACATATGCTTACCGGATAGATAATTGTCTCCAAGAATATCAATGCATATGGAATTTTTCATATAATTAATGCTTTAAACTAGGCATCAGCCTCAATTATCTAACCATTTCTGGTCCAAGATCAGATTTTAGGCATCATGCCTCTTTTCATTTCCACTTCTTTGTCATCTTGAAGGTGGAAAGACACTTAGACTTCATCTATCCCATCCCATTCTCTTCACAGATGAGAAAACTGAGGCCCATGGGGGATCAAGTGAGTTACTAAAGGTCTTACAACAGCTTATGGAGAGAGTCTGGGTTCTATTCCCCCAGTTTGTTGTCCCATGCTCTTTTGGACATTACCTCCTGGTTTTTACAGAAATCAGAGTTTGTAAAAGAAACTCTGAATATAATTGCTGTGGACATATGGTCTTGAATTTATGTTACAAGATGCTAATCGTTGCCTGCCTGCCTGCTCATAGCCTTGCTAAAGGAAATCACCCGCCCCAAACCCTGCTGTCTTAGCAGCCAGATTTTGTACCCGTGACGCCTCTAACCCTGTTAATGCTCATCAGTCTGGGGACAACCATCCTGCCCCACAGAGTTCATCCATCGCAGGGACTAGAGGTGAGGCAGGATGATCAGAGGGACATTCTCTCTTTCAGGGCAATGAACCAGGGGAAGAGAGAAAGATTACCTTTTGGAAATGGGATCATGAATTTGACATCAGAATAAGTTGACAGAGCACAACTGCGGCAAACAAAAACCATATGCAATTCAGAGTCAAGAGAGAGCAGGAACCCAAAGCAAGCAGAGAAGCCAGCAATTAAAGAAAGGAGAAAATGGAGCCAGCAGGCAGAGCCGCACACAGATTCTGCAACGTGGGCTGGTGTAACGACAGTAACAGCTACCACCAGCACTGTTCTGGGCACTGCACTTAACGTCTTACCTCCGTGACCTCATGTTAACCATCACAGCAACTCAGGGGGTGCATATTAGTGCTATCTTCTATTTGCAGATATATACACTGGGGCACAGAGAGGTTAATGAACTTGCTGAGGGTCAATGCCGTTCACTTCTCTGCTGTAGTGCCTGCCCGTCTGTTGTATTCCATGTGGTAAGCCCTGATAGAGTCCTTTCCAAAAAAAGCAATTGAAAGCATACTTATTTAACCATGACAAAAATTAGAATGTTTGGGAAATATTTGACTTGAAATACTCAACCTATGATGAAGAGTCACCTCCAAAAAGCATAATTCATTATGTATTTCCAGTCCTAATAGTCTTCATCTGTCAGTCCTTTACTCGAGTTAGGGTTGGAAACCTCACCAGGCAGAACCAAGGTGGGCAACCAGTAACAAAGATGGGGGAGGCCTTCCTGAGGAATGTGGGCTGTAACTTGGGTTCTTGTACTCTCATATCTGAAGGAGAATAAAAAACAGGGGTAAAAAGAAAGGGGGAAGTAGAAACAGAGTTAAAGAGCCCACATACGCAGTTTCTAACAAATTAGCCTTAGGTACCTACTAAGTGATTTAGGAGCATAAGTGTTAAACAAAGAAACCAGTGAAATGCACAAGAATAAGTCAGATTAAACTTGGAATTGAGGAGTCATTGTAGAGTGTGACCTTGGGCAAAGGTAACCTCACCGACTCAGTTCCTAAAACCTATCAGTGAGAAGCTGGGAACCTTAAGAGGCCCCCAACCGAAGTGGTGGTCCTAAGGAAACAGCCCTCTCAAGAGATTTGAAATACAGCGAACTGGGAGGGCTACAGAATTTAAACACCTGGGATTTGGGCAGTTGGTCAAGGTCAGAAGCAAAGAGAATAACATTAATAAATGAATATCTATCACTAATCATGTTCCCTAAACTTTTCTCATTCTGAGTATTAGAATATAATTTGAAGCTTTTTATCAATCAATCTATTGATCAATAAACAGGTAAAAGCATAAATCCCAGCCTGATCCCACCAAATCCACACTTCTAGGAGAGAGCCATGGAAATCTTTCCACTCACAAGCGTCTGGAGGATTCTGGTCATCAGAGAAGTCTGTGGAGCGCCACACCGATGATGACTGTCCCATGTCATCTTCATGCTGATGCTTGCAGGCTGACAGTGTGCTGCTCTATCTCTTTGCCAGATGAGGAGACTGAGCCCCAGAAATCCGCCAAAGGCTATGCAGTTGGAAGGCAACAGAGTCCAGATGACTTGAGAGGCCCTCGTTTTAACTGAAACCTTATACCCTTTGGCTGAGAAGTGTGACTGGTCAAAACCGTGTGTTGCCCACTGGGTTGGAAGGGTCAAGGTGGACCCTCTAATAGGAGGGCTAAGAGTCAACCCAGTGCTAAAGGAGCTGAATTCAATGAATTCAGCTGAAAAAGGAGCTTCCAGATTTGATTTGCCCCTCTATTTCCCAGTGTTTGCATACCTGCCAACTCAGGAAAAAAACTGGACTCACAAAACAGCCTGGAAGGGAAAAGAGAGTGCCAAGGAAAGTAGACACAGGCCAGCGGGGATTCAGCCTAGAATGAGCAGAACACAAGTAGTGGAGATTGTTGTATCTGTTTTCCTGTGTGAAACTAAGATCAGACAACTTAGTGCTTCATGGTGCATGTCCATCCTTCTGCATTCAGGTGGGGTGTGATTGGAGTTATGGCGAGAGAGGAGGGAGGGCTTGGGGCAGAGATTGAGAGGAGAGAAGCTGCCAGTATCACTGGAGTTATTTTTGTTCCATTGGTAGCTCCTCCTTCACTTCTACCTTCAGAAAGAGAGTTTATGAGGCTAGAGTTGGTAACTCCTCACACTTGTTATAGGAGCTCCTCCCTGTCTATTTCATCATGGTGATTAGCAATAACATTCTTAAAATGAAAAAGGACCTGTGATTTCTTTGGGAAGACAATAAAGGAGGAGGATTTGGTCCTGTATCTTTCCAGCTGTGAGATTTGGGGCAATTGACATGTTAGAGTCCTCATTCTCTGGTCTGTGAGTGAGACCATATCTACCTCTTGAAGTTGTCTCGAAATTTAATGAAATATATATGTAAAAACCTAACATGTAAAATTTTCTCATGAATGTCAACTCCTTTCTCATTTATACCCTATCTTTACTCCTACTTCTGTCCAGTCCCTGCCAGCATATTACTCAACTGGATTATGTCTCAAGTTCCAAATCCTTCCTGAGAGAAGCACAGGTAAAGGAGCAACATGAGAAGCCCTATGGCAGTGGCTTTCACACACTCAGAAACATACAACAAATTTAAGGTTCTCCGAACCAAATGAGGAACCCATTCCCACCCCTCGACTTCACCGGGGTCCCAGTCAGTGAACCTCCGTTCACAGACCAGTATGTACTTCTTGTGTCTTTTTATGCTAGATGTTGGAAACGTTCACTGCCCCTGAATGCCTTAGATCATATCTTCTCATTTTATTACTGGCAAAGATGTTTATTTTAATTAGCTTTTTCCTCTCTCCCATAAGGAGGTATAAGTATAAGAATTTTATCTGCATTGGTTTTTTTTTTTGGCTCAGATGCTCAGTCGTGTTCAACTCTGCAACCCCATGGATTGTAGCCCACCAGGCTCCTCTGTCCATGGGATTCTCTTGGCCAGAATACTGGAGTGGGTTGCCATTTCCCCCTCAAAGGGGTCTTCCTGTCTCAGGGATTGAACCCTCATCTCTTATGTCTCCTGCATTGGAAGGTGGATTCTCAACCACTAGTGCCACCTGGGAAGCCCTGCATTGGTTACCTTCGCTGTAAGTTTATCAAGTCCTTCTTGAAAGCTCCTTATTCATTCACTTAAAGTCTTGCTAAATACTTGTTCTGGAACTAAGATCTGGTAACTTAGTGCTTCATAGCACACATCCATCCTCTCTTGGTCAGTATGAGTGGGTTGGCTAAGTTGGTTGGTTTTCTGCATTTGGCAGTTGGTGTGTAAGCTGGTTTGTCCCTCTCTGAGATTAATTTCCAAACATAAGATCTAGAGAAACTATTGAATTCCTATTGCAAAGTTAACTAATTTTCCTTGGGTAGAGTGACATTTCCAGAGGATGACCATCAGACTTGGGAATCCCGCAGACCTGACTTGATTATCATTTCTACCATTTAATACCGACATTGTTATTTGATCTCACTAAGCTTCAGTTTCTTCATCTGTAAAATGAGAACAAGAATGCCTCTCATAAACATTTACTGTGAGGATTAAATCAAAGAGAAGTTACTTGGTATCCTGCAAGGGTTCCACAAACACATATCTTTGTTTTTTTGTTTTTTTTTAATTGGTGTATCCCAAGAGACAAAAACAGTACTTGACCCATAGGAGGTGCCCAGTAGGTGTTTATTGAATGAATATTGAATCAATAATACTCAGTGAATGAGTAAATATTATTGAATGAATAAGTAAGTATGAATGAATGAATATATGTTATACAAATGAATGACTATTGGATAAATAAATAGTAAATACTGCATGAATAAATAGTTTAGAAAATTCTGTAGCACCAGAAGGCAGACAGGCACCTCCAGACACTCAGAAAGAGTTGTTAATGGAACCAGTGGCCACAGTCTCATTTGGCAGCCTTAAGACCAGTTCCGTCCTCTCCCATTGTTTCTCAGGCTGCTCTGTGCAGTGGTTTTCCCACTGAGTCATCCGCAAATATTAAAGGCCTCTTCATGCCGTGATGATGTGCTTGGATCCAAGTGTGAGACGGTCACCTACTGTGCACGGGCTGTGTTGGAATGAAGACAACGTGTCACCTTTTCCTCCAGTCGGGACAGCCTGTGGTGTCCTTGCTGACCCAGGGCTGGGGTGACCTTGCCAAGTAATGCACTCTACTGAAATTCTCAAGAAAACAGCCACTACTTCCCCCAACCTCATGAACCATTAGTGAGGACAGGCTTTTGCTGTTTGCCTGCCTCTTCTGCCTGACACCCCAGGGTCCTGCAGCCCCTTCCTGCACATCAGAACATCAAAGCCTTGGTTCCAGCTCCTGGGGTGGGGAGTCTATAACTCTGGAATTTTGCTTTCTAAGTTCACTAAAATTCACTGAATTCCAGAGCCCTGGCTCCTTGAAAGGCAAGGTAGGGTTCAGCTTCTCAGTTTTCTTTTACTAGGGCTGAAAGAAAGCAAGGGCATCCTTCCTTAGGTGTTTTCAAGATCTGGGGCAAATTATACTGTGTCTCCTGTTACCTCGGCCCCAGTGACCCTGCCATAAAGCACATATTTTTATGTGATTAAAATGAACATCAAATGCAGCCATGAAGGAGAATAAAGACAGAGGGGACATCTCAGAAGGGGGCCATGGGTGCAAGCAGCGGAGGATGGGGGAGAAGAGAAAGGAAAGAAAGGAACCTCGCTGGTGGACTGTGTCCATTCCTGGGGGGAAGAGGAGGGAAAGTTCTGAAATGGAGGGTCTCAGTGTCTCAGATTTTGTGTTTGTGCGGGAAGCCCCTGTGTCCATCACTTTTCCCCCCGGCCTTATGATCTCCACTGCAAATGGAGCAGGGAGTGTGAGGGGGCCCAGAGGATGGTGCCGTGTAGAGCGTGGGCCAGCCCCCCATGTGCATGCTCCAGGGCAAGCGCCCACGATTCCTCTGTGTATTTTCCAGGCGGCCCAGCCCCTCCACATCCAACAGTCACTGGAAAATAAGAAAAGACATGTCCCCTGCCTTCTCCTTGCCCACACGCTACCACTTGGCAGTCCTTCAGGATTTTATGACAAATAGTAATGAATAATTAACAAATCATTTGAGCTGCTACCAAAAGCCTGAAGAGAACAGCAGCGCCTCAGCTCCCAGCACCCCAGACAGGCCTTGACAGTGTTTCCTCTTCTAATAAAACTTGCCTGAAATACCGGGGCTCTGATAACAGCTCAAGGCCGCCAAGGGACCACTCGTCCCCTGCCGGGCTCTGCTTCTCCCCAGGCTGCTGGCAGGAGTGCGAGACAAATAGAGCTGGTGTCTCGACTTTCTCTCGGTTCTGCAACACTTTTCCATCAGAGACCGAAGTCTGGAGGAGACCCACGAGCGCCATCAGAGAAGTGGTTAAACCGGGGGGCAGTGGGACAGCTTCATATACCCCCACGCTAGGAGACATTTGGCGCTGTCAGGAGATGCTCGGGTGGCATGCCTGGGAGAGCGTTGCTGATGATGCTGGCCTTTTTGGGTAGAGGCCAGGGATGCTGCTGCTAAACATCCACCACAAAGCATCATCTCACCCAGAATGTACACCTGCAGTCGAGAAACAGAATTGCGTGCCCTCCTCCCCCCATAGCGGTTCAGTGCGCCTGGTGCTTGGAGCGAGCCCAGGACGGGAGAAACTTGGGCTCCCTCGAGTGGTGACTTACACTATGACAGGCAGAGAGAAAGGCACAAAAGCGGCAGGGGGTTTGGGTAGCAAGAGAGAGAGAGAGACAGAGACAGAGAGCGAGCGAGCCTGTGTGTGCATTTTAAACAAGTCATTTTATCCATTGCAAAATATGCTTTGCTTGATGGTGACAGCAATTTTCATGAATCATTAATGAGCCATTTTCTTCTCTCCATGTTGTTAATATCTACGCCGAGGCCTTTGAGTTGACAGCAGATTTCCTTGTGATTAGTCAGTGTTTATTTTTTGAAATATGTTCTTCACATTTAGAGGAGCACTTGAGTGTAAATTCATGGGCTTTCTTTTTGTTTGTTTTCTTCCTTAAATGAAATCCTCAAGACCTTCCCTCATGTTTCCTAGTCCGTCCTTCTTTTGGAAAAAATACATTAGAAGCAGCCAGAATGGGCAGTTTGTGGATAATAATTCCACTTATATTTTTGAAGGGGTGAGGGTAGACGGTGGAAGGCAATGGTAAGATCCCAGCTCTGACCATATGAACTCTAAGTAGTACAAATCTTGCACAGTCCTCTCCAGTGTAGCTGCGGTGCAGAGTTTGTAAAACATGTCTTGTCTGTGATGGACTGGTTCCCCAGCCAAGTGATATTGTTTTTTTTGTTTGTTTTTGCCTTTAGCTACTCTTATTTTTTTTTGTATTTAATATAATTTTCTATTGGACAGGGGGTGGAGAAAAGGGAGCAAGCAATATTTTTGATGGATTATTGAACATCTCACTGACCTTTCTCGTTCGTTTATCTAGTAACCTGTCCTCATGTCACGCTCATGTTCATAGTCACAATAATCGTATTGGTTTGGCCAAAAGGTTCATTCAGGTTTATCATCTGTGAGATGATACAGAAAAACCCAAATGAACTTTTTGGCCAACCCAATATTTATTGAGTAAATCCCACACGGCGGGTACTGTGTAACATTCATTAACTCATAAGAGTCATATGAGCTAATATTACTGCCTCTTACAGATGAGGAACTGGGAACATAAGAAGATTCGTAAATTCACAAGAACACTGAGCCAGATAGTAAGAAATCAGGACACGAATCAAGGTGTGGCAGAGCCCAAAGCAAGTTAACTCTCCTATTGAAATTTTCAGGGCTCTGGTTAATCAGAACAGCTCTCAGAGCTGGCCCACAGGGTCTCCGCCAATCTCTCAACCCCTTCCATCCAGCCTCCCTGCGTGTGATCCTGTCTTCATAAGCCCTCTGCTTCTGAGATCATTTCCTGGCCAGGCCTTGGTTCTTTCTTAACTTCTGGTTGGCATGCTCCTTTTCCTCACCAGAAACGCCTGCCTTCTTCCTTCTAACATTTCAAATTTTGTTTTTGCTTCAAAGCCCAGTTCCCACTACCACCACCACCACGAAGACTTCCCTTATCTTTTCCATTTTGAGAAAACACACTCTCTAGGTTTGGATGCAAGCCTGCCTGAATCTGAAATTCTGGCTCTGTCCACAGACTGCCTTGCCTTAGAGAGAAAAAATAACCCATCTCTGCCATTCACTAGTTGTGCAATGCAAGTTCTTCTGTGCCTTCTTCCTTATCTGCAAAATAAACTGGGCAGACTAAGTTAAAATACCCAATCCACTTCACAGGATTGTTGCAATACATAAATGAGATCATGCAAATGAAAACTCTTTGTAAGACTTTGTTAACTTGTCACCTATATGGTGTTGTTAGACTATCACCCTGATCTTTCTTTTCCCATTTTTATTACTTATATTTTATTTTCTCTACCTAATCCCACCAATTTTGTTTGATAGTGTATGAAGCAGGTCACTAGTGATGAGTTGGAGAGAAAGTGTGCTGTTTTTTTCTTTCCTGTTTTCCAGGACTTTTAGTTGCAGAAATGCAATATGTGATCGGCAGCATCAGATGCTACCACGGTTTGTATTTTTAGAAAAGAAGGGAATAAAACCAAATGACTTCAGTGGTATAAACTATCAGAATGGCCCTGTAATCCCCCAAAATACACATTTTAGTAAAATGTGAGGAAAATCCGCTTAATTATGCCACTTACCATGGGAAACGGGTTTACATATCTCTTTTTAACAGCATCACCATCCTGACTAGCTGAAGAGAGTGACTGTTTTTCTAGGGTATTTACTAAATGCAAAGGGGAATTATTCCCATTGGGATTTTCCCTCGAATTGCATTGACCAATTCAGAAAGAGATAGTATCTTTACATATTGAATCTCTCTAAGAACATGGTTTAGCTCTCTATTCAAATCTTATTTTATATCCTTTGATGCTTATGCCCATAAAGACTTCTATATATTCTGTTAGATTCATTCCTGGGTAGTTGCAATTTTTTGTGCCACGGCCACAAGTTGTATTTTATATAAGTTATGATCACAGATTTCGCATCCTTCTGTTTTGTAAAAACTGCTCCATTGTCTGAATGTTAACTTTCTAATATTTGTTGGGCACATGCTCTCCACACTGGAACCACTGTGGTCAGCCTTGGCAACAAATGAATGCAGCGTGCTCTCTTGCCTTTGGGCAGCGCTGCGTGATTTTTAATGACTATAGCTCAATGAAAAATTAATACAGCAAATGGATGGGCTCTGAGTCTGTGCTTAAAGCCCCAGAACTTTCTATCAGGACGGTGGCCCCACAGACCTGGTGGACAAGAATGTCTCACTTTCGGGGAGAGAGAATTCTCCCAGATGAAAGTCCTTTTGAAAAATCTAAAAGTCAAGGATAAGGATCCAATAGGCCTACACCTTTCTTACTGATTCTGCACATTTTGATAGAATCCAGTCGTGTGCCACAGAGTATACTGGACTGGGATGTAGAAATTAGAGATGTGTTTTGTATATCAACCTATAAGATTGATTGCGCATCAATATTTTTGAATAATGTAGTTTGCAAATAATTTAAAACCTATTTCTATTAAGATAATCAGGTATCTTATGAACTAGAATGCAAAATTGCAGGTAGGTATTTTTTGAAGTACCAGGGCACTTCATGTGGCTCAGTGGTTAAAGAACCCACCTGCCACACATGTACACCTGTGGCTGATTCATATTGATCTATGGCAAAAACCACCACAATATTGTAAAGTAATTAGCCTCCAATTAAGGTAAATTGATTAATTTGTTTTAAAAAAGAATCCACCTGCCAATGCAGGAGACACAGGTTCGATCCCTGGGTCAAGAAGATCCCCTGAGGAAGGAAATGGCAACCCAATCCAGTATTCCTGCCTGGGAAATCCCATGAACAGAGGATCCTGAGGGGCTACAGTCCATGGTGTTGCAAAAGAGTCAGACATGACTTCTGACTAAACAATAACAAATGTTTCCAAGTACCTGGGCACACTGCCCAGGTTTCTCAGAAGCCCTCAGCCAGTCCCCTCTACTTTTGTTGCTCTGTGGGGCAAATGCCTGGATATCTTGGGAGGAAGTGTCAGCAAGAATGTACATGCATGACATCCCAGCCCAGTACGCCCTCTGCTCTGCCATCCCTTGGTTGCTTATTGGACTCTTCTGAAAGATCCTTTGATGCTTTTTGTACACCTTTGAACCATTTGGTGCCAGTGGCCTTAGAGAACCTGCTTCAAACCTGATAGAATAACTGCCACAGCCAAAGTTTCACAGCTTACTGAGAACAAAGTGCAGAGCTAGATCACAGAGCATGGCCTTCGGCATCTGTGTGTTGTGTCAGTACTTTAGACCAGGGTGAACTGACTGATGGAATGTGGAGGGGAGCACAATTATTGCCTGTTTTTTTCTATGGAGAAAGAAAGACCGTTGAACCAGAAGGACTCCTGCTTGCTATTGATCTGTAAGATTAGGCCTGGTAGAGAATCTCCGGTATGGTGGAATTTGACAAAGTCGATTCATTGGCTATGGCACATCTGTGGCCAAGTCCTATCTACTTGTATTTGGGTGACTTTTCCCTATCACTTGTGTTACTCCATCCCCATTGCCACCCCATGGTTGGATTCCTTCAACAGACTGGTTTATCCATAGTCTTACTCAAGAAACATTTAGCGCGAGTAAGCTCTGCTGATTTTTGGACCAAGCATAGGGGTCCCTCAAAGCACTCACAATCTACTGAAGGAGACAAATGTATCAGCTACCAATATTAGTGACCTCCCCCCCACCTGCCAATCTGCAATTTCAGTTACCCATGGTCAATCTGCAGTTCAAAAATATGAAATGGGAAATTCCGAAAATAAACAATTCATGTTTTAAGTTGCCTACTATCCTGAGTGATGAAATCTTGCATCCTCCTGCACTGTCTGCCCAGGTGGTGAATTATCCTTTTGTCCAGCTTATTCCTGCTGTATATCCCACCCACTCATCAGTATAGGAAAAGACACAATCTGTATGGGTTTTGTACTAGACTCAGTTTCAGGCATCCACTAGGGTCTTGGAATGATACACCATGGATAAAGGGAGACTCCTGTAATGGGGTGAAGACCAACCATAGTGAACCGTGTGGGATGTTAAGAGACTGTTGAGAAGACTGGACTTAGCTAGTTTAGGGGGTCAGGGAGACTTGATATATAATGACTGAAAAACAAGGTGCGGGGGAGAGTGAGAACTTTCTCAGGCATAAAAAAGGGAAAGTGGCAGGTGAGCACGTTAACACGTGAGATACGTGTTATGGTCTAGTGTGGAGTTTGGTTCCTAAAGACAATAGCAAATTCAGAATAGAAGTAGAGAGAAGAGTGAGAAATAAAGCTGGAGTAGTGAGCACGGTCCAGAAGAACAGAAAGCCTGATTGTCATACTGAGGAATTCAGATGCTGTTATGCTTAGGTCAGTGAGGAGCCGTGGGAGGATTTTTAAGCAAGGGAATGATATGATCAAATTTATGTTTTAGACAGTTCACTCTAACTACAAGGTGGGAAATGAATTATCTACACACTAATTTACTTAAAATTTAATTATTATAATTACATATTTGATCCACACATAGAATATTATGGTTATTTGTTATGTTGGGTTTGGGTTTTCTGATTTGTTTTGTTTTGCTTTTCACAAGTCAGATATTATTTCATCTACGGTAGAAACAGCTCTTTCATAAGAGGTTGGCATCAGTTTTAACTGATCAATCAATTTTCACTTAATTCTGTGAAAAATAATATGTGAAAATGGTTCAAAATTCAAAAAGCACAGAAGATAGACAAGAAAAGTGTAACTTCCTCCTGTTCCTGGCTATCCGTTTCCCCTTCCCACAGTAATCAATGCTGTTAGTATCCTGTATAGTCTTATCTAGAAGTTTTATATTTATGAAAACTATATGTGTTCAGGTGTTCTTTATAAGCTATATGGGTTTATATATTGTTATATAACCCTTTTAAAATTAATGGTAGCGCACAATGCTACCATTTGTAGCATTTGCTTTCCTTCATCATGTAACAGGATTTGGATTTGATTTTATGTCAGGATTTAGTTTTCTCATAGGTTGTTATGACTGCATAGTGTTGGGTCATGTACAGTGACTTATTTAGCCATCTTCCAGTAATGGACATTCAGATTGTTTCCAATCCTTTGCTTTTGTAGAGAGTGCTGCAGTTAATGATGTCACCATTGTCATTTCACACACAAAAATGGAATGACTGGGTCAGATACTGAAGTATACAAAGTAATTTTGACTGCTGAGGTCAAATTTCTCTCCATAGAAATTTGTATCAATTTAGAATCCACTAGAAAGGTTTGAGTTTGCCAATACATTGTGTTATAAAACTGCTAGATCTCTGAAATCTGATAAGGTAAAAAAAAAAGAAATGCTATCACTTTGATTTTGATTTGTATTTGCATATAATGAGTAGGCTGAGCCTCTTTTTATATGAATAAGAGCCACCTGATCTTTTTGTCCTTTGAAGTATCTATTCATATTCCATTCTCATTTTACTAGTGGGTTATTGGCCTTTTACATACTCATAAAAGTTCTTTATCTAAAGACAAATTACTCCCATATTCATGATAAGAATTGAAAATATGGTTCCAAGTTCGTCTTTAATGTTTCGATTTTGTTAATGGTGATTTTTGCCATGCAGAAAAAGTTTATTGTTAAGTAGTTGAATTTAACCATCTATTGTTTTATAGGCCTTTGAATTTTGTGTAACAGTTCAAAGAGTCTTTCCCATCTCAAGATTCAAAAAAAAATGTGTTTTTTTTTAGTACTGCCACAACTTCAGTTTTTGTGAAGTAAAAAGTAGGAAATCAATGTTTCACTATTTTTACCTACAAGAGATGGTCATATGGTTCAATCTAGTATGTTCAGTTCTTGGAAACCATGTGGAACTTATTCTGGTGCAAGATGTGAGATCAAGTTCAACTTAATTTTTTTTTTTTTTGCAGATGCCATGTAACTAGTTAAACCATCTTTTCCCACTGATTTTTTTCAAAAACTTATTTAGTTTAAAAAAAATTATTTATTTTTAATTAGAGGATAGTTGTTTTACAATATTGCGTTGGTTTCTGATATATTCCTATTGATTTTTTAACACCATCTCTTGTATACAATTGAAGTTATATGTGTTTCTAATACCAAAACTCGCATTGAGCTACCTGCTCAAATTGCTCTTTTAATTATGTAGATTTTATATGTTTTAATATCTCCTTATTTTTCTTTTCCAGAATTTTCCTGTCTTATATATTTCTCCATGTGAATTTAGAATTTTCTACTCTAGTTCCTTAAAAAAAAACTTAATGACAATCTTGTTTGTATTTTTATTAAGATGACTTTGAATTTATAAGTTGAGAGTGAATTGCCACTTTTATGATGTTAACGTTTTCTGAATTAGCTTCTTAAGGGTTTCCAGTCTCTTAGTTCTGTAATCCATGCCATCTGCACTCTGCCACCTGACTAATCTGCCTCAAGCACCATCTTCATTAAATTCCATTCCTGAGTTTCTCTAATCCAGCCCTTTTCTTATTTTCATGCATTTTCCCTTCAGAAATCTGCCATGTCCTCTTCTCACCCCTTCACTAACTAAAAGCCCTGATAAATCCACTTGTTCATCCAGTTCACATCTTCAAGTGAAATCTTTCTTGGCTACTGGTGACACTCCACTGTTCCCTCACCAGTTGGCACTCAATTATGCATGACTCTTTTTACACACATATATTTAACCCAAGTGGCTTAGGTTTCAAAGGCAGATAATTAAACACTGAATTACATTTACATTAAAGCTAAACCTCTGTGGTTGAAATAATATGTACGCTCAGATTTTTATTACTTTAGACCTGCATATGCCTGAACTTCTTGTGTGTCTAGATCATATAATCTCTACCAATTCACTCAATCTGTCAACAAATATGTTCTGCATGCCCACCATGTGCCAGACATTCTGATAGTCACTGGATATTTGTATCAAATTAAGCAAGTAAAGCAGCAATAACAGATACCCCCTTGTCATGGTGGTTTATAACCATAAAAGTTTATTTTTTTGCCTTTGTTACAGGTTCTTCCCCACTCAGCTGTGATTCTACTCCAGATTTTTATTTTAGGACTCAGGTTAAAGGAGCTGTCCTATTTGGGCTATGTTGGTCTTGTGGCAGGCTTCCCTGATAGCTCAGTTGGTAAAGAATCCACCTGTAATGCAGGAGACCCCGGTTCCATTCCCAGGTCAGGAAGATCCCCTGGAGAAGGGATAAGCTGCCCACTCCAGTATTCTTGGGCTTCCCTGGTGGCTCAGCTAGTAAAGAATCTGCCAGCAATGCTGGAGACCTGGGTTCAATTCCTGGGATGGGAAGATCCCCTGGAGAAGGGAAGGCTACCCACTCCAGTATTCTGGCTAGAGAAAGAGCAATGGTGAAACTATGTGGAAACTCTTAAAGTCTCTCCTTAGAAGTGGCACATGTCAATTCTACTCATATTTTATTGGCCAAAACATGGCATGTAACTAATATTGAGATCAATAGGACTGGAAACAGACTATTCTGGGAGGAAGGTGCTCTTTAGTGAAAGGCATTTAATATTCTTAACAGGTAGTAAAATGTACTGCACTTCACTAAAAATAGTGAAAGAGATAGGAATAGTACTAATCTCAGAGAGCTTATAAAGTAGCAAGAAATTTGGACTTTAACTAAATAACATCATTGTGACAAATGCTCCAAAACAGAAGGAGAGGATATCAAAATGGCTTAGCCAACATAGTCTGGGTGGTTTAAAAGACCCCCTTCCTACTATCACCAAGGGATATTTCAGAGTTAATAGACGTTAATAGGCAGGAGAAAAGGCAAGACTCTTGAACATACTAATTTGACCAAGATAAGCAAAATTCACATATTAATACTTGTACTTTGGAGATATTTTCCGTATCTAAATTCAATAAGATAATCTTCTCAAAGTCTCAGTATCCTGCAATTCCTTATTAATGTGTTTTCCCCATATGACAAGTCAGATATAACTTCATTATTGCATTATGTTGACATTTTCATTGGTTTTGAGGGACCCTCAGTGACAGCTTGTAATTAGACTGAGATGTTTGGTTCCACATGTGGCTACCTGTATATTTACACAATATGTGCAATATATGTTGTACTTTCTTCGGTCTAAAAATGTAATGCCATTCACAAAAAAACTTAGTGGTAATTATAGAGCAAGGGAATGGTTTAATCATTTTGAATGGGAATGTACCCTATCTCTAACATGTAATTATTCAACCATTTCCACTTTCAGAAGATGATATTACTCTCAATTATTTACTGAGAAATAAATGGGTAAACTAATAAAGACGCTGGAGTCTAAGTCTTGCTTTCCTAATGGATGCCTAAGAAGAAAGCCTTTGTAATTCCGTCTCCATACCATATGTCTCTGTTGACATTAAAGTGCTTAGTTCCAAATGAGTTGGCTTCATTCAAGCATCTTAATTCAAGAGTGGATGATTAGATCTTAAGCTAAAAACCTATTAGGATGTAAGCACTTGTGTTTTTGAAAGGTATTAAGGGAACATCATAGTATGGTTGGAGATAAATCCTCCCTATCTAGTAGTGGGGTGGGCAGGAATCTCACTTGATCTTGAAACATAACTGACTAGATTCATGTCAAAGTTAAGCACAGAATAAGAAATCTACCAAGTGTTCGTTATATAATTCACAGCCTGGATGGTGTCTGCTTTTATCCCCTGCTAAGAGTAGCTTCAGAGATGTTGTCTCTGAGCAGAGGTAGTCCGAGAGGACCAAGTAGCTTTTCATGCAAAAAACACCCTGAACGAGATCCGGAGGTCGGAGCAGGAACCCACTTTAATGAGACTTCTAAAGTCATTGCCACACTCTAGTGGGGTTCTGCACCCATGAGGTTTCCTAACAAGCACCATGGTACAGAGCAGTTAGTGTGAGTAGAAAAGGACAAATCAAATGGCAAACACTTTCAATCCCTTTGAGAAAGCACATACAGATCTAAAGAAAACCCAGTGCTCTGATTTTAACCACACGTGTGGTCCAAGTGGGATTCTCCGCCTCTGCCTATTAACTTGTTTTAGTCCTGATGTAATCCTGTCATCAGCAGGGCACAGTGATCTGTGTATTGGGAAAGGCAAAATCATTTGATAACCATCTGCCTCATGTTTTGGCAGAAATTTGTTTAGCTTGTAGAGCTACTACCAAGTTAGGACTCCTCATCGGGAATGGACATTTCCAATAGGGAATAGGGCAGAATAGACTGTAAAGACACAGGACTGAGAGTTCCTAATTTTGTCCTGCCAGGTGACCTGTAAGGGCTTCCCTGGCACCTGAGCAGTGAAGAATCTGCCTGCAATGCAAGAGACCCGAGTTCTATCCCTGGGACAGGAAGATACCCCAGGAGAAGGAAATGGCAACCCACTCCAGTATTCTTGCCTGGGAAATCTCATGGACAGAGGATCCTGGCGGGCTACAGTCCACGGGGTCGTAAGAGTTGAACACAACTGAGCAACTAAACTACCACCACCAGGGGACCTGTAAGGCTTTATCACGCCTGGAGAAAGGCGAGATGAATTTATCATCACCTAACATACTTTAGACTTCCCTGGTGGCTCAGATGGTAAAGTGTCTGCCCACAGTGCAGGAAACCCAAGTTCGATCCCTGGGTTGGGATGTTAACTTACTTTAACATCATCTAACTTCCTGCTTCCTTCTTTTCCTTCTTCTCCTCTTCATTTCCTCCTATCCTTCTCTTTTTCTTTCTTTTTGTAATTTTTTAGTGTAAAAACACTATGGAGACAACAAACCAGTAAAGGTGAGCTTTGATTAAAACTGCTTGGGAAACTTTAGGAGCTCATGTCTTTAACCACATAAACCCTCAGTTTTCACCTCTTGGTTCACATCAGCTGCTGACAGACCTTTTATTGCTCCTTAGAAGCACAGATAACCATGAAGGAATAAGAAAGAAATGCTTTCTAAGAACAGTGATGTAAATTGCTACAGAAAAAAATGTCAGATTTATATGTCCAAGTACTTATTGACTTAAACATGAAAAATTGGAGCAGACCTCCCAGATTAATTTGTATTGATAATACCTCTTAACTGCATCCTCTCCCATCCTCAAGGAGCTTTGAGTCCCATAAAGATATTATCTGGCCCAGACATGCAAATTAAAATAGGACCATAAGTTCAGAACTTGAAAGAAATAAGGCCATGCTCGAAAAAACTAGGCTTCCTGAAAATTCAAATTAAAACACTGAGAACTGAAACCATGGTGGGACTGAGGGTGGACAATAGAAGATGTCATAAGAAAAATATCCCCACTAGGATGAGATTTCACGCTCAACTTAAATGGAAGATGAAAGAAATCTTGAGTCACTAGAAGTTAATTAAATTATACCAACAAATTCTAAAATATTATGAAAGTTATGGGGCAACTGTGTGTTTGGACATTAACAAACTTACTTTAGAACTGACATGGTATTGTGGTTTTTGGGTTTATTTTTTCCTTTTTTTTCTTTTTGATAGAGAGTTAGATAGATAGATGAAAAGAAAGTAAAAGGGTTAGTTGCTCAGTCGTGTCCAACTCTTTGCAATTGCATAGATGGTAGCCCATCAGGCTCCTCTGCCCATGGATTTCTCCAGGCAAGAACACAGGGGTGGGTTGCCATTTCCTTCTCCAGGGTATTGTGGTTTTGTTTTTTTTAAAAATATTTATCTTTCAGAGATACATACTGGAGGAATCCTAATATTTTATAGGTACATAGTAAAATATTCATAAAATATATATATTTCAGCTTTGATTTGCTTCAAAGTCAGAGAGGAGAAGTGTATGGGAATATAAATAAAACAAGATTGGCCAAGATTTGATCAATATTGAAGTTGGATGATGAACACATTAAATGTTTAGGATACTATTCTGACCATTTTATCGTAAAAATGTTTCATAATAACATTTTAAAAGGAAGAATATTATAAAGTGTGTCAGGTACACAAAGATGTAATAAAAAATAATCTGGTAAACACTGTCCAGCTGAAGAATTAAAACATAGAAATGTAGTTGAAAAAATTATAAATCAACTCTTTTACTTCAATTATCTGGACATATTTGTGGTGTCTCATTGGGAGGGTAGTGGCTAGTGTTGACTCATTAGAAATTGGTAAGACTTCAGATGATTACTCCAGCTAGATAGAGAAGATCTGGTTTCAGGCCTTAAGGCAATGTGGTACCTGCCCTGGAGCTAACTCAGGCCTGAGAATCCAAAACCCTGGATCAAAATCCCTGCTCTAACTATAGCTGTGTGACCTTCCATCAAGTTCCAAACTTTCTGACTCCCATTTCCTCACATATAAAAATTATGTTTAGTAATACTAACCTTGAAGGATTACAGTCAATGTCTATAAGTCACATAGTTGGCACTGGCCAAACAGTAGCTATTTTATTTGATGTTTCGAAAGAAGACATTTGGACATTTCTCAACTGAAATATATGAGCATCCCTGAATAAGCAGTAAATAAATAGTTTACACCTAGTTGATAAAATAAAGTCCAGTTTGCTACTAATCAAAGGAAAAGAGATTATCACTTTGAAAAAGTTTTAATAGCACCCAGGAGCAGGGAGGCCAAAGTTAGGTTATTTATGAGTCTGGGGACTCTTGAGTTAAGGTAGATCTTTCAATGCAATATAAGGGAGTACTTAATATGAATTGGGCAACATTTGTTATGTTATGGTTGAATATTGGTATACACAGATTTGGGAAGATTTCAAAAGGAGTCAAGGAGTAAATCATCTTTTGAAGATATTTATTGCCCTGAGATGGAGAGGAAAATGGCAACCCTCTCCAGTATTCTTGCCTGGGAAATCCCATCCCTGGCAGGCTGCAGACCATGGGGTTGCAAAAGTGTCAGACATGACTGAGTGACTAAATGACAACAAATTGCCCTGAGGAAGGGGTGATGAATGGAGAAAGAATAAATGGATTTGAGGGAAGTTCTTGAAATGAACAACAACATTACCTGCCACTTCAGCTTTCTGAGTCAGAGTTTCCTAAAAAAGTTAAGTTAAATTAAGGCTGTCAAATACTAACTTGTGTTAATGTAAACAGTAGACTGAATAGGTATAGGTGATCTTTGCTCTTGGTTATATAGAGGCTCTAAGAAATATTTTTTGTCATTTGCAGTTTTATTTTTTTGACCCTAACAGATGCAGGGATTATATGATGTAATAATGCATTAAAAAAAATAACTTCCTTTATGCTTATACTTGCAACTCATACATTTTCTATTGCTTTTTGTCCCTCATTTGAATGTTTCTGATTGTCCTTAAAATACTCTTGTAGCTTAATGCCAGTGGTCCTTAACCTTGCCTGCACATTAGGATCACCTGGGGATATTTTGAAAGTCCCAAAGCCCAGGTCCATCTCAGGCCAATTAAATCTGGAGTGCAGTCTGGGTGTTAGTAAACCTAAACTCCCCCAGTGATTTCAATGAACATCTAAGGTTGAGAAAGAATGCTTGCCACCTAGCTGGAGAAATAAAACCTTGGCCGGGGAATTATAAGACTCTTACTAGACCCTGACACTGACTACTGACCACTGAAGGTTGGAGCATCACTCTGATGCCCTTGGTTGTGGTGGTGGTTTAGTCACTAAGTCGTGTCTGACTCTTGTGAGGCCATGGACTGTAGCCTTCCAGGCTCCTCTGTCCATGGGATTCTCCTGACAAGAATACTGTAATGGGTTGCCATTTCCTTCTCCAGGGGATCTTCCCAACCCAGGAATCAAATCCAGGTCCCTTGCATTACAGGCAGATTCTTTGAGCTTTCTTTCACTTTCAATTTCTTTGACTTTCACTTCACTTTCTTTGACTTTGACTTTCACTTTCTGAGCTACAAGGGAATCCCTTTCATGCTCTTTAACTTTAGTATAAATATTAATAATGACAGAGGTGCTATGGACAAACATCCTGCCCTTTAAAATATGACTTCAAATTGCATCAAATTTCTCAGGGACTTAAAGTTCATGGCAATCTTCCTGTTTGAGGATCCATTCCACCAACTTCCTTTTCTTTACTGTCTTATCATAGTGGTCTTCCTATATTCTACTCTAGTATTAACCCAAACAGGGAATCACTCCATTTCTTTGATTTGCACCTGTACCCCACCATCCTAGCCCCTCCCCACTCCACATACATGCTCATGTCAAACTCCTGCAAGGGTAGCTGACATGGCTGGAGACTGGAAAGACAGAAGAGGTTTTTCATTGCAGAAACATGAAAAGCTTAATATGGAATATCAGATATGGATGGTCTGAGAAGTCGTTTGGCCACTTTGCATCCTGTACAGTTACCACCCCCATCTGCCTTTCTTCTCCCACTCTCCTTATTCTTTGCTCTTCTCGCAAGGCAAAATAAAAATTCTTACCATTGTCTTACACAGAGCATTCTAATTATTTCCAGCCTAGTCCCCATTCTCAGCTTTGGAATCCCCTTCGTGTATCCAAGGACTCCTTACTGTCTTCTGATAAACAAGGAAATATCTTTTCCAGGCAGTACCTCCCCGCACCTCCATCCAAAATCCTTTAAGGAAAACAAAGTGCTAAGGAAATCTTACTATCACTCTCTGTGGAATTACGATAGTCCCTTCCCAGCTCCTTAAACCACAAGGGCTTCCCTTGTAGCTCAGCTGGTAAAGAATCTGCCTGTAATGTGGGAGACCTGGGTTCGATCCCTGGATTGGGAAGATACCCTGGAGAAGGGAAAGGCTACCCACTCCAGTATTCTTGCCTGGAGAATCCCCATGGACTGAGGAGCCTGGTGAGAAGTAGTATTCTGGCCTGGAGAATTCCATGGACTGTACATACTCCATGGGGTCGCAGAGTCAGACATGACTGAGTGACTTTCACTTTCACTTTCCTAACTCCTTAGAATACATAAACAGTTAAATTAGTTTAGATTTTAAATAAAAACTTTTTTGCTACAATAATTTAGCTCCTTAATTCAGCCAGTATTTATCCATACCATAGTAGGTAGTAAGAGATATGTAAAGTAAATGGATGGCAAATTTTCCTGGAAGAATTAGTTTAGTTAAGGATGTAAGACAGACTTGTAAGACATAGCTAAAGTATATGTACCGCAGGAGATTGATTATAAGTCTCATGAACTTAACTTCTAAAAAATTATTTCAGTTCATTGGCCTTTACGTTTTGAGATCCATGTACTCAAATACTATATTGTTTGCAAAGAACCAGGCTTTTTCTCAATCCCATTTACATGGTCAAACCACAAGTTGTGTACTTATTTGAATTTTGGTTAAATTTTCTCTGACTTTACTGGTCAGAAACACAGATCAGTACAGCTCAAAGAATGAATAGAGAGCTTCCATTTCCAAAGTAGGTACCTAAATCAACATTTCTTCTATATACAATCAAAATTCTTGTCTAAAATATATTATCATCTTAAATCTATCAATGAACTTTCAAGAAAGGAAGGAACTCAGCCCAGTAACTGAGAGAGAAAGATTGACATCTGGAATTCTAGGCCTAGTAAAAATATACTTCAGAAATGGAGACTAAATCAAGACATTTTTCAGACACACAAAATAGCAGACTCTCCAATGGCAATACTAAAGGATATTCTTTGAGCATTAAGAAAATGCTCCCAAATAAAACAGAGGATGAGATGATTGGATGGCATCATCGACTCAATGGACATGAGTTTAAGTAAACTCCGCGAGTTGGCAATGGACAGGGAGGCCTGGCGTGCTGCAGTCCATGGGGTCGCAAAGAGTCAGACTGAATGACTGAACTGAACTGAAAACATCTGAGATTTGAGAAGGAAGGAAGAACACAGAAAGTGGTAAATATGTAAGCGAATAGAAATAAGTGTCGGCTGCATAAAACAGTGAATAATGTCAAGCCAGTCTCACTCAAGCTGCTGCTGCTGTGGCTAAGTGGCTTCAGCCGTGTCCGACTCTGTGCAACCCCATGGACTGCAGCCTACCAGACTCCTCCGTCCATGGGATTTTCCAGGCAAGAGTACTGGAGTGGGTTGCCATTGCCTTCTCAGATCTCACTCAAGAACATAGCATAAATCCTACAGAAAACCTTGGAAAACCAAACCAGTAGTGCCTTCAAAGCAAAACACCTAAGGACCAAGTTGGGTTTATTTCAGGAAAGCAAGTTTGGTTTCACATTTGAAAAATTAGCATACAAACTGACTGACTAAAAGAAAGGGTGCATGACCATCTCAGTAGATACCAAAATGTATTTACTAAAATCCAATATTCATTTCATGATCTAAATTCTACAAAAGAGAAACATTTCTTAGGCAAACTGGCAATAGAAGGTAACTTCTTTAACCTGGTAAAAGATATCTACAAAAACTAATAATAAATATCTTATTTAGTAATAGATGTTAAAGTTTTCTTTAAGATCAGGGAAAAACCAAGAATGTCTGTTATCACCCCTTTTATTCAAACTTGTACTGTATACATGAGCCAACACAATAAGACAAGGAAAAGAAACAGAAATTATCAAAATGATCATAATTTGCAACTGATATATATGATTATGAACATAGAAACTCACCCCTAAATGTACAGGTTAATTAGTAGAATTAATGAGCGGTTTGGCAAGGTTTCTAAATAAAAATCAATATAGAAAAACTACATTCCTAAATACCAGCCAAAAATTATGGGTACAAAAGAGCACTATATACTTACTGCTGCAAATAAACAGTCTACAGCTACACACAGCCTCGAGGGTGAAGCTCACAAATGTTAACAGTGAGTATAGGAAACAAGCTGCAAAGGAATGCATACTGTACTCCCATTTATATAAAGTTCAAAACCAAGAAGAGTTAAACAATTTATGGCTGAAGAATACACACATAAATGGTAACACAATAAAGAAAAACAAGAAAAAGGTTATCACAAAAATGAGGGTATTGATTATCCCAGTGAGAAGGCAGAGAATGTACAATAAGAACTGAGGTGGTCCCAGCAGTGTTATTTTTTTGACTTGGTTGACCTTATTTCTAGTTTTTCATTATTAAAAATGTACATAGGACATATTTCACTTTTTTTTTTTTTTTAGAATTCAAAGAGGGAATGGGGATAAGGAAGAAATATCAGTCAATGTCAAATGTCTACATAAGGAAATGGTGGCTGTTTCATCTACATTTTGTTTTTATTTTGTTTTTCTGGTTACATTTCTGAGTTTTCCAGCACTTGATCATGAAAACAAATCTTGCTGTCTGGCATGAAGTTGGTAATATCTTCAGAGATAATCTACTCTTATTTGGCCAGAGCTTTAGCAATTGCCATTATGATGTTTACATCCAAATCTTTTATTTTCATTGCTTCCTATAACATGTGTGTAGGGCTTCCCTGGTGGCTCAGTGGTTAAGAACCCACCCGCCAATGCAGGAAAGGTGGGTTCAATCCCTGAAACAGGAAGATACCCTGGAGAAGAAAAATGGTGACCCACTCTAGTAGTCTTGCCTTGGAAATTCTATGGACAGAGGAGCCTGGTGGGCTACAGTCCATGGGGTTGCAAAGAGTCAGACATGACTGAGTGACTAAACAACCACCACCCACGTGTCAGTTCCTTTGGGACATTGCCTTCTAGTATTTCTACTTGAATGATCTATTGTCACTTAAAATCACAGGTCTGGTTTGAGAACTTGTGTTGAGTTTGTGAGCATTCTTCCTAGTATACTCTCTAGGTAAATTCATTCATTGTCTTGATTTTTATACTACTTATATACATGCAATGTCTCTTATACATCTTATTTCAACCTGAAGTCTCTTTTCTGAGTTCTAGGTTCATATATTCAGTTGACTACTTGATATCTCAATCTGGCTGTTTCACTGGTTTCTCAAGCCAGCATATTGAATATGCGATTTTTCATAACTAGAGGCATGAAAATCATAAGCAATGCTTGGAAAATGGCAAATAGTTTTGTTTTGCTGGTCTTAGTGTGGGGAACTGCACAGGGATGTAGAAAATGTAACTAGTTCAGGAAAGGAATTTGGAAATAGGAGTCCAAAGTAAGAAAATATAAACACATATTCAACACTGGCAAACAACTAATGACTTTCACTTTTTTATCTCACCTGGCTAAGAAAAATTCAAAAAATAATGATGAAAACAATATTCATGGCATTCTATATAAATACAATAAATTTCATATTTAATAAGTATATTCATATGGGATGGGAGAGGAACGGGGTAGGGGAAGAATGGATTGGGAATTTGGGATTAGAGATGCAAACTATTATATATAGAATGGATAAACAACAAAGTCCTATTGTATAGCACAGGGAATTGTATTCAATATCTTATGATAAATCATAATGGAAAAGAATATGAAAAAGAATGTATGTACATACGTATAACTGAATCACTTTGTTGTACAACAGAAATTAACACATTATAAGTCAACTATACTTCAATAATTTCTTTTAAAGTAAAAAAATGTAATTAGGATAATAGTTTGGGGACATATAATACTTAAGAGTTTTGCTTAAGAGTTTGGACTTTGTGCATAATGGGTAGTCACAGAGGGATTTTTATTTTCTGTTAGTTCATGCAATAAATAGTAATTGATGATCTGGTATGCACTAGACACTGTGTTTGGCACTGGGGGATACATCTGTATATAAGTCAGAGTTATTCAAGATTCTTGAGAGTGTTAGGAGGTAGAATGCATTGGAATTGGTGTCAAGTTAGAACAAATGGGATGAGAAGCATGGCTAGGCAAAAGGACTGAGGATGGCACCAAGTTATCTTCTGGCTTGGGATATTGAGGGAATGGAGTGCCTTTACCTGTGGAAGGTGATATAGAAAAAGAGGAAAGGTGGGTGGCTGGGGATACCTGTCTTATCTTAGACCCTGAACCTGAGATGACTCTGGGACTTCTGGTAAGGAGGTTGAATAGCTAATTAGACATGTGGGTTTGTGTTGTAGGAAAGCAACTGAAGATGGAGGTATTGGTTTGGGATTCCATCCATAGGAAGTTAGCTGAGCATGATGGGTGGAAGTGGGTGGTGGGAGATTGCCAAGGAGCAAGAAAGTGATAACTCACATCACATGCAAGAAAAAATGTGGCACTGGCAAGCCAGCTAGTCCCAGTGTTGCCACAACTAGTTATGTAGACTTGACTTACCTTCCCCAGTTTCTGTGAGTCTGCCTCCTACTGTCTTGTTACCTCTTCAGGGATGGAGAAAGCCAAAACTACACGTAAATAGAAGAGTCACAGGATAGTCAAATTGGTTTAAAGCCTTCTGAAAACTCTGCCTGCCATCTCACCCAGAATTGGTTGAGTCACACACACTCCCTCCCTGTAAGCATGGGGTGCCACACTCCATGGCAGGTTGCAAACACTGTACTGGATAAAAGGTACATGTTTGTTGTTAGGACCATTATTAATACCATTATTACAAATAAAACTAACAGCTCTTGGTTTTAGGGGGTTGAGTTATATCCTCCTCTAGTAGATATGTTGGAGTCATAATTCCCACAGTACCTCACAATGGGACCTTATTTGAAGATTGGGTCTTTATTGAAAAATCAAGTTAACATGAAGTCACTAGGATAGATCCTAATTCAATATGACTTGCAGCATTTGAAAAGAAAGAAATTCGGACATAGAGACCGATATGCACTTGTGGAGAATGGAGTTGAAGGGAGCAATTAGGGTGATGTGTCTGCAAGCCAAGGAAAGCCAAGGCTTGCCAGCAAATACCAGCAGCTGCAGGAAAGGCAGGGGACAGGCTCCCCCTCACAGCCTCAGAAGGAACCAGCCCTGCTGACTCCTTCCAGAACTCCACAACTGTAAGACAACGTACTTCTGTTGTTGAAGCCACCCAGCTTGGGCTACTTTGTCATAGAAGCCTCAGAAAACCAACACATGGTTGCGTACTGCTCAATTTTTTTTATCAAATACTTTTTTTGCTTATTCTCTTTGAATCCTTGCAGTCTCCTGTGGAAGCCATTATTAGCAATCTCCTTTCTGGGAGAGGAAACTAAATCTGTTTAATGGAAAGAAGCATAAAATTTTTAATGGAAAGTTAGGACATTTTACCCATGGGGCACAGCATTATGTGAATGGTACTGAGTTGGTCAAAAAGTTCTTTTGGGTTTCTCCAGAACATCATCTGGGAAAATCCCAACAAACTTTTTTGCCAACCCAATAAATAGTGGAGTATGTTGCTAAAGCACATTGTAGGTTTGACTTCCAGCTCTGGTGGCTGAGGCTGTGTGGTCCTGAGTAAGGTCATTAACCAATTCTGCACCTTGGTACCAAAGAGAAAATAATAACATTTAAAGTAATAAGGGTTTCCCAGGTAGCTCAGTGGTAAAGAATACACCCACCAATGGGGGAGACGTGGGTTTGAACCCTGGGTTGGGAAGCTCCCTTGGAGAAAGAAATGGCAACGTATTCCAGTTCTTGCTTGGCAAATCCCATGGACAGAGGAGCCTGGTGGGCTACAGTCCATGAGGTCACAAAGGGTTGGACATGACTGAGCAGGCATGCAACTCAAGGTAATACCTAAGGTTCCCATGAGGATAAAATGAGCTAATTCTTGTGAAATGTTTCATGTGGTACCTGCTATATTAATAGGTGCTCAACAAATTGTAGCTATTTTAAAATAATTATTCATGGGAAATTGCAGGGAGTGAAGAAGCCCTTCAGTAATTATGAGGGTCATGGATTCATAGACGCCTCTCATAAATGTACTGTGTGAAAGACCTGTACTAAATGCATTATGTATATTTAATGGTCTCTAGGATTCATGTCAACTGCTCCTTATTCCACAGGCAAACCCAGCTAGGTGGTGATTCTGCCCCAGGGCCCATTCAGTCATCAATGGGAGATTTTCTCTCTCTGGGTTGAGTCCATCGTAACCTTCCAGCAACACTTCGTGGTAGGAATAAGTATTCAGGCCATCACATTAGAAATCAGTCAGGACAGAAAGGAAAAGGATTGGAAGTTATATGCAGCTGGGAATCAATCGGTTAAAAGGTCAAAAAGTAAAGCTCAGTTGTTGATATAGATGGATCCTACATGCTTTGAACTTTAAAATCATTGCATAAGCTTTCACTATAAGGAAGTTTACTATGAAGGGATTTCACCACACAAATAACAAGTACTGGAACTCAATCACCATCCTGAATTTTAAAAATGCAATTAAAAGTGGTGCAGACCCACAGAGCCTTGCCAAGCCCTGCTTTAAATAACAGTTTAGAGAATCACAATCTTCAATTACTTTTGGCAATGTCTTGGTTTTTCATGAGGCATTATAGGTTATTAAATGTCGTAGCTATTTAGCTTGCTAATGAATAGTTTATCCTACATTCAATTAGGCTGGTTTTCCCTCCTTTTTTTTCTTTCTGTCTCTTTTTTTTGTTTGTTTTCAGCCCACTCAAAGAATTGATGATAATTAAGGGAAAGCTGTCAGGAGGCCAGGTATTTCATCCAAAATTTCTTATGATTCTAGGGCTACCTAGTGTAGAAATCTGGTTTCATCTTGTAAACTTAATATCCATCTTCCACATCAGCAGTGGCTACCATAATGATTATAATAGTAAAAATAATTGAAGTTGTATGCTCTGTGTAGCATCTTTCAAATCACTGTCAATGTTTCACATTTTTCTCTTAATATTTTTGTGTAGTAGACAAGGAGCAGATTTATTATTCCTTTTAAAGTCAATGAGGCAGAGGAGGTTAAATGAATATTCTCAGATTAGAAACTTCATCATGAATAAAGCAGAAAAAAGCATGAACAGGTAATATAGTGTTCATCCATCAAGCTGTCCAGTTCCCTGGTCTGTCTGTCTTTCTTGTGATCGAAGAATTGAGATCAGGGGATGCTAATGGTATTTCCCTATATTTCTAATCTCCATATTATTGAGGTCTGATCTGTTGGGTAGGCAGTCCCTTCCTGATCTGCAGTGGTGCTTATTTATTTCATAGCCCCACTTCAGGGAGATTATGGCCCCCCGAATTATTGACATTCACAGAGGAGGTCAGAGTTGGACAAAGATCCATGTGCCATTCAACATAAGTGTACTTGTGAAATTTATTTCAGGAAAGGCAAACTTAAGCTCATTGATAGCAAAACACCTAAACTTAAGGAAAAGAGGTCAATTTAAAAGGTCTTAAATATTTAGTACCTCATCCTGCAGCTCTAAAGGGAGACCGAACTTTAGAGTTCCAATCCACACCCAAGCCAACTAATTTTTTAATCTAGTCAGCCTATGCTCTGTCCTAAGCACTAAGGTTAAGTGTTGGGGAGAGAGAAAGATGAGTAAGATATAGGCCACACCTTGGCAGAGACGTGTCAAGGATTTGTCCCAACCCCACACTGACCGGGGCCAAGTATCTTATATGTATGAGAGCTCAGTCACTATAAGAGCAAATATTGTTATGTTAAAAGTTTTTAGAGTAGGGCTATCTTGTAATAATATTGATGCCATAATGTAATAATTTTTTGTGTATTTAACATGGTTCAGGATCTATGCAAATATTTTACTGCATTATCTCCTTTAACATACATAACAATTTAGGTCAGTACATACAATTTAATTCATACAACAGTAAGTAGTAAGTACTGTTTTGTTTTTTATTTTTTAACTAAAGTATAATGAATTTCCATTGTTAAATTAACTTCATGTGTATAACATAGTGATTCAGTATTTTTACAGATTCAGTTCAGTTCAGTTCAGTTGCTCAGTCGTGTCCGACTCTTTGTGACCCCATGAATCGCAGCACGCCAGGCCTCCCTGTCCATCACCAACTCCCAGAGTTTTTACTCAAACTCATGCCCCTCGAGTTGGTGATGCCATCCAACCATCTCATCCTCTGTCGTCCCCTTCTCCTCCTGCCCCAATCCCTCCCAGCATCAGGGTCTTTTCCAATGAGTCAACTCTTCGCATGAGATGGCCAAAGTACTGGAGTTTCAGCTTCAGCATCAGTCCTTCCAGTGAACACCCAGAACTGATCTCCTTTAGGATGGACTGGTTGGATCTCCTTGCAGTCCAAGAGACCCTCAAGAGTCTTCTCCAACACCACAGTTCAAAAGCATCAATTCTTCAGCGCTCAGCTTTCTTCACAGTCCAACTCTCACATCCATACATGACCACTGGAAACTCCATTAAAAGTTATTACAAGAAAAAAAAAAGAGCAACTTATCATTGCCACTGTAAGGAACAGATCTAGAGAAAGAGGCCCAGCTGGTGAGCCAGGGCCCTGAGCTTTCTCTGCAGAGGGCTTTTGAGGAATGACTCAAGGCTCCTACTTGTCTAAACTATCCCTTCTTCCTCCAGCTCCCACCCCAGAGCTCTTTTCCTCCCATCCCCGCACTCACCTCCTGACTAAACCGGTCCCAATGTTGGCTTCTTTGGGCAGAAGGGACAATGTGACTGTCTGAAACCGGGGCCAGCAGGCTGCGCTATGGGGGCCCCCTTGCTTCCGATGCTGCGTCTGTGCCTCTGTCATTCCCACTGTGTGTCCCCAGCTCTGGGGTTGGAGCTGCCCGTTCTGACAGACCCTCAGGCGTTCTTCCTTCTGGTATCTGACAAGCCACTAATCGTCAGAATCAGAGTCCAGTTGGTAAACCTCAGCCCCTTCTGGGTCCTGGCATGCTTCCACTCCTCTGATGACCCCTCATCCTGATCTGAAGCTCAGAGCGGCTCCCTCCCATGTCTGGTCTGACTCAAGCATAGCTAATAATTATTAAGCACTGACTATATACCCAGTGCTCTTTCAAAGCACAATGCAAGTTTATTTGATCCTCACGATAAACCTGTAAAGTAGATATTATTATTATTTATTATTATCATCAGGCTTCCCTCGTGGCTCAGATGGTAAAGAATCCACCTGCAATGTGGGAGACCTAGGTTCAATCCCTGGGTTGGGAAGATCCCCTGGAGGAGGGCATGGCAACCCATTCCAATATGCTTGCCTGGAGAATCCCCGTGGACAGAGGAGCCTGGTGGGCTACAGTCCATGGGATTTCGAAGAGTTGGACATGACTGAGTGGCTAAGCACAGCCCACTGTTATCACCATCCACTTTTAATGAAGGAAACTTCAGCACAGAGAGATTAAATCATTTCCAAAACTGTCAGCCCCAGAACCTTCAGCAGCCTATGTTGAAGTTTCTTTAAGAAAAATAGCTCCATGGTGATTGATTAGAACCCTCATGGCCATAACTCCAGAATGCTAACTGGTCCCCATCCTGCCAACACTTCTTTTCCTTAAAACCTCAAGTTCCTAATATGATGGAAAAAGAAAATCTGATTGTAGGTATGCCCTGGCTCTCCACTTTTAGGCAATCCCATTCTCTACCCTCCCCCTTCCTCGGGGGGTCCTGTTGCCACCACTTTCCCTAATTTTCTGCTGCCCCAGGCCTTCAGCTGTTCATATGATCACTAGTGGCTCAGCCCCCCTCATAAGGTTTCCAAACAGAGGCCTGGCTCACCAGATCGTAAAGGTTAGACCACATATTCCAGAGGGCCGTGTCAGATGAGGAATTCTATTAGAAAGCTTTGCATCTGGAGTTTTCTAATGGTGCCTTCAGGCAAAAAAAATTAAAATTAAGCCAACAACCCCTCCCTCCACTCCTCTCCCTACCCCCCCCACCCCCCCACCATTCCTGCTTTCCCCACAGCAAGATTTCTGACTTGGTTAAATCAAATTCATTAATAAGCAAGGGGGACAAGCACTCCAGGCAGTTTACCCTTCAAAATGTAAACTGTTAAAACATTTTGTGGTTACAAGCATTATGAAAAAGAACGCATTTTCTCTCATGTTTTGTGATATCTCATAATCAAAGATTTTCTGATACATGCAGGGAACACTATGGAGATGGTCACATGTAAGGTCATTTCACTTTCAGCATTCTTTACAGTAATGATAACATGCATGAAAGTTTAAAACCAACAGCTACAATTTACCTGGTCTTCCTCTGCTGTCGGCCACTGTTATTTTTCCCCCTGAAAATATTCTCAGGGGTGTGTACGAGCCATCTCTGTTTCTCTTACAGATCCCGAATGCCCTTGCGTGTGTGTACCCAGTTTGTTCAGCTTTCTCCTCCCTCCATTTTTCCCTCCCTTCCTCCCTGCCCCTCCTCTCTCTCACACATACACACACGCACAGACACACAAACCCTGTTCCCTGGTATGGGGCTGAAGTTACAGAGAAAGAACCCAAGAAAAAAAAAGTGGTTTTAAGGTCCCTATAAAGTCACGGCTGGTTGGGGCCTGAGTGGTTGGGGCTTGGGAGGGGAGGGGACAGAGGGGACTTCTTTGCAGGGGGTTCCCAACCTGTCTTTGTCTGAAAACTGGGCACTGGGCCAGTTCCAACCCAGCGGATTGCCTGGCCTCCAGCCCAGTGATGGATCTGACTGTCATTTCCCTACCCCCGGTGAGGGAGGAGGCAAGCTAAGAAGAGGGGTGAGGAGGAGGAAAGCAGAGCTGAGTCTGGGAAAAAGGTAGGAGGGGCGACACTGGAGGAAGGACTCAGCTGGGGAGGTGGAGGCCTCCCCCAGTCCCAGGGCCTCTTGTCAGTCCCCGCTCCCCTGTTAGAATCCATTATGAAAAATCAGGGGAAGTAACGACTCCATCAGAAAGAGCGTCTTGTGTTCTGGCAGTGAGAGGAAAGGCAGGAAGGCTGTTGCTCCATCACTTCTAACAGTGAGACAACGCAGGTTAGAATCTTATTTTCTTATTTAAAAGTCTTATTTTTAAGAACTTCCTGAAAAGGGAGGCCTGCCTTCTTCTTCTTTGGGAATAAAACCTATAGCTAAATGCTCCTCACCAGCAAGAAATTCTTCTTTACACACAACTTAAATCAAAAGACCAACCCCTCTGTATTTAAAATATGTTGCCAGGGCAGGGAAATGAGGTTCATGGCATTTAGAAGCTGACAAAAAGGACAGCTTCGGTGATAAGGAAAACAGTATAGTTATAAGGATGCTTCTATTTTGATTGATTTCTTCCCTTCAAAATCTTTACACCTGGGTACTCTTTGTGAGGGCTTCCCAGATGCCTCAGTGGTAGAGAATCAGCTTGTCAATGCAGGAGATGCGGGTTCAATCCCTGGGTTGGGAAGTTTCTCTGGAGTAGGAAATGGCAACCCACTCCAGTATTCTGGCCTGGAAAATCCCATGGACAGAGGAGCCTGGCAGGCTACAATCCATGAGGTCATGAATAGTTGGACATGACTTAGTGACTATGCACAGATTGTGACTGTATTTCTCTATATTAAATGTATGTTTGCATTCGAAGTGTGAACAATATGACAACTCCTCTAGACCAATTCCCCTCACCTTACTGATGAGGAAATAGAGATCCAGAGAGGTCCAGTCACTGGCCCAAGGTCACACAGGTAGGAGGACTGGAGGAAGGACATGAGACAAAGCAGGCTCACTCACTCTCGCTCTTTCACTCTGGTTCTCCACCAAGTGGTACCACGCCTTCCCTGGCTTTCTCTACTTCAGTCTAATTTTAGCTAACTTTAAGCAACATACATGTGTGGTGTGTTTGCGTGTTCCTTTTCATGACATCACCTTATATATTCTATCTTGTTATTTATCTGTCATTCACCTGTAACTGTCTCACTAAACAGAACTGCATGAAATAGTGATACATGTCTCTCTGATTCTCTCTTGAATCTTTAATATTCAGAAAAATGACTGAACTATAGCTGGTCCCCAATCAAAGTGTGTGGGAGATATGTTAGTGGGAGGGTGATAATAACATGCGTGCTGACACAGTAAAGTCATCAATAAATTACAAAGAAGTTGAAAAGGCAATCAGAAGCCATGTTTTGATTCCATCAATTTACCCCTTTGAGGTGGGTTGTACATATTGGTGTTTACAGAAGAAATCTGAATGTATATCTCTAACAAGGCAGTGCTGGTCAGGAGGAAAGCCTGGTAGTTGTACAAAAGCCCACCCCACTTTAACAGGTGGGAACATTCTGGAGTCTACCACAAGACGACTGACATTGCTAACTAAGAGGAAGCCCATATACACACCAAAGAGAAGCTCTGTGTGGTGAACCCCATTCAGAGGCTGGACCTCGCTCCTGTGTTCAGAAATGTTGTTCTGTAGTCATATCTGTCTTCACATCCGCACCCTCCCAGACTTCCCCAAGCTGCTTTTCCACTAGTACTGTGGCTGGAAGTCAAGAATGCTGTTCACCCAAGACTGTCAAATCTGACTTGCAGGCATCTGGCCCAGTGCTCTTCCTGGTGCTTCTGTAGCAGGCAGGGTTGTTGACCAGTTCTAGCCAATGAGCTTTGAGAAGAGCTTTTCGTTGCTGGTTCCAGACACTGCAGAGCTCTTCCCATGTGTAAAACAGTGAGGGGTGTTCCTGGAAGAAGTTCTTCCTTTAGGCTGAGTCTCTGAGTCAGGAGACATAGAGCAATGAACATGGAACACCAGCAACAGAAAAACCTTCTTTATTCTAAGCCACTAAGATTTGGGTTTTGTTACCATAGCATAACCTAGCCTGACAGATATAATGTGTGAGGTAATCTGAGGGTGGTAATGACTGTGACATCATAGTATTGCATCCTTTGAAGGGAAAGTTATTCCCTTTTCACATTCTTCCCAGCTATTCAGATGAGTTGAGGAAAAGATTGGATTAGAGGCTATTATGTTTTAACAGCTTTCCTACTATTGCCCACCTTCCTTTTGAACTGAGAGCTGAGCTTGGGCTCAGAATATTTGGCCAGAATTTAATTCTATTTTGTTTTCATAGATTATTTTATAATGGCCTCTGGGGAACATGCTCCTGTTCGGTTTGTTTTTTTTTTCCTTAATTTATGGAATGTTACAAAATTTCCTTTGAGAATATATTTATTTAAACAAAAGAACTACCATCTCTACAGTGTTTACTATGTGACAGGTCAACTTTAAGTTTTAGACATGTCATTACCTATTCCATCATCGGAAGAATTTTATGAAGTAGGTACCATAATATCTCCACTTTGCAGATGAAAAAACCGAGGCATATAGGCTAAGAAGCAACCCAAGTTCCCCCATTTAATAAGTGACAGAGCCACAGTTCAGTTCAGTTGCTCAGTCGTGTCCGTCTCTTTGCTACCCCATGGACTGCAGCACACCAGGCTTCCCTTTCCATCACCAACTCCTGGAACTTGCTCAAACTCATGTCCATCGAGTCAGTGATGCCATCCAACCATCTCATCCTTTGTTGTCCCCTTCTCCTCTTGCCTTTAGTCTTTCCCAGCATCAGGGTCTTTTCTAATGAGTCAGTTCTTTGCATCAGGTGGCCAAAGTATTGGAGCTTCAGCTTTAGCATCAGCCCTTCCAAAGAATATTCAGGACTGATTTCCTTCAGGATTGATGGTTTGATCTCTTTGCAGTCCAAGGGACTCTCAAGAGTCTTCTCCAACACCACAGTTCAAAAGCATCAATTCTTCAATGCTCAGCCTTCTTCATAGTCCAACTCTCACGTCCATACATGACTACTGGAAAACCATAACTTTGACTAGATGGACCTTTGTTGGCAAAGTAATGTCTCTGCTTTTTAATATGCTGTCTAGGTTTGTCATAGCTATTCTTCCAAGGAGCATGCGTCTTTTGATTTCATGGCTCCAGTCACCATCTGCAGTGATTTTGGAGCAAAAGAAAATAAAGTCTGTCACTGTTTCCACTGTTTCCCCATCTATTTCCCATGAAGTGATGGGACCAGATGCCATGATTTTAGTTTTTTGAATGTTGAGTTTTAAGTCAGCTTTTTCACTCTGCTCTTTCACTTTCATCAAGAGGCTCTTTAGTTCCTCCTCACTTTTTGCCATAAGGGTGGTGTTATCTGCATATCTGAGGTTATTGATATTTCTCCCAGCAATCTTGATTCCAGCTTGTGCTTCATCCAGCCTGGCATTTCCCTTGATGTACTCTGCATATAAGTTAAATAAGCAGGGTGACAATATACAACCATGACGTACTCCTTTCCCAATTTGGAACCAGTCCATTGTCCCGTGTCCTTTTCTAACTGTTGCTTCTTGACCTGCATGCAGACTTTAGAAAATCTGTTTCCACAATTTGTACTCTTGACAGTTGATTTAAATTAAAACAAAAACAAAATCAGAGATGTCCCTTTTGTTCTGTTGGTATGTACCCATAGCAAAGAGTCTGAGGGTGGAACATGAAAGATGGTGTTTCAGGAACCTCCTTTTGGCCTGCAAGGAGACGTGTTCTGCACCCTGCCACAGAGTGACCTTTGACCAGATTCACCCACCTGTATTCCTGTTGAGGCCAGAGAGCATGCCTTGCTTACACAAGGCTCAGGGACTCAGGGCAGTACTTTCGTGACCATGGAAGGAAAATGGACTTGTGAGAGCTTGAAGGAAGACAGAAGGGACTGTGGTCTTCCCAGGTGGCGCTAGTAGTAAAGAACCCGCCTGCCAACTCAGGAGACATAAGAGACTCAGGTTCGATCCCTGGGTTGGGAAGATCCCCTGGAAGAGGGGAGCAACCCACTCCAGTATTCTTGCCTGGAGAATCCCATGGACAGAGGAGCCTGGCAGGCTACAGTCCATAACGTTGCAGAGTTGGACAAAACTGAAAAGACTAGCATGCACAAGTGCAGGTGTTATATAGGTGGTCAGAGGGGAGGGAGGGAGTGACCATTTGTGTCTGAAGCTTTTATCTGCAGAAATACCCTTTTTTCAGAAGCACTGGATTTCTTGGCACCCACTCAACAGATGAATTCAGTTCTTGCCACCCTATATGCAGTGCCAGCTACCCCAGCCATTCTGGGCCTCTCCATTCAGAAGGCTTAAAGGAGACACCCCATAACACTCCAGTGATTAGAAAGAGGATTTTGATGTGTTTTTTCTTATGGTTTTCAACCTTTGGGGAGTATGTTGTCCAGACTACTTTTATTTTTGAAACAAAGAAATTTCTTAAAAATGCCTCCTTGAATCTTATTTAGCATGGAGCTCTCCAGTTTCTTTGAGTGGAAGAAATTAGGAAGCTAATGTTATTAGGAAGCTGGGTTTTTTTTTTTTTTTTTTTTGCATTATTGTGACTTCAAGACCTAAATATTTCAGGAAAAAAAAAAAAACAACTTTAAGGATCAATGGATTTGAAAGAAGGCCTTTCCTTTATCAGAGCGTGCTCACCCTGGCTTCTTCTAATAAGAAGAGCAAGCCTTCCTGACTCACTCAGGTTCTCAGTCCCATTTTGTTCTTGCCATATTTTTTTTTTATATCTCTGCTGCCTAAGCATATGGAAAGAAGGCTTGTGGTGGAGAAACCACAAAAGAGGCTCAGATTCATAAGTCGTTTAATGCAATGTAATTGGTGGTGGCCGTTGAGGGTGGGAAATCTGTATTCATAATTGGTTAAAAGTAGGAAGCATGAGTCAGTAGGCTGGGTTCTCGCAGTCCGATTACTTTGATTATCATTTCCTGACTGTGAGTCCAGTGAGTCTTATATAATACAATTTCGCCCATTAGCCAAGGAGACAAGATTCATTTCACGTTCAATCACTTCGTTATTGTTCCTTTCAATAATTGGAGATTACTGAAACCTCTTTGCTGGTGTTAAGAAAATGTATGTATTTAGGCAATAGATGGCAGTGTTTCCACAAATTTTAATATTGCAATGGCTCTTAAAGGCAGCCTGGTGCTCAGCTCCCCTGTAGCTTGCCGTGATCGTATAGTGGTTAGTACTCTGCGTTGTGGCCGCAGCAACCTCGGTTCGAATCCGAGTCACGGCAGGAGGAGAGAGAACTTTTGGAAGAGAATAGCGCAGGTTGCAAGCTGAAGTCCATCCAATAAAATTTTGCAACCAGACATAGAATAAATAATAAAAATCAATAAAACAGAAACTGCTGCAAAAGATTTTAAACTTTAGAAAGATGACATATGCAGAGTGTCTTTATTAATGCATTAACCCTGTTGCAAGTGTGTTGTGTGTGGGTTTTTTTATTTGTCTTGACGGATAATATGATAAGACTGGAGTGTAGTGGGCATGTAATTATTATTAATTACAACTACTTAAGCTCTGCTTTGAGCAGACTCGTCAAGTCTGCTTGCTTTTGAGCCTTGCCAGGGCTGTACAGTAATAACAACCCTGAATTATTTGGAAAGATATCAGCGGTAGATGTGGAAATCCTGTTTAACCAGGCATGAATTGTTGTTAGGAGGGTTTTTTTTTTTTCAGGATGACAGAGAGAAAATGAACTGTCCCTTATCAGTAATTGCAGGAAACATTTTGTTTCTATGATATGAACTGGCTGTAATTTAACTTTCCTGCCTCATTGGATAATGTAAGGAGCCAGTTGTTGCGCAAAATGAGATTCTCTGAAGTGGGCATTTGGGTCTGATAAAGGGCATATTCTAAGTAGACAATGGGGCTGAAGCAATAAATAATGTCCATATATGGTGAAACTTTTTTAATGACATTTTCCAAAAGACTGGGGTTTGTAATATAAATGGCTAAATGTTGAATTAATGTGAGTAACACAGCTTTAATGGGTCTTTCTCCAGGATTTAAAAACATGAACAATACAGCCTGAAAATGTCAAATGTAAGCATGTTATAATGAAGTTTACTGCTCACTAGAAGGTATTTTTTAAAGCCTTTAGCCTCTGTTTCATGGATGGCCTATCAAAAACTCATGTTTGTTATTTATGTAACACTAAAAAGGATTTCAAATAAACATATATGCTCAGAAGTAGGCACAGATTCTATTTAGTTCTTCCAGAATCAGTGAATTCTTATAAATAATATTCTAGAAAAATTGCAATAAATACCGTCTGTCTCCTCCAAAACAAACAAAAAAGAAAGAGAGCAGTTTCTATTTGATTTTGGACCTAGATTGACCAGGGCTTCCCAGGTGGTGAGAGTGGTAAAGAACCCACCTGCTAATGAAGGAGACATAAGAGATAAGGGTTTGATCCCTGGGTCAGGAAGATCCCCTGGGGGAGGGCATAGCAACCCACTCCAGTATTCTCACCTGGAGAATCCCATGGACAGAGGAGCCTGGCAGGCTACAATGCATATGGTGGTAAAGAGTCAGACACAACTGAAGTGACTTAGCATACACACATAGGTTGATAAGCCTCAGAATGTAATGTTCTAAAAAATGTGTTTATTGTTTCCTCCCAGACTCACTTTCAAAACCATTTTATACTCTGAATCTTTTCTTCCTGTGGTTTATTCTCTTGCCCTGACCCACCCCACCCCTCAGGCCCGTATTTCTCAGGAATTCTGCTCCCCCATCTCCAAAGGGTCAAGCCTGGCCTCTGCTTCATGTCTGAATGAACTTCTCAGCTGGCTGATACTAATAATGCTTTTAAGAAGACTGTTGAATTGCAATTGTTGTTTAATTTAAAACACTTTAAGAAAATAAAAAATAAGCCCAAGTCAAGTCAGGAAGCAACAGTTAGAACTGGACATGGAACAACAGACTGGTTCCCAATAGGAAAAGGAGTACGTCAAGGCTATATATTGTCATCCTGCTTATTTAACTTATATGCAGAGTACATCATGAGAAATGCTGGGCTGGAAGAAGTACAAGCTGGAATCAAGATTGCCGGGAGAAATGTCAATAACCTCAGATATGCAGATGACACCACCCTTATGGCAGAAAGTGAAGAGGAACTAAAAAGCCTCTTGATGAAAGTGAAAGAGGAGAGTGAAAAAGTTGGCTTAAAGCTTAACATTCAGAAAACTAAGATCATGGCATCTGGTCCCATCACCTCATGGGAAATAGATGGGGAGACAGTGGAAACAGTGTCAGACTTTATTTTTTTGGGCTCCAAAAGCGCTGCAGATGGTGATTGCAGCCATGAAATTAAAAGACGCTTACTCCTTGGAAGGAAAGTTATGACCAACCTAGACAGCATATTAAAAAGCAGAGACATTACTTTGCCAACAAAGGTCTGTCTGGTCAAGGCTAAGGTTCTTCCAGTTGTCATGTATGGATGTGAGAGTTGGACTGTGAAGAAAGCTGAGCGCTGAAGAATTGGTGCTTTTGAACTGTGGTGTTGGAGAAGACTCTTGAGAGTCCCTTGGACTGCAAGGAGATCCAACCATCCTAAAGGAGATCAATCGTGGGTGTTCATTGGAAGGACTGACGCTGAAGCTGAAACTCCAGTACTTTGGCCACCTCATGTGACGAGTTGACTCATTGGAAAAGACCCTGATGCTGGGAGGGATTGGGGGCAGGAGAAGAAGGGGACAACAGAGGATGAGATGACTGGATGACATCACCGACTCGATGGACATGAGTTTGAGTAAACTCTGGGAGTTGGTGATGGACAGGGAGGCCTGGCGTGCTGCGATTCATGGGGTCACAAAGAGTCGGACACGACTGAGCAACTGAACTGAACTGACTGAAGGTTATTTGTATTCTGCTAAGAGACTGAAAATGCAATGAATTAATTATTTGAGGAAGGAGACTGTGTCAGCCAGGATTCAGTGGTTGCAAGTGACAGAAACACGACGTGTACTGATTTAAAGAGAGGCATGGATGGAGGCACAGGAACAATGGGGCTTCAGAAACAATAGGAACCAGGCTATTAAAGATGATCAAAACACAGTCTCTCCATCTCATCCCATGTCTGTTTCAGCATGTCATCTTTATTCTCTCAAACTAACTTCTACATGGCAGAAAGTGTGGCAGGTGGCAGCAAAACCTAATCTTTATACTTACAGCATTACTGTCTGCAGGACAGCCCCTGAGTGCTGGTACACAGAAGTCCTGGGGAAAGATCTGATTGGCTTAGTTTGGGTCAGGTGTCCATTACTGGACCAATCAGCTACGTCCACAGGGATAGAGTGATATAGCACAAAAGGTGCCCTTCCCTTGGTCTGAAGGCCAGTCCCAAAGTGAGGAAATTGCCAGCCCTGGAACCACCTCACTATTTTCCCATTGCATTACTTGATTCACCATTTGGTGGCTGTCTAATCCAACAAACTCATGAGTTTAGTTCCCAAACTATTAACATCTCTACTGACTTGTGAAAAAAGAAAAGAAGTTGGGGAGTGGGGAGTGGAAGGTGTCAGACTTTCCGGATTCGCTTTGGAGCTTAGGGACATAGTTGGAGGAACTGCTTGAACGAGAGACCATTTTATGTTTTCTCTCCTCTGTGCCCACCAAAGGGGGACTTCTTGCCCTGGCTGACTGTTTTCCCACCTTGGCCAGGTGTGAGTATGAAGTCTTCTGAGTCTTCTGGCAAAAATCCCCTTGAACTTGGGCAAGCTACCTAAGTACTCAGAGTTAAATAAATGAATGAAGAGGAGGCAGTTCATGCAAGAATTAAAAGAATAATGTACAAACAAATAAAAAACATGTAGTACTGAGGCTTGTAATACAAACTGAGGCATGTAGTAGGGTTGTAACAAATAATATTTATTCTTATTCATTCAAGGTGCCTGGTGCTCTCCTCCTCCATCAGCCTCCATTGGTAGAAACTCTAGAGTGAGATTTCCATTAGGAAACAGGGTCCTGCCATGGTTTCAGAAATTTTAAAAAGTGATAACATAGACTCTGAACCAGGGATAGCACAAGTCAGAATCCACTCAGTGACCAGATAATTATTCAAGTTTACCATCCTGGTTCATTCCTCTTCACATGTTACCATGATTGCAGATGATAAATATCAGGGCTTGCTTTCATCAACAGAGAGTTTGCTGACACTGGGTTTCCTATCTTACTTTCTTGGTCATGTTAAAGTAAATTGAATTCTAGTTCCAAAACCCATATCAAATTGGTTTTCAGAAATGTTAAAGCCTGAGTGATCAGAAGAAACTCTAATTTTTAGTTATATTAATTTCAAGACAATATCTGCTTTTGGTTTTTTAAAAAACATTTTACAAATATCTCAACAGACCCCATTGTTGCTTCCATGCTCACATTGTCTGCATTTTATACCAAAGCCTATACCTGTTGGAGAAAGGCAAGGCAACCCACTCCAGTATTCCTGCCTGGAGAATTGCTTGGACAGAGGAGCCTGGTAGGCTACCAGTCCATAGGATTTTAAAGAGTCGGACACAACTGAAGCAACTTAGCAGGCAGGCATACCTGCTGATATAGAGTGACTCTGATCTAATCTTTCAAAAAATATCTCTCAAAAAATATCTCTCAAAAATGTCAACTATATGACCAGTGCAAGTTTGGTGCATGAAGCAGGGCACTCAAAGCTGGGGCTCTGGGACAACCCAGAGAGAGAGAGGGTGGGGATAGAGGAGGTGGGGGGTTCAGGATGGGGAGATGTGCACCCATGGGTGATTCGTGTCGATGTATGGCAGAAACCACCACAATATTGTAAAGTCATTGGCCTCCAACTTTTTAAAAAATTAACTTAAAAAAATAAAAGTCAGCTATAAAGGATTGCAGGGCAAAGGTAAGCCATTCACAAACTAGAGTCCCTGACAACTTTTTAACTTTATGGATGAAATAGTACACTCTTAACAGAATCCTTGTTTGGATCACATGATTTTGGAAGCTATAGTTTTCACCAATCAATGACAGTGTTATTGCCTCATTATTGTTCAATCCCTAGGTCATGTCCCTCTCTTTGTGACCCCATGGACTATAGCATGCCAGGCTTTCCTGTCCTTCATTATCTCCTGAGTTTGCGCAAACTCATCCATTGAGTTGGTGATGCCCTCCAACCATCTCATGTCCTGCTGCTACCTTCTCCTCCTGCCCTCAGTCTTTCCCAGCATCACGGTCTTTTCCAATGAGTCGGCTCTTTGCATCAGGTGGCCAAAGTACTGGAGTTTCAGCTTCAGGAGCAGTCCTTCCAATGAATATTCAGGACTGATTTCCTTCAGGATGGACTGGTTTGATCTCCTTGCAGTCCAAGGGACTCTCAAGGGTCTTCTCTAGAACCACAGTTTAAAAGCATCAAATCTTTGGTACTCAGCTTTATTTAAGGACCAACAGTCACATCTGTACTTGACTACTGGAAAAAACCATAGCTTTTATTCAAATTGTGAAATGATTTTGCTCACTGAAAAGTCAGGAAAATTCCTTGTACTTCTTTTCTTGGGCATCAACTAAAATAGCAAGAGGAAGTATTAATTCTCTGTATAAGTTATCTATGTCCCTCATGTTGGTATATCTCTATAGTGGCCTATGGAGTTTGTTCAAATAAACTATTTTACCTGTGTAACTGTAGTTGAGTGACTAAAAAGGCAAAACTACATATGCTTGCTTTATTACCATAAGCATATGGCTTTAGCTGAATGCCTCTTTCTTGCTCTCTACAATATAGTAGGCCAGACCGATCTTCTTTTTTGTTTACCCTATCTTCTTGATCTCTACCACTAACCTTTTGAATTGAAGAGAGTTTATGTTCCAGTCTTTTTGATTCCATGCTTTAGTGAGTGTCCATAAATAAAACAAATTGGCATTTTCTGGTCAAGTCATTAATTGAACAGTCTCCAATAAACGGGCTGGACCTCTATCTAGTCCCTAATTATAAAGAAGGTAGTTTGTTTTGTACAATAAAAATACACTAACTTATAGAAAATGATTTCTTAGAACCAAATCAAAATAGGTGGAATTCACTTTCAGGGAGCCTTGCAGGGCTAGGATGTGACTGCCATCTCCTCTGTGGGGGCAGGAGGTCTTAAGGCCCAACTCATTGGAGCAGCAGTGTCCCCAGGAGCGGCAAAAAGAGATTACTTATCCACCACCAGCTGCTGCAACTTCATCCATAGGATCCGGACACAGAGAGCCGACGTGCGGGCTGTTTCTGGTCTCTCTAGCTCAGCCAGTAGGAAGTATGAGACACCTCTCCAGTTCCCCTACCTGTCCTAAGGTGTTGTGACTTGTCTCAATCATTTCACCCTGAAAAGCTGAAAATCTGTGGCCAGGCCTGGAAATGTGAGCCTTCCTGGGAACTGACTCATGAAAAATTCCCACAAAAGCTGAATCAGAGAGAAAGTTTTTCTGGGCAGGTGGGGATTCAAATCCCACTGCTGCTGCTCTGACAGTTTGACTTTGCACCTGACCTCTCTGTGTTTCAGTTGATTAGCAGAACAGGGGGAATATGAGGAGGCAGAGAAGGCAATGCATGTCTAGTGTGATTCCTGGTGATGATGACAGCATTTCCTTCCGTCCCTTCCCAGCAATGCAGTTTTTGTTCTCTGTTGTTTTTTTGAACTTGACAGCATTCAAAAGTCAGCCCCCCACCCAAAGCAAACCGAAAAACATGCCTTGGATGCGAACTCTGATTGTCAGAAGTTTTAACACACTCATGTCTTCACCTAAGCCCTGGCTTTTGATTTCAAGTCACTTTGCCATCAGAAAGATGAACTCTATGTTTTCCAGCCTGTTTGATAATGAGCAAAGAGATTGGCAGAGGTCACCATCAAGTGACTCCAATATAAACTTGAGTTGTCACTAGATGGCGCTGCTTGTCGTTATTCATCAAAGACAAGGAACCCTTTTTCTTTCTTTTTTTTCCTCTCCATGGATTCCTGGCCCAGAGTGTCTGCAACTGGGATCCTAATCTTCTGTTCTCTGAAGGGAGGTTCTATTTTCAACATATTATCATCAAGATCTGAGGACCAAACAGACTCCACCTACAATCTGGGGGAATTACCTCAACAGTGTTGCCTTTATCCAGAGGTGATTTTAAAAGAATATATTGTATTTGGATGTCAATGTTCAAAGGCTCCAAGGCAGAAAATTCCATTTCAAAGAAAGTGTGATTAATGAAGCCACATAAATCCTATAGATTTATGTAGAGGCTGGAGCAGTTTCAGAAATCACACCATACAAATCAAAGAAGCGGGTTTTTCTACATCCTCTCTCACTTTCTCTTATTCTTATTTTGGCACATCTTTTCCTTTCCTTCCCTCTTTTCCTTTCAAAGTCTCTTGAATGCACATATCCCAAAATCCAAAACAAGAGGGAATTTGATCGGATATCCTAAGTATAGCCACTTTCAAGCTTTAACCATCACCATTTCTCATTCTTCCCCCAAGAGATGCAGACAGGGTTGAGGCCATAACAGTTAACTCACGTAACTCAGACTGCTTATAAAGTTAAGTCAATTCTGGAACTCCATGTAGTAAGACTCCCAGCTTCAGTAAGGGATCTTACTTAAAGAAAGCCAAATTTAAAAAATAACAAAGGTCCTAACTAAAGGTTTTCTAGAAGAGGTGGTGGGGGAGTTCTAGAGATAGCTTCACATAGAAATTTGTTAAAAAAAATCTCCTTTAGACATATCTCTGTACCCTTCATATTTCACACATTTATATCAACCTCTAACTGTACCCCTTACTTTCCTTCCTTACTTTTTTTTTATATTCTTAAACCATTCACTCTTTTATACTCTTCTCTACTCCGATGACATCCTGTTCGGACTCCCTATCTCTTTCATAAACTTCATGCTCTCTGACATGCTGGGAATCCCCTCAACCCCCTGAAAGTGGTGTCCTCAGGCCAGTCTGACTATATCTGCTTTCACAAATGAGCCTGTCACCCCAGGTAACAATGTAGAATATAGTACTGTGTTCTCTAGCTGATGCTGTGGAGTGTGGTCTAATGGTGAAGCACATGAGCTGTAGAGTCAGATTCCTGTGTTGAAATTCCACTTCTACTCATTACTTTTGAGACGACCTTGGACAAGTTAGTGAGCTTCTCTGTGCCTCTGTTTGTGTGTGCTGTGGGCTCAGTCACGTCTGATCTTTGCAGCCCCATGGACTGTAGCCTGCCAGGCTTCACTGTCCATGGGAATTTTCCAGGCAAGAATGCTGGAGTGGGTTGCTGTTTCCTACTCCAGGGGATCTTCTCAACCCAGAGAATGTCTGGGTTGTCTTCTGCACTGGCAGGGGGATTCTTTAGCACTGCGCCCGCTGGGAAGCCCATGCCTTAACAGTCTGTCCCTCAGAGGGTTGCTGTGAGGACCAAACGAACTGGTATAAGCAAAGCATTTCGAAGAGTCTGGTTCAGAAAGAGTACAGTATTCACTGTAGCTCTGTTATTATCCTAACTGCTAAATTATTACTATTATTACATGCCAGGCACAATGGTAAGTGAAGAAGGTAAGGAGATGGTGAAAAGTGAAAGTGAAAGTCGCGTCTGACTCTTAGTGACCCCACGGACTATACAGTCCATGGAATTCTCCAGGTCAGAATACTGGAGTGGGTAGCCTTTCCCTTCTCCAGGGGATCTTCCCAACCCAGGGATCGAACCCAGGTCTCCCACATTGCAGGTGGATTCTTTACCAGCTGAGCCACAAGGGAAGCCCAATTAGAATACTGGAGTGGGTAGCCTACCCCTTCTCCAGGGGATCTTCCCGACCCAGGAATCAAACTGGGGTATCCTGCATTGCAGGTGGATTCTTTACCAACTGCGCTATCAGGGAAGCCCAAAGAGATGGTAAGAGTATACAAATAGACTATATCTTTGTCTCCATGAAGCTTTCAGGTTAATAGAAGAAACAATTAAGTCAACCGGTACTTGGCCATGCAGCATAATAAGATGAGGTCAAGGAACACCAGGTCTGACACCAGTACACACAGATCTTTACCCCCAGTGGGGAGTCTAGAGAAAGGTTCCCTTTGGCACTGAGACCCAAAAGGGGTCAAGGATTGACTTTTTCAGAGATAGCTACCAATGCACATCTCTTCCAGCTTTTGTGGGAGGGGCATAAACAGAAAGGCAGGAACCTTGTTCCTGTCTTTCTTGGGTTTTCAGCCTAGCTCCAATGCAGTGAATCTTGAAGGGAGCCCAGCCCAACTGAACAACTTGGGGTTCTGGATCTTTAGGAACTCTAGGAGGCTCCCAGAACAAGGCACATATAAAAGCAGTCAGAGTGAGAAGGTGGAAATAGACTTACTTCTTATTGTCTTCCTGGGCACTCCCTGAAATACCCGGGCATCTCTTCAACTAGAGGAGTAGTGAGGATGAGGGTGGACATTCTCTGATATGTGGTAGGCTTGATGAAGCAGCTAGAAATATAAAGACCTATATGCAATGGAAATTAAGTTTTTCTTTTTCCTGCTTTTAAAGATTCAAAATATCTGGTTTAATCTTTTAGCAAGCATATGTTAAGTGCCCATGCTATAAAACCTGGAGATGCAATAATGAAGAAAAAGAAAGCTCTCAGTGAGCTTGCAATCTAAAGGAGAAAATAGGCATAAATTCAATTGCAGTCCATCAGAATGTATCATCATAAAGCCTCATGGGAACACAGAGGAGGTACAGAAGTCCTACAGACAAGACATGTAGCCAGCATCTGACCTACAGAGATTACAATGATAAAAGGAGAGGAGGTGCAAGATGAAGGCAGAGGCAGAAAATTTATGTAGAGATTAGCAAGTTATCAGACTACAAATAGAATACTCTCTTTTTACTTTAAGCCAAAAATTGTCATACAAATTTAAGACTTCCTAAGTCATAGTTCAGGAGGATTTGGGAACACTCCCAGACAAGACAACTTCTCCATTCTCCAGGCCAGTGTCACCTTCATTTCCAAAGAGTTCCCAGGGAAGAAAGGCAAAGGGAAAAGAAAGTAAACCATTGCAAACAGATGAAGGAGATAGAAGAAAGGACATTGTGGTTATAAAGAAAAATGGCTGCACCAGGCTCTCCAAGGAAGCCTCATTTCTCTTTTTGCAATCATAAAGAACACCCAGGTTTATCTATTCTGTACATAACAGTTTGCATCTGATAACCCCAAAGTCCACTCCATCCCTCCCACCCTGCTCTCCAACAACCACAAGTCTGTTCTCTATGTCTGTGAATCTATTTCAGAGATAGGTTACTCATGCCATACTTTAGATTCCACATATCAGTGATATCATATGGAATTCGTCTTTCTCTATCTGACTTACTTCACATAATATGATAATCTCTAAGTCCATCCATGTTGCTGCAAATGGCATTATTTCATTCTTGTTGATAGCTGAGTAGTGTTCTATTGTGTATATGAATCACATCTTATTTATCCATTCATCTATTGATGGGCATTTAGGTGTTTCCATGTCCTGGCTATTGTGAATAGTGCTGCTAAGAGCATAGGGCTGATGTATAGCACAGGGAACTATATTCAATATCCTGTGATAAACCATAATGGAAGATAATAAAAAATGTATACATATATATATATAATGAATCACTTTGCTGTATAGCAGAAATTAACACAACATTGTAAATCAACTATACTTCAATTAACAAAAAAGAATACCCAGGTGAGATCCCTTTGTAGAGAATCAACTGAGATGCAGAGGCTGACCATATTTCTTTCATTCTTTCACTCATTCATTCATTTCAACTAACACTTACTGAGTATCTAGTAAGGTGTTATTCTATGTGTGTGTTGCAGGGTAGGGAATGAATGAAATCATGCCTTTGCAGTGAAATAGCTCATCGCCAATAAGACAGACAGCCAAGCAGACTAATATTACAGTTTCACACAATAAACTTTTGATGTACTATGGCAATCCTTCAGTTTGAGGTAAAATAAAACTAGAGATTAGGTGGCCTGAGATAAGCTTTGTGAATATATGCACAAAAAAGGACACAGCAATATCTGAAATTTCAATCACACTAAAATCTAGATGTACAGAGAAAATGTAATCTCTTTATATTGCTTATTATCAGCCTGACCTTTCTTGTAAGCCCCACCCTATGGGTGGAAAGGCAGGAAATAATTCTCTAACTCAGTTTAAATTTTAGTCCAGTCCCCAAAGGTAGATATTCCCTATAGGTAAAGCTCAGTCTTTCCAAGCAGTGGTTTAGTCTTCGGTTTTTTTCTGCCCCTTTCTTCCCAATTCTCTACAAAGTGGCCCAGGTACATAGCTGGGGCAGGGAGCAGGGCTCACACGATCTTGTTAAGGTAGAAGGAGGGGGGTGGACCACACAGTGTCTCTGTCTTGCCCTCCACTCCTGCTGGGACATGTGCTGAAGGTGACGGTGGTAAACCTTGTACTCTGACTCCTCTCATCTTGGTCGGGGTTTCACGGCCTTCCTGGCTGACTTGCCACATCTTGGCTCTCTTGGATGCTGAGGGTACTTTTAAAGCCCTATCACACGACCTATCTGGCCCCATGGAAGACTCACTGTTCATCTGGGTGCAGTAGGAATTTTGGGGTCATCTATGTCACTCAGAAACTCAGAACAGAGAGTACTCATTCTAAATACTCCGCCTGATCCTGCCACAGGATAAGCCCCACCTCCCCTGAGTAAGGACTGGGGACCTGAGCACTCGGTATTTACTCAGTCTCCTCCCCCTTCTCTAGTACAAAGGCTCATGAGGGGAAATTGGGACAGATCTGATCAGTTCGCCCTTCATCTTTCTCTAATTGTCCCCGAAATGCTCCCAGCCCTAGAAAAATGGACTTCCCTTCTCTACTTCCTCTTCCTGCCTAGATGTCCCTTAGGTAAAATTCTACCTAGTCCATCAGACCTAACCCCAGACAGGGTCAACCTGGAGGTAAAGAAAACTTTTAAAAATCCTCTGCCTCTCTGTAACACCTGTCTTTCCCACCTATTATCTTGCTGAAGATGCCAAGAACCTACCCTCAGAGGTCTGCCTCTAAGTCAGTAAGCCCTTGGGCTGAAGTCTCTGACAGAGGTACTGATGCAATGATTTTAAGAAGGCAATTAAATTCTTCATGTCTTCAGTACCTACATAGAGCATTATCAGTTTTAAGATAATAGAATTGTATTTCCTTGTCTTCTAATTGGTGGTCCAAGGAATGCCATTCTACAGGTGGTTTCTGGGTAAACTGTGCTGAGTGTTTCAAGCTCAAGTAAGTTTAGGGAATGCTGAGATAAACTTAAATAGGTTTATTTAATGGGAAACCATCAGAACCTTTAATACACTAATGTGTTCTGGGAATTCTGCAACACTGTTTTCCAAAACTATTTGACCATGGAACACTGTTTTTCACATCTGAAAACAGTGTCCTGAAGAATATAGGGATGAAAGATGCTGAAATCTTTTGTCCCCAGAATCAGTGAAATCTCTATTCCTGCATCTTACCTTCCTTAAGGCAGCAAAGCAAAGTGTTAAGGCAACTGTATCCATAGCTTTTTTATCCTTTTTTGGCTATGCTGGGTCTTCATTGCTGTGCATGGACTTTCTCTAGTTGTAATGCTTGGACTTCTCATTGCGGTAGCTTCTCTTGTTGTGGAGCACAGGTTCTGGGTGCACAAGCTTCAGTAGTTGCAACCCATGGGCTCAGTAATTGTGGCACAGGACTTAGTTGCCCCATGGCATGTGGGATCTTCCCGGACCAGGGATCAAACCCATGTCCCCTGCACTGGCAGGCGAATTCTTAACCACTGGACCACCAGGGAAGTCCCATATCTCTATATCTTATTTGTTTCCTAACTGAGCCCTCTACCCTCTTTAAGTCCTGTACTTATTTTTAATGACAACATATTTGACATAAGTATTGTAAGCACGAAATACCTGGGAATTAGATACTTGGAGATGCTAGAAATTTTAAGGAGACACGAGTTTGATCCCTGGGTGGGGAAGATACCCTGGAGAAGGAAATGGTGACCCACTCCAGTATTCTTGCCTGGGAAGTCCCAAGGACAGAGGAACTACACATCATGGGTCTCAAAGAAAATGACATGATTTAGCAATAAAGAACAACAACAATTCCAAAGTAAACAAGAATAACCCCCTTATGCCAAAATGAGAAGTAAAAAAACCCAATTCTTGGTCTTCTCTGGGAATTGTCTAGTGGAGATACAGGCCTTCCTGAGTTGCCCCTTTGAAGGATGGGAAGTGGATGATGGCTCATGGTTAAGGAATGCAAAATAAAGATCTTATGACTTTCAATATAAAAATATATATGGTGTAAAATTACTGCACCATTCCCCACAATCAGAAGGAATGCAAATATTCCCTGCACGGCCTCAATAGTGAAAACAGAACCTGAGTAGAGAGAAAACTGGTATCAACAGGAAAGTTCTGGCAAAAGTGCTTTGCAGAGAACATAATGATCTTAAAATAGGTTCCTTAAAAGGAGCATTACCTAGGAAAAACAACCAAATCTCAAGGGATATAGATGAGATTCTAGGGAGGACAATGATGGATGAGAGGAAATGGCAAGAGAAAACCGTAGCTGGCCGGGATAATGGGCCCAGCGACCCTTTTACCTTCCTCAAACTTTTCTTCTGTCCTTGTATAAACAGAGGAGAGGCCTGACTCTCCATGCAAAGTAAAAGTGGGGCAAAAATTGATATTTCATGTGCAGCCACATGTGGACTGAAAGTATAACTCACAAAGAAAAAAATCCTCCCATCATATACATCTCTGTGCAAGCGGGATTGATTTACATGAGTAGCTTCAGCATGAGAAAACACCGTGAGCACACAGGAAAACAGTTGGGAGTTCCAGAGTCCTGGAAGAATCAGATATTACTGGTCATTCTGTGCTTTCATGGATAGATGCAATAAAGCATCCTTCAGAATGAAGTAGAAGGTTTTTGCCCCCTAGCCCTATTGCCACTTCCTGCTCCCTCAGTCTTCCCCAAGACAAAACATGACATAGGCTTTATTTTCTAAGTCATTCAATCAAAAGTAGTTATATTGGTAGCATTCTTTGAGTTAATTTGTATAATGAAATTGCTATTGGCCTGTGGGCATACTTGTTCCTCAAGAAAGGGTTGATATAAATAAGAATGGTAATTTGAGCTGTCATGAACCCCTGTGGCTGTTAAATAAGTAAAATAAAAGCCATCTATACCAAGACTACTGTTTTGTTGAGAAACCAGAACTATGGAGACACTGCCTCTGCTAGCCTGCTCTGGAAGCAGTGAACATCACTGCTTAATGTACATATCAGCTTCCCCTCTCTGCTTCCTAATGTCCTCCTCCCCTCACAGCACAGGGTTACAACTGGTGGGAGATAGGAACTGCACTCTGCACTCTCTCTTGGCCACAGGGGTGGTCACTGGACCAGACTGGGCCAGTTAAGGACCATGTCCTTCTAGCCAAGGTCTAGGCACATGATCTGCGCTGAGTCAGCTGGAATCCCTCCCTGGAATGTCTAGAAATGAAGGTGAGGCAATGTTGTCTCTAGGTCAGCCTTTCCAAGGTTTGGTTTTATGAACCTACTGGCCTTTAAGCCTTATTGCCTTTTAAAGTTTAAAAGGATGCTTATCAGGTGAAATTGAAAGATGTCCAACTAATACAGAGACCTTAGCAGAGCGAGAAACCTCTACTTTCTTTTTCTTACTCCCTAAGAATGTTTACAGAAGACATTCCATGTGCCAGACTGGAAATATGGTGGTGAGCAAACATAAGCTCTACTGACAGTCAGGGAGATGGTGGCCTATTGGGAAGAGCTAGCAGTTAATGATTGCTCATAATTAATCAAGTTCAAGTGCTTGGTGTTCTATAAGGAAAAGTAGCCAATAACTAGAGGCCTCAGGTCTGAATGGGGAAGAGGTGGCAGTTTCCACAAGGAAGTGATGGTGAGTCTGACCTGACAGGGGTTAGGCCCATCCTCTTTGTCCGACGTTTCCTTTGCTATTCAAACCTCGCATAGCCTGGTAGGTACCTTGGTTTAAAAATGTCTCTTGTTTTTTCAACCTACTGAGCTGACATCAGCCAGTTTATCTGATCTTGTGACTGGGCAGGTGAGTTTTCCTGTGCTTTCCATACTTCCTGTAACATTATTAAGTGGAAAATGCATAAGAGAAAATTTTGATCTGAATAAGATGAAGTAGTAGATAGAAAAGTGGAACAAATAACCTTTGAGAAAAAAATGTCTTTGAATTCTTCTGTAATTAATTGTCTTTGGATTCTTAAGTACCTGTAAAAATTCTGACATATCTATATTTTTTATTCAATCAAAAATCATGAAAATACACAAAACAGAGTATAATTTGGCACAAAGAATATATACTTTTGTTGGAAGTCAACTCTAAATGTATCTCACAGGGAATCTGTGCTAGAACTATATCTAGTGTTAGTCACTCAGTTGTATCTGACTCTTTGCGACCCCATGGACTGTAGTCCACCAGGCCTTTCTGTTCATGGGATTCTCCAAGCAAGAATACTGGAGTGGGTTGCTATTCCCTTCTCCAGGGGGTCTTCCCGACCCAGGGATCAAACCCAGGTCTCCTGCACTGAAGGTGGATTCTTTATCGCCTGAGACATCAAGGAAGCCCAAAACTATATATACATATATATATATATATATATATATATATATATATATATATATACTATATACATATAGCATACATATATATGTATACACACACACACACACACACATTCATATATGTAACTGAATCACTTTGCCGTAAGCCTGAAACTAACACAGCATTGTAAATCAAATTATACTTCAATAAAGAATATTTTTTTGAAAAGTGAATCTAAAGAGGGAATATATGTATACATATAGCTAATTCACTCCATTGTGTAGTAGAAACTAATACAACATTGGGAGGCAACTAAACTCTGATAAAAATTATTTTTAAAGAATGAATCTGTGCTTCTGCTCAAATTAGCACCTGCTCAATCCTAGTATGGCATTCTTTGCTTTGTTAAAATGTCTCTAGTTGTGATACATCCACTGTCCACTGATTTCTAGCAAGTAATCTGCATTTGTCAACTCTCATTTGTATGTAGATATTATAACTCATATTGATAACCCATCTTCTTATCTTCCTTGGTGGAAGAGGTAATCTGATTTACCATTTTTATATTGTATACTAGGTATTCCTCTTAGCATCCAATGCATTCCTTTTATATTTTTATTATATACTATATGCTATGGACTCCTTTAGTGTATGAAATTTCAACTAGGTTTTGAATGACCTGTCATATTCGTATACTCACATATTATTCTCTGAAAGAATGTTTATGCTTTTGAGATCAGGGACTAGGGATTTGATGCCTTTTCAGCTTTTTTCTATCATACCCAAAGCATCTTATCCAATAATCAATATTAATTTAACAAATATTTCTTGACATGTATAAAATACTGTTTCTAGGTCAAGAATTTGCAAAGTAAATGCTCTTTCCATTGGTGTGATTGTTATTATCTCATTTAGCATTTGATTAGAACTGTCATCTATAGAGAAAAAGGAAGGAAGGAAAAAGCTTGCTTTTCTATATTTATGAATACCTCAATTATTTCACATGGTATTAAATGCATCTTACATAAGACCCAGAGTTTTTAAATTATGTGCTAGTTCTGCAACAAAACAGTTAAAGGCAGGATGTGAAAAAAAAAATCAATGCAATTTACTTATAATTAATTTAAGATTAAGTTAAAAACGAAAAAAAAATTGGCTTACTCTCTGTGGTGCTGCTGTTGAACTGTCATTTAAAAGCTTATATATAATTAGTGGAAGTATGTTAATTGAATTATGGCAATTAAGTCAGCCTTGAGATAAGAGAGTCCCTTCTGATGGACAAGATTGTGGTAACTCTGTAACCCATTCTCCTCTGTTAGAAACTTTCAGGACCATAGCTCATCTTGCCCCTTAGTACTTTAGCTACTGTAATGTAGCCAAATCTTGATTTCTCTGACGTTAATTATCTACTTTGTGGATTTTTTTGAGCTCTTGGGTTCTTCTTTTCCTTTTCCATTGGTTACTTGGTTGTCAGCCACTGATGGGTTGGCTGGAGCCATGAAGAGGTCATGCAATTTACATCTGTTGGCTTTTTTTTTTTTTTTTTAACTGTGAAATATCCTCACCAGTAAAAGATAAAGTGTGTGGGGGAGGAAGTAAAATTATTTGAGAGGTTGATGTGGAGAAAGTGATTATCTCTTCAGCCTTCTCTTTAATAAAGTCATTGTTGATTAAAGTGTTGAGAAAATACTGAAGCAGGAGTTGGCAGGAGTTTGGGGGCTGTTTGGAGACTCTGTCCATGCTAACCCCTTTTTACAGATGTTGTAGAATGAGCTAGCCATGTCCCTAACCTGATATTCACAAACAAAGTAGCCTTGGCAAATTTCCTTCCTCTCTCCAGGACTAAATTTACTCTATAAAATGAGATCACCACAGTTCCTTTCAACTCTAAAATTCTCCAGTTTTTGGTCTAGTCACAAAGACCATGCCATGTTTTTTTAGAAACTCTCAATATGGATGGTTCACCTCCTATGCCCTGGGGTGACAAAGAGGCGCAGGCAGAATGTATGCCAGCCTGACGGACCAATGGGAAGCGGAGCTGATGCCTCTGAGGACTGGCATGGGGATGGGTCCGAATCACGGATTCCTGCAGAAAAGGAAAAGCAAGAGAGAAGCAACGTAGAAGAGAAGGGACCACCACACTGACGTGCCTGAAGACAGAAGCCCTGGGAGAGTTCTGTGAGCCGGACCAGCACGGCTGGTCTGGGACGGGGTTGCAGGACTGGGTGCAAAATGGGTGCAAAATGAGAATGTGGGGCTCCTTGTTTCAAGACGGAACATTTCAAAATGGCACTGGCAGAGCTTTAAACTAAACAGAGGGCCTTCTCCTGTCGACCCTGTCTGCGGACCTAACTGGAAGGGATTAATTCTATTTCCCAGGGGTTGAAATCCCAGGAACCTCCCCTCCCTGGACGCCCTGAATCTGCAGGGCTCACTCCAAGTCTGCTTCTCATTCAGCACTGTTTCTTTCTTGCTTGCTTTTTTTTTTTTTTCTTCAGGGCTGCTAGCTGTATAAATATTTTACAGTTCCCCTATGAAAAGTTTCCAAGGGGCCCATGTTAAGGGAAAAATCTTTGAAAGGATTTTTTCCATAGCAATTAAAAACTTTCAAAGCACCGAGAGCTCCCCAGTCTCACTTTAGTGCAACAAACCTCTATTTTTTTGGACCAGTTTGGATGGCCCTGGGTCTGAAAACAAGCCAGCCTCTTTGTTTGGTGACTTTGTGGGTTGCCGATAGACATTTGGAATTTAAATTCATTAGATACATGGCAGAGTTGTGGATGGAACCGGCAGAGGGCTTAGGAATGCTGTGATCAGAAACTCTAACCCCGATTTCCTGTATCTCATTTACAGGGGTAAAATGACTATAAATCAAACTAAAGCTTATTTCAGCTCTCCAGATGAAGTCAAATGTACACTCTGACTTATGCATATACCATTTTTAGTTAACGCACCAATAAAAATAATTGTGCAAGCCTAAATTTGGAAGTGTTCCCAGCGTTTATGACAAAACTTAATAAAGCCAGGCGCATTGAATGTAATATGGGAATTTTATTGAAATGAAATTAGTCCATCATGTAAGCTCCACATTTTCCTCAGATTTCTTGGACTTCATATGAGCACTCTCCTGGGGACCCTAATAGGGTCCTGCAAAAATTCAAGCAGAGTCTATAGAGACACACTTCAGACTACAGCTCTGCAGTGGGTGGGACGGTGTACCCCAAGTTTCCACGCAGCAAACCACACACACTTTTCCAAGCATGCCCCAACTTCCCACCCTGAGGTCTAGGCAGCAGGCGTATTGTTGTGGCTTTGCTCAGAACGTAGGTCTCCTGGAGAGATGGGATGGAGGTTCATTTGTAACTCTAGTAACTGTGATATGTGCCAGAAACCTATTACGTAATTTCCCTGGGGAACCAGCATGGCAGCAGCATTGAATACATCCATGTAGTCTGGTTGCTTGACTGTATCTGGGATGGAAGTCAGGGGGATCCAGGGTGCTTTCTGGCTGCTCAAAGGAGGAGACAATATTTGTGCATTTGAAATTTAGGGTTGGGGGTGGTGGTGTAAGGATGAGATTGGAAGATTGGAATGAAGGAATTCAAGTTCAGATATGAATTGTATTTCATTTACAGTGGTTCACAAGGTTCAATTTGTATAAACACTTCCTGGGGTACTTGTTAAAAAAGCCAATGCCCAGGCTCCACCTCAAGAGATTTTTAATTCATTATATCCACAGATGGACCTGGGAATCAGCTTTTTAAATAATACCTCAGGTGAAATTGACACAGGTTGCCCAAGGATCTCAGTTTTAAAAATACTACTAGTGGACTGACCATCACCAACAACAAACCATTTTCATTATATTTAATTGCTGTAGACTAAATGTTTCCCTGTAAATTCATATGTTGAAACCTAACCTCCAATGTGATGGTGTTAGGAGGTATGGCCATTGGGAGATGATTAGGTCATGAAGGTGGAGCCCACATGAGTGAGATTCAGTTCAGTTAGTGCCCTTAAAAAAGAGACCCCAGGAAGCTCTCTTGCCCCTTAGCCCTGTGAGGACACAAGGAGAAGGTAGCCACTATGAACTAAGAATCAAGCTCTAACCAGACACCGAATCTGCCAACACCTTGATCTTGGACTTCCAAGCCTTCAGAACTGAGAAATAAATTTCTGTTCTTTATAAGCCACTCAGCCTAGTTTATAGCATCCTGTAATGACTAAGGCATTACGAAGTGTTTATTTTTGAGGTGTTACTATGTGCATAAGGAAAGGTCTGGACCATCTCCTTCACTGAATTTGGACCACCATCTAGATAGGTGTCTAGCCTATTTTTTTCAACTCAGAAGACAGATATTTTATAGCATTTTTTATAGCCTGTTTTCAGTGATTAATCATCATTACTGTTAAGACTTTTTTCCCTTAGATCTATACAAATTTCTTGCTGAAATTTGAGAGCATTTCTCCCTATTCCCTTCTCAGAAGATATAGAGAATAATTGGGTAGTATCTTGAAAATAGGGCTTCCCAGTTGGCACTAGTGGTAAAGAAACCTCCTACCAATGCAGGAAATGTAAGAGACTCAGGTTCGATTCCTGGGTTGGGAAGAACCCCTGAAGAGGGGCATGGCAACCCACTCCAGTATTCTTATCTAGGGAATCGCCAAGGACAGAGGAACCTGGCAGGCTACGGTTCATATCGTCACAAAGAGTCTGACACAACTGAAGCAACTTAACACACACACACACACACACACACACACACACATCTTGATAATAATCCTTTAAGGATTTAAAGAAAGTCAAAGGTATCTTCTCATTAATCCACGTGGCAAATAGTTTCGTTCATGGTCATGGGCCAGTTTCCATTCTTATGATTCCAATCTGTAGGTCCAAGGATGGCTGAATTAGGCCTGGATTTCAAATACTTCAGGTACCCGCCTGCTCAGACTGCCTTCCCCAAAGCTATCTTGGAGGGACTTTGGGAATTTAAGGAGTTGTTTTTGGATATTGTCATCACCACTTCCACAGTTTACATGGAGAGAGTAACTGTCTCTTCTTTGACCTTTTCTTAAACTCAATTCTTTCTACTTTCCCTCACCTTCCCTATGTTTCATCCCTCTAATTAACAGACTATAAAACCTTGCCTGACCTCTGTGGTTGGAACAGAAAATGAATTGGAGAATTTAAATGGAAGTTGGGCATGGCCTTTCTTCTCTGTGGCAGTGATGGAAAACCTCTGAGGTGGCCTCCTCACATCCACGTTCTGTATAATCAACTCCCTTTGAGTGCAGGCAGGGCCTGTAACCATCTTCTCACCAACAGAATACAGTTAAGCTGGTGGGATGTCAGGTCTTATGAGACCCCAGCTGCCTAGCGATCATGGCCCCAGAGACTCAGCTTGCTGGTTTAGTAAAGTCCATGTGGCAAAAAAACATGGGTGGCCTTGAGGACTTGAGGGCAGTCTCCAGGCAACAGTCAGCAAGAAACTAGGGCCCTCAGTCCTACAATTTGGTAAAATGAATTTCTGTCAACAACCTAAATGAGCTTGGAAGCAGATTCTTCCCTGGTCAAACCTTCCCGTGAGACTTGATTGCAGCCTTGGGGGACCCTAAGAAGAGGATCAATGCAAGCTGTGCTCAGAGTCCTGCCCCACATGAACTGTGGGATAACAAGTATGTATTCTTTTAAGGCAGTAACTTCATGGTAACTTATTACTCAGCAATAGAAAATGAATGGAAAGATTTTACTTACCTGGCAGTGTATAGGGAGACGTATACAAGGCTGATGAGAGAAGGCCTCCAGAGAAATATTTAGCCTTGGGGGGCCAGGATCAAAGGGGACCTCGTATTTATATCCTTGTAAGTATTTTTTTAAATTAATCTATTTATTTTACTTTACAACATTGTATTGGTTTTGTCATACATTGACTTGAATCCGCCGTGGGTGTACATGTGTTCCCCATCCTGAACCCCCCTCCCACCTCCTTCCCCATCCCATCCCTCTGGGTTATCCCAGTGCACCAGCCCTGAGCATCCTGTCTCATGCATTGGACCTGGACTGGCGATTCGTTTCACATATGATAATTTACATGTTTCAATGCCATTCTCCTATATCATCCCGCCCTCGCCCTCTCCCACAGAGTCCAAAAGACTGTTCAATACATCTGTGTCTCTTTTGCTGTCTCGCATACAGGGTTATCATTACCATCTTTCTACATTCCATATATATTTGTTAGTATACTGTGTTGGTGTTTTTCTTTCTGGCTTACTTCACTCTGTATAATAGGCTCCAGTTTCATCCACCTCATTAGAACTGATTCAAAAGTATTCTTTTTAATGGCTGAGTAATATTCTATTGTGTATATGTACCACAACTTTCTTATCCATTCATCTGCTGATGGACATCTAGGTTTTTTCCATGTCCTGGCTATTATAAACAGTGCTGCGATGAGCATTGTATATCCTTGTAAATATTTTGGACTTTAGTGGGTGAGAAGGTGTTTGAAATCATCCCTAATATTTGCATAAAAGCCATTTCCATTACAGATTAATAGTGATCATTAGAATAACAGCTCTTGTTTATTTAGTGTGTACTATATAGCAGTCACACTTTGAGTGCTTATATAAATTAATTCATTTAATTCTCTTAACTGTCCTGTAAAAAACCCCATTTTACAGATGAGGAAACAGAGGCACCCACAAGTAAAATTATCAGGTCATCTCTTTCTTTTTTAATTTGTTTTTTTTAATTTATTTATTTTAATTGGAGGCTAATTTCTTTACAATATTGTAGTGGTTTTTGCCATACATTGACATAAATCAGCCATGGGTGTACATGTGTCCCCCTCCCTCCTCCCTCCCCATCCCATCCCTCTGGGTCATCCCAGTGCACCAGCCCCGAGCACTATGTCTCAAGCATCCAACCTGAAAAAGGACAGGGGGCCCAAAAGGCAAACAATTATTTTTGCCAGCTGATATCCAATTAGGCTTCCGTGTATCTTCATTTTTAGAATGATGTCTAGCTATTAGGAAACCTGGACATGGCCTGGGCCTCATTAGACTTCTGAGGGGGCCTGTGTGAATTCGTCATAGAGGTATTTTTCCTAATGATAATAGTAGGTGCCAAGTAGACAGACGTGAACAGCACTTCTGTTAAGATTGGAAACAGTAGAAGCTCAGACTCTTGGGCCAAATAGGATTTGAGGCCTATTAACTCTGGCAAGACATTTGCAATGCTATCTCTATTTTAGTGGCTTTTACCAACATATTCTCAATTTTATTAATATTCTTTTGAAATTGTAGAAACAAAAGACTGAGCTTGACATGGTCAATGGAAGTACCATTTTGTGGCTTTCGTGGGTCATGCTGTTTTTATGCGTCCTGCAATGATATTAAATTACCTTTGGAAATAGCTGCACAACATCCTTAAGTGGGTAGGCATCCTATGATTTACTTTTTTCTCCAGGCCTTAGATTTAATCAAGCATTTCTAAGTTCCACTTGCAGTTTTTTTTTTATTTCTTTTGGCCTTGAGAAACCTATTCAGATTCAGCTAACATGTTTTTAGTGAGTGCTGGGGGTAATTACTAGTGTTTTCACTTTACAGATTTAAAAAACTGAGATTCAGAAAAGCTAACTGCCTGTGGTTAAACAATTAGAAATAACAGATGAAAGATTTGAAATCAAACCATCCAGCTCCATGCTCAGGGCTCTGCACACAATATCAAGCTGAATGCTTTATATTTCTCCCCAAAAAGTTCTACATGGGAAATGATAACAAGATGGGCCATCCTTTCCCCCACATTCTTGAGTATGTGAAAAAATAAAGTAGAAGGTATTTAACTGTGCCTGATTCTGCTTTCCCCAAATGATGTGGTTTTTCAGCACGCCAAGAAGGTTCCACCTGCCTTAAAATGGGATCTCTGTTATCACGCACTCCACTGGAGATTTAGTCCTCTTGAAATAAAGGCTTTTTGGAATTTTCATAATATTTCCTTGAGACTTTATCAACAGATTCTGAAAACTAGTGCCTTGATGATAATTGGCTGTTCAGAGCCATTCAGGGGTTCTTTGAAAACCTCCCACCATGTGTATCCTGCCAGTTAGAGTGGTATGGTCTAAGGGAAAGAGGAGGGCTGGTCTGTGACATGGCCCTCCTGGAGTGAGCAGAGCCGGGTCTTGAAATAGAAGTTCCAGTCCTAGAACATTTGTAACCAGACACCACACCACTTGGAGCAGCAACTGATTTTTACGCCTCTTCTTAACAAGCATGTTTAAAAGTTCCTAAATTAAAAAAAAAAAAATCTAAAAGCCGCATGTCCCACCCTTAATTCTGTCTTGTCCCTTGGTCTAGTTTCATGCTAAACCCCACATCCTGAGCCTCTAGGTAGTGTCTACCAAGTCTGGAGAATTGTAGAAACTCTTCCTTCTCACTTAGAGTTGGGAGAAACCCACTATGGCAGTAATTTTCTCCTGAATCCTGCTCCCAGACTACCACTCCAAGATCTCCGACTGGTGACAAAAAATAGAACTTGACCTGTGAGTTATATGGGAGGATGGTAGGGAGGCCAGTAAAAACAGAAGAAAGGACATGAATGTTCAGCGTGAATTTCTCACACTTGAAGAGAATGACCCAACTTGGCCTCTGCTGACTCACTCTTTAGCTAGCGGTAATCCTGGTGTGGTCTGAAACCAGGTCCATTTTCTCATTTCATATTATTCATTTCTTCCATGACATTTATTGAGACCTACTGTGTGAAGCCCTATTCTAGGTATGGAGATTCAGCAGTCAACCAAATTCCTTTCCTCAAGGCAGAAAAGGTTCAGGGAGGAGTCAGACCCATGAATGAGCGATTGCAGTCTTGGGTAATAAATTATCTGGGACCATAGGGAAAGATGGGCTTCTCTGGTGGCTGAGACCATAAAGAATCTTCCTTAAGTGCAGGAGACCAGGTTTGATCCCTGGGTCAAGAGCATCCCTTGGAAAAGGGAATGGCAAAAGAATCCCATGGACAGAGGGGGCTGGTGGGCTACAGCCATAGCATCGCAAAGATTCAGACATGACTGAGTGACTCACACACACACACACACAGGGAAAGATAACCTAAGCCCCTAATTTACTTATTTACTGCTACATAACAAATCACCCCAAACTTGGCAACTTAAAACAGCAAATATTTATTATTTCATATAGATTTTGAGAGTAAAGGAGTGAACTCAAGCAGTGGCTTAGTTGGGTAATTCAGGCTTAGACACAATCCTGAGATTGCTGTTAAAATGTCAGCCAGTGCTGCACTCATCTGAGGGCTTGACTGGGACTGAAGGATCCTCTCCCAGGAAAGCTCACTCACAGGGCTGTTGGCATCAGTTCCTCACATATGGGCCTCTTTTTCAGGCTGTCATACTCCCCCAGAATCAGTGATCTGTGGGAACCAGGAGCTACAGTGTTTTTACAACCTAACAGCAGAAAATGTCTTACCATCACTTCTGCTATATTCTACCGGTCACAGATCAACTCTGACACAATGTAAGAGGGAATTATACAAACCATAAGTACCAGGAGAGGTTTTTGGGAGGACGTTATGGAGATTGACCACCACACCAGCCTAGGAGCTTTGGGAAAGGCCACCAACAGAAACCAAGATCACAAGGAGGAATAAAATTTGAGACCCAGTACAAAGGTACATCTAGTCAAAGCTATGGTTTTTCTAGTAGTCATGTATGGAAGTTAAAGTTGGACTATAAAGAAAACTGGGCACCAAAGAATTGATGCTTTTGAACTGTAGTGTTAGAGAAGACTCTTAAGAGTCCCTTGGATTGCAAGGAGATCAAACCAGTCCGTCCTAAAGGAAGTCAGTCCTGGGTGTTCATTGGAAGGACTGATGCTGAAGCTGAAACGCCAGTACTTTGGCCCCCTCATGTGAAGAATTGACTCATTGGAAAAACCCTGATGCTGGGAAAGATTGAAGGCAGGAGGAGAAGGGGGCGACAGAGGATGAGATGGTTGGATGGCATCACTGACTCAATGAACAAGAGTTTGAGCAAGCTCTAGGAGTTGGTATGGACAGGGAAGCCTGGCGTGCTGCAATCCAGGGGGTCACAAAGAGTCAGGCATGAACTGAACTAATCCTTCTATCATTCCTTGGAAAGAAGGCTATTACAAACCCAGACAGAGTATTAAAAAGCAGAGGCATCACTTTGCCAACAAAGGTCCCTATAGTCAAAGCTATGATTTTTCCAGTAGTCATGTACGATGTGAGAGTTGGACCATAAAGAAGGCTGAGTACCAAAGAATTGATGCTTTTGAACTGTGGTGTTGGAGAAGACTCTTGAGAGTCCCTTGGACTGCAAGGAGATCAAACCAGTCAATCATAAAGGAGATCAGTCCTGAATATTCATTGGAAGGACTGATGCTAAAGTTGAAGCTTCAGTACTTTGGCCACCTGATGGGAAGAGCTAGCTCATTGGAAAAGACCCTGATGCAAGGAAAGATTGAAGGCAGGAGGAGAAGGAGGTGACAGAGGATGAGATGGTTGGATGGCATCACCTACTCAATGGACATGAATTCTAGCAAGCTCTGGAAGATAGGAAAGGGCAGGGAAGCCTGGCATCTTGCAGTCCATGAGGACACAAAAAGTTGGACATGACTTAGTGACTTGACAACAACAGGTAGATCATAAATATGGATAATGTTGAGACCAAGAAAGTCTAAGAACCAGTACCCATAACTATCTTCGAAAATTGCTAATATCCAGTAATATGTGTTCACTATAACCTATTTTTGTCTTCATTTAACAGTGACTTTGTGATAAGTAATAGAAGGTCAGGGATGTTTACATTTCTAAATGAATAGCATCTTAATATTTTTGCTCATTTTTATAACTGTCAAAATGGAAACAGACATCTCCAAGAATCATAGTACATTACTTTTTACTTATCACTAATCAACATTTTTTTAAGGATCAGAGGCCTGGTAAAAACTGCTGACATTTGCAAGGTGTCCAAGATAACAGAACTCTAACAAAAGACTAGTCCCAAAGACTGGTTATTGTTAAAACCGATATTCCCTATATCAACAGAAATGATAAGAAAATTAATGAGACTCGACTTTAAATTCATAATTTTCTGTGTGCATCTGTGCTCTGAATCTGAATCAGGATGAGCTAAGTATTCGAGGCCACAGATCAGAGGAGACATGTCACGTTCGAGAAAGTGGAAGCTGCTCTGTGTCCAAATGGCTGCATCAGGGTGGATGGATGCCCCTAGTGGGCAAGAGCAGCATCTACCTGGGGACTCAGGAATACCCACACCCTCTCTCTGCTCATAACCTTTATCCTCTTTGTTTTCTCTGACTCCTGACTTTCTGTCACTACAATCTTCAGTGCAAAACTGGGCTGAAGGTAACTTGTACTTGCACTTGCTCATAAGAGCCAATTGCTAGATTTTCACAAAATTTGTGAACCTATGATTAAACATAGCCAGTGCTAAAAAATTAAGTGATATAAGCTTACAATTAAATCAATTACATTAAAAAGAAAACATTAATAAATACTCAAAGCTCACCACTCCCTAATTATTTGGCTACATTTTGCTATTATCTATGTTCTTGAGGTTATTTATCTATGATGAGAGTATTTGCACCATGGATAACAGCCAACAGTATAAATAAGGGATTTTTCCCCACCAGAGAACCAGTTGTTAAATATTTACCAGTATATTGCTAGTAGCATCCTTCTATTAATCCCAAGTTTGTGGAAATACTTGAGTCAGACTGGCTTGGTTTAAAGCCAGGTTTTGCTATTTAACAGGTGACTTGGGCACATTGCTTAACTTCTTTATGTCTTAGTCTCATCATCTGTAAAACAGAGATAATACAGCACCTATTTCATAGGGTTGCCATGCGGATTAAAAGAGTAGATATTTGTAAAGCATTTTGGAAGAGTGCCTGAAAGCTAATAAGTACTACTTCAGTGTTTGTTAAATAAAATAAACTACAATTCTAAGGGCTATTATTCCCTCTTCGATTCTCATTTGTTTCCTCACCTCTTAAAATCAAGTATGTTCTTTTCCCACATGAATAAAACATCTGATTTTTGTTGGATTCATGACCATCTAAAATTAAGATTAGACTTGTCAACCTCCCATAAATAAATTCTGATGAAGACAATATAAACAAAAGTATTATATGGTAGCTTCCAAGAATTTACAATGACAGTGGAATATTCTTTTTGTCTTTTTCTTTTTTATTTCCTCTTCTATCCTGATCTCTGAATCTTGGATGTGATGGCTGGAACTCAAGCCATGATATTGAACCCTGAGGAAGAAAGCTATACCCTAGGGATAGGACAAAGAAATATGGAATAAATCAGGCATAGTTGATGGGAAGGAAGATATAAAAAGTAGCTGAAATGTGTTCATGGTTTAGAATTAGAAAGATATACAGAATCAGGTTTCAGAGATCTTTAGAGATAAACTAAGATTCTGAATGATCTCATAGTTCTAGATCTATGAAATTTAGCTACTGTGGCTCTTATTCTTGGATTTCTGGAAAATTCCATATCCCTTATTATCATGTGAATCTTTATAATAAGCCTTAATTATTTGAACTAATGTAATTGGCTATCCCTTGCAACGAGGAGTGAAACTAACTAAACCTTATGGTCTGAAATATAACCATAAAGGTATAATTCTACCTACCTTCAGGCATGTTTTTCTTACTAAAATTTTGCTGTGCAGACAAACTTACACCATAGGAACTGAGGGCTTTTTCTTTTCCTTTGTAAATGTTCTACATCCTAGTATGGTTTCTGGGTATCAAGTTTCATTCTCAAGTAACACTTGTCACTTCCCATCTTGAGAAGGCTCTGAATTTTTATTATACACTATCTGGATTTTATGTGTTATTTATAATTAATGATCCTCTTGGGAAAAATTAAGTGGATAAAGTTGCTTTTCATCTGATTCCTTTTAATGTTCATTCCAACCTGAGTTCAGCCCCTGAGTTGAGCAGGGGCATGCACCTGATTAACTAGTCATCAGGTCTCCCCCAATCCAGCAACACTGGAGACTTCCTCTCCCCATCTCATCACAATTTACCAATAACGTCACATTTTCCTCAAGGCTGGTCAGTGAATCAGAGACAAGTTTATTTCATTGAAATATTATCTGACTCTGTTATTGGTTCTAATATTGACTCACAAAATAGAAGCTTTAAACTGGTCTTTCCAGTTAAACCAAAGGGAAATTTAACATTTGTAAAATGGTTAGGCATCAGCCATTTTGCAAAGGACACTATTTAACTTTTCACTAATCTACCAATCAAAGATTTTAGTTGCAAGCGAGAGAAACCAATTCTGAGTGACAAATAAAAAAATAAATCGGAAGGATATTCAGAGGCTCACAGGACGGCCAAGACCACACCAGGCTTAGAATATGGGCAGGAAAAATGATAAGGCAGCAACGAGTATATCAGTTATAATACTGACAGACTATCAGTATTAATAGATAAACTTTAACATTTCAATGCTTTAAGACCAGATGCTATATTTCTCATGCAAATTTCGGTTGATGTTTGAAAGGAAAGAAGATGAGGCCTTGCTCCATGCGATCATTAGGGAATTGGGGTTGATGAGAGCCTTAACAATTTCCACACCTGATTCTCAAGATCACCTTGAGCTTCAATATTTTGTCAGCAAATGGGAGAAAAGAAGGAATGGAGATCCACGTGTGAAGGTTTTATAGGCCAAGACTGGAAGCAGCATCCATCACTTTTGCACTCATATTAGTGATCAGAACTCAGTCACATGACCAAACTTAACTGTAAGTGTGTGTGAGCTTAGTCATGTCTGACTCTTTGCAACCCCATGGACTATATAGCCCACCAGGTTCTCTGTTCACGGGATTCTCCAGGCATGAATATTGGAGTGCGTTGCCATTTCCTCCTCCAGGGGAATCTTCCTGACCCTGGGATCCAACTGGCATCTCCTGTGGCTTCTGCATTGGCAAGTGGATTCTTTAGCACTGAGCCAGCTGGGAAGCCCCCTTAACAGTAAGAGAGGTCAGGAAATACAGTCCAGCTGGGGCCCAGTAAGAAAGAGGAACAGCTAGTCGATCTCTGTTCCAGCCCATCTTCTTATCACCAAATATATGCCATGCTTCTTCCCACAAAGAGAATACAATCTTCTCCTCCCTGAGAAAGATAACTTCAGATACTGTCACTGTTGTTTCTGTTCAGTTGCTCAGCTGTGTCCAACTCTGCCACCTCGTGGAGAGCAGCACACCAGGCTTCCCTGTCCTTCACCATCTCCTGGAGCTTGCTCAAACTCATGTCCACTGAGTCAGTGATGCCATCCAACCATCTCATCCTCTGTTGCCTCCTTCTCCTCCTGCCCTTTCCCAGCATGAGGGTTTTTTCCAATGAGTTGGCTCTTCACAGCAGGTGGCCAAAGTATTAAAGCTTCAGTTTCAGCATCAGTCCTTCCAGTGAATATTCAGGACTGATTTTCTTTAGGATAGACTGGTTGGATCTCCTTGCAATCCAAGGGACTTTTCTCCAACATCCAACTGATGTTCAAAAGTATCAATTCTTTGGCGTTCAGCCTTCTTTATGGTTCAACTCTCACATCCATACATGACTACTGGAAAAACCATAGCTTTAACTATACAGACCTTTATCAGAAAAGTGATGTCTCTTCTTTTTAATACACTGTCTAGTTTGTCATAGTTTTTCTTCCAAGGAGCAAGCATCTTTTCATTTCATGGCTGCGATTACTGTCCACAGTGATTTTGGAGCCCAAGAAAATTAAGTTTGTCACTCTCTCCGTTGTTTCCCCATCTATTTGCCATGAACTGTCACTGAATTTGGCTCAAAGCTCAGATTCTCTAAGGATGCTCAGTATTTCCCATCAGGTTCAGGTTCATGGCTCATCATGGTTCAGCTTCCTCTTCATAGAAAAACAAATTACCTACTGCCTCCTACCAAAGCATCTGATATACAATGATAGAACAAGAATAAAAATAGTTGCGGCAAACCCACCCTTGTGGAAAAGAGAAGATAGTCAGTGATCAGTGGTATGTAAAGATGTTGAATGCTAATTGGCAGGCTTCCTGAAAACCCTACCCTGGGAATGAGCAAGGAAAGCTTCTAGAATAAACTCTAGATCTGCTTCCTGAGAGAAACTCTCATCCATTGTTCGTCATGACTCCTTGCTCCACCATCAGTAAGTTTCCTCTTTGTTCTTTCCCTCCTTGGCCACTTCTAATTAATTTGGAAGAAAGTATGTCCTCCTTGGAGACTGTGTAGTTTCAAAGCTCATACATTGCTAATAAATTTAGGGGCGGAAAATTTATTTTGATACTCAAAGGCTTATTTTAGTCCAAGTTCATGGTTTCTTTGGCAGTATAATTCCATCAAAAACCTAGTAGACTTTTAACCTGTTTGCTTCCAGTTAGTTTCATGTGCTAGTAACTGTACCCAAAGTTCTTTCCTGGTCATAATTCTCAAGTCTGATTTATGGTGTTGCTTCCCAGGGCCTAAGACTCTCTCCATCTACCGCCTAAGGCCATCAAGCTTAGATAGGAAGACCACACCCTTGATTGGATCTTAACTGCAGGGCTGAGTCTTATTCAATCTGATTTCTTACTGTTTGAATTTTGGAAGCAGTCAATTTTTCCAACTTTTCAACACCTCTAGTTTCTGACATTCAGTTTCATTTTTGTTTGAAAGCAAGCCAATTCTTGCCTGAGTTCATCCACTCTTTTGCAAATTGCTACTAACATTCTGCTTTCCAACCCTTTCCCCTAGAGCTAAAGAATCAGCATACACGTGACTTGTCTTCTGACTTATATCAAGAGACAGTTTTATCAAAGATTTTTCTACTGTATAACATAGATCTTCATCTTTCCAGCCTCCAAAGTGAAGTTTCCCTGCCACTCACATCCTCATTGCTTACCCAAAATCATGAATTTAGATTTTTGTTATGGAACTACGCTTCTGGTACAAATGTGTACATTAGTTAGGAAAATTTAGTTGCTATAGAGATAAATCCTAATATCATGATGGCATAATACAATATAAGCTTCATATTTACTAAAATCTACTCCCTGCAGTCATTTGGGGACTCAGGCTGATGGAGGTTGTGCCATATTCAACATGTGATAATCTGGTTATTCTGGTTATGCTGAGGTTATTCTGGGCATTGTCAGTCAGTTAACAGATGGAAGCAGAGAGATTACAAAGGATCTGGTGGGAGGTTTTATGGATTCACCTTGGAAGTAGCATCTTTCTTTTGACACCAACCTTTTATTTGATCCCTGGAAGATCCCCTGCAGAAGGGAGCATCTTTCTTTTGACACCAACCTTTTATTTGATCCCTGGAAGATCCCCTGCAGAAGGGAGCAGATACCCACTCCAGGATTCTGGCCTGGACAATTCCATGGACGGTCCATGGTGTCGCAAAGTGTTGGACATGACTGAGCAACTTTCACTTTAACTATTAGCCAAAACTTAGTAATAAGGTTACACCTAGCTCAGAAAGGAGACTGAAAGATGGAGTCCAGCGGTATGCTGAGGAGGAATGGATAAATGGATGAAAAGCTACAAAGAGTCTCCCCTATACACTAGAACCACTGCCCAAATCACGGCAAACAAAAGACAAGCGAGGGTACCATAGCCATCGCTGCTAAAGGCTGGACATTGAAGCTTCACCACCAATGCCTCCAGCATCAACATGTCATACATGGATGCCGGTAAAAGGATAATGTTGCTGCTATTTTTATACCATCCACACCCAGAGTGGGTTCTGTGTGTTCCTAGTTAATTTAACTCACTAGCTCCCAAATCAAAGCCAGAGCAAACACATTAGAGGTTAGCTTAGAGGTTGAGCTTAGATCATGTAGCAACTCTCTTACTACAGGAAAAACAGACAAGGAAAACAACTCTCCATTTTTACATCATATAGTGAGCAACAGATCCTGCCCCCAATTATAGCTCCTAGGATGAGATATTCTTTAAACACAGAGAATCAATTCAATCAAAGAAATCAATTCTGTGATGCAAATTTCAGCCAAAAATGGCAAGCTGGCAGGTAGGATAGTATTTTAAAATTTAGGAAATGACTTACTTTATTCTGTATGCATGTATATATACACAAGTATATATATACATATTAATTATGTATATACACACAAATGCGTACATATAGAATAAAGTAGGCCATAAATATATATGATATATATGATGATATATATATCATCTTGATTCCTATCCATCGAGAATTTTGAGGTTGCCTTCATCTGGACCTTTCTTGTTCCCCACTGTATCTCGATGCCGAGAATAATGTCTGGTAATTGGTCACTCAACAAATGGTTGGCTCATTGCCAACTAATGTGAATGCGCTGAAGCCACATGTAATGACCTATTATTTCCTAAAGAAACAGGACTTTACTTTGAGCAGGGCTCATCATGGCCTGGAGAGCCAACCATTTGTCACTCAACAAATATTTACTGACTAAAGAATCCCTGGCCCAGTAAGTGTTCTTATTGTAAGTGCATCTGTTTCTGGCTCTTCTGATGGCCAGTAGGGACTGGTGAAACCTATAAAGACATCAAACAGAGTAATAGAGCTTCAGTATTACATAGCAAGCTCACAGTTCAGCAGTGTCTGCCTGATTTCTGATAGAGGCATTCATCTACATGATAGAAAAGAAAGTGAATACCAGTGGTGGAAGGAAAGACCAGTAAATATTGCCAGATTATTTTTAAGATTTTCTAAGTTTCCTATTTTGGGAAGGACATACTGGATTTAAATCTGGAAATTAAAAAAAAAAATATCCGAGGAGATTCGTATCATTGGCACATTTATTTGGAAAGTTCTCCTTGAGGTTTCTGCTTAGTAAGATAGTGGCTTTGAGTCTCTCACGGGAACCTCTTTGTGTCCCTTGAGCATAGAATCCCTTTCTGGGAACCTGAGTTATGACATCTCTTGGGCAGAAAAAGGTTTGCATTTGTAGATATTTTGGGTGGCACTGAAATTACATGACAATATTTTGAAAAACAGTCAGCCAACATGGGGCAAAAACATTTAATCCTTCCCTCTCGAGATAAAACAACCTTTGTTTCTGTATTAGTTAGCAAGAAAAGTTATGAGATGCATTACTCTCACTTTTTTTGTCCTGAGTCACTCAGTTGTGTTCAACTCTGCTACCGCATGGACTATAACCCGCCATGGGGTTAGCCACGCCCTTCTCCAGGGGATCTTCCCAACCCAGGGATCAAACCCAGGTCTCCCACATTGCAGGCAGATTCTTTACCATCTGAGCCACAAGGGAAGACCCTGTACTGATGTAGACAAGGTTAAAAAGTGATGTACTGGATGAGATTGTTAGGAAGATGAGAAAAAAAGGAAGAGAGTGGGAAGAACTCATATCATTTAGATTTTGAATGAAGATTCGAAAAAATTACAATATAACAATGTCAGCCTCCAAAACAGCATAGAAATTTTAGTGGAAAGGGTACCCCACATCTTCTCTCACACCCTGAACCAGGATATAGGCTCATTGCCAACTAGTGTGAATGCACTGAAGCCACATGTAAAAACCTATTATTTCCTAAAGAAACAGGACTTTACTTTGAGCAGGGCTCATCATGGCCTGGAGAGCCAGCCATACTCATACTACACCATTTCATAGCCAAGAGGTTTAGATTTCAGGAGTACAGAGCTGAGGGAAGTCTTTATCCCACTGACAATATATGGGGAGGCACGCAGGAATAAAGCTGTGAGAACAAGCCAAAAGAGATGTTCTGCTCAAACTATGTGAAAGTGGAGAGTCTCTGTGTTGGACAAAATTGTCTCAAATAGGACTGAGACTACTAACCCAGGTGATCTTTTCCAGGTTCCATATTTCAAATGCTTCTTGGTATTTGCAACTAGCCTTTAAATAGGTATTGAGAGTTTCTTTTTTTTTTTTTTAACAAGTTGAGTACTTTTTGTTCCAGGATGACATGAGGGAAGAGAAAAATGTTTTTAAAAATTAATTTTTGATTTTTAAAAAATTTCTGAACATGTTGGAGTTAATAATTTTGGCATCTAGTATTTTATTTTGAGGCTAACATGCCACGCCATCTGCCAAGTGACGTTGTCTTTATTAGGTTACCATGGTATATAAAAAGCAAAATGCTTTGCACAGGTTTTGAGCAAGATGATTTTTATTTCCCCCTTTGATTTCTTTCAAAATATAAATTAACATATTTTCAATAAAACTGTTGAAGTTAGAGTTATAAATATTGAGATGATATGACCCAATAATTTAAGCCCTTTATTTTCTTTAAGATCTATTATTTTAAATCTGAGAATAATACTGGGGTTTAGAGGATTTTAAATATATATATATATTTATATAAATTATGAAATCCATAACAGTGTTAACCACTGGAATAAACACTTGGAATTACCCCGTTGGAGTTTTTATCTTGAAAAAAAAAAGAAACTTTTACTCCAACTATACTTAAGAATTGTGAAACTATTTTGTTCTTCTTTTGCATTAACTGGGAACAAAGTACAGAAACTGAAAGAAAGTGAAAAGGGAAAATGGGATTTGTGTACATTTGGCATAAGCTAATAATTTTCATCTGAAAGCTAATGCTTTGCATGCACTACTTTGCCTCCACCTTCCAAAATGCACTTTGAGGTGGTAATTTGATTCAGCTTTGTCCTAGGCTAAACAGTTTTTGCTAGTGTTTTTAAAAGCGGTGTGTCATTACTATGCCTCTGAAACTCCCTGCTAGTCAAAGTTTCAGTCTTTATCCTCCTTCTGTCTTTGGGGAAAGTTTCCCAGGTTTCATTTTTTTCTATATGTTTTATAAAAAAAAATTAAAGTAAGCTGTTTATGCTTACAGCCAGAGATTTATGCAGACACACACCAGAAGGCACCCACCTGTATATGCTAGCGGTCACATACACTTTCAACACACTTTAGATGTCACAGAAGAGTGGAGGGGGAAAGATTTCGGACCCACAAGTCCCATTTTTATCATTGAGTTAAAGCATGTTAAGGATTTTTCTGGGGAAGAATTTCTATAATCCATGAGCTAATTTTACTATTACAAACAGTAGGGCTGTGCCTCCCGTAAGAGATGAGACTGAAATAATAAGGAAATGAGCACTGGGGAAAGACTCAGAGTACTCAGCATCGTGGCTTACTTCCAATGAAAACTAGGCAAGAATACTGGGGTGGGTAGCCATTCCCTTCTCCAGGGGGTCTTCCCAACCCAGGGATAAAACCTGGGTCTTCTGCATTGCAGGCAGATACTTTATCATCTGAGCCACCAGGGAAGCCCCATATCTAATTAAACACTTGCCTATTTAGTTCTGTTCAGATCCATCGAAAAGAAATTGCATTCCTAAAAGCAACAAGAAGGCACATAGAATATTCAACTTTTAAAGTAAGGCAATCAATATTTGTTGAGTGACTATAATGTAGTAGGAACCATGCTAGGTACACAGAAGATGACTTGAGTAAGAGAGACCCTGTCCCAGGCTTCTCATGCCTTCCAAGCCAATGGAAACTTGCATTTCCCAATGATAGATGACACTGTGCTCAGAAATCTAAGACTCCGGAGACTGGAAGCAAGGCCTCATGAGGACAAAATCTCCCAGTCAGATAGATTCCGGGGGAGTAATGATGAGCGTGGAAGAGGGGATGACAAAGGTCAGAGCTGGGACAATGACTTGATGAAGCCTTGAGAGAGTGATACACTAGCTTGGTACTGCTAAAAACCACCAATCTTATCATGCTGTGGGTAAACATTTAGCCTTTTAAAATAATTTAACTTCCAATGAGCCTTTGGAGAAAGACACAAAATTGTCATCTCTGTTGAATATCTAACTGACCACGACTTCTTGAAACTTGTGTAAACAGTGTTTTGCCCCCTCTTGGGGTAATTTTAAAAGACATTCATGGATCCAAACGAAGGTGAAATACCAGAGAGGAAAAAACCGAGGCTACTCCTGGCTAGAGGAAAGACTGCTGATTGGCCACTCTGCAGGTGGCTCCCTAGAAAGGCTTTGCCAAGCCATTGCCTCCTCCCTACCCCAGTGATGCAATATCACCCCACCAGAATGTTTTGTTCTCCAAGACCCTGTTTCAATGGGTACATCCCATTAGCGAGGCCAGCAGATGTCAGTCCTGATCCACTTTTTCTACCTAGGAGGAAGAGCCGATCTGATTTCCCAATCACTGCCTTCTCCTTGCTGGCTTTTCTTCTTCCTGAGATGGAGGCCCCCTGCTTGGCTTGCTCTGTTAATATTTGCATTATTCAATAGTTATTATGTGATAAGCATGTTGTTTCCTTTAGGTTTTGGTTGGTTTGCTTTCTCATGCTCTTATTCTCAGCTGATGGCTTAACTTAAGTTACAGCTGCGCTCTGTATCACCCAGCGTGTGGAGGATGGGTGATTTTACAGATTCTTACCTGATGCCTCAACAATCCAAAGTTGGGCCAAAACAACAACAAAAAATTCCAAAGTAAAAAAAAAAAATGGAGCTTTTTCCCTGCAAAACCATCCCTTTGGTATCAGCCTTGGACTGACCTCTTTTAGCATGAAGAAGCATAGGTTTGCAAGTACTATGGCAAAATGTTTCTGAATGCACATATTTTTAAGTTTTCTGAGTAAGAAATAATAGCATCCCTGCCCACTTATCAAGCAAGAATCCTGTCCTTGTGTGAAAGCATTTTATGTCTAAATATTAAGTATTTATTAGAAGTATAAATTGAAATGATTTTAAGTAAACAAAATATAAAGCTACTGTTTATAATCCATTCTGCTATTTGCGTGATACTATTCATTATGAAAGCATGCCTCGGAGGTGATACTGAAGTTTTAAATCCTAGGACTTGCTAGTGAGGAAAATTGTGTGTTCTTGGCTTTGATCTAGTACTTGTTTTTTATAGCCGATTAGCTATTATATGCACCAAGGTAAAATTGTCATATAAGACGATTTCAACACGCGGGTGAAAGAATCTGAAGCCTGCACGTTGGCTGGTCACAGAGTACATTTGGGCAATACTCTGTTGCCTAAATTAAATGTTAAATATTTATTTACCAAGTTGCTTAATTCAAAAAGGCAAGAACTTTCTTGAATTATGACTAACAATAAAACCTAGAATATATATGCAACCTTTAAACATCTCCCGCTGAATATTTTATTTCTTTCCAGAGTAGTGACATTCCCCAAATGTATAACACTGACTTTTTTTTCACTTGAACGTAACTTCTGCATTTAAAGAATTTAAAAATCTAATCCAAGTAAACTTATTTTACTAATCTTTTGAGGACTGGAAGGAAAAATCATTTTTTATGACTCTGAGAATGCTAAGTAAAAGTTAAAAACTAAAGAGTATATATCTGTAAGCCCGTATTTCAAGCTGATATTTTAAGTATCTAAAAATCCTTTGCCTATTTTTTAATTGAAAAAAATGACTCAGTGCTAGTCAAAAACGTATCTATACAAACGTGTGCATGTAAAATATTTTCTCATTGTGTGTGTAGCAGTTTCATATTATTGTCAACTCCAAACTTAAGAGCAAAGCAAAGGTAATTTCTAAAAGTGTGTTGCATTGGCCTATGAAATTGTGTTCTATTTCTCTGTTCAACTATCTGGACCAATGAGGTTCAGTGGAAATGTGTAATGCAAGCCTTAAATGTGAATTTACACATAAACACACATCATTAAATTTGTTTCTAGTAGCCACTTTTAAAAAAGGAAAAAGAAATAAATGAAATCAATTCCAGTAATGTAATTCCAAAATATGATTTCAACATGTAATCAATATTTAAATATTATACATGAAATATTTTACATTTTTTCCCTGTGTCCTAAATCTTTGAAATCCTACACGTATTTTCACTTCATGCACATCTGAATTCACACCAGCCTCATTTCAAGTACTCAGTAGCCACATGTGGCAAGTGGCTAAATTATCAAATCCCTACCTCTCAAACACATTGGCTGAACGACTTTTCTAGAATGTTACAGTTGAGTTGATACTGATCTAAGAGCCTGATTCTGAGTGGAGCAGAGACTTTGCATGTACAGGAACTCTTTGTTCCTGCTCTGTCTCATTTCTAACAGCTTGCTTTGCTCTGTAAGGATATATCAACGGCCCTTAAACTGTGGGACCCTCTTTGTTCATGCCTGTGAAGTTGAGACAGTCACTCAGGAGACGGTGACCTGGAGCAAACGTTCTCAAATGGCCCAGCTGAGAGAAGCAGAGCCTACAAGAATCTAGACAGAGATCCACTCAGGACGCGGCAAGAATTCCAGTTTCTACTGACGTGTGGGTTGTCTGGCATGCGGTCCTGAATTGTAACCCAGGAATTCCTAAAAGAAAGTCAACTCCATGCCTAGGTTTTTCTGGGAGGGCCTAAATTTCACAAAGTTTAGTCAGTTTTTCTTTCACATGCCCCTATTTCTTAGGCTACATGTCTCAATTTGAGTTTCAGAAAATATGGCCACTCTGGCAAGTGTTCCTCCAGTTGCAGGGCTGGTTTTCCAGGCTTTCACAGAGCTGGCACAGGATTGTGTGGAAATGGTATAGCGAAAGAATAGAAAAGGCTGGGGGATAAACTACCTATTTCACGGAGAACAAATAGCACAGATATTCTGGGGTTTATCGCCTTACCACAAGGCTTGAATTGTTGTGAGTTTAGTTAAGAAGAAATTAAGCTAAAAACTGGAGACAATTTTACAAAATGCAGATAAATACCTTTCTTTGTCCTTTTCATACCTCTGCTATTATACCCCACTCCAAAGTCCTTATTAAAAATAAATAGGGAGCCATTGATGTTTGACATTTCCAATAATGGTGGGAGAAACATTCATATTATATCAAGTAAGTATATTGCATGGGACCTGGGACATAGTGAGTACTAATGAAGGCCATTACAAAAAAATATACTGGTGAGGAATGATTTGAGCAACTTGAGAAAACCGTAAGAATGACAGAATCTCATCATCCCTTGAATATCTGCCATTCGTCTGTTTTATCTTGTGTGCCCTGAAAGGCAGTGCGTGCCCATTACATCTTCTTTGTGCCCTTCTGAATGGAATCTTATTTTCTTTCTTATTAATATACCTTAATTAATAGAGGGATATTTGTATAACAACTTCAGCAGAACATCTCAGTTGGATAAAGATTTTGCATGATTTTGCTGGCTGTCTTATTTCCTCATGAAACTGAAAGAGAATATCGGTTCCAAGGTATAATCATTACTTCATATGGTCTTAGAAGAAGAATTTCATGATTTTCTTAAATTGGTTCTGAGTCTCTTCTTCGTCTTGGGTCAGATAGAGATTTGTGATGAATTTCTCAAATCTTGGAAAAAAAAGATGTTCATTCTCTAACCCATTTTTCAAATTATAGAGAGAACTATCACATCAGATATTTTTAAATCTCTTGGAAATGAGAAATATGAATTGTTTTCTCCAAAATTAGCACTTATTGTTTTTACTATCCAAATTTCCATTGCCATCACTGAATCATCATGAAGCTCTTCAAGAGGAATTTATCTAATAGCAGGAATACTCAGTTATCTTTGCATATTTATCTAAGCCTTTGTTGTTTACACTGGTTTTTTTTTTTTTCAAAGATTGTATGAGAGACAACCAAATATAATACCGCAGAAACAATATGCAGTGGAGCAGGGCAACAGCAGTTTTATTAAGCTTCAGTTTTAGAAGGCAGTGGGTTTTTTGTTTGTTTCGTTTGTTTAGTATTTCCACTGTTGCCCATCTAATATCTGTAGGCCTTTTATTTAAAGAGGAAGGGAGAGAGAGAAAAAAAACAAAGAATGGGACATAGTAAGCTTATCATAAAGAAATGATATCCACCCCTCTTCCCAGAAATGAAGAGGAAGCGTGTTCTTAGGATCTCTGATTCCACCTAGTTTTCCGAAACAAAATCAAATTTACTTCCTGTTAAAGTTATGGCACGCAAGCTAGAACAACGGTCTTCCAAAACCCATCTGCATCCCCACACTCCTGGGGCCACTGCTCTTCTTTGTCAATGCCATCAACAGCTCAACAGACCACAGGAACCTCACATTCTGCTATGGAGAAGGATACTTGGTCACAGTCAGGCTCCCGTGACAATGACATTTTCTCTGAGAGTTCTGCACAGCTGCGTCACTGTTAACTTTTAATGAACATCCTTCCTTCCTTTGAAAAGTTTCAGTGAAATGAAACGGATGTGCAATTTCTGCTTTCATCTCCACTTTATGTGGGATAATATACGGTAATTCTGCGTGCCGAAGTCGTCTATGACATGCCTAATTTGGGGCGTTCCAAATCTAATAACAATTTTGCCCACAGTTACCCACAAATGTAAAACATTTTTAAAAGCTCAGGCACTAAAATATCCTATAACCTCGAATATACCAAAAAGTAAAAGAGACTCACTCCCAGCCTGAATTTGCACCCCCCCACCCCCACCCCCGTTCATTTCAGGGGATTGCTGACTCAATGGAGCGCTCCGGTGGCAGGCGTGCCAATAGCTCCCTGGACAATGAGCGCACAGAGGCACCACCAGGTTATTTGGAAGCATTATTCTTCCTTGGTTTCCACAATAGCTGGGATCTGATAATTTAGCATTAAGCCTCTTTTCAACTATATGGAACTGTAATAAGGTGATTTAGCCAATGCGCTTGTCCATTGTCCTAAAGATTCTGTGATCTATTATGCGGTAATGGGTAAAAAGAAAAAAAAAAAGAAAGAAAGGAAAAGGGGGATGGGGGCGGGGGGGGGGGGTTGGGCAGAGAGGGACATAAACCAACTCATTATCCAAAACATGCAGAGCTGCTTTGAGAGAGCTGTTATTTATTGGCATTTTTTATGAATCAATATAGATATAGGAATCAACTGCAAAAGCCTCTGGGTACGTTCGCATAATGAAAGCCCAATTAATATCCCAAAGCACAGTGCACCGCCGGCGACGGGAGCTGCAAGGACAATCACGGGCTTCCGCAGCCAACGCCGACAGCTGCAGCGCCCGATAGAAGAAAACAGCTTCAAAGGCCCGATCCCCACCCCGCCCCCACCCAGGCTCCACTCAACACTCCCTTCGCATCTCGCCCTCGCGGAGGCCAGGCCTGCCGGAACAGATGGGATACCAGAAGCAACCCATGGCTATCTGTGATGTCACCCAAGGAGGCATTTGGGGATGCTGTTTGGGTGGCAAAAAATGTCAAAAGAATATGGGAGGGGGGAGGGGCGGGACAAGGGAGCACTTTTTTAGGTGAAATCTCTGCACGGCCAGGGACCTCAGTAGGTGGAGGATGGTCACCGGGACGCTGTGGCAGAGGTCACGCTGGGTCTGGGCTCCTATCGGCTTACATTTCAGTTTTATTTTGGTGTGGATTAAGGGAGCTTTACATTTGTTGGGCTCACAAGAAAAGCATGTGTTTCCATGTCCTGTCGGCCTGTTTGCTTTGGATCCATCCAGGACGGCCAAGCCCATGCCAGCCGGTGGGAAAGGGTATTCCGACACTCTTTCCAGCTCTCGCCTTCCCTCGCCTTCTCAATCGCGACTACCTTTTGCAAACAAGATCCAAGCTTACTTTTTGAAGATGTAGCATCTCTTGATTTTTTTAATTTTTATTTTTTTATTTTTGCTATAAAATATAAATTAATCTCTAACTAGACTGAAAACAGGGGTCTGGAAGCCTACCAGATCTTCCAAAGTGCTAACCAGGTGGCTGCGTGGCCATAGGGGTGAAGCCTCTAATGATGCCTAAAATTGGCCGGGCAGTGACTCTCTCACAGAATGCATTGAAACCTGGGCACCAGAGATCTGAGGAAGCCACCCAATATCAGGCTAGTCAAAGCAGAAATGTAAAACTTGATTAAATAGATCATACAAAATTTTCCATTCTTGAAGGGGTCGAGTGGCGGTAGAGGAGGTTGTAAGGTGAAAATGTTCTCCTTTGTCTTGTATTAAATGCAATAATAGTTGTTCACATTCTTACAGCCCTTTAGAGTTTGCAGAGATCTCTCATTTGATCTTCCTAGTAAATTTAGATACTTTTAGGCAATGATTGCAATGATATTATTGTCCAGAGGAGGAAGCTAAGACTCTGGATGGTTCAATGACTTGCTGATGGTCAAAGCTAGGAAGTATCAGAGGCAAGGTTTCATTCTCAGCCTTCTACACCCCCTGCAAGACAAGGGAATATTTGAAGAAATCCATGAAGTAATGTTTTTTTAGGGGGCCAAGCATCATTAAAAGTATGTTCCACCTACCAGTGTCCACGTTATTCTTATGATGACACCTGTCATGTTGCCTTTGTATTTATTTGTCTGTCCCCCTGCCATTGCATTGGGAGATCTTTGAAGGCAGGGACTTTGTTATTCATCCCTAAATCTCCAGTACCCAGAACAACACCTGGCATACATCAATCAGTAAATGCTCTTGAAAGTAGATGGATGGATAGATGATAAGGGTCTTATTTTGCTATTTGTATAATTTAGCAGTCAGCAATTCAATCTCAAAACTCCCTTCCTTGGTGGTGTTGAGAAAATGGAACATATTGGATTTAACCATTTCTACATAGGCTAGTTAGCCAAGAATACGGTAACTGGTGTTAATAAGAAACGAAAAGAACACTGATTCTGATAAATGAAGAGGGAGAATTATACTATGAGAAAAAAAAAAAAACTGCTTAGGAAAAGCAGGCAATCACTGGAGCCTTTTATTTTATCGTAGGTTCTTTGGAATAGTCCCTAGACAACTCCGGAAAGCCCTCTCTGGAATCCCTGTGAAGGGAGAAGAATCACTACCTTTGAGTGCTTCAGTTACTTTTTGGATAGCATCCAAATTAGTATCACTTTAATAAATGTTTACTGGAGCACTGGATGTGTCCAGCTTGGTGCTAAATGTGGAAAAGGTTACCAGGTGGAGCTGAAGCTGGCCTCAGCCCAGAGGGAGTTGACATCCTGGGAGAGATCTTGCAGAATGCCCGTGGATACCTTCAGTATAGCACGGCTCCAGTGCTCAAAAGCAGATCTAAATCAAACACTCAGAAGGTTACTGCAACTTCCAATTGGAGCTGAAAGCAGCGTCACAGAGGCTTAATGGACAAAGTAGCAGGGATGGATGTATAAGTAGGGGCCAGAGATTTTTTTGTGGGGGGAGCAAACACCAGATGGTGAAATGCAATCTTCAGGTCCTATGCAGGGTTGAAGCAGTGCAGAGATGGTCCAATATGCTGGAGGTGTATGCAACACGTTTCTCCTAAAATAACTAAAGTGAAATTCATTGGATAAAGAGGCAGAGTTGGAGGAAAGTTATTAGAAGGAACATTGCCCAGTTCTGTGTAGAGCAAGTTTAATAATTCAGAAGCGCTGTTCAATGCATTACTCAGAGCTCTATCCTGGCATGCAGAATAATGTTAGAAAACTAAAGCAATGAACGAGATAGACTTGCCCAGCAAAGATAAAAATCATAGATGCTCAAGATTCTTGATGCTTATAAACACAAATACTTAAGGTGGTAGAAAATTTATTAGTTCTTTCTTAATGTTCCCCAAGTAATATGAGTATTATGCTTTTGGAATGAATTGGTAAGACTGTTCACGAAATAACTCTGCTTAAAACTGCTAAACAACAATAATTCCCAGGTATTAGCTTGTACTATGTGCCAGGCACTGTGCTAGATGCTTTACATTTGTTATTTACTTTAACCCTCATCCCCACCCCATGAGGTAACTGTTTCTCATACTAACCTTTTGATTTTAGAATAGTTTTAGACTTACAGAAAGGTTCTAAAGGTAGTACAGAGGTTTCCTAAGTACTCCTTTACCTGGCTTCACCATATTATCTTACATTAGTAAGGTACAATTAGTACAATTAGTCACAATTAATCAACTAATACTGATACATAATTATTAACTGCAGTCCATACTTTTTATATTTCCTTAGGTTTTACCTAAGGTCCTTTTTCTGTCCTACAATCTCATAGCACATTTAGTCATTCTATCTCCTTAGGTTCTCTTGGCTGTAACGGTTTCTCAGACTTTTCTTGTTTTTGGTGACCCTGACAGTTTTGGAGAGCCCTGGTCAAGTTTCTTTTGTAGACTGTCCCTCAGTTGTGATCTCTCTCATAATTATACTGGGTAATAGATCCTTGGGAGGAAGGCCAGAGAGGTAAAGTGCCATTCTTGTCACATCGTACCAAGAGTGCCTGCTGGTCTTGTGGCTGAGACTCTGGGCTTCCACTGCAGTGGGCACAGGGTCGATCCCTGGTTGGGGAAGTTCCACAAACTGTGCAGTGTGAGAGAAAAAAAAGAGTGCCTGCTCTCAACATGATTTATCACTGATAATGTTAAGCTGCTTGAACTCCTGGCTGAAGTGGTGTTTGTCAGGTTTTCTCCACTGAAAAAAGGTGGTTTTCTCCCACCCCCTACCTCCTTGCCACAATAGTATATTCTAGAAGAAAATCTCTGTGCATAGCCCATGTCTGAAGGGGCAGTAGCTACATGAATTGTTTGGAATTTTTCCATGTGAGTGATTTGCCTGTTCTTTCCCATTTATTTATTCAATCATTTATTTATATCACTATGGACTCAAGGATATTTATTTTATACTTTTGGTTATAATCCAATACCACATTGTTTATTTTGTTGATTAAATGATCTCAGTTTTGGCCATTGGGAGCTCTTTCAGTCAGCTCTTACATCCTTTTGGCATTCCCTCACCCTTGTTTGGTTTTTTTGGAGCATTTTCTTACTTTCTGATACTGCAAGGTGCTCCAGGCTCATAATTCGATAGTCCTCGCCCCACCCTTGAAATTAGCCATCTTTCTGAGGACTCCTGTTTCCTCCTAGTGGAGAATAGTGTTAGAAATCAGGCTTCCCTGGTAGCTCAGTCAGTAAAGAATCTGCCTGGAATGTAGGAGACCTGGGTTCGATCCCTGGGTCAGGAAGATCCCTTGGAGAAGGAAATGACAACCCACTCCAGTATTCTTGCCTGGAAAAATCCCATGGACAGAGAAGTCTGGCAGGCTACAGTCAATAGGGTCATAAATAGTTTGATATGACTTAGAGACTAAAACACCACCACTAGAAACCAAGATCTGGGTTTTGGTTGTGGAAGTAACTTTTTATTTTCTGTACTTTATACATGAGGAAACTGAGGTTTAGAGAGATGAAGTAACCTTCCCAAGGTCATGCCTTCGAAAATTGTAGAACCTAAATTCCAAATTGGGTCTGTCTAATCTTGTAACTATGACATGATTTCTTTCTTTGACCCTGCCCCCCCCTTCCCTTGGGATATCAGTCTGCTTTCCAGTGAAACTTAAGTAGTGCTGGACGTGTTCCTGGTCTGTTGGCATATATTGTATTTCGTGTTCCCTTTCTTACTGTCCCTGAGATCAGATTTTGGTAGGGCTTATTCAAGACAATGGCCCTTTAGTTAGGGTTCTAATCTAAAATAAGTATCCCTGGAGGTAGTGTTGAGGGTCTGAAAGCGATTTTTCCACATTTTAGGAAATCTAATGGAAATCATACGTTTAACCATGACACAACTGCCCAGGCTAAGGAGAATGTCACATTTCTTTGATTCTGTATCAACTCAGTGTGGCTGACTACATGAGTTATTTCAAACCATTTGAAACTGATTGGCTGATGATGACTTCATAGGAATTTCTGAAGTTGGAGAGGATAATAAAGAGTCTTTAGGGGTAGAAATGTTGGAAAAGGCCACTTTCGTTACTGTTATACTCGTGATCCAACTCTGACTGAAGTGGAGCCATTATGAGGCTGTCTCTGTGTATGTGGCAGGGAAAGAGTAACTTTTTTGGATATAAAGTAGACATATATATTTGGTGTATGTTTTACCAATTTGCTGTAATGTTTTAATGTTCAAAATTCTGGCCCAAGTTACTTTTAATTTCTGCTTCATTTTAAATGCCTATTTAAAATTTTTTTAAGTGTACACATTGGAATGATTTTTTTGTATTCTATTTTCTGAAGGAAAAACCTCTATCTTACTGTAGATAAGCATATGGATCTATTTAATATGTTCAAAAGCAATGCATATGAATGACTCAAAGCCTAAGTTTGTGGTGCTTGGATCAATTGCCTGTTGGGATGGACTCAGAAAGGTGGTAGGAGAAAGGGGGAGAGATGAACAGACTAAATGGGAGAGGAGTAACATGTGGTTCTAGAAAACAAAAGAGGCATAAGCAGCCATAAAAGATAACTGGTTATGATAGAAGGAAAAGTCTCAGTGAATATTAACAGAGCCTGGCTTTTCACTCAGTTGTGTTCACTTGAAACCATATGAAGAAACAGTACAATTAAAATACTTAGAGAATATTATTTGAAAGAAACTTTTGAGATCATCTAATTCAGTGATTCTGAACTCTGGGCTGCACATTGGAATAACTGGGGAAGTTTTCAATAATACTGATGCCCAGGCTCCACATCTTAAGTTTCTGACTTAGTAGATCTGTGATGTGGTCCTAGCATGGGAAATTTTTTAAACTCCTCAGTAATTTTAATATGCTTCCAGGTTTGGAACCATTGATCTAGCTTTAAAAAAAAATTTTTTTTTGAGGTATTTCAAATGCACAAAAAATACAGTGAAAATATATTAGAAGCCTATGTATTTACTACTTAGATTTAACACATAACTTTTAGTCACATTTGTTTCATTTGCTTTTGTTTCTTAAGATTCAGGATGGCTCACATATCCTTTGAGTCTCTCTTTGCCTAGTCGTTCAGTCGTGTTGACTCCTTGCAACCCCGTGGATTGTAGCCCACCAGGCTCTTCTGTTCTGGGGATTCTCCAGGCAAGAATACTGAAGGAAGTGGGTTGCCATGTCCTTCTCCAGGGGATCTTTCCAACCCAGGAATCGAACCAGGGTCTCCTGCATGCAGATAGATTCTTTACCAGCTGAGCTACCAGGGAAGCATATAACTTTTAGCCACATTTGCTTCATTTGCTTTTGTTTCTTAAGATATAGGATGACACACATATCCTTTGAGTCCTTCGCTCACTTTCAAATCCCATTGCCATCTCTCCTTTCCCAAGGGCATTCACTACCCTGGAGGTGGTGATACCCTGCCCATGCATATTTTCGTATCTTTACTTAACAAATATGTGAATATGTACAGTTTTGACTGTCTTACAATTGTCCATGCATATATTTGATATATAGTATATGGATCCTTTTGCATTTTGCTTTCCTTACTCAACATTACAGTTTTGCAACTTATCCCTGTAGTCAAGTTTGAGAATTTTACCTGCTATATGGTATTCCCTTGTATAACATAATTTATTTATTCACTTCCCTACTGATGAGCTGTTAAACTGTTGTAGCCACTTTGTTTTTTTTGGTTTGGGTATAATAAAATCTCTATGGTAGACATCTTTGTACATATCTCTTTGAGTATACTTCTCTAGGGCAGAGCTTTCCAGCCAATTTGGTGCAGCAGTGCTTCACAGTTGAGTAGGAGATCTGGGGTCCTTGAGCCCCCAGGGAAGCCAAGTGGGACCTAAGGGGAGCACAGACCCCTGGATGGGTCACCTCCTGCTGTGAGCAACCCCCCCCCCATCAGATTACCTGCAGTGTGTTATATGAATATCATCATTCTCTAACTTGCCATGATGGAAAGGGGGTTGGTCAACACTGCCCCCTAAAATGTGAAACGTGAAATGTACCTAGATGTCAAAGTCCTGCGTTTTAGAGTCAGCACATTTTAGTCAATAATTATTGCTAAATTATTCTCCAAAATAACTGTACCAATCTACATGCCTGTGTTGCAAGATTTGAAATTTTTTCGCCAGTCTCGTAGACATGAAATGATATCTTGTTTTAATTTGCATTTTCTTGATAAAGCAGGCAGTCGTTTCATATGTTTATTGGCATATGTTTGTGGTTTGTGAATTGGCTGTTTCTGTCCTTTGCTCATTTTTCCATTGAATTGTTTCTTCTTACTGATTTGCAATGATTGTCTGTTTTCTGGATATTAATGTTGTGTTGGTTGTATGTATTTGCAAGCTATAGCTTACCTTTTATTTTTAGGATTATTCTTCATTAAAAGTTTTTTGTTTTCTAGTTTATATTTCCAATGAAAACACTTGAGCCTCATTTTGCCTAATAATAGTACTTCAGTGCATTAGCACGGTGCATGCGTGCTCAGTTGTGTCTGACTCTTTGCAACCCCATGGGCTGTAGCCTGCCAGATTCCTCTGTCCATTGGATTTCACAGGCAAGAATACTGGAGGAATGTTGTCATCATGCTCACCACTCTAAACAGTGTAGCCGTATTGAAAAGAACACAGGTCTGAACTCAAGATTACAGAAGTCTTCAAGATCTGTTTCTAATAGTTATTGGCAAAATAGTTGTAAAAACTTATTTTCTGTGAGAATATAATTAAATGGTTACCTAAGTAAGCTGAGCAAAACAGTAATGAATAATTTAGTCACCTAATCCCAAAACATATACCTATTTAGTGCCAAAGCTGCCAGAAAGGCACATCCTTTCCCAAAGTGTGCCCTCTGGGGTCCTAGTCTTTAGAAAGTATTATTTGGTCAATTTCAACCTTCATTTCCTTCTTTTAAAAATATCAATACTTATTGATCTGTGGAATCTCCCTTTTCTGTGGAACATCTAATAACATCCCAAGATACTATTATCCTATAGAACAGACTTTGAGAATCTCTACACTAGAAAACATTCATCTCAGATCTCCAAGCTTGCCTTCCCCTGTGCTGGTACTTTGCGTGAACAATACAGTAAATGCATGAATACGGAAACACCAACATCTGTTATACTGAACGCCACGCACTGATCTGTAGCAAAGAGAAATTTTAAGGCTCCTTTTGTTTCCTAGTGGAATCTTGTGTTTTACTCTATGAGAGTGAAACTCTTTCCTTGTCCTTTATGTGTGCATCTCTTTAAAATGTGAGAATTATTGTGTGTATGGGATTATGATTATTTACTGAGCTCTGTAAGTATGGCTCTTTGGAAGGGTCTGTCACTTACCTGAAGATCTAAAATTCCAGGACAAAAGACAAAAGCTCAGAAGGTGGACCTTTGCTAGAGGAAAAATATGTCTTTGGACTTTGATTTCTTGAGTCCAGAATTTAAGGAACTGAATTATCCAGATATACGTGTCCAAGAAGTAGGTAGGAGGAAAATTGGGAGCTTGTACTTTCAAACTCTGTATAAGAAGGTATGCTTGTAAGTCAAGACTGACAGGCAGACTTTTATTATTTATCTTTTTCTACATTTGAAATTTTGAATAAGCATATGTATTGTCAATTCAATAACTTGATGAAACTAATAATGAATGATTAGGGATTTCCCTAGTGGTCCAGTGGTTAAGACTTTGCCTACCAATGTAGGAGGTGTGGGTTTGATCCCTGGTTATGAAGCTAAGATCCCATGTGCCTCATGGCCAAAAAATGAAACATAAAAGAGAATGAATAATGTAAGAAATTCAATGAAGATTTAAAAATAATGAATGACTAGATTTTATCTTATGATTCAGCATGTGTTATCAGGATCTTACTATGTCTCTGACTGCAGTTAGGGAACTATGGCAACCAAAAATTTAGGAAATATCTCTGGAGAAATGATTATTATGATACTGATGAAGAAATATAGGATTCAAATTTATGTATACAGAAGATCACAAATATATAAATTATGCATAGAAAAAATGGCAAGAACTATATATTAAGGTGTTAACTATAGTGGTCTTTGAGTTGCTAAGGAGATTGATGGTTTTTCCCTCCTTCTAATTAAGGACTTTCTGTATCACCACATGCTACTCTTCAAATGGTTAAAAAAAATAAATTTTATTTGTAGATGTACCAAAAAAGTTTTTAAGTATACCAGATGCTGATATAATTTTAGTGTTAATATGTGTTTTGCAAAGATCACCGAGCCCACTTTTGTATAATAATTGTATTGTGTAAACTGCCTATCAGTTATAGTCCTCATAATTAGTGGAAAGTAGCTATAAAGTAATAATAGGCACAAGCTTCAGAAACAGAAGACTGAAATCTTAGTTCCCAAGTTTAGTACTTATTACTGGATGACCTTGGGTAAGTTTCTGAAACCTACCTGAACCTCGATTTCCTCATCTGCTGAGTGAGGAAAATAATGGCAGCTACCCCATAGAATTATTGTGAAGATTAGGTGAGAATCGTAGCCCTTCGTGTGGCATGTGCATAGTAAGTCCTGAGGATTGTCAGCTCCTGCTGGTGGTTTGAGCCCAAGACTTTCAGCTACATAGGAGAAAATAGATGCCTCATATGGGATACAGACAAGTTAGCAGCCCTGTGTAACTTCAAGAGGCCATTTACCAGAAAATTGAAGTGGAGAACAGGCTTTGGGGAGAGAAATCTCATGGAAATACTTCTCAAAAAAAAAAAAGAAAGGGGTTAAATCTTTTTCTGCAATAAAATGTAGGAAAAGGAGATGGCAGGGGAAAAAAATCAATCAAATGATCTTGGACAGCAGGTATAGTGTTACCTGTGGGGAGGAGATAAGAGGATGAGCTGTAAGGTTACTGATCAGACAAAACCAAATAGGGTATTAAAGAGAGGGTTTGATACTGAGCCCTGAATAGAATTTCAGGAATATGAATGATGGTCTGGGATTACCATGTTATAAATCAATGAGGTGACTCAGATGATATCATAGTCCCGAAGAACAAAATTCAAATAGATATTAATAACACCTGACCTTGGATATTAACCTTCAACACAGTTATTTGTAATCTAAAATTCTGGGGTGGACAATCCTATAACCATCTGGTTCTTTTTTATTTTATTTTTTGAAGGAAGGAGGTGGCAAGGATGGGCTTTGGAAAGGGAAAATAATAAAGGCAATTTAAAACAAGACATTTGGGCTTTGAAGGCAAGAGGGCTTGGAAAGGTTCGGAAGTGCTGAGCTATCAAGTGTCATGATGGTGTCAGATTTGTTTTCTGTGAAATATTTGAACTAATTTTATCAGCAGCATTTCTCTCCGGCTATTTACCACCTGAGTATTTGTCAAGGCCTTTAGAGGAGGCAGCCGAACAAGTACATCTGAAATTCTTTCTATTTGGAGCACAACTTGGGTGGGGAAGGCTCTCTAGTGACAGGGGTGGGGAGCTGACAGTAGATGTTGCTGTGAGAAAGACGGGATTTCAAGAGCTGTCATCAGGATTGCCACGTCTGGTTGCAGTCGATATTTTTCCAAATGCCAGCCACACGAGGATTTAAAAGAATGTGCAAAGAAGCATGTGGCGTGCTCCTCATGAAGCAAGAGTGGGCTAAGTGGCTCGCTTAGCATCACTCGCCCCCAGCCAATCACGAGCTTGGGCACCCTGGTCTCTTCCCTGCAAGGCCTTGGCCACATGCCCTCCTATACAATTGTGAGGAGATTGGATGAACCACGATGGTATTTAAAGCACTCTTCCATGGCACTCTTGCAGTTGAAAGATTTCCCAAGAGGCAGTTGCCAAGATTATGTTCTTTCCCACTGGCTTTTAATTTGTAAATTTTAATGGGCTTTCGATATGGCAATGTAGGTGACGCTCTGCAAGGTGGCCATAGACAAGAAGGTCCCGTGGAAATCTTCAGACTGCACTCTCTGCCGTCATGAAAGATGCTTTAAAAAAAAAAAAGGCATAAGGATCAAATTCTCTGATTGTTAGCATGCTGCTTGCAGAAACTGATTTTAAAAGAAATCTGTGAATCATCTATGTTCTTATAGTAACTAGAAAATCACACAATTTTGTTTAAAAGTAAACCACCCTTTAAAAATGAAAAGGAAACAGATCAATACTCGCTGGACCATATTTCTCTTTATGTTTTTATCCACCCTAATCATGCAAACTCTGCTGGCAGCCTTCCCAGATTCTTAACACTGCCTTGACACTCTTTTTCTCTCCTCCTGGTATAACAGCCCTATTTGAATTATTAATTCTGGGATACCTCCTTCCTCTCTAGAAGGCAAACAGATCCACCCATTTTGGGCATCAGAAGAGTAATCAATGGTATATTAGGATCCACTTCTATTTCAGTATTGGATCCTTAATAAAAGATTTACTTGAGAGTAATTCAGTATCCATTTTATGAATAAAACTGTTCGCAGATTAACTAAGCAGTTAAACTTCACATAGGTGACAGATTACAGACATTTCTAAGTGAATTTGCTCCGAAGGTCTTTTTCATTAAGCTGTTAGGAAGTGTTTCAGGAATGGAATAAGCCTGTTACCTTTTGTTTTCAATTTTTGTCATCTTCCTCTTGCCTAATAATCCTCTTTTTAAGAGTTACACATTGCTTTATTGAGCCCAAGGCTAAACCGATATCTCTTCATTGCTTCCTTCCAACTTGTACACCATTGGGAGGCTTCCAGATACCCAGCCCAAGAAACTCAGTAAGTAAAACATCTAATATCGCAGGGTTGCCCTGTCTGTAGAAACATCTATTCTCTCTTCTATCTCTTGCTTGCTTTTTCTTTTCTGGACTTTCATTCTCTTTTCAATGCATATCTCCAGTCTTGCAACTGTAGTTCATCTATGCCAATTATTCTTGTTGCAGTGCAATATTTCACTAAGGGAATATATCACAGTTTGTTTTTTTTGTTTTTGTTTTTTATCCCATCGAAAGACACTTAGGTTGTTTCCATCTGGGGATTCTCACAAACTGTGCTGCTTTGAACTTTCTTGCACATGTAACCTGATACACTTAGGCAAGACTTTCTTAAAGATTTAGTCCTAGGAGTGGTATTGCTCAGCCCTGGGTGTGCCTGTCCTACTCAAAAATACCAAACTATATTCCGAATAGATTGTGCTAAGCAACTGCCTGTTGAAGGGCTCCTGTGTGCCCAGCTCTGTGATGGCCCTGTAGCCAGCAAAACGCAGTCCTATCCCTTGCCTCACAGTGCTCACTTACGCTGTAGTGGGAAGAGTGGTTCTGTTGAGTCACCGTCCTGATAAACTGGAACCAGAGTGGAGGGATGTCCATCTCCTCTCTCTCTCTCTGGGGTCGCTCCTCGTCTGCCTGGGATGGTCAGCGACTGGACGGAAGCGCCAGCTTCTTTGTTGTGTTCTCTGAAGTGGTGTGGTCATTCATCTGCTCGTCTGGAGGCCTCTTCTTGGCTTTGAAAAGGATTGTCATCTGAAAAGTGTCTCCTAGATTATAACTCTTTCACAGAGATAATTCAAACACTTCCTCGGTAACTCTTAGGAGCCAGGTGACTTTGTCCCTGCCCTCAGACACTGTAGATTATAATAAGGGAGACAAACTACATAGTTAGAAATAAACAAGAGCCTATTTGAAATGCCCTTGAAAAAAACACAGCAAATGCTCAGGTTTTTTGCCTTTATTCCAGCTGAAACAGACATGAAAGGCTGGTGCTCTGTGCCAAACATTGTGGCACCGCTATTTCATTCCCCTCTGTAAGTGGATTGAGTTGGGAGGACTTAAGACACTCCACAATTATTTGTCTGTTCATGCATTCACCAAATATTTATTGAGTGGTTGCTACATGTAAGCCACTACTTTGCTGTCTTCATCTTTGGAAGCCTACATTCCTATGGGCCCGCACTTCCAGGGGCTTTCCCACTGCCTGTCTCCTTGCCTGGTGTGTCACCTTAACCACACTGAACCCCAAGTATATGACTGACCTTCCCTGAGCCTGGGACAAGATTCCCCATGCCCCTGCATTTAGACTACATCCCCTTTTCCCAGAGTGTTCACTTGCTGTCAGTTACAAAGCTCCACTGGCTACCTGGATGTATCCTATACAAGGATATACACCTTGTGTGTATACAGCTTCCCTAGATCTTTCAGACATTGGCCCAAAATAATGATAATTACTATTTAAAGAGAGGTATTCTTGCCTGGAGAATCCCATGGACAGGGGATCCTCATGGGCTACAGTTCATAGGGTCACAACGAGTTGGCCATGTGAAGCAACTTAGTATGTAGCAACAGTTTAGAAAATGCTTTTTGCATCCACAGTGGTGTACTTACATCAAATTTAGAAGGTCCACAAATAGGCATTTTTATATCACTATTAGATTATTCTCTATTTCACAGATGAGAATTTCAAGGCTCAGAGAAGGTAGGTAACTTGCCCAAGATCACACAGCTAGTGAGTAAAAAGCTCAAAGTTTTGTCCTGCATGTTTCCCTCTATAATTTGACCTAATCTCCCATCGCACAGACTGTTCTAGTCCCAGCTAGACCAGACATGCTTCTTCTACCATTCCCATGTCCAGTTCAAAGCCAACCTAGGTCTTTATTTTTAAGAATGACTCTGGATCCTTGGGGACTTCCTACTAATGAAGTAGCCCTTCCTTGGGTTTCCCAGAAGTAAGATGTGAGCCTGAGGCATGACCTAAGATCCTGAGATATCCAGAAATGTAGCCATCTTTCAACATTCCTTGGATGCCCATCCTGTGCATACTATTCACTATAGTAGCCACCAGTTACTTAAATTAAGAGGCTTCCCTGGAGTCTCGGATGGTAAAGAATTTGCCTGCAATACAGGAGACCCGGGTCTGGTCCCTGGGTCAGGAAGATCCCCTGGAGAAGGGAATGGTATTCCCTTCTGGTATTCTTGCCTGTACAATTCCATGGACAGAGGAAACTGATATTAAAACTCAACCAAAAATCCAATTCCTCTGTCACACTAGTCTCATTTCAAGTGGCTACTGTGTGAGACAGTGCGGACTGTAATTATTTCCATCAGGAAGGTTCTAATGGATGATGTTAGTTACAGCAATCTCCACATGTCCATCATTGCTGCTGTGACAACCACCTGCTCATAAGTGGGTTTTAGTCTAAAGAACATTGGGATTGAGCACTGAGGTCCATGGGTTTTGTTTTGTTTTTTAAATGAGAATAAGCTACAGATTGGGAACAAAAGAGAGGGTTGTTGTTGTTTTCAGTCTCTAAATCATGTCCAATTCTTTGCAATCCCATGGACTGCAGCATTCGGGCCTTCCCTGTCCTTCACTGTCTCCCGGGGTTTGCTCAAACTATGTCTATGGAGTCGGTGATGCCATCCAACTGTCTCATCTTCTGTCGCCCCCTTCTTCTCTTGCCCTCAATCTTTTTCCAGCATCAAAGTCTTTTACAATCAGTTGACTCTTCACAGGAGGGAGGAGGACAAAGGGCCAAGATGTGAAACCCTGTTTCTCAGCCAAAAAAAGGAACAGGAACAAATTGAAATAAACTGGAAGTTGTGGGCCAGTCAGAGGTGGCCACAAACCACAAGCACAATGAGACTTGCCCTGTTGGGGGCATTAAACCACCCACTGCAGTTTGTACCCAAAGCTGCTGAGAAGGGATTCACTCTGCAGATGCTTTGATGACCTATAGCACAGGAAATCAGGTGGCCACAGTTAGCAAAATCCAGGGTCAGAGAACCTGGGCCCCAGTGAGGCTGAGATCTGGGTGATGCGGGGACAGGTGAGGAAGGCTGGTGGCAACACTTAGCTTCCCCCTACCTGGGCGTGAGCTCCTGCTCTGCCCCTTCCTGGTTGTGTGGCTTTGTGTGCATTACTCAGATTCCTGCTCTGAGAAGCAGGGATGGAAAAGCCTTCTCTGCAGCATAGGTATGCGGATCAGATGCTACGATGAAAAACACCAAGGCTGTGCTCGCTTCGGCAGCACATATACTAAAAAAAAAACACCAAGGCCTGCACAGAGCCCCGGAGATGGTACCACTTCTACCCCTGCTCTTGTCAATGACTCAGTGATCTGGTGTGAGGGTCCAGGCAGGGGTTGTCTGGGTGCGATGGCATTTCTCAGGCAGAACTCCCTCTCACCATCTCCCTTGTACAGTGAGAGAGAGAGAGCCTGGACTCTGGGAGGATTCATCTTCTGTATGCTTTTCGAGACAGATGAGTTAAGGATCAGCTCAAGTGAGCGAAGCCATTTCCCTTTCATTCTGACCTGCCCAGGAGACTTTCCTGTTAATATCACCAACTCATTTGATCAAAATCTGATGCAAGTATTAGGCAACAACTGGTCCCTGGTTTGTTTTCGACTCATTGTCTTTAGCCCGCAAGCTCTCAATGCACGTTTGGTAACCCCTGTACCACTGTAAGGAGTATGGTTAAACTGGATTTCCTCGGTTGCTTCTTCCAGGTTTCCCCTTATTTAAAGACCCTGATGCATTCTTGATCTAGGTGAAAGGAAGTTTGTTTTGCTTGTTTGTTTCTTTATTGTGGTGCTATGAGCTTATTTAAAATTTTCCATTAGCCTGTAGCTCAGAGGTGAGTCTGTTACTGAATTGAGTTCATTTTGTTTTGCAAAAATATCCAGAAAATTGTACCTTATTTGGATAAGAAGTAATGGCAGAAGCCAGAAATACTCCTATATCCTGCCCTCAAAGGATCAAATGGTGTTTCTTTTTTTTTTTTTTTAACCTTAATTAAAATAAATTACTTTAGAAGGAAGAGAAGGGAATTTTGTAATTTGAAAATTAATCAAGCTCTCAGGCAACCTATCACCCAGAGTCAAAATGATGATATACCACAGTGACCTAAGGATTTTAAGATCCCTGGTTAAATGGGTCATGTTTATGTAAAATATTATTCTCATTATCATTCAAATAACTAGCAAGTAGGGAATTTTCACCTGCATTCAGAACTTACAGCTCACCACAAATAGCCTTTTATGTCTCAGCTGGTAAAACCATAAGGAGGTTGTTATTCTACAAAACAGCTTTTCATAGAAATCTAATTCAATTTTAAGAAAATGAATATGAATGGAAAATACCTGTTCCTGCTCTTTGAATAGCTCCAGCCTCCTACTCCCACGCCCACTCTGAGTCAAAGTTCCTTTAAAAGCATTAGTCACTCAGTATTGTCCAACTCTCTGTGACCCTATGGACTGTAGTCCACCAGGCTCCACTGTCCATGTGATTCTGTGTGGTGAGAACACTGGAGTGGATTGCCATTTCCTTCTCGAGGGGATCTTCCCGACCCAGGGATCGAGCCCAGGTCTCCTGCTTTGCAGGCAAATACTTTACACTCTGAGCCACCAGGGACCTTCCCTAAAAGGCCTTTTTCCCAAAGAAAGGCAAAGCCAAAGAATGCTCAAATCACCACACAATTACACTCATCTCATACGCTAGTAAAGTAATGCTCAAAATTCTGCAAACCAGGATTCAACAATACGTGAACCGTGAACTTCCAGATATTCAACTGGTTATAGAAAAGGCAGAGGAAGCAGAGATCAAATTGCCAACATCCGCTATCGGATCATCAAAAAAGCAAAAGAGTTCCAGAAAAACATCTACTTCTGCTTTATTGACTATGCCAAAGCCTTTGACTGTGTGGATCACAACAAACTGTGGACAATTCTGAAAGAAATGGGAATACCAGACCACCTGACCTGCCTCTTGAGAAATCTGTATGAAGTTCAAGAAGCAACATTTAGAACTGGACATGGAACAACAGACTGGTTCCAAATAGGAAAAAGAGTACATCAAGGCTGTATTTTGTCACCCTGCTTATGAAGTACAAGTTGGAATCAAGATTGCTGGGAGAAATATCAATAACCTCAGATATGCAGATGACACCACACTTACGGTAGAAAGTGAAGAGGAACTAAAGAGTCTCTTGATGAAGGTGAAAGAGGAGAGTTAAAAAGTTGACTTAAAGCTCAACATTCAGAAAACTAAGATCATGGCATCTGGTCCCATCACTTCATGACAAATAGATGGGGAAATAGTGGAAACAGGGGCAGACTTTATTTTTGGGGGCTCCAAAATCACTGCAGACGGTGACTGCAGCCATGAAATTAAAAGACGCTTACTCCCTGGAAGGAAAGTTATGACCAACCTAGACAACATATTAAAAAGCAGAGACATTACTTTGTCAACAATGGTCCATCTAGTCAAGGCTATGGTTTTTCCAGTGGTCATGTATGGATGTGAGAGTTGGACTGTAAAGAAAGCTGAGCACCAAAGAATTGATGCTTTTGAACTGTAGTGTTGGAGAAGACTCTTGAGAGTCTCTTGGACAGTAAGGAGATCCAACCAGTCCATCCTAAAGGAAATCAGTCCTGAATATTCATTGGAAGGACTGATGTTGAAGCTGAAACTCCAATACTTTGGCCACCTGATGTGAAGAACTGATTCTTAGAAAAGACCCTGATGCTGGGAAAGAGTGAAGGAAGGAGGAGAAGGGAATGACAGAGGATAAGATGGTTGGATGGCATCACTGATTCAATGGACATGAGTTTGAGTAGGCTCCGGGAGTTGGTGATGGACAGGGAAGCCTGGCATGCTGCAGTCCCTGGGGTCGCAAAGAGTTGGACACGACTGAGCAACTGAACTGAACTGAATAGTCCTCAGGGGTTTCCAGGTTGTCTGAAAAACAATCAGCATTCATTGCTTCATTGCTTGATATGTAGCTTCTGCCAGAAGGAGATCCATTAAGGGATGCATTGGGGTGAAATAGTAAATATATGGAAAGTTGCACATGATGTTAATATGTACCATCTTGCATGACTGATTATAAGTTCTCCTGAGCCCTCTTTCTGAAGTAGTTCCTTCAACAGAAAATACACTCTGCTTGTGAAGTACAAGTGACTACAATAGTGTCTTCTCTTCATTTCAAATATATCTCCTCTTTGCTAAAGAAAATGCACACATCCTTTTCTAATGCTATTAAAATGAAAAACATTTAATATCAAAGCCAAAATCAAATCAAGTCTGAAGTTCAAAGTGCTGCTCTACCTTCAGACCATACTCCAATGTCCCTCTTTTGTAGGGCTGTGGATGGGTGGGAGTGATAGGTCCCTCCAATCAACAATCACTTTCACTGTACTCGTCTATTTTTTTCTTCTTAAATGTCTTTACCACAGTCCATCATTAGAAGATGATGACTGCTCCTTTAAATGAAACTCAGTTCATAGAGTTTTATACGGTGTAAGAATGAAGTGGTCTAGCAGGCGAAGGGAGGAAAATTGTGAAAATAATAAGTAGTGTTTATTGAACCCTACATATGAAGTGGGCTTCCTGGGTGGTCAGTGGTAAAAGAATCTACCTGCCAATGCAGGAGGTGTGGGTTTGATACCCGGGTCAAGAATATCCCCTGGAGTAGGAAATGGCAACCCACTTGCCTGGGAAATCCCATGAACAGAGGAACCTGGTGGGCTACATACAGTCCATGGGGTCACAAAAAGTCAGACACAATGAGCAGGAACACATGCAAATATGAAGCAGACATTGTGATCAGCCCCTCTCAGAGATTAATCGAACATTTATAATTCCACTATGAGGCGGTTATTATTCCCTTTAGAAAGCTGAGGGAACTGAGGCAAAGAGCAGTGAAAGAACTTACCCAGATCATAATGCTTATAAGGAGCTGAGCAGGGGTCCCAAGTAGACAAATCCCCACTATCAGGTGCCTTTTTCATCTTTGCAGTTGATTCTAAATACTCAATTTGTCCATTTGTTATTACAACTGTGATTACATAGTTGTCATCCAAAATGGGACCATTTTGAAAATGAAAGTGGTCAAACATTATGCCCGGACAACAAGCATAAATAGGGACCATTCCAGGGAAATTAGATGTGTATTCAACTTAATTATTAAGAGCTTGGAACATTATTTTCTGTAGGAAAAATGTCACACACAGGAATTCCAGGCCAGTCCATTCTTCTCCTTCTCTTAACGTTTTCCTTCATAGGCCCCAGGACACAGTTATTTCACAATAAAATATTGAAGTCAAATGCTCCATGGTCCATAAATACAGAATTACTTCCCTTCCTAAAAACTCCTATTTTAGCAGAGTTTTTTTTAATGTACTAGGTGTATATGCTGATTAAAAAAACTATTTTTTTTTAATTTAAAGGTACAAAATAATATACACAAAATTTGATCATTTGGGTAAAACAAAAGGATTTTTATATATTTGCATTGCATGTGTATGTGTGTTTATACCTAGGTATGCTTCTGCATGCAGAATATGTCTCTAGATAATGCTCACAAGAAATGTTTAGTGATTGTTCCATCAACAAGGAAATGAATCCTGAAATCTGGGGTGAAAGGGAGACTTGTTTACACAGTATATTTATTTGTTCAGTTTGAATTTTTTGCCACCAGTGTGTATTATTTTTCAAGATAAACAAACTAGATAAATAAATACCTCCCATTAAGTGAAGTCGTATCATAGCCAATAAGAAAGCAATCTGATTAAATAATTGGCACTGATTTTTGAATGACTAATAACTTTATCTCTTTTTATAAACTGACATTTTTAGAAAGGGATGCCTGGGAACCAAAGTGAATCTTTAATTGGTAGAATGTTAAGAGGGGAGGGAAGAAATTCACGGGAGAATAATCAACCATGCAGGAAACAGTGTCTTCTAAATTGGTGCCAGTCTTCATATTTTCTTCCTTTTCTCCAGTTATGAACCCACAAATTTTCTAAAATGTTCACCTTTTTATAATGTAGGAAATTTAAGCTCCAGTAGTATGGGGAAGAAAAAGATTGCAGAATATGCAATCATTTCTCAATATAGTTTCTAGACAAGAAACTATTAGCTAAATTTGAAGGCTCAAGAGTGATGGAATTTTCTGCTCCTTAGCTATGTACTCCCAAACTTCTGTAGCTTAAACTTCACTAATAGTGGAGAAAAAGATCAGAGATGTATGAAAGAATTCAATTTGGCCATGTGCACTGAGACAATTCAATGCAAAATTGGGTTGTTAAGCTAGTGCCTTAAACACCATATAATTCAAACAGAAGCATCAGTAATTCTTAGAAAACATACTGGCATTAAGGATATTTTATATGTGTATGATAGAGACCTCAAGTTTCATATCTAATACCTGTTCTTCCCTTATTACCATAATAGAATCGTGATTTCATTTAGGAGAGTAATTTTTCTTCCTAAAAGACCACATCTCCTAGGTTCCTTTGAAGGTAGGTACAGTCTTGTGACAAAGGTTTGGTCAATGAATTGTAAGTGGAAGTGTTCTGATGTACTTCTGTGGAAGCTCCTTAAAGGGAATTAATCAGGGTCGGAGGGCTTTCCTTTTCACCTTACCCTTTCCTCTTTCATGCTTGGAGAGAACATACAATGACTAGAGGGTCATCATGGCCGCAGGATGAAAGGGCAGAGAGCTAGAAAGAGCCTGGGTCCCTGGTGACTTTGAGAAATCACCCTATAAGCCCCAGCAATCCAGAGGCAGGATCTCTGTCATTAACAGCAAAATGCTTTCCCTAACTGATCAAACAAATTACTTCTCTCCTTTGGGAGAAAGAATGTCATGGAATAAAATAAATAGCAAATTCATTCACCATCATTCCTAATCTGTATACTTTGCCATGCCTGCTTTTTGTTTTATTTTGTTTTTAATTAGTTCAGTTTTTAAAAGATACTTCACCTTTTAGAACAACCCAGGAGCTGAGTCTTCAGTTTCTTGAGGTCTAGAAAAGTTCCTCCCCTTTATGAACAACCCATCTTTCAACTCACAGAAACCTCAATTAATAATCATTTTGCTCTCAAGATGACTCTGGGGGACATTTACTCAGACAGTGTGACTGTCACCACAGTTGTTGAAACTGGAGTTATATCCACAGATGAACTTTTCTCACTTGTTTATTTTCCACATGGGATGTCTCATTTAAAACAAATCCATTGTACATCCCCAGGCCCTAAATGTAGGCTGTGTTATGGATATCCTTTGAAACTTCTTTCTGATTTTCTCCAGGAAGGAGGGGAGGTAAAAGCTTGACTGAAAAGAAAAAAAATTTATAAGAAAGAAACAAAATAAAAACCATATTTTTAGCAGAAGGATTTTTGAAAGCCTTGGAAAATGTTGTGTTCACTCACATAAGGCCCCACTGTTTTAAACATATTTTACTATAATTTTTCCTTCAAAATTCTGACATGCAAAGTTGAACAGGGCTCTTTCAGTGTACAACCCCGGGATATGGAGAAATAGAAAGAACAGTATTCCAACTAATGCATGCTCAGTGGGGATCATAATATCGCATAATTGCTTGAAATCCACAGGCTGATCCGATGTCATCTTCAGAAATATGCAAGTTTCCCTTTGTTTTCTGAACTAGAGATATTTTCTTGCTTTAGGGCTTAACCCTTCAGCTCCCACCCCTAATTACTGAAACATGATGAAAAGTGAACATAGAGCTGCCCTTCCAAAACCTACTCCAAATGTTCTGTAAGATTCTCCCAAATCTGCCAACTTTTCTTCTAACAGAAACACACAATATGTGTTTAATTTTATCAGTGAACCTCAAGTGTTCCTTTTCACTCATTTCCTTTTCTACCTGTTTCTAAATACACACACACACACACACACACACACACACACACACACACACACACACACACACACACACACACACACACACACACACACACACACACACACACACACACACACACACCCCGTCCTAAAATTTCCACAAGAAACTCTGCCAGAACAAAGAGTTGCTATTTCGGAGCATGTAATGACATGTTTAAAAGTTCATCAACTTCCCCCTTAAAAAAAAAAACAAAACCTGGCAATGAGTCTAAAATAATTCAGAAAGATTTAGAGGAAAAAAACCCTTAAGACCTCTTCTTCTATAAAATTATGTAAATCATAAATATACCCTGGTCTGGAAGTGATTACAACAAGCTATGAGACAAAAGGTACTCCAGCAGACATTGCTGACAATAGGCTCTGTTCTCTCATCACTGTATAAGAGGATTGGGAAGGTAAGTTCTCGAAAGGACTAATATGAGTTTCATGTCATTAGGAAGAATTCCCAAGTGTATGTGTTCTAAATATTAACCCTAAGTCCTGGGCCATAACTGACTGATAAGCTCAGTACAGAAGCGTGTCGTCTCATTCAAGGTGAACGACTCCGGATGCTCCCAGCATTCACTCACTCTTCTCTAGTTCTCCCTTTTCTTCTCAATTGTCATTGTCCCTGACCTTCCAAACAGGAGCCCTGAAATGAAGAGGAGGAAGCACTATATAAACAGTTCATTCTAGAAGCGTGAGTCATTCCTACCTCAGCTCCCCCATTGCCTATCTAAGGAATACCCATTCAGATCTAAGCTTCTCAATTGCTTTTAGAAATCACTTCTTTGTTTTGTTTTTTCCCCATACCTTTTCCCTGAGGGCAAAAGTTTAACTTTTTCACTCTTTTTAAAGCATTGCAATACTCAGTTTGGATATTCAGTTAACAGAACATCAAGAATTGCATTTTGCTTGATTGTATAGCATTAGAAGCTAAGGCCAGCCAACCCGAAGGGACTCTGCAATGCCATTTTATAATTAAGCCGAGCACCCGCTGGACCGCATGTTCTAACAGATGTTTCCTGGCCCCAGGTACTAAGCCAGCGCACAGTAAAACTGCCCAGAGCGTCTCCCTGAGCCAAGATGGGTCAGTGTCTGGAACGACTCTTGTCTAGTGTCTCTTACTGTAATTAGAGAATGAGGCTAGCTTTTGGTCATTAATTCCATTTGAAAAATAGCCATGGCTAAATTAAAAAAAGAAAAAAGAAAGAACATCAGAGTACTTTTAAAATTGAAAAGCCCAATAAGAAAATGGAGATAATTTATTGGTGATTTGTTATTTCGAATAGTGTTTTAGACCTTATATAAACTCTGCACAATGATTTGCAAAATTCTTCAAGATGTTTTGCAAAATTTTCACTCCATTTATAAAATGGATAAAATTAGAGGTTCCTTATGCTTAGGCTGGAAAAGAATTTGTAGATTGGTTAGTACCAGGAAATCAAACGCATATGCTGTAGCGGCCAGTTGGTAAATGAACAAGTCAATGAAGGGCAAGAAAAACCATTCTGCCTTTTAAAAAAAATCTAGTTTTCTTTCATTTACTTGTTTTCAATAAAAGACATGGGTACAGGAATATATCTCTCCGAGAAAACAACAGATCAAGCAGAGGTTAAATTCAGGAGATGTGCTCCTGAGGTCAGCAAAGTGCTTATACCAGATTTGGCATCTGGAGACTGCTCTCAGCCTCTCAGCCCACGCAATGATGCCACCCTTGCCCTTGCCCTAGGAGCTCTTAAACCTCCCCCAACAATCAGTCAGCTAGGGAGAGCAGGATATCCCTGGGATGTTGCTCTAGCACAAAGGTAATCCATTCTGATGAGTCCCTTGCCTTAGTAGTTAAATGTTTTTACAATCACCCTGAGTACAAGTTCATGGACAAACAGAAACCAGTATTTTGCCTCTGTGTAGAGCAGACTAAAAGTAGTAGAAAATGATGAAGTCACGGGAGCCCTGGAGAGCCCATGCCATGTTAAAGGGCTCAGGGGGTCCGCTACTACAAAATGAGTAGAAATCTGGGACCCCTATGGCCAGATCTGATTTCTTGAGAGAAAATAAAAACCTGTGTTCTTATATGGAATCTCCCAATTAAATGTCACCACATTCAAGCACTATAGTAAGTAACACACTTCTGTGGCCCACGTCTGGCCTAGGTGCTCCAAATTTGCAACCTAGGGTTTTAAGTGACTTGCCCAACCATCACTCAAGTGACTCTAGACGTGGGCTAGAACTAGAATCTAGAGTCTCTGACTCCTTATCCAGTGAGACCTGACTTTCATTTCAATGGTCCTATAAACCACTGAATACCTTTCAAGAGGAATTTGTAGACTATATACCCTAAGAAGCAGGAACTTTGATATTTTTAGTATCATGGTTCTTTACACTAGCATTTTCTCCTACAACAGAAAAGAAAAACTCATTTACAAAGTTGACATATAGAGGAGGAAAAGATAAAGGTTTCAGCTATTAAAGGCAATCTACAACTTCAAGAAAATGTTGGTCCTCTGGCAGGTTGGAAAGGACTGAGGAAAATTTGTTTTAAACAAAGAGATGGATAGAACTCTAAGAAAGGTTTTAAAACATTTAAAACATCCTATGTTGAGGGTGGCCCATAGCAGGGTAGGAAAGCCTTCAAGTCGAAAGAAACCCCACTATTAGGAGTGATCTGGCTTTAATGGATTTCTATTTCATATGATCCTGAGACCAACCTGTCCTTGTCATAGCTGTTCTTTACCTCTGTTATTAAGCAAAGTTGCACCTGGAGGGAGGTTAAGTATTTATAAAGTAGATTTGTTCATGGATGTGTGTGTTAGTCACTCAGTCATGTCTGATTCTTTGCGACCCCTTGGACTGTAGCCCACCAGACTCCTCTGTCCATGGGATTGTCCAGGAAAGAATAGTGGAGTGAGTTGTCATTTCCTTCTCCAGGGGATCTTCCCAGCCAAGGGATCGAACCCAGGTCTCCTGCATTGCAGGCAGATTCTTTACAGTCTAAGCCACCAGGGAATCCCTGGTATTCATGGATTAACTGATATATATTGAGTATATACCATGTCCCAGACCAAAATCTCTGACTCATCTTCCTTTTACCACTTATGTTGTTATTGTTGTTTAGTTGCTTAGTCGTGTCTGACTCTTTCGCAGCCCTGTGGACTGTAATCTACCAGGCTCCTATGTCCATGGGATTTCCCAGCAAGAATACTGGAATGGATTGCCATTTTCTTCTCCAAAGGATCTTCCCAACCCAGGGATGAAACCTGTGTCTCCTGCACATTTCCTGCATTGCAGGTGAATTCTTTACTGGCTGAGCCACCAGCGAAGCCCAATTACCCTATTAATCATATATTAAAACAAACAAACAAACAAGCAATGTGGTCTTTTTCCTTAAACAGAAAAAAAAATAATAAAACCTTAACTAGCCTTATGTTGGGATAAAGCTTATATCAGTGAATTAAGTAGTCCTTGCCCTTAAGTTTCCATGGACCATTAATACATAAAGAACTAATTTTAATAAAAATGTTGGAAGCGTTTTGTTGAATGCAAAGGAAAATTAATTTTCCTCGAGTCAACTGGGAGATGTAAAAAGAGCCTCACCCTGGATGTGATATTGGATTGAGCCTTAAGGAATGAGCAGGAGTTTTCAAGGCCAAAAAGGGGAGGAAGGTCATTCTGGGCAGAGGAAGCAGTTGGAAGAAAGGCAGTCCCACAGTGTGTTCAGCATTTGTGGAAGAGCAAGTGGTTCAGGAGAGCTAAAGCCAAGGACACATGAGAAGAGTGGCAGGAAAATCTGACTGGGCTCAGTTTTAAATAAAATAATTACACAGTAGTGAGTATAACCTCTTACACTGAGGGTGAGGGGCACTGCCCAAGGTTTTAGAGATGGAGAGTGTCCGACCTGTTCTAAGTTAGAGAAAGACCATCTTGCCTTCAAAAGGCTGGTGACTGAAAGTACTGAGGCTGAGAAAGTCAATTTGGAAGCTGTCTAAACTCTTCAGGCAAAAGATGGTGAAGTACAGTCAGCCCTCTGTATCCGTAGATGATACTTGAAATATGAAATTCCGTAAAGTTTCAAAATGCAAATCTTGAATTTGCCAGCAACAATTTACACAGCTTTACTTTGTATTTACAACTACTTACATAATATTTATATTGCATTAGGTATAAGTAATCTAGAAACGATTTAAAGTATACGTGAGGATGTGTGTAGTTTATATGCAAATACTATGTCATTTTATATAGAATTCTCGAGCATCCATGGAGCTTGGTATTCTGGCGGGGGCCAGGGGTTACAACCAATCCCCTACAGGTACGGAGGGGACCACTGTACTGAATTAGACAGTAACAGATGAGATGAAAAGGGAGAGCCACATCTGAAAATACCTTTTTTGAGGTAGAAACAATAGAACTTGGTGACCATTTGAATAAGGAAAATAGGAGGGGTGAAGATTGAATCTAAAATCTTACCTTGAGGGCCTGGTGGAAGAACATGTCATCTACCAAAACGTAAGGGAAAGCAGGGTTTCTGGAGGGTAAATTTTGGAGAAGGAAGAGGGGCGGCTGGTAGATGAGCTCTGGCTTGGAGATGTTAAGGCTGAAGTGTCTTTTGTAGATTCTAGTAGGTGAAACTTCTGGAGAGCAGTAAAAACTGGAAACGGGGTTCAAGCAAAAAATACAAACCATGATCTTGACCCATGTAGAAATGCTCTGGAAATAACCTTTAAATGATATGATTGGAAACTATTGGGTTAGCTAAAAAGTTTATTTGGGTTTTTCTGTAGCATCTTATGGAAAAACCTGAACGAACTTTTTGGCCAGCCCAGCACATACTGAGAACCCTAAAGGATGATAATTAAATAATTTGAAAACTAGTAGTAAACAAAGGCACAAGGCAGCACTTCAATCAGCTTTCATGTCCTTTTTTATACAATAAAACTGGGAAATTATTAACAGAGCACCATCCTTGGAATCATGCAGACATAGGTCTGAATACTAATCATGCTATTTACTAGATGTTTGACTTTGGATAAGTTATTATGCAATCCCTGTTAGCAAGACACTTAGGTGTTTTGAGGCAGATGTTAATCTATGGACTGGAAATACAAAGATAAATAAAGGCCCTCAAAGAGCTTAAATTTCCTTTTCTATAAAACAAGAAGATTATAAGGAGTACATTTCAAGCAGGCTTCCCAGGTGGCTCAATGGTAAAGAATCTGCCTGCCAAAGGAGGAGACATGAGTTCCACCCCTGGGTTGGGAAGATGCCTTGGAGGAGGAAACGGCAACCCACTCCAGTTTTCTTGCCTGGGAAATCCCACAGACAGAGAAGCCTGGTGGGGCTACAAGTTCATGGAGTTGCTTAAGAGTCAGACACAACTTAACAACTAAATCAACAACAGCAAAATATTCCAAGCACCCAGCACAACATAGACAGTACTGAGACCTGTCACCTTACCAAGTACCAAGTACCAAGTACTTGCTATTCATAGGCTCATTTAATTCTTACATCAAAACTATGCTGCTGCTGCTAAGTCACCTCAGTCATGTCTGACTCTGTGTGACCCCATAGACGGCAGCCCACCAGGCCGAGATAGACATTAATGTTGGTCCACTATACAGTTGGGAAAACTGAGCTTAGGTATGTCTTAGTTTCATAGGGAACAAATTAAGAGTCATCTGATTCCCAAAATGCTGCACTTCATCTTCTTTCCTTTGCCAAAACCAAATGAGTAGGTGTAGCCAAGAACACCTTCTCTCTCTCTCTCTCACGTGTGTTTGGGTGTTTGTGTGACTGGTTCCAAACAGGAAAAGGAGTATGTCAAGGCTGTATATTGTCACCCTGCTTATTTAACTTATATGCAGAGTACAGCATGAGAAACACTGGGCTAGAAGAAGCACAAGCTGGAATCAAGATTGCTGGGAGAAACATCAATAAGCTCAGATATGCAGATGACACCACCCTTATGGCAGAAAGTGAAGGAGAACTAAAAAGTCTCTTGATCAAAGTGAAAGAGGAGAGTGAAAAGGTTGGCTTAAAACTCAACATTCAGAAAACTAAGATCATGGCATCTGGTCCCATCACTTCATGGGAAATAGATGGGGAAACAGTGGAAACAGTGTCAGACTTCATTTTTGGGGGCTCCAAAATCACTGCAGATGGTGACTGCAGCCATGAAATTAAAAGACGCTTACTCCTTGGAAGGAAAGTTATGACCAACCTAGACAGCATATTAAAAAGCAGAGACATTACTTTGCCAACAAAGTTCCGTCTAGTCAAGGCTATGGTTTTTCCAGTGGTCATGTATGAATGTGAGAGTTGGACTGTGAAGAAAGCTGAGTGCCAAAGAATTGATGCTTTTGAACTGTGGTGTTGGAGAAGACTCTTGAGAATCCCTTGGACTGCAAGGAGGTCCAACCAGTCTATCCTAAAGGAAATCAGTCCTGGGTGTTCATTGGGAGGACTGATGCCGAAGCTGAAACTCCAATACTTTGGCCACCTCATGCGAAGAGCTGACCCATTGGAAAAGACCCTGATGCTGGGAGGGGTTGGGGGCAGGAGGAGAAGGGGACGACAGAGGATGAGATGGTTGGATGGCATCACCAACTCGATGGACATGAGTTTGAGTAAACTCTGGGAGTTGGTGATGGACAGGGAGGCCTGGCGTGCTGCGATTCATGGGGTCGCAAAGAGTCGGACACGACTGAGCGACTGAACTGAACTGATGCACACTTAGCCATGTCCAACTCTTTGTGACCCCAGGCTCCTCTATCCTTGGGATTCTCCAGGTGAGAATGCTGGAGTGGGTTGACATTTCCTTCCCTAAAGAGTCTTCCCAACCCAGGGATCACACTCATATCTCTTGTCTCCTGCATTGGCAGGCAGTTTCTTTACCACTGAGCCACCTGGGAAGCCCCACCTTCTCTCTCACTTCCCTGAAAATATGAGTAAGTGAACTAGAAGTTATCATCCAAGAAAGTACCAATTAAGTTGAGATAAATGTTTCATATTAACAGGAGGATAATCAAAATTCAAACTAGTCAAGATAGTGCTGATATGAATTTCTTTAAATGATATTCAGAATAACTGAACTAAAGATGATTCCCTACAAATGCTCTTCATCAGTTTGTAGATGGCCAAGGTTACATAGCCACACATGGTGGTCCTGGCTGCTGCTACAATCTCTTTCCTACTGCAAATCATTTTTGGAAGTAGATGGAGAAAGAAATTTAGTGAGTCAATAATTTAATATTAAAAGTATTTTGGAAGTAATTTTCACTGTTAAATAATGAAATACAACTGCTTAAAAGTCATTCTGGAGTGGGAATCTTCATTCTATAATCTTTTTATGTCTTCCACTTAGCTATCACTCTGAAATCTTCATTCTCATTACCGTCACACTGGCTTGGTTTAGGCGCTCTCCATTTTCCTCCTGGATAGCACTCAACCCCTTGTGCTCTCTCTGCGGAACATGCTATCACAATTGCACCAAATCTTTATCCTTCTCCTAAAAAGCCTACCCACATTCGTGCATGAACACAGGTTGCTTACAACATTTTGACCTTCATTCCCAATGCAGAGAACATTTTAGGTCCCACATGTAGCATGCTATTTCACACCTCTGGTCCTTGGCAGTTAGTAGCCTCTATGACATGCCCTACCCTAAGTTTATCTGATAAACTCCAACTCATCTTTAAACACACAGCTCAAGAGTCATCTCCTCTGAGAAACCCTTCATTACCTTTCCATGTCCTAGTCTTTGTATCTCACAAGATTCTGTTTATTAAGAAATCTGTCACAGTAAATGACTTGTACTTGTTTACATGTTTACTTCTCCAAGTAAATGCTAAGCTCTGGGAAGAAGTATATCATCCTCTACATTTTTGAATCTCCATACCCAGGAGAACCCCAGCATATACAGTAGGGGCTCAGTAAATACTGTGACAATAAATAGAACCGATTCCAGTTGTCATTATCGTGGTCATCATTCCATGGTTAGTGAATGCCCACAGGAGTGTAACTTGGTAGTGTTACATTCAGTGTTTAGAGAGGTTGAAGGAAAGATAACCAGACTCCTTGCTGTTTCTGATGAAAAGAAACAGGGGTCTCTCTAAAATAGGAAGGAAAGAAGAAAAGCTAGAGGAGCCTGAAATGTGTTCATTTTGTCACTTTCAGATGCCAGAGTTTGGGATTTTGGTGCAGGCCAAGCCACTTATCTTAGAAGGTTTTGACAAATTTTCTGGGAAAAAATAAAAGAAATGAATAAAATGAAAATCTGTGGTCAGAAGGTTACGGAAAGGCATGGCACACATTTCTGCTGGGGAATAGGAAGCGGTCTTGTCTCCCGCAGCAGGGCTGTCTAATAAATCTGGAGAGTTTTATTGACTTCATAGGCGCAAAAATAACCACCCGGAGAAGACATCGGGTTTCACTTATTTTTTTGGAAAGTAATTTTTCACAGACGCGAGGTTAAAAGAAAGCGGTTGCACGGGCTTCGGCTGTGGTGGTGTGTCTTCTGGTATGCGTAATGCAACTGGATCTCAATTCTGGGACGATGCCCAGTTTCAGAGGTCTAGAAACCTCTGTTGAAAACCATGAGGACAGAGTGTTGCCAAAGTTTTATGTATGCAACTGTAGATCGGTTGTCTTAGTGCAAGGAGAGACTTTGGATCAAGAGCGTCTGGAGGGAGGGGTTTCATTAAATGCTGTTTTCAACCCTTAATTCTACAGCTTTTATGTCTGCATGTTCCGAAGTCTAGCACAGACCCCAAACAGCCCTGACACAGAGAAGCCCCTCCTCAAACCCACGTCTGGCTCTCTCACAGCAGCAGTGAGGGGCATGGGAGGCGTTCCTGGGTAGAAAAGATACGCAGTTTGGAAGGTTTTGCTCCTTACTCCCTGGATTTGGGTCTTGTGTTGGACCATTCAAAGAGGAAAATGTTCTCCCCCTCCAGCCCCGTGTCTGTGATTCATTAGGAAAACTTCCCCTACACAAAGACAAGCTTTCCTAAGAAAATGCTTGATAAGACTGTATATTTGTTGACTGAGTTCTTCCTTTTCAAAACATCTGGCCAAGAAGAGAAACTTCAGCCAAACTTAGAAGGTTGAAGTGTCCCTTTCTGAACTCCTTTCCATTGTCCTCACAGTAATGGAAGAGATGGCAACTTGGTAATATTTTTAACAGTTTGCAACCTTCATGATCATTTCTCATGGTGAACCTGCAGGGACCTTCTCCCACAAGGCAAGGAAAACCATTTTTTTCCATACATTGGTACTTCTTCTATAAATCAATAGGAATGCAGATAGAGAAGCTGTGATCTTAGCTCGTTGGTTCGTGAGTGGAACCACCTGGTGTGTGGGAGGCCGATCATTCTCAGTGCCTCCAGCAGTCTCCATGAAAGTGGACTGGGGTCTTCGAGTAGGATCATTGGATTAGAACTTGGGAAATAAAATTTAACACTACTCCATCTGAAAGAGTCACCTTGTTTGAAAGACTAACAAATAAATGGGTGGTTTCAAAGTCAATGTTTTAGTAGCAGAATCCGTTTTCAAAGGAGAATCACACATAATAAATTAGTAAACATTTATTGAGTCCTTGGGATGTGCAAGGCACTGGGCTGACCCAGGGATCAAACCCAAGTCTCCTGCATTGCAGACAAATTCTTTACTGTCTGAGCCACCGGGGAGGCCTTTACATGCATAGTATTATTTAATTTAATCTTCACTACTCTTAACATGCTCTGCTCTCATGTCTATAATCGAGGAAAGGAAGGGATTGGCTTGCTCCAGATAACATGCTGTATAACCCACCGTATGAAGCAGATCAAAGTGGGGCTCCTGCGGAACTAGGGTTAGAATACCATGAACCTTTAAGACCTTCAACCTTACTCCTCTGTCAACTTGTGTCTCCTGGAAGCAACACCAAGGCTTTGTAGAGCTAGAGTTTCCAAAATCTGTTGACTGGATAAATCCTGAAGTTTCTTCCCAGGCTAGTGCCCAGCGGTCCTAATTCTGGACACATAAACCATAGTAATCCTCAAAATGCGCTCTGTCAGACTGGATGTTGGCGAACGGTGCTCTTCTTAAATGGGCTAACTCAGAGTCACTTATCACATACCTTTAAAGAATAGATTCTTCAGATGACTTTGCTCCACTAAACATAGGGGTGAATTCCAGGAATTGTGCAGAGGTAAATATTCTGATGCTATAAGATTAAATGTGCTGTTTACATTAAAACAGTACTGCCCAAGTCAAGATCACTCTTTATATTTCTTTCATGATTAAGTTATTAAGTATTATAGAACTAACACATTCACTTATACATTCACTGCGAATCATCTCTAATCCAGCTAGGCGCAAGGATCAGGTGTTAGAATTTTTGCTTCTCATCTTAGCTAGATGTCTGTCTGGGTATTGGCTCCCTGAGAGCAGAGGGCTCATCAAGGAAAGGGGGAGACTTTTGATGTCTTTGTTAGCGGTTCACAAAGGGAGAAAACTCCACAGGCTGAATCTCTTAACTCCTAACTCACATCAGACATCCCTAAATTGCCCGATTTTAGTGTTGCTAAGGAGGGGGGGTGGTGGTGGGGAAACAGGCTCCTCCTTACAGTGTAGTTTGGGGTGTAAATTGGTATAAAATTATTGGAGGGCAATTTGGCAATAGCTATTAAAAATGAAGTGCTCATACCCTTTGACCTGATAATAATTCACCCTCTGGGAATTCATCATAGAGAAATACTCCTACAACTGCTCAAAGATGTAAGTGTAAAATGATGTTTGCAAGAATCTGTTTTACGGGGGAAACTGGAAAGGGCCCAAATGTGCATTAACAGGCAATTGGTTAAGGAAAGTTTGGTTCAGCCACACAATACAATACATGGAGCCATTAAAAAGAAGATTAAAAGGAAGATCACTCTTTACAGACTAACAGGGAAATATGTCTAAGACATATTGCTAGGTGGAAAATAGCATGCTTCAAAGTTGAGAATATAATCCCAGTTTTGTAAAATAATAAATAAAATGTTAATATATGCCTTGAAAAAAAATGTTAACTGGTTTTCTCAGCTGTGTGGGATTAGGAAAGATTTTCACTTTCTGTGCTATATATTACAAGGTTTCAAGTTATTTATGGATGTATATTATATACATGCTGTTACTTTTGTAATCAGAAAAAAAAGTAAATGTTTTTGTGGCTTGGTCTCTTGAGCCAAGAGAGCCTGTTGAGAAAGCGTGGAAGCCTAGTCCACATCCTTCAACTTGAACAGAAAACAAAACTTAGCTGATGTTGGAACAGGGATGCAGCTTAACCAAAAGGAGGGCCACGCACGGAAAATCTTCTGGCCTTTAGAGTCTGTAAGCCATTGTAATAATTAGCCCACAGTGGAGGGTTATTTCACAAAGGAGCTAAAGAGAATAAGCTTAAATGGCAGTCAGATTTTGAACCACTGCTCTGGCTGAGAGGATGACTGAGGACGAGAGACTCAAACCAAGAGGCCTCATTGTCAACAGTGACTTGCCCGAGGGAGAGGATAGCCATAAAAGATGAAGGGGACTTGGTGTTTAATTTTCACACTCATATCGAGTTAAGATTTGATGCAACTTATAAGGACAGATTCATGGGGTCGCAAAGAGTCAGACACGACTGAGGGACTGAACCGGCTGACTGACTGATAAGGACAGATTCCTTATTTATAAGGACAGGGGAAGGGTCTACAGCTTCTTAATTAAGGGGACTCAACCAAAAGAATGCAAAATTACAAATACAAAATTAAGTACAGGGCTTTGGAGGGGGGCCCCTGGGAAAGAGGGATTCCATGGTGGCTCAGTCAGTAAAGAATCCACCCCCAATGCAGGTGACTCAGGTTCAAGACCCTGGGTCGGGAAGACCCCCTAGAGGAGGAAATGGCAATCCATTCCCAGTATCCCTGCCTGGGAAATTCCATGGCCGGAGGAGCCCGGTGGGCTACAGGGCAGGAATTGGACACAACTTAGGGACTCAATCACCACCACCTGAGAAAGAGGGACCCTTAAGCTATTCTTCACCAGTTTCTCAGCAGTTGGGTCGGCTCTGGCTTAGAGTTTTTAAAGCAAGGTAACATGGAGAGTGATACATACTTCCTTTTCTTTAAGAATAATCCTACCAGAGAAGCATTTGCATTTCATACCTGGTGAAAGCTAGAGGTGGCACCCTGATCCCTGGGAGACTGTGTTCCCCCAATTTTGGTGTCTTTGAGTTTCTGGGGACGTATCAGCGCTGGAGAAGCTCTGTTGACTGTGGCAGATGCCCAGTTCTTGATGCTCATAAAACTATGGCAGTCAGAGTTGGAAAAGACGTATTAGGTCATCAATTTAGACTCGTGTCCAAGGCAGGATGGTTCCCTATTGTAGTCGGTCCAAGCCTTCCTCCAGGCAGTTTGGAAACATCTCGAGGGCCTAACTCTTCTGAAAGCTGTTCCTCTCCTCTGGTTCCTGGGAAAACGCTGAGGCATTTGATGGGGGGGAGAAAAGCATTTTAGAGCCACACAACTACTTAATTATATCCATTCACCTAGATTCCTATCAATGTTTTCCACAGGAAGAAAACAATTCGGTGTAAAGAAACTCTCGTATCTCTGGCATAAAGTTGCCATCAAGGAACAAATCACTGATTTTTTCCGGTTCCTTGTATTTCAACTTTGGCGGTGAGTTTCTTTTTAGCTTTAGGAAAAAAGCAAACTTGTTTGAATTCTCCAGAGCCAGGGTTATCAAGAATGAGTAATATTTAATTATTTAGTATCTTTCTAAACACTTATTTTGAGACTGTTTACTTCTGTTTTTGCTCAATTTGATGTGTTCCCAATTTTTATTTTAGGCTTCTAGGGGTCTATAAAAATGGGGACTCTGAAAGCTACAGTTTTAATTTCCCCACAGTTCCTTGTAATTCTAAGTTGATAATGAACCTAATCACCCCCCAGATTTTGGTAGCTACTTTTTAAAAAATGTATTTTATGGAAGTATAGTTGATCCACAATGTTGTGGTAATTTCTGCTGCATAGCAAGGAGATTCAGGTACACACACACACACACACACACACACATTCTTTTTCATATTCTTTTCCATTATGGTTTATCACAGAGTATTGAATATAGTTCCCTGAGTATATAGTAGGATCTTGTTTATCCATTCTATAAATAACAGTTTGTGTCTACTAACCCCCAAATCCCAATCCATCTCTCCCCATTGGTGGCTACATTTTTGTACAGAAAGAGAATTCTCCTAGAAGAGTAGGCTTGAGTTGTTATCAACTGATTCATGTATCTGTCCTCAGTACAATCTCTTATTTTCTGTGCCTCCTGTGTGTGTGTGTGTGTGCGTGGTTTACTCTCTTGTTCTTTATGTGGTTGTTGGTTTTTGTGGGTTTTTTGACTTGAAAATGCTCAGTCTCTTTTTGATAAGCAATGCTACTAGCAAATATAAAATACTCAGAATAATGTAATAGTTGGAATCTTGCATTTGAAAGTTTATTGTCTTTTTAAATCAACACGAGCAGGCATTTGTTTATTGATGCTAGAGACATCAGTATTAGAACTTTTATCAACATGCAACATTCACCAACCTTTTTTTCTTAGAATTCCTAAAGGTGGGCTCCCAGTTAATCAGCTATTAGAAAACTATCTGTTAAAGCTGAGTTAAACTTAGCTGAGTTTAATTAAATTTTAAAAGTTGACTGGGAACTCATCCAAAATGTGCTCATCAAAAGACAAAGGTATTTGAAAGTAGAGGTAAGAGATAGGATTATGGGGGGGAAATTAATTTTAAACCTCTTGAACTGGAAAAATGGTTTAGTGATAAGAAAAGCTGAAGATAAAAAGATTTTACTTTAAAAATAGTCCAGTACTGTATATCTGTCCCTAGGATTTTCTGTGGCTTGCTCCTTTCAGAAATGTGCTTGCCCACATTAAAGAATTACTAAGGATAATGGAAAGTGAAAATTGCTGAAATGTACAAAATTACCAAGGGTACAACATCATTTGGAAATAACTATAAGAATATTTTCCCAACCTAAAAACTCCAAAAGATTTTTTTATGATCTGTGAATGTACTTAAAAGTACATTTAAGTAAATTTAAGTACATTTAAGTAAATTAAGTACATTTAAGTAAATCTCATAAACAAGTTAAAATATTTTAGCTGTGCATTAAACAAATTCTCTTTAGGAAGAATAATGAAATTACATGAATTTAGTACTGTATGGAAAAATATGGACTATAAAATGGAAAGTTAATCCTGCTGGTAATCTCATTAATGTGGGTTACACTGAACTCCTTACAGGCAAATAAATTGTTAGCTCTTACATAGATGGATATCTGTCCTGAGTAGAATATTTGAGACATGTTTGGCTCAGTAATTATCAGAGGAACAAATAAGCATGCTTTGTTCAGATAAATCTCAGATTGTTCAGTTTGACATATAGTTATGCTTGGTTTAAATAGTAACTAATGAAATGACAGAAATTTTATGTATTTACAATCCTATCTGTGCTCTGAAAATTAACATGTCTATATTTGTCAAGCCAACTCATTAGAAAAGACCCTGATGATGGGAAAGATTGAGGGCAGGAGGAGAAGGGGGCGACAGAGGATGAGATGGTTGGATGACATCATTGACTCAATGGACATGAGTTTGAGCAAACTCTGGGAGATAAACAGGGAAGCCTGGCATGCTGCAGTCCACGGGGTCACAAAGAATCAGACACAACTGATTGACTGAACAACAACTGGTTAAGAACTTGGTTTAGAAAGAAAAGAAACTAATTTGTTCATAGAATTTTAAAAATTCAGTAGTAGAATAGATTCAGCTTCTCAAATAACATTATCTGGATTCTGACTCTTTCTCTTCTTTCTGTTTCTGCATGCCAATTTTACCACTTTCTGTGCTGTTCTCCTTCTTTGGCAAATATTCTGGCAAAGACTGTACCACTTAGCAACCTCTAGGAGAAGGAGTATATTTCTTTTACAATAGAAGCTGAGCTCCCGTTGTCTTAGCACGGGTCCCAGGCCCATCACTGAACCAGGTAATAGTGTTGCCGCGGTTTGATGGTACCTTAGCTTCCTGTGGAAGCCAAAGGAAATGACCACACACTGGGTGGCTTTAAAAAACAGGAATTTACTCTCTCACTTCTGGAGGTCTGTAATCTAGAATCAAGATGTCACCAGGTCTGTTCTCCCTTCAGAGATTCTAGTAGAGATTCTGTTTCTTATCTCTTCCAGCTTCTGGTAGCTCCAGGTTTCCTTGACTTATAGTAGCTTTACTCAGATCTCTGCTTCAATGACCACATTGCCTCCTCCTCAGATCTGCATATCTCCTCTGTGCTTTTGTGTTCCTCTCCCTCCAAGTAAGAACACACGTGATTATATTTAGGGCCTTCTGGGATCATCCAGGATGATCTCATGTCAAGAACCTTAATTTCACCTGCAGAGTCCTACTCCAAATAAGATCATATTCACAAGTTCCTGGGACTAAGATGTAGACATAACTGTTGCCGGGACACCATTCAACCGACTCTAGCTAGTAAATGTTTAACAATCTCCTTGACAAAAAAGAAAAAGTTCTTATATAAGGTATTTGCCTGCCTCTGTGGTGTATATCCTGCCACCACGTCCACTTTCAAGCTGCCAACTGGAAGTCACTGAACTTGGAGTTGGGGAAAGACGCACAGTAGCAGAGCGCTATATAGTACTTCCACCATCCAGATCCAATAGATGTAAAAAGCCTCAAGAGCACAGATAATAGAGTAATGAATTCAAATAATTAGAAAGTGGTGAGTTTTGAGGACCTATTCACTTCATGTTAAATATAATTGATTTAATTATATATTCATATACTTTAAATTTTAATTGTGATGATGTTTAACAACTGGCTCACAAAATTTCTGAAAATTTACCGGCGGGTTCAGGAGAGCTGGTGTGATTCAGCACCAATATAACTGGGTAGAATCTGCTACCTGATCAGGTCAGAGTCATAAAGCCTAAAACATAGGGTGAGCAACATGCAAACCACCCGGACTGTAAATGAGGTGGGTGTTTCCTTAAGAGAACGCTGGGGTGCTATTGGTTAAGAAAGGGAAAATAATACGGAAAAGACAAAAAAGACAAAGCCACTTCCCATCATTGTTTACAGAGATATTAATGATTTCAGGCTTAGAAAAAACTTTTTAGCAGTTTGAAACTGTTCCAGGTATTGCGGCTACGTGTAGTTCTGCAAATCAGTCTCTCTACCTAAGATAAAAATCAGTTTTCACATTCTCACTTTTCTTGGTTCATACAATGTGTTTTTAAGCCTAGACATATCTATCCCAAGGCTTCCCTGCTGGCTCAGATGGTAAAGAATCCGCCTGCAATGCAGGAGACCTGGGTTCAATCCATGGGTCGGGAAGATCCCTGGGATCTTCTACCCACTCCAGTATTCTTACTAGGAGAATCCTATGGACAGAGAAGCCTGATGGGCTACAGTCCATGGGGTGGCAAATAGTCAGACATGACTGAGCAACTAACACTTTCATATCTATCCCAAGGCAATAAACTTCAGAAAAAGACATAAACCAATGGTCTTTTTTTAGAGTATCTTTTTTTTAAAATTAAAACCTTTATTGAGATACAATTTATACATCATGCAATTTACCCATTTAAAGTACAAAATTCACTGTTTTTTGGTATATTCACAGAGTTGTTCAACCTTCACCACAATTAATTTTAGAACATTTTTATCACTCCCCCAACAAAAACTCTGAACCACTCAACTATCATCTTCCAATTCCTGCACTGACCTATTCCCCTTGGTGACCACGAGTTATTGTCTTCTCTCTAGATTTGCCTAGTCTTAAGAATTTCATATGAATAGAATCATATAATAATTATTTCTCTGTGACTGGCTTTTTCACTTAACATAATGTTTTAAAGGCTCATCCATGTTTTAATATGTGTCAATATTTCATTCCTTTTTATTGCCAAATGGTATTCCATTGTAAGGATAAACCACAAGTTGTTTATCCATTCATTAGTTGGTGGCTGTCTGAACTGTTTCTCTTTTTTGGCTATTATGAATAACGCTGCTGTGAATGTTTGTGGACAAGTTTTCATATGGACATAATTTTCAACCTGTTTTAACCTAGTGGCCTTTTAATTAAAAATTTTTAGTGAGGTTTCTTATATTCCACACACTGAGGGAACTATCATTTAGGAATGAAATCAGAAATGCCACATACCGAATTCTAGTTCTCTTAGATTTTGGGTCACTACCTCAACCCCTTAAGAATCCTGGGACTGGTTCAGTCCAGAGGAGGACTCCGCTCGCCAACTCCAGGATGGAGGAGGGCGCTGTTTGTCAGAAGAATGTAGGAGGTGAATTTGGGCAAATCACCAAGTAGGTGTGATAGAATTTCCTCTCACACCCAAGGCCTGGCCTTGCCCACAGCAGGCCCATAATCATTCGGGCATTCTTCATAAGCCAGGTATAAAGAATAATAAAAAAGAATAATAAAAATGAAATCTTAGTCTCTGACCTGGAAATCAGAATCATGGGGTTTGGGACACTTGCAGGAAAGAGGGAAATTTTTAGCTTCTCTGATAGAGGCCAGTAGAGAGCTTCATTTTCTCCCATGAGTGAAGGGAGGAGTTCTTTCCACTTCTGTCTTGCAGACCTGGGATGGGGGGAAAAAAAGCTCCATATTAATTTATACAGCAGCTTTCTTCCAAGAAATTCAGAGTGTCTCAAACAGTCTTTCACTCATTCCCCTGAGGGAGTTTGCATAAATGTGCATATGAAATTATTTCTTTAAAAATTTACACTCTCCAGTTAGCCAGTACTGGGCAGAAATAGAACTAGAAAAGCAGACCTCCTGACTGAACATTCCACTATAATATTTTCAGTGAGCTTCTATAAATCAGTGCAGAGCCTTAAAAACAGGATCTCTCCATAATATCCCCGGGACTCTGGTCCCTGATGACTGATGTTCATTTCCACAGGGGCAAAATTTTCCCTTCCAAATGAGAGTCGACCGGCGTGGCGTGCACCACGACCCTCAGGAACCTCATTCACTTACAGTTGAGGGCTGAGGCCCACCTTCAGACAGGCCAGCTTCCCTCTCGCAGCTCAGCCCTCCTAACCCAACTGGAAACCTCTCGAGAATCTTGAGACTGGCTCAGCCCAAAGGAGAAAGAGTCCTGCTCCCCGGCTGTGGGCGGAAGCCTGTGGTCTAGCCAGTCCCTCTCCCCTCTCACTAGTTGTGTCTCCACGTTGCTCGTCCAGGGAGCCGCACTGCCCCTCAGAGTCATGGAGGTTACAGTGGGGCACGTACTCAGCTCAGTTTCCTGCAGCCCAGCTAGGTGCCCGGGTGCATGGCTGGGAGAGCTACCAGCATCAGGCATCCACAGGGCCAGCCCAGCTCTCCGCCCTAAACCAAACACTTAATTCCTCCTGTTGGACCGCTTCTCAACATATTCTTATTCTGAGCTTCTGATCGCCCATCCCTGAAAAAAGAAAGTTGTGTTGTTGTTATTGATGTTGTTAGAGTTACACCAGCTCATGTATTTAGAATCTCAGGGACTCACACCTGGGGAGTATCTCTGTGCACTTTTCTTCCCACCCCCAGAAACCTCTGGGCTCCACAAATTCCTTCCCAGGGATGTTGGGGGAATGGGAAGTCATAATCTGTTTAGCAACAAAAAGTTCAAACTTGTGTCCCACGCTGCATCCAGCCTCAGACATATTCTGTTTCAGCCCCTACACTCTTAATTAACCATGTTTAAATTTTATTTAAACTTCATGTTTGGACTGGTTCATAGCTTGTGGGGTCTGGGGCAATGTGAAAATGCAAACCCCTTGATCAGTGTTGAAGAATTTCACGTGAACGAGCACCGAGGCCTGCTGAGTACGTCTCATGGGACTACACAGATTGCTAGTCTGTGAAGCCATCAGCCCTGCTGCCAACATTTAAAGAGCAAAAGACTCTTAACCTCTCTCAAAAACTAGAAAAATTTGGTGCTCTAGGTTTTCTTCCCCAAATGGAACACAGAATTGGCTGGTGCTGAGAAGCCATTTGCATTAGTTCGCTAGGGCTACTGTGACCAAGTCCACAGACTGAGTGACTTCAATGACAGAAATTTATCTTCTCACGATTCTCAAGGCCATACAGCTGAGAGCAAGGTGTCAGGAGGATGGCTTTCTAAGGCCTCAGTCTTGAGGTTTCCTTCTCAATGATGAGCACGCTCTCCCTGTATCTTCACAGTCTTCCCTCTGTACTTGCCTGCCTCCTAATCTCCTCTGCTTACACAGACACCAGTCCCCTTGGATGGGCGCCCACCCTACTGACCTGTTAATTGAATAACATTTTTAAAGGTTCTATCTCCAAATACAGTCACATTCTGAGATACTGGGGGTTAGAGCTTCAACATCTAAAATTGTAGAGGGGACCTAACACCGTTCAGTCCAAGATACCGTTGTTCAGGCTTCCCTGGTGGCTCAGATGTTAAGAATCTGCCTAAAATGCAGGAGCCCCAGGTTCGATCCCTGGATTGAGAAGATCTCTGGAAGAGGGAATGCCTACCCACTCCAGTATTCTGGAGAATCCCCTGGACAGAGGAGCCTGGCGGGCTACAGTCCACAGGGTTGCAAAGGGTGGGACACGACTGAGTGACCAACACTTTCATTTTCACACATCCACTTTAGAGAAGGGACGGCAGGGTGCTCAGCAGCCGCCATCCACAATGTGTGGGCTCTGTTCTTCATCCCATGTCCTCTCAGAGAGGCAGCCCTGCTCCTCCGGGGAAGCACATGGCCTAGTGACACTATCCAGCCTGGCTACACACTCCCTGAAGCTCTGCCTACTAAGGTCGCTACTCAAGTGATCCTTGAAAGCCCTTTAATCAGTTTCTTAAACACAAAACCAAAAAATGTACCCATTCTATCGTCCTAAGACTTCAAGTGCAGAGCAAAAAGAATTGCCCTGTGGGTACAACTGACTACTCAGAGACTCGATCTGCAGGTTTTAGGAGAGGAAACTTGCAGCCACCACAAAACTCTTCCTGGGGCTGATCGCACTGAACATCACCTGACCATACAAGGGACGGCTCAGCATGTCAGTGGAAACCCAACTCTGCAGCTCCTTGGAGGCGGCATGCTCCCAACAGGCCTTTGTACCTATTTGCTGAAATGTTAGCCAGATTATAGCTGAAAATTCTGCTAATTATGGGGAAGTTTTTGGTCTTGTGCCTGGAACTATTGAAACATACATTCACACCTACCACATGTAACACTTAGCAGCATAATTTCCAGCACAACTTTCATACTTTATTTTTAAAAGAAACAGAGTGGAGACTAAAGACCTGCACTCACTCTGAGGCTTTTTGCAGGAGGCTCCACAAAAGGTGGAGGGGATGGCTTCGGCCGATGAAGAGAGGGTTGTTTTGCATTTTTAAAGGAGAGGAGCCACACAAATCTTTGCTCAGAATCAGGGAACTCAGGATGCTGAAACCCAGCATTTGCACCCGCACATAAACAGAAAATGATAATAACAATAATGTCAAATGTGCAAGGCTCTGGGAAAAGAGTAACGATTATCTCATAAATCCCAGCAAAAGAATTTTAAAACATCTTACTGTAGCCCCTTTTGTGTTAAGACTGAGAAAGGGAGGTTCTTTAATTTTTCAAGATTCTCCTCAGACCAGCTCTCCGCTTAAATGCCGACCTTTTCTCCCAGCCAGGGCAATTCCCACCCCACTAGGTTACTTCTAAACAGGCATTGTCCTGTCGGCCTAAATTGCATGCCAGAATTACAAAACCCGCTCACTTAACACCAACGTCTCTATTTAGACTGCAGAGTTGAGAAAGCAAAGGCTATTTCAACTTCAACTCCCTTAGCAAACAGAAGAAAAGGCATCTGACCCGCCGACTTTTCCAGCTGGTCCTTGGGTCTGGCCGCCGGTCTCCGCCGCAGCGCGCGGGCGCCGACCGCCAGTCTGCCACCAGGGGGCGCAGCATCCTTTGTCCTGACACAGGCATTGAAGGCAGGCTATGCAGCTGGCTGGGCCTTCCCGAAAATCTGACTTTCACTCCTTTCATGGTTTCTCTCTGGAACCAACCCACTCCCCGGCCCCCTTCATTCATTTTAAAACCGTTTCTTCTTCCCTGATGCTCACAGTCTCCCTCCATCTCACCTCAGATCTGGGCACGTTACTGGACTCTGGGCAAGTTTCAGAGGCACCAGCCCAACCCCAGCTGCTCTTCCTCTGCAAAGCTTAGGAGACCGGGGCCCTAGCTTATCATTTGCTGTCACATGGAGGCCCCTCAGTTGAGGATGTTTCTAAAGATTCTTCCAGAATGAAGGAGCCTGAAAGACAAGCTCCCTGGAAGAATTATCACATTCATTCTCTAATAGCCCTCCCCTTCCTCTCAAGAAATAATAACAAACAAATGAAATGACCAGTTTGAAAAGCTCATGACCCCCCCACCCACCCGACAGTGTTCAGCTTCACCACCCCTCCTGCCCTTGAACAATCTCAGATCAGCCTTTGCAGGTAGACACCTACCCACAGGGACCAGCTGAAGCATCCTTTCAGCCACACCTCTTACCACCCCACTGTGCACCCCAAGCAAGGTAACTGCCTCCTCCTACCCTCAACAGCTTGGCTGTACCTATTCTCCAGTAGAAAGAAATCCACTCAGATACCAAAGACTCAGTGTTATCATCTTTCAGGGATTAAAAAAACAGCCCTTTCTACTTTAAAACACACGTGTAGCCCTGCCCCTACATACAGACAGAACACAGACAAAATGCAAACCCTTAGATCCCTAAAAATCCACTGTTCTGCAAGAGTCGGGCACAGGGTTCCTATCCGGGCCCTTGAAAGGCAGCTGCTCTATTTACATGGAAAGATTTCAAGTTTACAGAGTCTTTTCCCTGCCTCTCATTTTAGCCTCAGAACAACTCTCAGAGACAAGTAGGAAAGTCTCAAGCCTAAGACATCTGCTTCAGGCCTAGAGCTAGCACAGGGTAGGGGCAGCACTTGTCAGGCAGTACTCAGGTGACCAGGGCCCGAGGAGAGCTGCTGGTCCAATTGCTGTCACAGATGAGCCTCAGAATATCTGCACCGAGAGAGCTATGGTCTGGTCTCCTGAAAAACTATAGCCTGAATAAGTGCCTAGATGGGGCAGGAAGAGAGGAAAGGAAGGGGTGATATTAACTCTAACCTGACCCTTCTTTTTATCTCTGGCTTTCTTCACTTCCATTTTCTCCCCACTCACCTTAGCTAATGCAGAAGAGTGGAACTGCTGAGCCTGGGGACAGGTGGCCCCAGCCAGTCCACCTAATGTGAGCTGGTTTCTCCTTCTTCATAAAGTAATGATAAGGTCTGTCTGATATGGAAGAGAGTCACTAAAGGGCAAAAAAGGTCAGTGGTATTCTGGGTAGGGGGGAAGAGCAGAGTGGGAGACTTTTCCTTTCATTTTATGCCCCTTTGTATTTTGATTTATGCATGTTATTTTCATAATTTGATTTTTAAATTTTTATTGGGGCTAATGATGCTCTTCAGAACTGCTGCAGTGATGACTTACGTAAAGTGTCTGGCACGCACGTGGTCTGGCACGGAGTCGATGCTTCCTGAACAGTAGTTTACTTTAGCGATCACAACGCCCTCAAAACTGAGCAAATGGACTTCAAAATCAAGAATCTCGGAGTATAGTGCAGACTCTGCTGTCAGCTCACTGTGTGCTCTTAGGAAGTCAACTACCTTCTCTGAGCCTTTGTTTCCTCACCTATAAAATTATAAGGTACAGGCCAGTTGATTTGGAAAACTATAGGGAGGACAGAGCAGAACTTACCTCCCCCTCCAAAGTGACTGAGGCACCTTTTAAAACTCAGCTACACACTTTGCAAAGGAGGTCTCTTAAGCTTGAGTTCATCAGAGACCCTTCCTAAAAGTTGTCAACTAGGGTAGACAGAAAGGGCCAGACACACCTGAATAAGTTCTAAAATAATACAGGAATCAACACTCTGGGAAGGCCATCAGCTTAAGGTGGTGGGGGGAGGTGGGAACAGATAGTTTAGGCTCTTCGTTGGGTGCAGTTGGCAACATGATGATTTCCAGACAAAAGAGTTGCCAATGGTTGGCAGAGGGGATGAAATTCAAGGCCCAGCCAGGGTTAGCCCCAGTCCAGTCTCCTAGGCTGAGAGTTTTGTGTGGGCGCAGGGCTGGCCTTGGGGAGACTAGACTCTCCCCTTAACACAACCATAAGGAGAGCTGCCCAGGAGAATTGGATGAAAACACCTCTGAGGTTTCTTCCAACATTACTTGAACCACCACCACAACAAAAGTGGGGAGATGGTCATAGAAGGCAGAGATGCTCAGACAATAATGCTCAGACAATGCTTCAGCAGCTGGATTGGGGAGACCTATTCTTCGGTAAGCCAGCTCCTGAGAATCCAACAGAGGCTTGTTTCTGGAACACGCATGGATTCATTTCCCATCCTGCTCGAAATCAAATTTTTCCTCAGCCTCCTTTGAGCGCGCTGGGCCTTTGGGGACAGGATGGCAGGTAGTCTGATGGGTAGGAAGGTTGAGGCTCCTTTCACCCTGTGGTCTTCCTCCTATTTAAAGCAGCACCGCCTGTCACAGCAGCCTCTTGCCAATATTGCAGGCAGGAATATTTTCTGACATTGTAAGGGGGGTGTTCACACCATATGGGAGGCCCTTTCCCAAGGCCATTGCAGGGCAGAAATTGGTTTCACCCGCTCCCCAGGAGGAATCTTCAGCCATGTCCCACCCCCCAACTCTGGAGGTCAGACTCAAAAGGTATCTACATTTCTATTTTTAAAAAAAGAAGAAAAAGTGGAATTTTTTTTTGTTTTGTATCTCTGAATTATCTGACCATGCCTGTTACAATGACATCTCCCCCCAAAGCCTGTGTTGTCACTGCCTAAAGAGAAGGTAGTGTTTTCTATTCTTGTGGGATCTGAAATAACGGTACCAAAGCATGGGGACACCTGGAAGACCCTCCCTTTTTTATGAGGCTAGCGATCTAAGGGACAGGGGGAGAGGGAGGAGGCAGGAGGTTCCTTAGAGAGGCAGGAGGTAGGAGGTACCTCTCCTGTAGAGAGGTAGCAGCAGCTCTGCCTGATTTCCAGAGAAAAACCAAGTAAATAAAAACTGCTCCATCAGTCAGCACACTTTGACAAACCTATATTCCTCCAACTTCAGTGTCTTTCAGAGGAATACCTTCTGTTGTACATTACAAGTCAATTTCAATGGCAATTCTGAATGTCTGGCCACTTGTTAAAATGCTTTCTGCGCTTGCTTTTCTGTGTGGTTCTTTTCTGTGCCCGTTTGTATCTCTAATAAGCAGCATTGTTTATTATCCTTGGGTCCGTGCCCCTGGGACTGAACTGAAATAGAACAGGAGTGCCGAGTTTGAGCGCTGGAAAATACTTCGGGTTTCCCAGGCCCCTGAGGGGTCCCCGGGGCAGAGGACACAGCCGCGTGGGGAGAGCCCACCCATGCGTGTGCGCCCTGCGAAGGGCAAGCTTGCAAGAGTTGTTCCAGATTCCCTTAGGTCCTGGGCAAGGATGCCGAGAGGAGTCCACAGGAAGGAGGCATATGGGGACTGGAAATGCCACGAAGGTCTGGGACTAGGAGTGTGACTTAAGGGCCAGTCTCATATTGCCAGGATCATAAAAAGAGACTATGGCACGGGAAAGGGTCTGAGCTGTCTTTTAGGTTCGAAGTCTCAATACTCATCCCCGTGCAATTAATTCTCACGAATAAATTATCTTTCTTCTACATAGCCTCTCAGTCGCTGCTGTCAAAACGAGCATCCTAAACAAGACGAGGGTTACCCCCCTTCTTCCCTGCAGTTGCCTAATATTTCTCCCCATTTCGTTTTCAGCCGAGTGCTTTGTGACCACGGGGATGGAAGCGCGTGCGCCGAGAAATAAAGCGCCACCGCACCCCCAGTTACAGAGACTTTCCGCCCCCTCCGCCCCCCACATCGGCCCCTTCGTAAGGCCTCTCCCAATTCCACTGCTCCCCAAACAGCGTGGGGTTCGTTATCAAAAAGCAGAAACCCGCATCGGAGATACAACCCGGCGTGCCTTCCGCGTCTGGGGGAAAATTTTCCGGTTTAGCCCAGCCTGCGTCTCCACGTTCACCCCAATTTAATGTCAGGGCGGGATCTGCCGGAGAGTTTGCCGGAAAGAATGTTATTAAACCGCATGAGCCAGACCCTGGCTGTGTGCTTCCCAAGCGAGACTTCTAGACCCAGGACCCGGCCCGAATTGTCCCTGCCACAAGTTCCTGTAAGAGACAAGCCCCTGTCCGCAACTTCCGAAATTTCCTCCAACAGGCTGCAAAGACTGCTCAAATTGTCCTTCCTAGCTCCACTCCCTCATCCAGTTAGGTTGTGTTAAAATACAGAGATTCTGTTTGCTCGCAAGAACAGAGTGATTTCCCTCAAGCAACTCCTGCAAGAGCTTTAAGCAGCCTCTGGGTTGCAGCGCGTCCAAGCGTCTGAGGAGTTTTCCGAATTTCCAGAAGTAGTAAGGGGAATTTTGGTGCCGGAGAAAGTGCGGGGTATGCGAGTGCGGGGTGGGGGTGGGCGCCGAGGAAGCCGCCTGGAGGCTTTTTGTCTTTTAAAGTTAGACTTGCACCGAGGTGCCAGTACAAACGGCACCGTTTCGGGGTTTCCTAATTTAGAGAATCGAGCTGAGTTTGGGCCCATCCTTGAAGCCAGGGGCCCCGCTCAGCGTACTATTTCCAATTTTCCAAGAGCGAGCAGAAGCGCGGGCGCAGCTCAGTGGGCACTGCCAGGCGCGGCTGACTTTGTCCGCTGCTCCCGGCTCTCCGCTCCTCTCCCTTCTCGTGCCAACCCCAGAGCCATCCCATCGCTGCCAGGATTGCACCGGGGAAGTGAGGGCCGAATGTCTAGGCTGCGGAATCTCCCAACAGGTAGTTTCACCCAGGAGCTGGCAAGGCTTAAATATCAAAGGTTGGGTCGCACAGGCTGCTTTAAGCTGGAGCACAGACGCGGTCACCGAGGGAGCCAGGGGAAGAAAAGTTGCTTTCTGGGAGTCACTTTAAATAACCCCGTTTTCTCTCCAATCTCCAACTTCTCTCGAAATAGTGCGAGCTGTGCCATTTGGAATGGCACTCAATGAGCCTAAATAAGCCGCTTCAGGCTGTAAACTCATATCCGATTTGAATTCTTTTTTCCCCTCAGTAGTTACTAGAGAACCCAGCTCGGCTTTGGAGCGATAGGTATTTATTTGAGAATTGGGAGATTCGCCTTCGAAACGTCGTAGGCTCCAGGGCAAAAGAGGAAAAGGCTGTGTTGCACTTGGATGATATAATTGAATTATGCCTTTCCCTGGTGTGCAGTGAGGAAAAGCAGGATGCCAGGCAGTATGTGGAATGGGCGGCGGCAGCCTCGCGCTCCAACGAGCGCACCACACTTCCTTCCCAGGGCGCGGGGAGAACTTGGGTTGGGCCACAGTGTCCTGCCTCCAGCAAGGATGTGCACCAGCTGGAATGTCGTAGCAGCAGCACGATCCCGGCTGCGTGGCCTCCTCCCCTTCGGGGGCACTCTCCCAAAGGTGCCCGCCGGAGTCCGTGGACGCACGTGGTACATGGAGACCCGGCGCGCAACTCGAAACCGCGCATATCACCCCAAAGATCCCAGGCGCGCGCAAGGCCCTCGCCGGGTGAGGGAAGGTGGGGGACCGAGCCCTTGAGCCAGCGGATCTAATCCCGCTTTGGCAGACAAGCTCTGAGCTGTCATGGGGTAATGCTTTCCGCACCGACACAAATCGCGGAACTCCGGCTCTGCCTGCTCAGTCTCCTAGAGAAACGTTCTCAAACTTTCCCGGGGTACTGGCCCCTAGAAGCCTCTGGGGCCATAGGCGGACCTGACCCGGGAGACTTGGATCTTTAACCGCCTGAGGACCTGGTGTCCCAGTTACACCCAGCCTGTTCCCCCACGCCTTCCCCAGTACGGCTTTCCTGCCATGCGTCTCCACCGCTAACCACGCTACCCAAACTTTTCAAAGTTTTCTAACGCTTTGCCACCTCCAGTTCGCCTCGGCTGGAGCTGGCGAGAGGAGAAAAAGACCCCCCACCCTCCCTCCCTCCACCCCTCTTCTCGCCTCTCCCTCCCACCTTCGGCCTCCCGTGTGAGTCCAAACCTTGCGAGTCGGAGCGTGCGGCGGTGGAGCCCCCGAAGGCACCGACTCTGCAGGGGACGGAGTTCGTGCTGCATCCCCCACTCTCAGCGCCTCGGCCGTTCCGCCCCCTCCTCCCCCACCTCGTTTGCGGAGCAGGGACCTGTGGGCTTGTAATTTAGTTTTGTTCAAATTTAGTTTTTTTCCCCCCTTTTCATTTTTAAAGATTTTTTTTTTTCTTCTTTGAGATTACTCTGTTGGAGCTCAAGAGTCTGCCTGCCTTCCAGTTTCCCTGCGCAGGGATCGGGAGACGCATCCTTCGCGCCGGGCGGGTTGTCTTGCGAGAGGGGCCAGGGGCTCCCAGGCCGCGATTTCTCCAGCTGGGTTTCGTCTCCCTGGGAGACCCTCCATCCTGGCGTGGGGCAAATTCGTGGCGGAGCTCAGCCTCAAGGCAAGCCTCCTGGGCCTCCACCCCACCCCACCCCGCCCCCTACCCCCGCCAGAGCTGCGGCTGCAGTTGGTTCCAAGGATGTTTTTATACCAGTTTAGGAGACGGAGTAGGCAGTAAAGGGGAGACCCTATTCTAACACCTTCCTGAGGTCTTCCTACACATGGAAAATTCGAGGTAGAAAGGTTGCCTCCCTCCAGATTTCGAAGCAACACGCGCCCCGCCGGGAGACCCCCGCAGAAATGCTCCAAGTTGGTTGGTTTGCGGCCTATTGTGTTTTTATTTTGTCTAGGATTAGTGTGGTTGGAGATTTTTGCAGCCAGCCTTACTACCCCGGGGCTTCAACTTTCAAACTAAGTCAACGGGAACATTCCGAAGGAAACTGGATCCCCGGGTGCGCTGCCCGGCCGGGTACGGGGCAGAGAAACGTAATCCTCTGCGCACCGCGCGGAGCAAACGCTTGGTCCTGGGGTCATTTCTGAATCCCACTGGATTGGGCTGGAGATCGGACTAACTCCACTTCCCCTCCCCGCCAGGGATGGGGCCAACAGTTTTCCTCAATCCTTCCACGTGCTGGGTGCGTCCTGTTGTCGTTCTCAGACGACGCCTGCCCTGCGGGCATCCCTAAGGGCTAATGGGTTCAGCCCGACCGCCTTAGCGTCCCCAACATCAGACTCGAGTTTGCCAGGCACTCAAGGTTAGGCTGCCTGTTACTTCGTGTGACCACGGATGTGAAAATCTACCCAAAACAAAGGTGCCCACAAATGGCTACCGGAGGGAGCAGCTGAGACCTGCGCCCTCCCCACCTCCTCCCTTTGACCTCCGTGCGCTGGGGAACACATGCCCTGCATGCCCCACTCGTTTGGTGCTCCCTCCGGGCGCTCCTCACCCAGGCCCCGTTAGGACTCGGCTGCCTGGGACTGAGGTCCCACCTCCTCTCCCCTTCGCCGCCCCCCACCCTGCGCCCACCCCTGGGCTGGTCCCTGCCTGCTCTGGCCCACGTTGCCACCAAGCTTATGTAGGAGAAAACCCAGCGGAGGGTGGCCTGGGAAGGCGGGAGGTTTCCCGGCCCATTCAAACGGCAGCCCAGCAGTAACAGTAAAACCGCATCAGCGGCGGGTGAGATGCCTGTGGCGGCTTTTTAAAAGGCGTGGTGAGTGGGGATGAAGAGGGAGGCGAGAGGAGAAAAATTAAGGTAGAAGGAGGAAGGCAGTGGATAGAGTTGTGGGTGTAAGCTGCCCTGATTCTTAACTCCTCATCTTGCCACCCCCGAGTTTGAGCAGTTGACAAAACTGTCAGTCTTTTAAGTCCCAAACTTCTCAAGGGCCAGCGGAGGAGAGGCACCCCAACCCCCCAAGAGCCAGCGGTACCCAGCCACACTTGGCTTGGGGACAGGAGAATCCACTGCAGTCGGTGTTTACTTTGAGTATGAAGGATCCCTGCACAAAGGAACCCCCACTTCCCTTTGCCATCCCCACCCCCACCTACCCTTCCATGGTCCTAGGGCTGTATTTATTTTTCATCTCTGGCACCCGAGATTTCACTGGGAGATTTTAAGGCAGGAGAGGAGAGGAGGAAGGTAAGATTAAGCAAAGGGCCGGCTGAGGACTAGAGAGGTATTGAAAACCCAACTTAGACGAATTTGGGAGTGTTTTAAAATTTCATTTCCTTCAGAAGCTGTCTGCTGTAGACCAAAACCTAGTTCCATTACTGGGACAGGAAGCTAGAAGTCTCTCTGGAAACAAAGAAGTGAAAGGCTTGAGGGACACCCCTTTCCCCTGCCTCTCCTCAAGTGAATAGCAAGCAACTCTGCGCTCAGCGTGGTGACACCTAGCTGCCCCAGCTTGTGGATGGTCATTTCCTTTCAGGAAGGCCAAGGAGGGGCTGGGGAGTGACCCAGAGCCCGAGGGCTGTGCTGTTTATCTTCTGGGACCGAGCCTGGGAAAAGCCCCGGTGTAACACCAAGAGACAGTGCCTTGGCAGTGTCACCAGAGCAATGAGGAGCCATCCTTCTTCCTTCAAAGCCCCTCTTCTGCTTATTTACAACTTCAAGTTTATATTTCAAATCTTGATGCTTAGTTGTTGTTATTTTTTTTAAAAAGTAGAACATTTACCAATGTGTTTAGAATTATTTTTGTATGTTCCCTATTACTGTTGTTTGTAGGATTTTCTTCTCCTTTTTGTCTTTTCTTTCTCCCCTCCTGCAGTATTGGCAACCCCATAGGAAGAGCTTTAGTGGGGAGGGTGAAATTGACCGGTTCATTCTTACTATCACAAAAAGCAGCATAAACACTGTCTCTCCATTCTTAATATAATCCTTTAAAAAAATGAAGCAAACAGCCACTTAGGCAGGAACCGGTTAAGACTGAGAAACGGCTAATACTAGGACACTAGCTAATCCTGTCTCTTTAAGAAAAATCCATAAAGCTTTTCCATCAGCCCAGGGTCTGGGAAAGAAGCAAAGTCAGTACTTGGAACAAAAGAGACAAAGAGCCCAAACAACAAAACAAACAAACAACCCCCCCACCCCCGCCTCGGAGACCACAATGGACGGGACGCAGCAAGTGCAGTTGCTGCCTGGCCCGCCCGCTGCTGTCCCGCTGCCAAGTCTGCTGCGTTTGGCTGCAGACTTTCTCTCTCCCCCGACTCCCACTCGCCACCCCCCTTCCCCAGGCCTTTCCCGTCTGTCTCTGCGTGTGACTCTCTGCGTCCTTCTCTTGGGGTCTGGCTGTGTGTGTGTGTTTGTGTGTGTGTGTGTGTTGTCCTGGTCTGTCTCTGTGCTGCTTTTGTTTTCACTTGATGTTGCTCCGTCTCAGACCTTCATATTCTCCCTCCCTGTCCCCCTCTTTCACACCCCCGCCCCCAGTTTAAAGGCTCACAGTATATTAGCATACTCTGCCCTTTATATATTTACTTGCTGGCCCTTTTCTGGGCATCTCCTAACGGCCTTCTCAGAACTTGTTTCTCTGGGTCGTCAAGGTGGCCTATTTTGTGTTTTCTTGGCAGCCCTTTTTAGCCAGGAGAATCCCAAAGTCCATTTGCACTTGGGTGTTTAACTGCTTCTCCTGTTCAGGTCTTTGCACTTTTTCTATAAGGCTCCAGGCACACTTTGTCTGCCTGTCCCCGGCAGTCCTTTTTCCTCTTCTTGGCCGCTGCTCTGGCGTCTCATGCATGCCTGCCTTTGCTTTCTCTCACGGTCTTCCCCCCCACCCCCCACCCCTCAATCCAGCCTTTTCCTTCCTTTCCCCTCCTCTCCACCAAACTTTAATACAATGCTATAAACATCTTTGCCTGGCGATGGCTTTTCTTTGTAAAGTGAATATAAACCCTTGGAAAGTAGGGAGTGGAGGAAAAAAGGGAAGGATCAATCAACGGAGCCTGCAGACAGCAGAGGCTGAACCATGGAGCAGGCGTCCCTGCCAACAGCTCCATGCTTTTCACACTTTTCTCTCCCTAATAAACCCTTTTGTGATAGTATCTCCTCCTGAAGCATCTGTGTGTGCTCCAGGGAGACACGGGATCGGGGTGGGGGAGAACCTGGTCAGCTCGCCTCAGCTGGGGAGGGAGGTACAGCCTCATGACTATGTAGCCCCCAACCCAGCCCCCTCCACTTCCTCTCAGGAAAACAACACAAAGGTTGTTGGCAATAGGGGTGAGGTCTTCAATGCCTGTTTAAGAGGTGCCTCTTTAAGAGAAGTATGGGATGACTGCTTGAAAAGAAGCGTCTTCAAGGCTTCTCCAGGCTTCTCCAAGCTTCTCGAAGGCAAAGGGAAGATTCCAACTATCAGAAGTTTGTGGATTGAAGAGGGCTGAGCTGTTTATCTAAAGGAGATCTGAGAATTCCCAGGGCAGCAAAAACAGTGGCACTCGCCCCTCCCACAAAAAAAGAAAACAAATCCTGCCCAGTAGGCAACAGAACCAGGACAAATGATCTCCCTTGGCCTCAACCCTTCCTCTTTCCCCCTTTCTTCAATAATATACAGGCAAAGTCTGATGGTGACAACATTGGAGGCCACTCTGAAGAGAGGAAAACCAATTAGCTTGAGGACATGATAAAAAACAGAAATGTAACAGGAAATTTGTCCGCATTGTTTGGTTGCTTGGTGACAAGGGCAGTTTAAGAAACACTGATGTGATAAAACACATATGCATGTACATATACACAGGTGTACATGTATGTAGATTTAGTCCATGGGAAAGAGAGGAAATTGGAAATCAGACAAACCTGACTTGAATATAACCTGGCCACTCACTAGCTGGGCAACTATACCAACGTCATGGTGGTGTTCTAGAGTGTCTGCGGAATTGTGTGAATGAAAAAGCCAAAAGCAATGTCTGGCAAGCAGTCTGTGCTCAATAAGTGAGTCCTCCCTAGCTGTGTTCCTTCCTCCCTCCCTCCTCCCTTCCCTCCCTTCCTTACTTCCTTCTTTCTCACTCCATTGGCTCTCTCCCTAAGCTTTCTATGGTGCAACCAAAGGGATTTGGTTTCATCCAAATTGCCTCAATTTCCAGACCCTGAGAGAATTTTGAGTGCTCGCTGAGTCCCAATATTGGAACAGGGCAGACCACACCATAACTTACTCCTTCTATGCCCAAATACCACCTGGGCTAATTTGTCCTTGGATGGCAGTATTTGGCTACTACTGCAGCACCTCCCTTAGAGTCTTTCTTTTGAACAGTTAGCAAGGAGAGAATCCTTTCCCCAAATCCAATCTTTTACATGTTTTATTAGACACTATGTACCCTGAGAGCCTCGGTGTGGGTGCGTATATTAAAAATCACACTCTGACCAAGAGGTCTAAGAAGGGAGAAGCAGAAAAGAGTACGTTCTAATGAACTGTGATCCTGACCCAGAATTGCTCACTTGGGAAGGCTGTTTTCTTGGTATTTTGACCTTGTCAACGTAACTGATTTTTTTTCCCCCGTCTAGAGGAGTCACTCTCTGGTTAAGCTGTTTCTTGGGCAGTGTTTTGGGAGGACACTTCAGTGCATCTGGAAGCATTCACTGGTTAAGGCGCCTGTCCTGACCCTCCATCAGGGACTGTTGCCAGGACGCCTTCTCTTCCTCTCTCTTTCCCCAAAGCTGAACCAGCTTGTGACAGCGGCAGGCAAGCCCATGAGCCATGCGTGGCAGGGGCCCTAACTTCAACTGGTGAGAGAGTGAATGTGTGAAAAATGTTCCCACCTTGGACTTCCTTTCTCTGTGCATCTTATTGTCTTTTCTACAGATGTTCCATTTCCATGTTTCTCTGGCTTCCTGTACATTTTCCTGTTTTATCTCCACCTTCCCAACCATGGAGAGGCACTGATATTGGAGCATATTCTGTGAGGGTGGAGAGCTCCTCACAACCTCTCCCCAACACTTTCCATCCTTTCTCCTCTCTTCTTTTCTGTCTTCATCACCAGCCCCCTGCTACCTATAACCAGGGTATGGTTGTGTCTTTGTCTCTCTCCCTCTTCAGCCATCCCAGTTTCCAGGTGGGGCCTTTCTGTGAACTACAAATAGAACCCTCTGTCCTTCCTGAAAACCCCTTTTCTCACTTCAGATCTCCACCCCCATACACCAGGTCCCCTTGGGCAGTGAACAGCCTGTACCAACATACATGAGCACTCTGAATTTCCCTCTTTGCCAGGCAGGAGTGTTGTTGGGCACTTAGTCATTTAAGGATGTTCCCCTAAAATGGAAAAGACCGTGAGGTATGATGCCAGGAGGCTAGCAGCCTCTGAGGCCTTCCAAAGCCTTGTCTTCTATTCTTCTTGGGCTCCTGTCCAGGAAGAAGTCTGAGATTATGTCTCCTTATTTTGTCTTTGACCTATATTCTTCTTCTACTAAGGCCTCATTGCCACACCAGCGGCAGCAAGGCATTCGTTACTGCAGAGGGTACAATGGGTGTTAATGTCTAAATGAGCAAACCCCTAAACACTAGTAAGTCCTCTGTCCTCTGCTTGACTTTGCTTCCAGTGGGCCAGCTTTTGTAGTAAAGGAGTCAGCCCCTTTGGGACTACCTTAGAGTTTTAAGTTGGCACTACTGCCCACATGGTGAAAGTTAAGTTTGGAAAAATTGCCCCGTGTAAACACCAGCCTCAGATGAATAGATTCCAAACTACATTATTCTGAGTTGGCAATGTAATTTGCATGTTTCACAAGGCAAAGGTTTGAAGAGCAGTTCAGTTTCCTGTTTAAAAGAAAGGTTTGCTCCTAATTGCTAAGTTACAGTGGTTCTGTACTGATCCCATTCTATAGAATAAGAAACTTCTCAATTTTGGAATCTTTGGAAAAATACTTTATCCTGGGAGGTGGCTTGCAACCCTGGCTGCATTAGAATCACCTAGGGAGATTTAAAAAATTACCAGTGCCTGGTCTTTCCTCAATCCAATTAAATTCAAATCTCAAGGGGTGTGGTGTGGGCATCGGCATTTTTTAAAAGCTCCCTTGGGTGATTGTAATGTTTAGCCAAGGTTGAGAACTACTAATTTATAGGCTGAGAGCACAGTGCATCATGGTGAATAACACTCATTCCTTTAATAAGTGTACAGAGACCTCAGACTATAGGAGATGGTTTGCTGGGGACAAAGAGATGAAGTTGATGGACACTGCTCTGTGCATCTAGGATTTAGTGGGCAAATGCTAACAATATAGGTGTCTGAACAGAACCTCTGGGAAGCATGATCAGCTTGGCTCCTGCAAAGAGCATGAGACAGGAAGTTAGAACTCCCAGTTTCAGTTCAGATTCTAGCATGAGCCAGGGAAGTGACCTTGGACAAGTCTCTTTGCCTCTTTGGGTCTCAGTCTGATCATCTGTAAAAGAAAGCAGCTGAAAAGCAGTCTAATATCTGTGCTGGTGTCCTCCAGCCTTACAGCGTGTTGCTAAATTCTCTGACACCCATGAGCTGAGCTAGGCAGTTACCAAATTCTTTTGGAGGCTGGCTCCTTTCACTCATACATACTGCTGACAACTGCCCTTCTGATGTTCCACCAAATCTCTTTACAAAACCCTAAGTATCAGAGTGTTAATTTTTAAATAATCCTGGGCTCCCTTAATTCTCTCCCCTACTCTCTTACAAATTAGCAGATGAAGGGAATGGAGTGGTGGTAATGTCTAGGAGCAGTGGGTAATGACTAACAGAAGTTTATCCAGTTGGATAAATGTCTTGTGGATTGCTGCTGGGGTCAGTGTTAGTTCTGGTCTTAATTAACATCTTCATTAATAGTGTGGGAGAGGGAATAAACAATAGCTAATGATATTTGCAGATGGTGGTAAATTCAGAGGTGTTGCTACTACCAGTGAGAGCAACAAGAGCCGTGGGGATATCAGAGATGTGAACAAGAAGTGATTATAATGATGTTTGTTCTGGAAAAGGCAGAATGAAACCTTTAGCAGGGGAAATGACACAGGAGGCTGGGAAATGCTGAAAGAAACAACTATTGCTATACTTGTAACTTGGGTAGGCATTTGGCAAACAAGGCAGCTAATGGCCTTATGACTTTGGTTGCCTGTTTGGGGCGCTTATCTTTAACAGCAATAATAATCATCAGAAAAATAATAACAAGAATAATTTTCAACATTTATTGAGTGCTGAGAGTATGCCAGGTAAGGTTCTAAGTGTTTTATTAATACAGTTTTTAATCCCTCAAATCATGGTGCACTATCTTAAGCTCTCTAAAGATCCTGACTGCAGCCTTGCTATGGCTCATGGACTTCTAGGTGTGAATAGACCTATGAGGCAAAAGGGAAAAAGAGAGAAATGGATCATCCAAGTGCCCTGTGCTCTTTCCCCAGGCTTCAGAGAAAAATCTCCCACCTTTAATTTTTCCTGTCCCCAACGTTTCTACCATCTTTTTCTTTCATTCGAGAATTGCTGGATTAATGAGGTTAATGAGGTAGGCAGAAAAATCATGCAAAAGGAAAGGATGGAAGGGAGGGAGGAGAATAGAAAGAAGGAGGGAAAGAGAAAGAAAACCAAAATATACTGCCTATCTTCCACAACTCCTGCAGTAGAAGAAGGGGCAGAGCTAGGTACATTTCATAGACTTCTCATTCTCACAATGATTTTCTCTTGTAGTTTTCAGCCCTCACTTCTGTTAATGAAAGAAAGGACCCAGAGAGGTTGAGTCACTGGCTTTGAACACACAGCTGCTAGCTTGAGTGAGGTTCACACTCCAGTTGGTTTACTCCTAAATTCATGTCCTTTCCAACCCTGAATACATGTTTTCTTTTTTTCAATTTCGCCCTGTCCAGTTAGTGACAACATACAGGCACACACAGAAAGCCAGAAGGTAGAAATATTAAGAAGAGAATAAACACTGAAGAGCAGTGGGATAAAGGGAAAGTAGCCAGCACACACATCCACTGCCCAATTCAATCTGATTGAATTATTTATAATTATATTTTGAAATTAGGAAAAATGGAATTTGCAAACAAGAAAGGCTTCAAGACAATGGAACCCATAATAATGTAGATTTGACCTTGAGGGAATTTGGCAGAGAGCATTAGTGTCTGAGACGAAAGCAAACTGAAAAGAAAAACATTTGAATGCTATAAAAGCCAAGACTCTTCTTGGCAAATGTGGAAGCCCAGGGCCAGATGGATGCCAAAGGTCTTCAAAATGATATCAGAGGAGCTTCAGGAAGTTGGAAACATGTGGCCTGGGCATGCAACTGCCCCCTACCCTGGGCCTCCCACCACCCTCACTATGGAATGGGGGTCCAAATGCCAATGTAGGATTAGCGCCAGGAACTGAACTTTTAAAAATGATGAGATATACATTTCAGAGCAGCTGCATCAAACGTATAGTTAGAAGAATAAATATAAGCAACAATTGTAAACATGACCCAAGTGAAGAAAGACAATGTTGCCTGAACCTCAGAAGTCTCCGCCTCCCCACCATCTCCCCCTCCTGAGAGGGAATCATGGTCCTCTTTTTCCTATGATTGTTTCTTTGCTTTTGTTTTTGTACTTTAGTTTTAGTGCTTATGCGGGCCTATTTTTGAACTTTATATAAACAAAATCACACTGCATGTACTCTTTTATGACTTGCTTCTTTTCTTTCAACCATATGTTGTATATAAATACACAACGTGTATTGAACCATTCTATCTTTGTGGGGACTTTTGGCTTGTTTCTGGTTTGCAGCATTCACGAACTGTTCTAATGTGAACTTCTTGTCCACGTCACCTACTGCACATGCGCAGGCCTTTCCCCAAGGAGGGCCAGAAACCTACTGTCCACAGGCAGAGGAGAACCTACTTCTTGTTTTCTATGGTCTTGGAGCTAAGAAAGGTTTTCATGTTTTCAAATGAATGAGAGGAATAAAAGAAGAAAAACATCTCACGATACATGAAAATAACACTGCATTCCAATTTAGTGTTCATAAATACAGTTTAATTGAAGCACAGTTGGGCTCACTTATATGTCATCTATGGCTGCTTTTCTCTAATGTGGACAGAGGCAAGTCAGTGCATCAGAGACTTGTACGACCTGCAAAGCCTACAAATTGGATTGACTGCAGAATATTTCATTTAAAATGAAAATTCAGAAGCTCACTTAAGGAAGAAAGCTTTCAATACTTTCAACATGGGGACGGCCGAGTGTGCAACCAAGAACAGAACTTTTTTAAGTGTGTAAAAAGGAAGATTTAGTTGTTCAGTCATATCTGACTCTTTGCGACCCCGTGGACTCTATGTAGCCCACCAGGCTCCCCTGTTCATGGAATTCTCCAGGCAAGAATACTGGAATGGATTGCCACTCCCCTTCTCCAGTGGATATTCCTGACCCAGAGATCGAACCGGGGTCTCTGGGTTGCCATTTCCTTCTCCAGGAGAACTTCCTGACCCAGGGATTGAACGCAGGTTCTAAGCCACCAGGGAAGCCCTTCTAATTGTGTGGTACTATGCAAATACCTTGACCCAAGACTGGGAAGTTGACCCCACCTAAAACATTTGGTTCTTTACAAAAAGGGTTTTCGGACCCTGTTCCAGAGTGTATTCCTAGATAGGAAATTACAGCGATCTTAGATAAAATAAGATGCTATATGCAAAAAGCTGGTCCAATGACTGATAACTTGTAGGAATTACTATGAATTGAGGCAACCTTCCCACTAACCTTTCACCTGGGCTTTCCTGCCCCCAAGAGGTCAGTCTACAGAGTTTGTTTCCAAAAAAGTTCAGGTTCTCAGCTGGCTGTCAGTTGCCATTATAGCAGATGATGGTTTGGCTTAATACTATAACAACTGCACACGTTTTGGGGTTCATGCATTTGTATCAAAGATCTTTGAATTAAGGTGACATTTAAGCCCAAAGGACTGAAAGAATTAAAATGCACATGTGTTATTTCCAGCTCTAAGTAATAAGAATATCTGTCTGAGTGAATTCAAGGTTTCTTGGAGAAAACTTGTTAACAAACAAAACACTAGGAGAGTACATCAAAAGAACAGAAGAGTTCATCCAAAGATAATATTACAGAGAACAAATTTAGAGAACTAACACTACTTGATTTCAAGTGTTCTTATAATGCTATAATAATTAAGACAGTGTGTTATTGGCCTCCAGAGAGAAAAATGGATCAGTGAAATAGAATAGGAAGTCTAGAAAATAGACCCGTACTATATGGACAATTGACTTTAAACAAAAGTATAAAGGCAATTCAGTGGAGAAAAAAATAGTCTTTTCAATAAATGGTATGACACAGCTATGTATCCATATGGGAAAAAATGAACTTCAACCCATACCTTACACAATATATAAAATTTACCTCAAAGTGGACCTCCTTGTAAAGCATAAAACTACAAATTCCAAAAGAAACAAAGATAAAAATCTTTGTGATTTTGGATGCAGCAAAATATCTAAGATATGAAACCAAAAGCAGGATCCATAATTTTGACCTCCTCACAATTTTAACATTCTATTCTTCAAAGAACACAGTTAAGAAACAAAGAAAAGTGACAGTCTGGGAGAAAATATTGTAAATCAAATATCTGATAAAGGACTTGTATCCATAATATGCAGAAAAAAACTCTAATCACTCAGCAATAAACAACAGCTCAGTTTTTTAAATGGGCAAAAGATTCTGAACACTTTACAAATGAAGATTTAAGAATGGCTAATATGCATGTGGAAAGATGTTCAGCACAGTTTGCCATTAGAGAAACAAATGTTCAAATGACAATCGACCGCACTACATACCTGTTAGAATGGCTAAGGAGAAAAGAGTTGATCATACTAAATTGTTGAGGACAAGGAGAAACTGGAACTCTCACACATTGCTGATGGAATTGTTAATGGTACAGCTACTGTGGGTGGCAGTTTGACAGTTCCTGAAAAAGTTGACCCTTTAAAGAGATACCTACCACATGCCCTCAAATTTCATTCCTAGGTATTTACCTGAGAGAAATAGAAGTCTATGTCCATACAAAGACTAGTATACAAATGAACATCGTAGCACTGCTTGTAAGAGCCCCAAACCTAAGCGTTCTAATTGCCCATGAACAGGTAATGGATAAGTTGTGATATAACATACAGAACACAGCTCAGTAATAAAAAGAGATGAATTGTTGATATACGTAACAGTATGAGTAAATGTCAAAGTACATGGAATGAAAGAAGTCAGGTGAGAGAGAGTACAAGCTGAGTGATTTTATTTGCATAAAGATCTAGACCATACAAACCAAGTTATAATGACAGAAGCAGATCAATCCTTGCAAGACATGGGAAGCAAGAGAGAGGGATTACCATGAGGCATAGAAAACCTTCTGGAGGTGAAAAAAATTATCCCTATATTGCATATGGTATAATTTCAGGAACTTACACCTATGTTAAAACTCATCAAATTGTACACTTCAAATACATTTCAGTTTATTATATGCAAATTAATCCTTAATATATATATTTTTAAAAACTCACAAAAATATTATAACGTTAAATGAGCAAAATTGCAAGTGGAAAGATAATTTGCAACAGACAGAAGTGACAGAGGTCTCATGTCCAGAATGTGTAAAGAACTCCAAATTATAAAAGAAAAAAGGAGAGCCCAGCTAAAAATGGATAAAATATTTGAACAGACATTTCACGAAAGAGACTATCCAAATGGTCAGTTGAGCAGGTGAAAAGCAGCTTAATCTCATGAATCAACTGCAAAGTGCAAATGAAAACCACATTGAGAGGGACTTCTAATGGTGAAGAATCCACCTGCCAATGCAGGGGACACAGGTTGGATTCCCGGTTAGGGAAGATTCCACATGCCATGGGGTAATGCCACAACTACTGAGCCTGTACTCTAGAGCCCATGAGTCGCAACCGCTGAGCCCACACGCGGCGACTACTGAAGCCTGAGCACCTACAGCCCATGCCCTGCAGCAAGACAAGCCAGCAAAATGGGAAGCCCACACACCACAGCTAGAGAGTAGCCCCCACTCACTGTAAGGAGAGAAGCACTCACAGCAATGAAGACCCGGCACAGCCACAAATAAATAAACACGTAATTTTTAAAGTTTAAAAAAAGTTTTTTTAAAAAATCACATTCAGATATTTCGATTCTCTAGAAATAAAAAGGAACTGATACAAAGTGTTGGTGAAAATGTGAAACAACCAAATCTCTCTTATACCCGGTGGAAGTGTAAATTAATACAATCGCATTGGACATTTTTTGTCATTATCTACTAAAAATTTTCATAGGCTACTTCATAACCCAGAAATTCTCCTAGGTGTACACCTAAGAGAATGCATACATATATATACTGGAAGCATGTAGAAGAATGCTTCTATTCCTTTTATTTGTATTGGCTCTAAACTGGAAACAGCCCAGTGGTTGTCAAGTCTACAGTAGATAAATGGTGTTGTGTGCATACAATAGAATTCCATACTGCAATGTGGAAAAACAAAACAACTTTGTTTTTTGCAACAGCAGGAAGAGCTCTCACATGAAATGTTGAACAAAATCATTCAAACATAAAAGAGTAAATATCATATGCTTCCTTTTTATATAAAGTTCAAAAACAGACAATACAACTTTGTATTGTTAGAGATGAGAATAGGGCTGTCTTTGGGAAGGATGGTGGGAGTAGTAATTGGCAGAGAATGGGATGTGGTTTTTTTTAATTGTCAGTCATTTTCTTTTTCTGAAAATGAACAGTGGTGGTATGGGTTATCCATCTAGCTATTTTTTTTTTCCATCTAGCTATTAATACATACTTATGATGTGCACTTTTCTACATGCCTGTTGTAGAGAAGTTTGTTCTTTTCCTTGCTATATAATATTCCACTGAATGATTGGATGATTTTTTATTTTGATTGTTTTTTAAAAGCTGAGAAGAGAGAGGGAGGTAGTCATTAGGTCACTTAGTCACTCAGAGATCCAAAGAATAAAGATGAAGATGCTTTTCTCCTTAGTGACTAAGTCTTCTTGGGCCTTTAGTTTTACTCTGTAGTTGTGCTAAGTTGTACCCACTCTTACGGCTTCCTGTTAGGGAGTTGTGGGGCCTAGAATGAGCCCTACAGGTAAAGAGGAGAGATTTTAAAGTTGGGCAAAAAGTCACTGTATTGGGGGGAAGGGTGTGCAGGGTAGAGGAAAACATTTGCATGAAATTGGTGGTGAAGAGCCAAGGGCCGGGCACAGACTGCTGAACTTCAAAACCTACCTTTGAAACTTGGAAGCTATTGACCTTGGTTAGGTAAGTTCATTTCTCCGTATCTTAATTTTCTCATCTGTAAAATGGAAACACTATTGTACCTGTTCTTATAGGATGGGTAAGAAGATTAAGGATTCCCTAGTGGCTCAGACAGTAAAGAATCCACCTGCAATGCAGGTGATGCAGGTTCAATCCCTGGGTTGGGAGATCCCCTGGAGAAGGAAATGGCTACCCACTCCAGTATTCTTGCCTGGGAAATCCCATGGACAGAAGAGCCTGGTGGGCTACAGTCCATGGGGTCACAAAGAGTCGGATGTGACTTGGCGACAAAACAACACAACATTAAATGAGTTAAGATGGTTAATTAAAGGGTTACAGTGTGAAAATGAACATGTCATCTTGAAATGAAAAACATGGCCCTAGGTATTCAGACTTGCAGGATGCTGTAGAGGAGAACCCGGGGTGATTCTAGATCAGGTGCCCGAGCTCTACAGCCCTCAGAGGCTGCTTCTGTCTCCACTTCTTGCTAGATGCCCCTGACTGTATGCAGTAAAAAGCTTTGCACACTTCTCTTTCCTTCTTTCAAAAACATCTTCCTTCAAGGTTTCCAGAATTCTCAGAGTACCCCTTTGGCCTCACAGGGAAGCCTAGCAGGTATATGAGTTTGGAATACCACCATACAAACTCTCTCTGCTCCATTCCCCATTCCAAGTCTCTTTCCTCTATGCTAGAAAAGTGTTTGGTTTATTCACACCCTGTCTTCTGGAAACAGCAGGTGCTCTTTTGTTGCCTAAAAGTCACATCAGCTCATTCAGTTGATTAGTGACACCAAGGATATGGATGGGTTTTGGGGGGTTCTCAGTGCTTCCCATTTGGGCAGCATCATTCTATGCCTGCCACTAAGCCAGTTGTTTGGAAACTGTACCTGAGCGCAAGAGCAGTTCCCCTTGTTTCACCTTGAGCTGGAAAGGGCACTTCGTGTCGTAAAGAGCATTTGATTAATAGGTGGTTATGTTTCGTACCTTTCTAGAGATCGCCTAGGAGTAAACTTGAGACAGAAACTGCCTCCCAGAAACTTCAACTCACATTATAGCCTCCTTTCAATCCACCTCCCTTAGCATCAGAGAGCTAGAAGCATCACTCTTGATTCTTCAAGTGTAATTGCAAAGAAATGTTATATACCAGGCCCAGAGGCCCTCAGAAGTCCCGTGATTATCACAAACTCTGTTAACTTTTGTTTATCATCTCTCACCATGTTGGAAGAACAAGGACAGAGACAAATAATAGTCTGATAGATTCAGAAAATACTTACTGACAGAGGACTAAATTTCAGACACCTTCTACATATTCTGACGCAGAGTATTTTTAGATATTTTTTTCTCAAACTAATCCTGATGTGAGAATTATTTTCTTATGCACTTTTTGGAAGGTGAGGAAACTTTGGCTAAGAATCATTACATGCCTTGCCCAGAATCACAGAGCTTTTAGGTGACTAAGTCAGGATTTGAACCCCAAACCTCGGTGCCTCTAAGTCCAAGTGTAAAGCCTCTATCCCATTACTTTCAGAACATGCTGGAGAATGAAAATCTTTTCGTTACATTCCATCTCGCCTTATGTTCAACCCAAACTGGTTTACCCAGCTTGATAAGTTCTTTAATCACTACAGGGTACTGAATGAATCATGGTCATATCCAAAACTCAAATCCACATTCAAAGGAGGAAGATCTATCCCATTGATAATATTTCAAGAAGAATGTGCCTGGGGTTCTAAAGACAATTTCAAAAGAAGAGTGATAAAAACGCATTAAGGAATACTTGTAAAACATCCCAAGGCAAATGCCTGTGATACCGAGGCGGCTACAGTCTAGCCCTTGTTCTTGCTGCAAGTACTGGTCTGCTATAGCCACAGGCTTTGGAATTAGAAACCCTGAGATTAGGAACACCCTGACCTTCCATCGGTGACTTAACCTCTCCTGGCCTCAGGTTCCGCATCTTTAAAAGGGCTGAAATAATATATATGACATTCTGAGCAGAGAGTACAGCCATAGTTAGGCCTCAGTAAATGGTAATTATTATCACTTGTCATGCCTCTCATTTTAACCTAACGGGAAAAACTATCGCCCTCAGGGAGACCTCACTTAATTAAGGTGCTATGGTTGGTCACAGCAAAGGAGAGGATTCAGTTTGCAGATACCTATTTAAAAGACTCCAGAAGAACAGTGCCTATCTGGTCCTCAGGGAAAGGGAAAATGGGCCCAGAGAGTCTGGCCTCCTTATTGATGTTCAACTAAGATGCTGCTATGGCCAGAATAAGAGCCATTAATACTGCTTCTGATTTATCCCTCCCTCCCCAACCTTTCCCCTGTGGTATAAATTAAGAGGTTAGGATTAACATATATACACTACTATAAAAAAATAATCAGTAAGGAACTATTGTATAGCATAAGGAACTCTACTCAGTACTCTGGATTAACCCATATGGGAAAAGAAACTGAAAAAGAATAGGTGTATATGTATACCTGAATCACTCTGCTGTACATCTGAAGCTAACACAATATTATAAAAAAAAAAAAAAAACTATACTCCAATATAAAATAAAAATTTTCAAAAAAGACCATTTCTGTGAATGAGCCTAGAGCCTGATTGAATATAGATCACTTTTGTGTCTGCCAGAAAGTAACTGTAGACTCAGTAAGTACATAATGCATGAGCTTCTCAATTATTTACTATTTACATGTGACTCCATGACGTTGTATGTGTGTTCTTAGGGCCTTCTCCCACTGGGAGCAAAACCTAGAGAGTAGGTGTTCTGTCTGGAGGTCAAAGCACCCCAAGCAAGTGCAAACTGCATGGGACACTTAAAGGCAGTGAAAACACAGCAGTTAGTTTTCCAAGTCCCTCTTTCTAGGCAAATTTCTAAGAATTGTCCACACAGATACAGACACTAGGCATTCTTAAATGGTCTACATTTTTATTATTTTTCATAAAGCCCATTTATTAAACCACAGCTGACAATGATTCATTTTCTAAAACGTTTGTAAAACTTCCCCAAATCTTAAATTCACACACACACACACACACACACACACATACACACATTCTTGGTTGAATCAAGTGTCCTGGTTTAACAGTCTAAAAATAGTCTCTGTACAGATATGGGAGTTTTATATTTTCTAGGAAGTGGTTGTTTGCTAGGGTATTGGTACTTCATCACACCTCTCTGAGATAGGTCTGATAAGAATATCATAAAGTTTTTCACTTTTTAATTAGGTAATACTTTTATGAACAGCAGCAGATTGAATGTTACCTCCGTAAGTGATCAGCTTCCTGTGCTTGCATTCTGATGTTTTGTTTTTAATAAGAGAAAGATCAGGAGTCCCTGTGAGCAGGGCCAGGACTTATGGAGGTGCAGATGTCTGGCTTGTGCACATCAAATGTTAATTGTGACTTGGAGCAAATAGGTGGCGGGTGGCTGACCTGGGACATTTCAGTCTGTAAAGGAGGTTGTGGTCAAGGAAGTTCTGGTGAGGCTGTCGGACTGGCACCCAGAATCCCACTTCCCCACATGCTTGGGAATGAGTGTGAATACACAGGGTGCTTCTTTCAGAGTCAGGAGTCTCTTTTACAATGTGAGCAATGCTACTCATTAGCTTTGCAACCCTGAGCAAGTCACTTGACCTCTCTGAAACTCCTTTTCCAGTTTTCAACTGTAAGAAGAGCATTTGGCCGAGATCAAAGGTTGGAGAAGAGGGGGAGGAAGAGGCGAGTTGGTAACTGGCATAAGGGGACGGGGGACTGGTGGGGGTGTGGAGACCACATGCCATCTAACAGGGATGGGAGTGGCTGCGGGCAGCGGCTGCTCTGCGCCAACCTGTGTGCAACACTCCTCCCCAGAGTGTCTCTTCTCCTTCCCACTTTTTCAAGGGCAGGAAGATATTTGGATTTTCAAGTAAGACATCCCAACTTTAAAATATTGACATTGACAGCCAACATTAAAAATACGAGGGGGCAATATGCAGGATGTTGCTGGTTTCATTTCTGTCTCTTGTCTGGAAGCCCCAAAAGTGTCTTCTAGTTTTGATATTTTAAGTTTTGTGTTTCACTAATGTTAATGATAGAAACAAGTGGAAAAGTTAAAAGACAAAATTCTATCCACCTTAATATTATAACCATGCACATACAGTATGTGCATGGAAGCAAAGCAAATACTGGATTGGAATATATACATATGAAACAAATTTATAGGTGATGAGACTGTAGGGGGATGTCATTTGTATTTGCTAAGTATTCACTTAAAATATCTCTGCTCTTTTTTTGCTTGTACAACAAAAAAGAAAAACATAATAAAAGAAATATTAAGAGTGGGTCAGAATGGTACCAGACAAAGGAGAAAAAGGGAGTGTGATTGATATTAAATTATGTTCTTAAAACTTATATTTCTGTCCTGATCTCTGTATTTGCTTGTCAACCATTCTTAACCAATAATGTATTAAAAGCAGACAGTGTTTTGTTGCACATAGGTAAACTCCATGTGCCTGAAATGTCCCACCTAATAGTACTATTCTTCCTCCCCCCCAACCTGGTTATTTATAAAAATATTTCCCACATCATGAAGTAGAGTGTTATCAAAAGTTTCATAACATTATTAATTTGGCTTCTGAATATAATATGCAAGGTTTTCTGTGGTTTTTTTTTTTTTTTTTTTTTTGCTTTTGCTGGGTGGTAGGATAGAAAGGGTAATTTATTGTCCCTAATTACATTTTCCTTTGCTTTCTATCAACACTGTTTTCATTCTATAAATCCACATCAACTACCCATAAAGTGAGCAGAAAACCAAAGGTTGTTATTTAATGTGTTTATTTGAAGGCTTTCAAGATACCCTGGGGGAAAGTTACTTTCTTATAAACAAATTTAGAGGAGAATATTAGCACAAAGGAATAGAAGGTCTTTTTAATCACAAATGCAGGAATTCTCAAAAATCTATCCCTCTTTGCAGGGTAGTATCCAACCCCATACTAAACATGCGATGCATGTCTATAGAAATATTGCATTTTTCCTCTACTCCCTGGACTGCATCTAGACTTTCTTAGCTGGGGAATAAATCCACAAAAATGTGGTTATTGATCTTCTTTAGTAGTGGGAAAGTGAAAATAATCCCACCATGTTCTAGATATATCAAGAAGTATCTTTTGACACTGAGGACAATCAGCCCCAAGATGTGGATGCAGGGGACTTGACTTTCACTTTCTCATTGAAAATGGTCCACTGAGCAAAAAGCAGGATGGTCCTCTGCCAGCATTGTAGAGAAGGACCAGTAGACTGTCTAGCGCTTTCTTGCATCCTGTTGCCTCACTGATTTCTGGATTGCCAGATGCTTCTGTTTTTTGAAAATGGTTTAAAAAAATACCTTAGGGATTCTGTTGTTTCAGAAACCTTACATATGGCACAAAATATCCTGAAAATTTTTTGAGAAAACATTTGCTTTTTCTTTGCTTAATGTAATCATTGCTGAAGCCCAAATTCATTCAAATTTATTGTTTTCTTTTCATGGACATTTTGATGGTTGAAATTCTAAAGTTACATAAAAGTGTGAGTAAGCAAGTTGTGAAGATTTAATTGCTCATTTTTTTTTTAAAGTAAGTCTTAAAACCAAAAATTGGCTAAGAGAGGTTGAGAATTTAACCTTGAAATTGAGAAGTCATAACAATTGAGATAAAAATGATTTTTTTGAAGCTAGAAGATAGCCTTGATTTATCCCCATTGAATCAGAGAGCAGCTTTTTCACACATTGAGTCATAACTAGAGGCTGTTTTATTTTTTTTCTTTCCTTTTGGTAAACCACCTTAACCCACTCTTGAAAACCTCTGATTCATGTACAGAATGAGTCTGAGTCTGTCTCTATTTAGCCTGTGAAATTTAACAAGACCATAGCCTGGGGTTGGTGAGGCTGTGAGCCACACCACCATCTCAGATTTTTGATGACACCACAAACCACTTGAGATTTATTATGTTAGCAGATGTCATCAGATATATGTGTGCACAGGTGCAGCATGCAGCTAGTGAAAGAAGAAACACTGCATGTGTATATTTATTTTTGTACCCATACTCTCAGTAGTTAGAAAGTGACCTGGTGTGCCTGTCCCTGGCAGTGTGATGTTTTGACTCCATTGCAAGCCCTTATCTGATAATCTCTTGAAGTCTTTTCCACAGATACAGTTCCGTATGATGAGCAACGATGTCTTGTGGCAAAGACACTGTTTATTTTCCCAGTCAATGTCTAAAGAAGAGGCATAACGGAGTATAGCTAAAGATTGCTATAATTACTGAAAAATAAAAAGTGTCACCAGATCCTTCTTATACAATAATATATTAGATATCCATTCTTCTCTATCAATAAAAGTTGCATGGAGTAGCTCTCAGCTACGGAACACCAAAAAATGCCAGAAGTTGGCACTTTATAAATGTCCTAATTTAAGCCTCTCTACTATGTGTAAAATAATTAAGAAGTAATTGAAACTATTTTCTGGGGGTAATATGAAATATAAATGTTTACACAGGTTTATCCCTTTTGCATTGTTAATTCTAAAATGTAATCATTCAGTTCTTTTAAAAGCTGGTATTATGTTTTATTTAGTATTGAATTGTAAATATTCCACTATATTATATACATTAAATTTGCACATTTGCTAGTATAATAGACTAAATATAATAATGTAATAAATTAGTGTGTACCCTTTAATAATAAAAATAATAGAAATAAAAACACACTTCCTATATTTTTGAGAAATAGGGAAGTAAGATAAAATAAACACCTTTGGAGTAATGACTGAAAATTACTGGTTTAGATGGGGTAGAGGAATTACTTCAATTATGACATAAAGCATTATAATAATGCATGCCTTTTAGAAATAATTATATAGTGATTATTCTCAGATAAACACACGCAGATGTTGCTTGTACACTAAAAAAAATTCTTAATTTGAAAAAAATACAGAAATTGCTTTACCCGTTAATTGGCTTTAGGAAAAAATAGAAAATCTAAAGTTTCAGTGTAGTGGAGAATCTTCTATTAAGTTCTAAGGAATGAACCATGCCTCTAATGAAAGGGAGGGAAAAAAACAAAAAGCTTTTCTACTGGAATCACTTCAGTTAGATGTGTCAGAAGGCTAAAACACCTAAGTAATGTTAGATACTCCTGATTTTTTAATGAATAATTAGTTATAACTTACAAAAAGTTAAAAAAAGATATTGGACCTTAAGTATATTAGGAAAGACTTCTAAGCAAGGTAGTTTTAATTTAAGAAGAAGCATCTATGTTCAAACACTCCAATTTCTATACAATTATTTATATCAGAAAGTATGAAAACTGGAAGATCAATCAGTGTTGAAGATTAGAAGACCATGATCATTAGCCCATTGAAAGATTGAGGAGGAACGACCTGCTGAAGTGACTACAAATTAGTGAGACCAATTTCTATAGGACATGATTGAAAATTAATCTCCTTAGTTTATAAACCTTAGATATCATTTAATTATAATATATGTACATATTTGACAGACAGAAGAGTGATTGGTATAGGAGTAAGTACTCTTGTGAGGTTCACATGTCAAAAGAAACAAATGACATGCAAATAGAAAAAGAAAATCTATAATCCTGAGCATGCCATACAATGATACATTCTATTACTAAATAATATGCTTAGGAAGAAATTCTCTGACAGGTGACACTAAATCTAGATTCATTCAAGTCATCACTAGGAGCAGAGGAAATCCTTCCCTTTCCCCTTTCCTGTTCCTTTTTCCATTTTGTGTTTTAGGATATTTCCTAAAGAAAACTGGATTCTCTCTGTAACATCTTTTCTTCTTTGCATGAAATAGATGTGGGGAAGTTTTGGAAATTCTGGTATGGACTTCAAATAATTACAATAGAGAAGCTTTCTCAGGCACATATAAAAGTCTTATAATTTGATAGCACTGCTCATTTAAACACTCCTTCCACCACCCTAAATAATATATTTTAATTGAGCCGCATTGAATTTTCATATTTTATATTTGATTCCTTATTACTAAATGTGATTTTATGAACCATGAAACTACTATTAGGAAATCCTAGGATGGAAACAGATCTGCTTGTGCCTGGGTAGGCTGAATTTTAGCCATACTACCCGAGTGGTTAAAATTACCTAACTTGAAACAAAATAGATATTAAAAATTAATTTTCCTTGGGAAGTTACAGCTACATGGGGAGTTACATACATGTGTGTTTCCTCCACCTCTCTCCCAAAGCTGTATAGATAGATAAACACTGTTGCTTTTTTTCTGAAGGGAAATGGGGAAATGGTAATAACCCACTTTAAAGTTTGGCATTTTCCAAAGTTCACCTGGGTCAATCTGGTTTAATTTTGTACTTATTGAAATTAGACATGTACACTATTCACAAACTTATATGTAATACGTACATACTATATGTATGTAATATATGCATGTATATATGTGTGTATGACGGTGTCGGAACAGGGAGAAAAAAAGAAAAACTTTTTTTTGATAATGAGGCCAAAATGTCTTTGTTTTATAATGTGTACTGTAGGAATAAAGAACCTGAACAATATTGTTTAAGTTCTCTTGGACTTTGCGGATAAATATAATTGGGATTAAAACACTGACTTGCTCACATTTAGTAGAAAGATAAGAACGATTCATTGGGAGCTATTCCGGTCCCACTAGTAATCACTAATTGAGTAGGGTTTTTCGAGGATATTTGAAGCTATTGTTGTCTGTTGTGCTTACATAATTAGGATCTCTGTAATAAAATCTTTCTCAACACAGGTGGGTTAGTATTAAGTAAATTTAGGGCGGGTGTTATATTTTTACTTTTAATACTTCAGTTTTAGATCAGAATTATAGAACAACTTGATTTAATCGTGAAGCATTGTTTTGCCACACTACAGATGCTTAAAATGCAAAATAACTGGATTACTTGAAAACTAAGCAAAAATTACATAAAGTTTAAAAAACACTCATCCAAACAGCTTTATGAACATGAACCCGCCAGCAACATCTCACCTAGAGTGTTTACTTCTGAGTTGCATATTTCTTTGGGGGTTATTTCTTCAGTGAACAGTGTGAAAGTCGCTCAGTCGTGTCCGACTCTGCGACCCCATGAACTACACAGTCCATGGAATTGTCTAGGCCAGAGTACTGGAGTGGGTAGCCCTTCCCTTTTCCAAATTATTTCTTCAACCTATCCCTGAATTATTGATATTTACCTGCATGCCTATAAATAGTAGTGTTCTGGTTGTTTTGCTTTAATGATAAGGCTGGGCAGTGAGGAACACTTCAGAATTCCTTTTACAACGAAACAAACGTGGCCTGGCAAACGGGACTCGGCAGCCCGGCGTCAAGTAGGGAAGAGCACCAATCCCGTCCCATTATTATTTGGTGACGCGTCTCCCGCGGCGGCTCGGCCAGGCTCGGCTCTCGCGCACGCCCGCGGGGAGGCCCCAGAGCGCGGGAGCACAAAGGCGCGCGGAGCCCGGCGGCCCCGCAGACTGGCGGCGCCGCCCTCCTCGCCCGCCCTCGCGGTGCTCGGGCCCCGCCCGGCGGCACAAAGAGCCGCGCCGCCACTCGTGAGGGGCCCCCGCGCAGCGCAGCCCGCCACACCCACTCGGGCCCGCTCCCGCCTCCGCTGCCGCGGGCGCCCTGATGAATATGCATCGCCGCGCGCCCGCCCCCGGCTCCTCCTTTCGGTTTCCTTCCCGCCGCCAGGCGGAAGCGAAGAGCCGCGCTTCCCGCGCGCCGAGCCGGCCTGGGTGGGGCGGGGCCGGAGAAAGAGAAAGCCGGGGAGGCGGCGGCCGCAGAGCGCGGGCCGGGCCGGGCGCGGAAGGGGTGCGCGGATGGCCGGAGGTTCCGGGGTAGCGCCGCCGCCGGCCCTGAGGCTCCCGGGGCGGGGAAGAGGAGAGCGCGCGACCTCCCGGCCGCGCCGGTGCAACAGCCTTAGCGCGCTCCGAGCCCGGGCGGGGAGGCAGCCCTCACCCCCGGAGCGGCCCTGCTCAAACAACAATAAAACCCACCACGCACAGTCGCGCACACACGTACACACACACAAACACACACCCGGCACTCTGGACGGCTTTCAAGTCAAGCTCACGTCTTCTCCAAGTGAGAGGAAGCAAAGTGGAAATCCAGACAGGCTGAGGGGTTGCCTGTTTTTAGACTTGACTTTTACCGCCTTTTCTTCTTCGGGCCAGGAATTGTGGCATCGCAGAAATTATCATTAAAAACAAAAGTAAGAGCCTACTCCTGGATTGCGCTCTTAAAAAACAAACAAACAAACAAACCAAAAGCGACACTAAAACAACTCTTGAGAAAAATCCACAAATCTGTACCTGAGATACGTGAAGTCAGCGGGCCAGGGTTCTGTTATAAACCCAACATCTCTTATTTATTGCAATAGAATGCGGTGGTATGTAGCTTTGAAATGAAGGATTTTATTTGCTTATTTGTCTCTTGCATCCCTTTCTAGTCCCAGACACAGATTTTTTCCTCTTTGTACATTGTAAAGCGAACCTAAATGTCATTTCTGCTTTACCGGTTGAGCCATATGTTGGATTTTCAGCCCTAATGCTTAAAAAACAAACAAACAAAAAAAAAAAACTTTGTCAACCTTAGTGTACATGCCACACTTTTATGATGGGAATCCGTGGATAACATTGTAAATCCAAAACAGTGTGAAATGGAGCATTTTTCCTGCTTCATCTCCCTAACCCTCTTCCCCATGATGGAAAAAATTACTGTACAAATGATACTTTAGTTGTACCTTGTAGTCCATTCTTTTCGGAGCACTTTTTTCTTCCCTAAGTTGAATATGCACAGATTTGTTACATCTATACACTTAAAGTGCATTTGTTTAGCTCTGATTGGTGTATTGGCGTTTTTAAAATCATGCTTCATTCCAAAGTGTAGTTCCCCCCACCCCCTTGTTTCTGAAGTGGCAGGATAGAATTGTTAGCCCTTTCGCACTCTTCCTTCTACTTAAAAAAAAAAAGATTATGATGTATTTCTTCCCGCTCCTGTTATTATTTTTTTTTCTGCCCTGCTGTTTTTACTCTAGTATTGTTTTCCCCTCTGCCTAACAAAGTGTGTGTGCGTGCGCGTGTATGTGTCTGTCTGTCTCCCTCTTCCCTTGTCTTCTCTTTGCCAGTATGTCTGGGACATATTTTAATGCACGATATCCCATCCATTAAGTTGTGGTTGAATGCGGAGTGTGTGAGGACTTGGCAGCTTTCAGGTTGAAGAGGGGGCGGGGAAGCCCGTTTCGACTTTGACACAAGATGCCGAAGTGGCGTGATTGGAATTATTATTAGTGCTGTGAACATGGCCATCTTCTCCTCTGGTTAGAAGAACTGCCATTGAACTTGAGACAGGACAGACAAGATCTCCAACCCGCCCCCCCCCCCCCCCAAGTACAGTAGCTGGCAGGGAAAAGGCGCCAAAATACACAAGATTAACTCTAACTTTCTTTGACAGGATCCTATAACACCATCCTTTGTAATTTTAACTTTCCAACGGGTGGGAAAAAGTTAACTTGTGAACCCATACTTGAGCAGACATTTAAATCAGCCCTAAAATGGAATAAATCCAGAAAGTCATACACGCATGCTTATGTGGTTAGGAAAGAATGCACATGTAAATAAGCAGGGTGCATGTGTGTATCTGGGGAGTTCAAGATTTAATCAAAATCAGAATGAGTGTGACTTTTGAGTACATTTACTCTAAGGGGCAGAGCACGGTGAGGCGAAGAAGCTGACCTTTAAGCAATCTAAGTAAAAACTGCAAAGAGTTGTGAAACACAAAACGTGTGGTTTCCAGTTTTACATTTGAGGTTTGATGTTTTCATTTAATGGTATGAGAGATGGAGAAAGCGCCAGTGCTGAAAAGTCCCTATTAAATCATATGTGGGCAAAGGTCAAGCACTCCAATTCACTGATACAATATACTGCAGATTCCTGCCTCACTGATGGGGAGCACAGGAAAAAGCGCTTGGGCAATAAAAGTATTAGAAGGGTAATTATTGTACGTGGTTGGGACTGCATTCTTGTGCACTGGGAAAAGATTTTTACTGGCCCTGATGAATTTTAAAGCTGAGTATTGTTGAAAGCTGTTTTAATAGGAAATTGATTAGCTGAGTGTTTCATACAATAAATGGTGACAGTTTCATTGTTTGATGTCCAAAATAAATTCTTTTTATTCTTTAGTAGACAGAGTCATCCGTTTAAGGTGGTCAGACAGCAGCAACATAATTATGAGTGAATGTGATGTCATGAACATCTGTAACTTTGCTTTAGGAGCTTATGACATCACACAATTTGACAATATTATTGCTTTGGAACTTATTAACTTACTGTGTGTTGTAAAATTTTTTCAGATGTATTTCAGAGATAAAGTTTACTTAAAATATCAATATGTATTTTGTATAGGCCCAACGGTTTGTTTTCTATCATTGTAACCATGCAATTGTTGGCTAAATTTTATTTTGAAAGTTAAAACGAACAGTCTTGATATTATGATTGTTTTGGTTTTGAAACAGAAAGGCAGTTTTCAAGAAAAGAATTACAGAAAGGGATGCAGAAAGTTTATGTTGGTTTGCAGTGCACTTTCTACATTTCTTCATGAACAATATAAAGACAACTTAGCCATTTTGCACAAGAGCTTTCTAAACAGCTCATTAAAGCCAATTTTTTTTTCATGTCACAGAGGCACATGTAGATAGGAAACAAAAACCAACTTACACGTAGAAATAAAATGATGGTATAGTTTTACTTTTAAGTGTCAGCTATTTTGAAAAAGGACAATAGCTACAACTCTCACAGGCTCAGCAAAGAAGTTTGTGTGTGAAAGTGCCTGTAAGTTTTGAAGTATTGTGAGTGAACCAAGAAAATTATTACTGTGATTTTCAAAGTTTGAAATAAATCATGCAAAAATTACAGGGCAACTGCTGACTTTGTAATCCCAGAAAGCAATGTCTTCAGAAGTTGGGAATCTCTGTTGATGAACTAGCTTCATTTCTGTACAGAAGTGAAAACCAGCTAAACTTAATGCTGACCAGTCTACATACAGATTCAGTGGTGGTTTGAAAATGTGCCCGAAATGTAGGCACACTTAGCGGAATAGTATTTTTTTTAAAACAGTCGAGTACAGGCATTTCAGCAGTGACATTATTAACAGCGTCATTTTTCTCATTTAGTTTTGTCCTCAGGGGACACCGAACAGCTCCCGGAGGATGGAAAAAAAGTCCACAGTTATTTATTCATTTCAGTGAAAGGCAAAGCACTGGCAATGGGGGGTGGGGAAGCTAACTGGTTGTGGATTTTGTAGTAGGGAAAAATTGCTACCCTAATTTGACAGTAGTAGTTTAAGGGCTGATAGAGCTGGGCATGATTTTGCAATTCCCATCAAGTGCAGGCAATTTCAGTACTTGTTGGTTGTTTATACATGTGCTGTTGAGTGGATTTTTGATGTTCTTGCTTGTGGATATAAAATCGTGTTTTCCAGGCTACACATGTATGATTTTTGTGGTTCATTTGGAAGAAGAAAAGGTCCCTGGGCATGGTGTAGTGGATACTTGCAGTCTTGCAGGCCTGTTTCCTGGGGTCAGGAGGTCATCTGTCTCTTTTGTATTTAGTTTTAAAATATTGATATTGGCCATGCAGCCAGGGTGTGTGGAATTGTTGAGCCACCCCTGTAGTCACATGCAAGAGCTAAAAAAAAAAAAAAAAAAAAAAGAGTCATGGAGGGTATTGAAAATGACAGCTTTGTTAAGCGCCAAGAACTTTTCCCTAAACTACTCAAGATTCACACCCTGTCACTGAATTTCTTTAGAAAGGAGAAGATTAAAAGGAAATCAATATTGGAAGACCCTTGAGATGTTATGCTCTTCTCTGGAGGTCAGTGAAAGGCTCCAATTGGGTAATACTGCTTACTTTTTCAAATATATAACTGAGTTTTGAAAAATCCAGTCACTTGAAGAACAGACATTCCAGCACTTCTTGAAATTAAACTGTCAAAAAAAAAACAAAAACAAAAAACAACTTTTCTCCTCTATAAGATGGCAGGGAATAGGTGATCTAGGGAGGAGGTCTTTAGGGATTCTGAAATATTAGATTTTCCTGTTGCTACAGAAGGTTTTCACTTCTTTCTTCCAGCCAGATTTTGGGGTGAATGAAATTGGTTTGTTTTAACTCTTTCAGTGAGTGTGAGAGAGAGAAGTTAGGAGAGGTAAGTACTAGTCTAAAAAGTGTTTGGCCCACTTTGATAGCATCAGAAGCTTTCAGAGATACTTTCAAACCACTCTTAATGCCATGGCACAGAAATGCTGGGTAAAAGGGAAAGTGGCTAAAATACTATATGTACTTTCTCACTTCCTCCTCTTTTTTTTCTACCTGGTGTTTGAAAGATGGGCGTTTCTGAAACCACAGACGGTGAAGTGTCCTGCTGAGAGAAGTCATGCTCTACATCCCACCCCAGTCCCTCTTTACAAAAGGCTCTCTTAGAGTTCACCTTGAGAAGACTTGCAGTGACCCTGGTATTGGCTGCACAAGAAGCAGAGTTCTGGGGAGGGGTGAGGTTGGGGGGATGTCAGCCATTTCATCCATGGTTCCAAGGCCTGAGAAGACAGTCAAAGCCATATCCACTGAGCACCCGATACTGAGCACCCCATGTCTCTGTTGCTCCTTTTTTCCTCCCTTTGAGTTTCCCCCTCCTTTCTTGTTTTCCTTTTTCTTGGAAACAAATCAACCCCCCCACCACCAAGTATCCTCCATGCTCATCCATAAGTACCCTACAGACAGGGAGAGGTTTGAACCCCTCAGTGATAGGCCTGAGAGGCCCCAGACATCTTTGGGTCTCAGGGGTCTTACCTGGGTCTGTCGCTGCTTCATCACCCCTGATGCTGCTGTAGCTTTTGTGGGCTCTTCTGTGTCAAGAGTTGTCTTTCTTTCTTCTTTTCTAAGCTTGTGAGAAACTTTTGGAGGCGACCTAGTCTGGGTGGCAAAAGGAAAGGATTTGTGTTGGTAAGGGAAACTAGGAAGGGAAGGGGGTGGCGATGTCTACAGACACTTGCCCAGGCCTCAGCGCTGGGCCTCTTCTGCCAGGGGACAGCGGCTGGTTCTGGGATCTCTGGCTGAAACGGAGCACTTGCAGGGTGCCAAGATTTCACTGGGGGTGGTGTGGTGAGGAGGGAGGGAAGAAGGGAGGGAGGGAGAGAAAGAGAGATGGGCGCTTGATTTTTAAAGAGACCCCGAAATAATGGCTTCTGTAAGAGTCCAGGCATTCAAAGAGGTGTGTTCAAGGACAGGAGAGCATTCGTGCCAACGGGAATGTCTTTTATGGTAAATTAACCCCGGTTAAATGGAATATTTGTTCAAAGGGAAACTCCAGTAGTTAAAGCTGGTATTATCAGTAGCTCTATCCCCGCACCCACCCCCCACCCCCACCCCCCCGACCTGGTAAGAGGGTGAGAAAAGGGATGCAGCAGAATGTGCAATACAAAGTGATGTTTGGGGCTTTTTTCTTTTTTTAAATCTAGGATGAGATTGCCTAAACATTTCTGAGAGAAATTAATATTTATTCGGATTAACCCGGACTGTCACTTCATTTCTTTCATCTGTAAAGACTGTCAACTTTATTCTGGCTTTTCAAAAAGAAGAAATGACCCACACAAAGGAAATTAACGTTGTCAGACTAGGGATTTGCCTCCAGTGAGCAGGGAGGCCGCTCCCAGTGGGGTGTGCCCTAAAGGGTTAACTCCGGGGGGGTTCTCTAAATTTCCCCGACTTTACCTGTCTTCCCAGAACCAAAGCTCCCCCCTCCACCCCTGGCCTCCTCGACTCCCCCTCCTTCCCCACCGCCTTTCTTCTTCAGGCTCTTGGTTTACGGGGGCTGCAGCTGGTGGACTTGGCAGGCTCGCCTCATTAAGAGCGCTCTTTGAAAACGGACTGTGTTTGAGCATTTCCCTAATGAGGACAGGACGGGGTTAAAAAGTGACCATTTCATGGTTGACTTGAACCTGCCTACTTTTCTTGATGTGTCGTTGTGAAATGCTTGATGTGGATAACTCCCACTCGGAGAAGGAAAAAGTCACTAGTTCCTTCAAGTCCGCTGGTGGTGGTGGGGGGGCGGCGTTAAGAAGGGGTGGCAAGAGCGGAGAAAACGAGACAGAGAAAGTTGCGGGGAAAAAATCGAGAGGAGGCAAGCGAGAAAAAGAGGAAAGGGGAATCAGAGGAGAACCTCCAAACGGCTCCAGAGCACAGCTGGAAGTGGGGGCGGCCCCGCCCCCGGGCTGGGGCCTTCGAGTCCCCTTCGGGGGCCCCCGAGCTAGGTAGACGCGTAGCCCCTGGCACTCACTTTTCCTCTCTCCATTGTCTGCACAGTCTTTGCTTCCACCTCTTCCCCACCCACCCCTGGCCGAAAACCGGAATTTGGGGGGCGGGGTGTGTGTGTGTGTGTGTGTGTGTGTATGTGTATGTGTGTTTGTATGTGTCTGCGCGCGCGCGCAGAAAGTGCGAGGCAAAGCGCCGGCCTCCACATCTCCGAAATCAAGTTCATTCACTCGGGGCCCGCGGCTCGCGGCGGGGTGAGGGCGGGGCCTCGCGCGGGACCGAGGCGGGCGCGGCGGCCTCTGCAGGGCTCTAGAGACACACGCACCCCGCTCGCGCGCGCGCCCGCCCGCCCCGCAGCCCCAGGCGCGCTGCGGCCCCGCCCTGCCTGCACCCCGGCGGCGCGGGAGCCGCTTTCCGCCGGCGCCCCGGGCCCCGGGGAGGGGTGGGGATTGGGAGCGAGCCAGAGGAGCCGCGGGAGGAGGAGGACTAGGAGGAGGAGGGCGCTGGAGGCGGCGGCGCAGCCCGATCCTCCCGCTCCGAGCGAGGCCACGTGCACCGGGCACCCCCAAGGGAGGGCGGCAAACCGCGGCGAGGCGCGCCGCTTGTGCGGAGCTGCCCCGGGATGCGGGCCCGTGCTTGGGAGACCCCGGATGGGCCCCGTTCCCACCCGCGCCGGCGTGCCCCAACTATCTTAAGTCCAAGTTCCTTCAGCCATCCCCGCCTCCGTCTCCCCCTCCTCCTTTCAGCCGGCGGAATCGGCGGACCGCGCCCGCCCCGGGTGCGAGAGTCGGCGCCCCAGTCTGGGCCCCGGGGCGGCCTGGGTGTGAGGGAATTTTCCATTCGTTCCTTTCTCGGGCCCAGTTCGGCTCAGGGCTTCTTTCACTCGGAGGTTCCCGCGGCTTAAAGAGTCCGCAGCGAGCACCGAAATACCTCTTTCCAGGGCGGGTTTTCGGGGTGTGTACGTGTTGGGGGAAGGGCGCGGGACTTGCCCAAAGGGCGGAATGATCATCTATTTAAAATAATAATAAAAAAAAGTTGTGGTTCTATTGCAGTGGTTTGAGAGCTTTAACAAATGAGTGAGAGAGGGAGAGAAGCAAGAGGAGGAGGAGGAAGGTGGGGGGCGGGGGGTGTGGAGAGGCTGGTGCAAAAGGAATGCGCGTTTGCAGGAGGAGGAGTAAAGCGATGATTGTGTAATTAAATAATAAAACAATCCTTAAGTCTGATTTGGAGAGAGCTCGAGCGGGGTCCAGAGGGTGGAACCGGTGAATTTTTCAACTTCCAAGTTTTGCAACGAAAGAAAGCAAGAGAGGGAGGGGAAAAAAAGAGCCCAGAGCAGAAAAGAGAGGAGTTTGGAGCCGAGCGGGAGAGCGGGATTTATCGTTTGGGATTTTTCAGGAGCGCGTTCCGATACCCCCGGGCTCTGGGCAGCCGCGGCAGCAGCAGCACCCTCCTCGCTCGGCCGGGTCAGACGCGGGGCGAGGCGGGCGGCGGGCGGGCAGCCGGGCGTGGAGGAGTCGGCGCGGGCGGCGGCGGCTGCAGCCGGGGACCGCGCGCCGCGAACCTCTTCCGCCCGGGAGACCTGCGCTCGCGCCCCCTCCCTCACCCCGGCCTCTGCCGGCTCCCCCACCCACCCCGCCCCCACCCCGGCCCTCTCCCGCGCGCGCCCCGCCACCCGCGCGCACTCGCTCACGCTCCCCCCTCGCGCACACACATGGTCGGCTCGCGGCAAAGTTTCGCCTGCGATCGCCACTCCGGGATCCTGCCGCAGTGCTTGGGGCTGTAACCTTGAACTTTCCCAGCGCGGTGACACATTCTCCTCGCTCTCCCTCCCGCCCTCTCTCCTGCGCCCCCCTCCCCGCCTTTTTTAAAAAAGCATTTCACCACCAACCACCACCCCAATCCGACCCACATCGAACCTTCGCGCACCCCCTAGCCCCCAACAACAACAACAACAACTGCAAAACAGAAAACAAATCCCCAAACCCAGGCGAAAAGCAGCCAGCACCGGCGGCGGCGGCGGCGGCCTCGGCGAGCACGGCCAGCGCGCTCGGACTGCAGGAGGGTTAAAAGTGTAGATTGGATTTCACCCCGGGAAATCTAGCACGCCGAGTGAACTTGAATCTTTGGCTATTTAAGGAGGACTGGGTTTGTTGTGAAGTTGCGGTGATCCAGCGCAGAGCCCTGTCCTGATTGATCGCATCGCGGGGCTCAGATGACTGTAAAATGAATAGATGAAATTCTTGCTTCTCGAAGATTTTCTTGGGCATCTCCGGGAAAGTGCGTTTTAAGGCGAAGTCATGATGTATTCTCCCATCTGTCTCACTCAGGTACATGTCTCAGTCGCTCTCTCAAGCTTTCTCTCTAGCCCGAAATGCCTTTGTTTTCTTGCTCTCGTCCGCGGACAACTAATGGTTCTAGTTAACCTCCGCACACCGGGGTAACCCAGCAGAAGAAGTGGTCCGGAGTTGCGGCGGGGTTTGCAGGGCGGCATCAGAGCCGGCGCGCGGCCCCTAGCTCACAGTCACCGTGCGCGCCCAGCCCGGCGCCCTGGGCATGGAGAGCGGGTGCCCGCGTGCTGCCAGGGCGGCTGGGCCGGGCGAGGCCGCCAGGGATGGGCAGGGCCCGGGCCCGCGAGAGCTAGCCCCCGTGCGGCCCCTGGAGTGCTTGCTGCGCCCCTGCCCAGGGTGCCTGCTGCCTCTTTTGGTTGCTTGCGCGCCGAGGTGGACTCCGGCTTTAGAGGAGCTTTGGGGGGCGGGGGGGACTGAGCCTTAATAAACAAGCAGTGAACTTGGGCGAGGGGACTCCAGTAGGAGTCCTTGTGGGCGCCTCTGGACTCCGCTGCAGGCAGTGGGCGGGAGACAAGCGAGTCGAAGGTTGTGGTCCGGGGACCCATTCCTTTGCTTAATTTGGGGATCTGAAACTCTAGTGCATCGCGATCCGCACTTTGAGGTTTCCAGTGACCACGCCACAAAGGCGATCTAGACGTGGACTCGAGTTAGTCGGTCGGGATGAAAGTTAAAGGACTTTTAAAACATGTTCATTTTGTGGAGACCTGTTCATTTGACGATATTGGGGCGTAGGTTAGAAAGTAATGCTGGAAAAGTAAGGTCATTTTCAAAAATTCACTTGGAAAATTGTCCTAAGATTTCAGGTACAGTGTTATGAAATAAAATGCTGGCTTTATACTTTTACAAGAACACAATTTATATAATTTTAAAGCGGTCGGTCAAATGGAAAAGTGGAGAGACCGAACAGACTTACCTGGGGGCGGCTTTCATCGCTGCCCGGCTAACTAAGCAACTGACGAACTAACTAAATATCTTAGCCTAGAGTTGTTATTTGAAGCAGTGTTTTAAACCTCTAAAGGTGTGGGATAGTTGACTGCAGCTTTTAGGAGGCTATGTCACGATTAGTAATTGGTAACCATTTTCTTTGACAATGGCTTAAAAACTATAAACAGTTTAAGAAGTGTCCCTTAGTCTTAGGTGTGTTACAAGTTTAAAAAAATCCAGTATCATGATGATGCATTTTTGTAATGGACAAATGATTAAGATTTCAATTGTATGACAATTAGAAGCTATTGTGATTCAAAAGGACTGAGGCATTCATAAATTGTGAATGAAGATGAAAACAATGATAAGGCTTATTCAGTGATTGGATACAGTCCTGTAGCTTTTTGGCTGACACATTTTTTATTGTTTATATTTTGTTTGGCATCTGAGTATGATTAACTTAGATATGGCTATTTTCAGCAAATAAACGTGCACTTTAATTTGACAAAACTGGAAAAAAATGAGTTGCTGACCTATTTGTATTTTTAAGGCTGTGAATAATGGCCAATAAATATGGTGATGAAACTGTTTCAGGTATAACGAATTGCCTTCAGTTGCAAAAGTTACCTTTCGTATTACCCATCAGCAGGATTTTTCCCTCTTTCTGGTAAACCACATCCATTTGATATTATTTTTACATTGAAGCATAGTTCAAATAAAACCAATTGAGGTAAGCTTTTCAGGTGCAAAGTGCTGCCCTTTTGCTCTCACCTGTAAATGATTGTTTTTCTGTATTGGTTCATATTTCCAGCATCGAATTTTCAGAATCATTGCTAGCGATTACATTGCATTTTTGGTTTCCTCTAGATATGAATCAAAAAGTCACTAGCTTTATCTAAATTTGTGTAAGTTAAAAATAATATTGTAGCATCGTGACATATGGAATATTAGGAGCATGTACAATATAGTCATTCAACTACCCCATTAGTATTCAAGGATACATACTTAGCAACACTAATTCATGATGACTGATATTCTCTACTGTTTTAATAATGTAAATCTAGGTTGACATATTGAAACTGTTTTGGGGATTTAAGGCCTAGACTAGAAGAAAAAATTTTAGCTTTAGAATTCTCCCTTTAGTATCTGTGTGACTTTATAGCTAGTGTAAGGTGTTGCAGAAGTAATCTTAACAATGTTACTTTGATATCAGACCAGTAGTTTAGTTTTGTATTACAGGAACTTAATAGCTGTAGCAAAACATTTTTCAGGATTATGTAAATACAAAATAGAGAAGCATTCTTAATTGATTGAAAACTTTGCAAAGTGCTTTCGTTGTTGCAATAAGATATCTAGGCTTTGGAAAGAAGTTTCAAAAGAGGCTATAATTGATATTTATCAAAATGTTATTCAGAATTATCAGTACATGGATATAAACCTGTATTTTTACATCAGTATAAATCAGATGTAAAAAGAAAATTAAGCATCATATAGGATTTTGTATTTGCTTTTGCTAAAAATAATGTAAACCCTTAATGTAACTTTCACTTGGAATGATTGTATTGAATTTTTTTTCTTTCACTATTTTTCAGGTTCTGAAGGTACATTTATAAAAATGGTTTATTGTTAAGTAGCAGTGCTCCAAGAACATCTAGTATTTACTCTTCTACCTCTATATTGGTCTAATTTTCCATCCCTTTCATGGAGACCACTGTTCCTGTGAAGAAAAATAAATATTTCCAGTGGAATTAGGACTATTTACTTTTATATTTGAAATTTGTAACTAGGTTATTTATTTTATCAGTTGAGTTCAATAAAGGAAGTTTGAAAAGAGAAAGAATTACTGAATGCCAATGTGTTTTAATAAAAATCCTGAAAGAGCAAGGTGGCCTATTACCTTAGCATAGAGACGTTAGATATTAGCTTACTTAAATGCTTTGCTTTCTTAAAAAATAATTTTCATAGTTGTTTATAGTGTTTATAGTGTTATTGTGATAACCTGTTAATTAGGACCTTAATCATTTTTTTGATGAAGACAAGTTACTATGCTTCATATACATGCCATTCAAAATCACTACAGATATATTACAACTCAGCATTAAAAAACAATCATACTTGGGAGATGGTACTTTAGTCATGTTAATACAAAAATACATGTGACTTATTGAAAAACTCTACTTACCATTTTTTGAGGATATCTTCATGTCAGAAGTAAGTGTTTTACTTGAAAGGAATTCGCATAATAGTAAAGCCCTGAAAGATATTTGTAAGGCAACTGTGGACTCAGAAAGTTTACTGCAGAACTATTTATCAAAAGAAAAAAACTATGTTTTAAAACATTACTTGGCAGCATTGGCAACAAGCTAAAGGCAACCTTAAAAAAGCAGTGTTTTGTGTGCATTTGCTAAGAAATTCCAAATTTAAGCCCTCAGTGTTGCATTTGGATTATTTAAAATAAGTTGTTAAAATTTTGAAATCTATTACATGATAGATGATTAGAAACTCAAACATATGTAATCAAAGTTATATTTGAAGTCTTTATAAGAAAATGAAATGTTACTGAACATAGTACTTAAGGATAAAAGTACTTGAGAGTTACCACATTGCTTAATATCTGTTAAAATAATACTGCATTTTTAAATAAAATAAATAAAATAATACTGCAAGGGTAAAGTGAGTGAGACAAAGCTCTTCCCACCCGCATGTACTCTTTACGATTTCAAGGTTTTTAGCTTGTAAGTATATATATGTAGGTTTTTAAATCATATCAATAAATCATAGGAGAAGTTAGATTATAGGAAGTGAGTTCCCAAAGCCTGAGTCCACATTTCCTCGAGCAGGGTTTCCTCTTGCATATATTTCTAAGGGAGATAAACAAAGTTTTTGTAGTTACAGTGAACGCTGAAAGCATGGCATCAGAAAGTGTATGGAGATAGGGAGGTCTTATCATGGGCTGTGGTTGCTGTGAGCAGGGCTGCCTTCCCACACAAAGAACAGATTGTGGTTTAACTCTTTCCATGGCCTAGTTTAATGTGCTCGCATAGTAACTGAATTGTTCAAGTCTCTGCTGGAAACTACTGATCGGTTTAATGATTTCCTCTATGGCATTTGGTTATGCCTCATGCTGTGATGTAATCATCTACATTCTGTATTGTTATAAAATTTTGATTTAGACTGATTCTGCTCTCGGAACATTTCACGGCAATATGTTAAAACACTTGAAAATTGCATTATTGATTGGATGGGATGTATACCTCTTCAGGATCTGAACTATAGACTGCGAACATGCCGCAGTCTTTAACATTGAAACTGAATATGATCTTGAAAATGAATTCGTAACTCTATGGGAGTTTGGGGGCATCTTCTTTGTTAGAGAGTCATTCATGATACTTTCATCATTTTTACCTGATGGAATTCATCAGACTGCTGATTACGTAGAATTTATTCCATATAGTTCAGGGTGACCAGTACTAGGCTGTCAATTCTAACTTGGGATATAAGTAGTTAGAGAAAGTTATTTTGTGGTTGAGGTGACGATACAGTGACCAGAAAAGTGGCCGTGGTGCAAGTTTTCATTTGTTTCAGATCTGGCCTCATTGCCCACGTACAGCGTGCACGCCCTGGATGTTAAGCTCTTTCTCGGAACAGTAATAGGCCTGAGCTTAGGAGACAGGTTTTACCTACGGCAGGAAGTAATGAAACACTGACCGCTTTGGGAAGTAGCTTGAAATAACTGTAGGTGCAGATTATCTGCCACTCCTAGCTGCCTCTCTGCCTTACAAAAGGCTTAGATGAAACAGGCAGGAAAGACACAGGAGCCTAAGGTAAAACCACTTAATTCACTAGACGGGATCTCTCCACGTGCAGATTCACAAGCCCATGCATATGTGCACCCACAGCCCTGTCCGAGAATTCAGACGTGTAGCAAATGAATTGTATTGATTCCACAAAAGCAGGGAGTGACCAGCGGTGCACTCCTGGTGTCACCCTGCCACCGCATGCAGAGACACAAAGAATGTAAAGTTGGTGCCAAGTTGCCATTTTTCATTGTTCACCTCAGATTGATTTTTAAGGGTTTTAGAATAATTGCCATACTCATGTGATCGGTTAACGAATTAACTGACTGAGTGGGGCTTCAGACTCTATAGGAAGAGCTGCTGGAAGAACATCCGAGTCAATTCTGTTTTCAACTTTAGAAACTTTTATTTAAAAATGCAAGAGCGGGTCTGTGGATCTGTGAGAGAGTAAGAGCGTGCATGCGTGTATATTTGTGTGTGTGTGTGTGTGTGTGTGTGTGTGTTGGGGGCTAGTGTTGCTGGTGGAGGGAGGGAATGTGCTGCTCCAAGTTTGGAAACCTTCTGTTCAGGACACCGATACGACAAGCTGTGTCCTTTGCCCACTTTCCCTCACCGTATACCAGTTTCTCTAGTTACCACTCCTGGAATGGTGCTGTTTCAGTGTTGGAATGTTGGACGTTTGATAAGAAAATGGATCAAGTTTAATGGCGCATGCTCTCTGTGCCACCAGCAGCCTCTTGCTGAGAGCATGCTCCAAAAGCGGGAACTGTGTGGCATTACACCAGCATCTATATGCTTTGTGTTTCTGTACCACCGAGAAGAGAAATGAACTGTGCCATCGCTCCTGCCTTCTGAACAGCTCTGCTCCGATTAAAAAAAAAAAAACTCACTGTGTTCTTTGTAAAATGGTACTGCTTAGCGTTAGTTGGTCAATCAGATATTTAAATATTGAATTAGGTGCCAAGCACCTTGGTTGCTTACATTTTAAAGAATATAGTATGCATGGTGGGAATGAGGGGGATGGGGCCAGAGTGGAAATACAAACATGAATCTTTATTCTTTTTTTTTTTTTTTTTAGGAGGGAGAATCAACCTGTGAGTCTTGGTGGAAAAGGGGCAGCTTGGCATACTTTATTTTCTTCTGGTCCTGCTATTTTGATAATTTTAAATAAGAAAAGAATGTTATTTTTATGTGTAACTTTTGGTACTGAATTGGAATGGGTTGTGGTCTGATGGTTTGGAGCCTTTAACAAATGAAACTGACCCTGTATGTCTTGTTTTTCCCCCTCATCTTCCACAGGATGAATTTCACCCATTCATCGAGGCACTGCTTCCACACGTCCGTGCAATCGCCTATACTTGGTTCAACCTGCAGGCTCGGAAACGCAAGTACTTTAAAAAGCATGAGAAGCGAATGTCAAAGGATGAAGAAAGAGCAGTCAAAGATGAGCTTCTCAGCGAAAAGCCTGAAATCAAACAGAAGTGGGCATCCAGGCTCCTGGCCAAACTGCGCAAAGATATCCGCCAGGAGTACCGAGAGGACTTTGTGCTCACCGTGACTGGCAAGAAGCACCCGTGCTGTGTCTTATCCAATCCTGACCAGAAGGGTAAGATTAGGAGAATCGACTGCCTGCGACAGGCAGACAAAGTCTGGCGTCTGGATCTAGTCATGGTGATCCTGTTCAAAGGCATCCCCTTGGAAAGTACCGATGGAGAGCGGCTCATGAAATCCCCACATTGCACAAACCCAGCACTTTGTGTCCAGCCACATCATATCACAGTGTCAGTTAAGGAGCTTGATTTGTTTTTGGCATACTACGTGCAGGAGCAAGGTAGGAGCAGATTGTTCTTTCTTCTAGCCCGGCACACATTGCCCGCAGACCCCACGCACAGAGCACCTGGCTTGGCTTAGATGGTCCTGGAGGCCCCTCGGTCTCTTGTTCACCTGATCTGGGGAGAGCGGCATGCCCCTTCTCCTCCTCTCGCTTGTCCACGGCCATGTGCAAGCCATGGAAATACACATGGAGCTTTCCTACCTGGATAGGCGTGGATATTTAAAGACCACAAAGAGATGCGTTTGCAAATGTCTTTGAAATAATACACTTTTTCAAAGACACAGAATAATCTGAAAACTATAGTTGATTACACTTGGCTCTTTGTCCTCGGCGACATTCTTTACATCTAGTCATCTTTTGCCAGTTTGAAAATGTAACTTGATTTATGAATAGTCAAACTGTTCTTTAACAGTCTTTGTATTAGCTTCCTGACTAACGAGGTGGATGAAGTTTGTTCACGAATCCAGTGCTACTGCACTGAGAAATAGCATGAACATTTCCTATTACAGAATGCTTAAGATAGCCAGTATCAGAAAGTATATCTTACGTAGACTTAGATTTATTTAATTTAAATATTTCTATCAACACCTACATTTGATTGTGTAATATTCGCTGTAGATTAAACGGATTATGGTTCTTGTTTAAATAATTTATGTTCTAATATTCTCCCAGAGTGACTTGGGAACACTTAATACTGTCCGTTTACTTGAATGTAAATTCATGAAACTTACCAAGGAGAGAAGTCGCAGCTCTCCTTAGAGAACAAAAACAGAAAGTAGACTGGTTACGCTGGTTTAAAATAAATCTCAAAAAGAATGCAGAAACCGCATACCATACCTATTTTAAAAAAAAATCCTTGATAAAGAGAGTGGGGTGAATGTTGCCTGAATAATTTAAAAATAGGTGATATTTTTTGCTGAGTGTTTTCTGGGTTCATGAAATATGTTTATTATTTTTATTTTTCTTAATATATTTTCTTTAAGGAGGTGAGAATTTCTTTACTTCAAATGAATTTATCGATATATATTGGTGTGCTTGTATTAGCAATTGTCCATAGTAAAACATTAAAAAAAAAAAACCTACTGAAAGTGGCCTGTAGTTTAATCTACCGTAGTTGGTGGGTCATTTCTTAACTTGGCCAGGTGGTAGGGAAAGTGGCCTGCAGATAGCCAGGTGGCAGATGGTTATCTGATGTTTGTTATATAAGTGTGGGATATAGTCAATGGTATGAACTTCAGCATCCCAAAATATAAAATATCAGAATTACTCTTTGATTCAGAAATCTGGGTATTACTATGTGTTTTTTTCCTTTATATTTCCTTGGTATAGTTTTAGAGATATGCTTAAAAGTTATCTAAACATTTCTAGTTTGATTATAAATAATGGTGCTTGAGAGCATACATTTGGAAATATTCTTTTTTTAAATAAAAGATTGCATATATTATTTCTATAGGTTTAAAAGTTAAAGTTGAAATAATGACGGTTTGGGGAAAAATGTATGTTTTCCCTGTGTGTCCTAAAATAAAAACTCATTAGCACATGACACTTAATTTGATTGACAGCTGTCTAGGAGGTGACATTATAAGGTGGGCTGTATATATGTGCTGGATTGGCTGTAAATGTGTTGTAACTCTGTCATGAAAGTCAAGACTGGAAGTAAAGTTTTAGAAAGTGGGTTATGTAACTTTTTAGTGCAGGGAGAGAAGATTTGCAAGCACTTCACTGCTGCATGCATTTTAACTTGCTTGAAGGCTATTCCTTGAGGTGTGCACACATGTACATTCACTCCTGGGGCAGGCAGCCAACTGTCTTAGTTGATGAACTGACAATAAAGAACATATACTTTGGATTTGGGAAGATAGATTGAAGAAAGAAACATGCATAAATACCTTCTGCATTGCACCATCGGTCATGATAGTCATAAAGTTTTAAGCAACTCTTGGAGACCACATTTTCAGATAAAAAATTCATTTTGTTGTTGTTTTGAGTCTCGTTTTGAAACCTTTCATGATCTTACACTGTGCACCTAATTTATATCTTCTGTACTTGTGAATGCATCATATCTTTATAATACCTGATGGCGTTTTCTTTGAAAAAGTCACATCAAGATGCTTTTGTGTTTTCCCTTTTTCAAAATTTACGTATTTTTCCTTTGGTCAAATGTAGGTTAATTATGTATTTTTGCAGTGCAGTTGGTCGAAGAGGGCATTTTAAAAGACTAATCTGTAGTCAATCAGAGAGCTACATATCTCCCATTGTGACTTTTTATTTGTCCTCTAAGTGCATGAAAACCCACTTAAGTCTATTTTATTAATCAGGTAAAGAAGTATAAAGAAAAACGCAAGAGAAAAATCAGAAAAGAAAAGTGTGATGTTTGCAACAGAATGAGCAACAGAATTACCTTTCCCCCCTTTTTTCTTTCTTTCCCCACTTCTAAACGACTGGGAGGAAAACATGAGAAAGAACAGAGAATGCCAAAGATGGTTGCCACTGGCACCAGGATTGGCATCGGACCCTCTTTGTTTAGCTCAGGATGCCTGTGATTTGTTAGTTGGCATCCGCATTGCAGTGTGGAGTGATGTTACAATATATTGACAATTTCCAGATCTAGAAATGTCAATAGTCCTCTTGGTTATTTATACAAGATCACAAACTGCATATCTTCTGGAGAATGAAATAAAGACCAGCAAATAATAAAGTTCATTGTTGACCAACTTCCTATGCTTTTTCCCTCTTTCTCTTTTGGTTCAACCCACACTTTTATTTATTTATTTTTTTTTTCATGCCCAGCAGCCTCAGCCTCATCTTTCTTTTTTGAAATGTGGAAAGAGTTACTAGAGCTTTGACACAAGCTATAGTGCTACATCTGCATCTGATACAGTTTTGGGGAGAATGTTTGCATTTTGAAATCGTTTCTGATATATAGTTCATTAGACTTTTGCATCCCATGGCCGCAAGGCAGGATTTCCTTTAAAGCGAAATCTCTTTGTTATTCAGCCTCTCCTGTGCCTAGAGTCTGGTTGACCGCAATTTAGTCCATTTTTCTATTGCTCTATGTTTAGGAGAGAGTCATATTCAATATAGTCATTTATTAAATGATGCTACCCCCACTTTACCTAAAATACACACATCATGTGGGAGTCCCTGCATTTAAATCCATAAAATCACTTGACGGTATTGATTCAGAGGGCTGCGCTTCGGCTGTTTCGTTGCTACAAGAACCGCCATTTTGTTTGTGAAGTGCCAGGCGAGGGGGAAAAAAAAGGCAGACACTGTGCTGGATGCCAATAACGGTTGCCAGTGGCACCGAGGTTGGCATCAGACCCTCTTTGTCTAGTTGCTGAATGCCTTTGATTCGTTGGTTGGCATCCGCATTGCAGTGGGCACACTGGAAAGTTTTTGACAATCCCTGAATGAAAGCTGCTTGCTTGTTTGCTGCAGCAAACCTTAGCTGATAGAAAACCCTTCCTTTTATTTTTGTTTTTTTAGGTTTCCTTTTTTTGCTTTTAAGATGATGACAGATGAAAGGAAAAAACAGCTCTAAAGTGCCCTCCATTTTCCCCGAGATATTAAAGATGTCCAATGATTCTTGGGCAGGTGGTACCTATTCCCCATATTGTCTTTGTTATTGCCTTCCTGAAAGCAAAGCAAAGCAAAAACAACAAAAAAAAACAAAAACAAAAAAACAAAACAAAAATCAGGCAGGCCTTGCACAGTACACCTTCTCGGGACAGAAGTGTACTGTAGGATGCCCGGTGTGCTCTGGGAAGGCTGTGGAGGGCTAGCTGGCTGCAGCGACATGGAATGCACTTGCCAGAATGACTGTGGCTTTCAGTCGCATCACTGCTTATTTCTTAGGCAATTTCTAGTTCCTTCAGTTTCTACCCTTCCAAATTTTATAGTAAGCCATTGAGAGGACATTTTTTTTTTCTAGTTAACAGTGTAACAGTGTAAATGCTAAAAAAAAAAAAATGAGAGAACCTTCATGAGGAAACAAGACATCAGGAAGACCAACAAAAAGGCGAAATAATTTTGGTTGACGTTTCCTAGATAGTTTGCGTGAACATTGGTTTCCAGTTAACCATCGTTATCTCATTAATTAATAAGAAGGATTAGCAGGCTGCACAGAAGGAAGTCTGGCCTATGGAAGCCTTGAGTGACCACGCTGTGTCCTGTCTGAAGGGGAAAGAGGCAGGGTGGGGTGGGCTAGGTAGGCTGGGCTTTCTCTGAGGGAAGAGCTTTGAAGAAAGAGAGAGGTCATAACACACTAAGAAGTTTCGAGATCTCAAGAGAGAGTAACTGTTGTCATGAATTTACCAGATTCGAGTTTCAACTCAGCCTGACTGATTTTTGAACTGTACTTTGCACTCCTGTTAAACATGTTTTGGAGTGCTAAGAGAGAGGCCCGGAACCTCATGGCTCTCATGAGAGAAGAGTTTCCGTTTTAGCCTGGTGGAATCCTTAAAATTGTGGATGGCAACTTCTGTTGTTTTATTGGTAAATGATATGATAATCAAAGTACGTTTTGAAGTTGTGAAAAAATGTGACTTGTTTACAGGGGGAGTTGTAATCATTATTATTGTGTTTGAAATAGAATCCTTCCGGGTTGTCACATATTATTAGAGAGGCAGCTAATGCTAACAATTGTCTTCTTCCCTCAGTTACTGACTTTTAGAATTCTTTTGGGTGACAGTTATTATTTTTTTTAATGAAAAGCTTAAGTAGGTAATTGTTTGCAAGTTGACAGCATATTTTACCATTTTAATAAATTTCGCTTCATTTGCAGATATTTCCCATTACAGGGAAAATGAAGCTTTCATAATTTGTTAACATGAGGCTGCTCTCCAGGATGATTTGGTGTGCTTACATTGTGAAATGCTCAGAAAGCATGACGTTTGTATGCATGTTTGATTTAGGGGAACCCTGTTAAGTTTTCCCATCTAGCATCCTGTCCTTGACTGAACTCATGAACTCTGTGCACATTTGTTTGTATTCTGGCTCTCGCATAATTCGCCAGATAAAGAAGGGCTCTTACTGGCATGTCTTGCTCCTAGGCTTAATGAGACCTTTGTGGGAACACATATTGTAAGATAAGATACTTAGCAATTTTCTCGCTGATAAGGAGAAAACACAATCCGAGGGGCCAGAAGTTCGCCCTCTCAGCCATGATGTTCCCGCCCTAAGATAGTTTTGCTGGACAGTTCAAGAGTTAAACTCTGAGGCCCCAGTTGCCAGCTGGGAAAGCTTGGCATCTGTGTTCTGATGTGGCAAGCTAAGCTCTTGCATTGCTCTTCATATGATCTCACTTTTCAAAGGGAAAGGGGGAGAGAGAGAAATAGAGAAAGAAATAGAAGGAGGGAGGGAGAGAGAGGTATGATATATGTTGTTATCGGTTATGATTTTCAAGTAGTTAAAAAGTACATAACCATCCAGTTTCTGGAGGTAGCAAAGGTCAATAAAATACCCTGCTGACAGCATTAGGTGTCTCTCCCCACCTTATTTCTTCTCACCATATACACAGCACTGCATATCTTGTAATAAAAAAAAATATTCAACTGGATTATGTGTTTAGATTTTTAGATTTAGTGCACTCTGCTTCTTGGGTGGGAAAATAACTCCATATGCAAAGGAACCAAAATGATGTTCATTTTTCAGGAATAGTGGTTATTTGGGGAAGCAGTGCAATGACAGGTGATGATGGTTAGGGCTCCCAGAGGGTGCTCCCTAGCAGGTAAAGCGTGTGTGTCTGTGGGTCCAGCTGGGCAGGAGCCACTGAAGGAGACTTGTCGCCATGGCTTCAGGCTTCAGTTCTTTAAAGTTTCTGTTTCCTAAGTGGTGCCTGAGAGGTCTGTCCACCCATAGCTGTACTATAGATTTCGTAGGATTTTTTATTTACTTTCTTGTTTTTCCCTAAATTTGGAATTTACGAGGAAACTGCCAAAAGGAAATTAAAGTTTTAACCCACATTAACTTTCTCCTCTTAAGTTTGGCACTATAATTTGGAACAACAGTCCAAGATATCTAACGAGTAATGTCTGTCTCCTCATAAACTTTCATTCTACTTGATGGAACTGAGAAACTAGACCAGTGGGCTTAAGAAGCTGTTTTATGACACTCCTGCCATTCCTGCCGACCAGTTGGAATTTCAGCCCCTGACGAGGGAGGGACCCAACGAGAAGCTGAGCTAGAATTATCTGGAGCTGTTAAAAGTTGAGATAAGTTTTCTGTCATCTCAGTGGCTTATGTGGTAACTGATTTTATAATCTAAGGGTTCATTACTGCTTTGTTGGAAGGTTAACTAAGGTTTTTAGAGAGTGGAAATAGCTTATGAGATGCTCATTAAAATAGGGAATTACTACATATCTGAAAAAGATGGGCAAAGGCGAGGGTGATCCCTGGGTCTGAAACTGACTTTGGGTGGAAGTGTCTCTTCAGTTGATGAAAGAGTGGATTTTCTAGTTTGAAGTTAAGGAAAGTCTGACTTGTGACACTTGAGGAGTCTGTTAGTGCTGTGACAGAGAAAATGATCAGTTGATGTTGTGCTCAAAGCAGTTTTCCAGCCTTTCTTCCTTCCATCCTTGTGTCAGAGGAATAATTTTAGAAATCTCAGAGAACTAGTGGTTATGCGATGGGAAGCGGGCGTTGTTTCGGTAGCACTCCTCTACGCCAAGCGGAGCCAGAGGGGAGCTTCCTCTTCAGGCTCACTTTTCTCTGGCAATGTGTGTCATCTCGTTTTAAAATACATTCTTGGGTCCTTGAACTCTAATGATGTGATGTGGTTAATTTCACTGAATTCTGTTGTTGGAATTTAGCATAGAGAATAAATCACCGCACTGTAGAGAACTTGCGAACGTTAAGTGCGTGTCTTGGAGGAAGGAGTCTGTCTGTGGGATTAGTTTGTGTTAGACTGGATGTTACAGGATGTGAGGCTAATGGGACTTGAATGCTTGGGCATTTTGGTTGTTATATTATTCAGAAAATTGGAAAAAATGTCCACCAATTAACCAATGAGGTGAAAAGACCTTGAGGCTGAATTGAAGGCCACACATACAAGAAAAAAAAAAATCTTCAAAAATTTATATCAAGCAATGTTCTAAGAGTAGAATGCAAATTTTTCTTGCACATAAATATATTGTATATAATAAAACAGTTAGATACACATATTCTCACTGTTTATGATGATATTTAAACAGGACAGCATTGATGAATCACAGATGAATTAAAAAACTCTGAATAAAGACTATATAATTGAAAATATGGGGTGATGGATGAAGTAATTTTACTAGCTGAGAGTTGCCTGGAGGTTGTTTATTTTCAGAATCCCATTTTAAGGCAGTTCAGAGCATGTAGTAAGTTATGGATGAAGAACAAATCAGTTGAAAATGGGATTTGTTTAAACAAGCACAAAAAAGGAAAATAAGAATTGCCTTTGAGAAAAAAATTCCTTAAATATATTGCAATTTTAAAAATTCAGGTTAGCTTCAACACCATGTCTCAAAGTAGAAAATTCAGTAAATAGTATTGAGTTGAATTGTATAATACTTGTGTCTCCAACAAAACTGCACAAAAGCATTTAATAAGCATCAGTTCATATTGTGACACTACTATACTGATGCAGCGTGAAGCTGAAGACTTTTTTTTAAGGCTTCAGTTTTTCAAAACTCATATTGTAAAAAAGTACACGGAGAAAGTTACTGTTGTTAACAGGGAATGGTGGAGCTTAGGACAAAAATCTGATCATGAGCACAGATGTTAGGATGGTTATTTGAAATAGGGTGTATTCTGTAATTCATGTGAGTAGGGGATTACATTTATGTCCATGTTAATAACACGAGTATGTCAATATGAAGTCTATACCCCTCTATTAGTGAATTCTAAAGTGTGAAAAATGTTCCTGCTTAGGACAACTTGTATTTTATTATTCTGACATCTGCAGTTTCTGGATGGATTACCTTAAATTTGCTATGCTATGTTAAAAGCCTTGTTTTATGAGGTCGGTCTCAGCTTCTGGCCTTGGTGTCAGGAACCCTGCTACGTGATGCAACTTGCCTTGTTAGGTTTAATTGACCAAAGCTGATGTGTTAAAACAATTCATTTGTGCTGTAACTTATGCCCTGGCTAAGTTGCTACCTGAATCCTTTGACCTTGACTTGTCTGGGTCATGAAATGGCTGCAAGCTGTTTGACCTTTCTATTGTGCGGTAATGTCACTGTTTCCTCTTATTCTTTTATGGTAATAGCTGACAAAAAGCCCCAGCCCTGACTTTACACCCCAGTGGATTCCAGGCGTCCCTCCGCAGCGGCCATCTTCTCTTTGACATGGTCTAGCCGTAGAAGTGACTTGCTTTTGTTTGCTGACAGCGATGGGAACAAATTTGCAGCCCTCATTGCTCCAGGAAGTGGGGCATAGTCTTCGGGCATTTAGAGAAATTTGAATTCCTTCTGCTTAGATGTTCAGTTTTCATGTTTTATGATTATTCACATCACCATTTCCCTTCCCCCTCTCTTTCGAGGTTGGCTTTTCAGCTTTTTATATTTATGGTTTCCTTAATAATTACTTTTCAACATATTCAGCTGTTACAATAAAAATACTTTATTGTCACTATATAGGGTAAAACTGGTAAACTTAGTCGTGCTTTGGGTTAGTGTAGGCCCTAAAATGACTGACTTTGAAACTTACTCTTAAACTTGTCTGGCATTGGAAAAAGCTGTATGCTAAACATGTAGGATTAGAACAAATTTTTAAGAAGTGAGAGTCATGTTGTAACTTTATATATTCCATCTTATAGTTTTAGGGGAAACCTATTCTTGTGACTTAGATGGCTTTATTTCAAAACAGTAGTGAACCATTAGTAAATTTGAAGTTTTTCTTTCTTTGGGGACATTTGCCAGCATGTGAAATTCAATGTTTATTTTAACGAATATTAAAATTGTTTTTTCCCTTCTTTATGAAACCCTCCTATGCATAAATAGAGAATTATACCTCTGTTCCGAAGCAGTGAAATAATTTTATTTTTAAAATATTGGAAATGCCTTCTAAAATGTTAAAACACAGATATTTTTATCCTACCAATTTTTTCTTTGCCAAATATGACATTGTAGTTCATGATTTTTTTTCCTATATTTGCCAGATTAAATATTTAAAATCCAAGCTGTTACATTTTATTTTTAAATTATTAGAGGAAAAGAGGAAGTTTAAGTTAGAATGTGCATTTCCTTCCTTGTGTGTCCCATACTGTTTATCCATGTGTGTGGATACACTGACAGATGAGAGACAATGTGGCCCAGGCACTAGAACCTTGGAAAAAGGCATGTGATTTTTCTATTCCCATTTTTAAAATGTCTGAAATGGCAGGTGAGAAGGTTTTTCTTTTTCTTTTTCTTGATTCTTGCTGTTTTAAATGATTTTTCCCCCCAGGAATGTTCACAGGATCAAGGAATTTAAATGCTTTTCAGCATTGTGTTGATAATCCAGCATCCCGGGACCCAAGGAAGGAGGGTGAATGAAACAATCTGGTTTTAGTCAATAGCCTCAGTTTCTCTCTCCTGTCGCATAAAATCTAAAGATTAGACTTGGAAGCACCTCTCAGGCCTTTCTGCTCATTCACTGGTGTTCTCAGCGGTAGAGCCAACATAGAATCGAGTTGGGATGTGGTTAGTGGGCTAATCGGTCATACGCAGTGGGACTGTGGTACAAGAACAGTGGACCAGCCCCCAAGGGTTTAAAAAAATGGCTGTGATTTCTTCCAGAAATCTGCCTCAGTTCCTCCACTGAAATGATTTATAACAGATCTCAGCTGCTGAGCTAAAGAGCGGAAGTTCCTGGATCTTGGGTAATTGATGTGTGTGTGTGTGTGTGTGTGTGTGTCTCGCAGAGTTGAAGTGAATGCAGAGAAAAAAAAAGTGTGGCTCAGATCTTGCAGGAATTACTTAAGAAGGATGGTTCATTCATAGGTTGAAGGGTAAATAACATACTATTTAAAATATTCTGTTAGCTTTAGATTTTGGATTCCTTCACAGTTGAGCATGTCTCCCTTCTTCCTGGCTTTTAGTTTTCATAGAGCGCAGGAAAATAAGTGCATTAATCAGATGTTTCATTCTGGTTTTCGTTCTACTCTTCATCAGCTTTTGTGACCTTGGCTAAGTCACTCAAGCTCCATGTGCCTTGGTTTTCTGTTTTGTAAAATGTGGTTAGGATGCCTACTTCACAGAACTGTTTTAGGATTACATGAAGTAGTTCACATAAGTAAAAGCTATATTGTTAGTAAGAGTGGTGATTGCTCTATATAAAGCAACATGGCATAATGTAGACATCTAGAGAAAATACCCAGTAGTGAAGAGAATGAGTGATTAGGTGTTGCTGCAAGGGTTTGTCAATTTGTTTGGGTGTATCTCAGGTGATAAGACATTCCAAGGAGAAAATGAAAGTCCTGAGTGCAATAGTGTGTATAGATATTTGTTAGTAGGTGCATGAAGTTAGCTAGTTGTCTGTGGTTTGTAGATTAGTTTAAATTAGAATTAGTGTATAGTTTCAGCAATCTTTTATGTCAGACTTACCAGATAGTTAATTTCTTGACCAATCTAGGAGTCTTTGAAAAGAAGGAGTAATTTTATTAGTGGCTCTTTGAGTAAATAACTTTGTGTCAAATGAAGGGTATCCTAGGAAGTTCTTGTATTGATAATTCATTGCTCTCCAGTGAAAAGGTAAGACTTTTGTGTGTGTATATATATATATATATATATATATATATAAAATGAAATGGGCACCACCTGGGAGAACTCCACTTACGTTTTACATTTGGTGGGACAGAAGTGGTGATGATAGGGACTGGATTGTTCTTGAGGAAGAAGCTGCTGGTTTTTAGATTCTTAGGTCTGAGACTGTCTTATTTAGAAATGATATCTAGTTGGGTCAAAATTCACAATGCTTCATTAGTTACATGAATTGTTTTGACTTTATTGCCTCTGAAAATCTTCCTCCTTAAGTCAGTCTTTCTCACTTGTCCTTTTTAGGGTGTTAAGAACATTAATTAAATAATCTTAAGGGGAAAAAAGTTAATATTTCTTACTTAAAATGATGTCATTTTTTCTAAGAACATCTGAAAACCACATGGGAAGTGATTGAAACATTCTCTTCTCAGATTTGGGATTAGCCTTTGAGTGTTGTGGTTCTGGTTGGTTGGATCTGGGTGGTCCTGAAATCTCTGTGATGGGCTAGATTTTTCTTGGGGAACCAGTCATGGTGCTTATTGTCCATGGACTGTAGATTGCTTCCCTCAGCAGGTTTGAAAAGTGGACAATTTGCCCTTACCCATAGCCTCTACCAGGGAGATACCTTAAATCACATATCACACTGATGCAGTGCAAAAAAAGATTCATATTCTTCTGTGAAGCATTTTATAATAATACTTAGGAGTTCTGACCAGGAGTTAATAGGAGAAGTTCCCTCACTGTTTGTTCATCTGTTAAACAGTAACTGGGGTATGCAGAAAGTAGAATCAGAACATTGATTATCAGCTGGCTTAGATCCTGGCACATCATTTTTAATAATCTGTGTCCTGCTTTTTGTTTTTGAGAACTTACCTGGTATTCAGTTGCTCTTCTGTTCAAAATCAAGAAGCATGTATTTCGGTGCATGACAAATGTGCAACATATGTAAACTGGACTGCTATTGATGGCAGAGGGATTTGGTATTTTTTCTTTCTACTTTGAAAAGCTTTGTTTGCACTTAGGATTTAAAGTTGATATGGACCTGAAATGGGAATGCATACATGATTCTTAAATACTGGTTGCTTTTTTTTTAGCCTCCTGGAAATGCTAACATGTTTCTTTAAATTTCCTGATGGTAAAGCATTAGTATTTTTGGTTAGACGTATAGTTATCATGTAACAGTGTCTGTTCTATTTACAGTGTCCAAGTATAGAAAAAGCTGCTTATAGTAATATGAGGATCACTGGTCTTACAATAATTAAATAGACTTGTTAGACTACATTAATCCCTTTTAGAACATTTGGAATGACTTCTTAGTACTAACAACACAGTATTAAGGCCTACAATTAATCTGCTTTTTGTATCCAACATTTGTATAATATAAAACATGTGTATAGAGAAATATATTTTGGTTTTAAAAAGAGTTCATAGGAGGGCAAAATGAAATTATATTGAACTGTGAAGGAAGATGAATATGATTCTAAGTACTGATAAAATATGGAATTCATTTCAAATTAGCATAGATTAATTTTTTGTTTTTTTGGTGAAGACCTTTTTTGGCCTCAGAATCATTTTTCGCCTGAGTTCCAAGCTTTGTACATGACACACCAGATATGTTCAACATGAAATGGAAGCATTTGTTCAACCTAATATCCAGGAGATATGTTAACTCTTTGTGAGTTGGTTTTCTTGCTTGGCCTCTGCATTGATACAGCTATTTATTAACTCTGGAGAAAGTGAAGCAGACTCGATTTTAAAGTCTGGTCCAATCTTATTTTGCGTTTCGTAGAAATGGTTTAAGTCAAGGACAGACTCTGCACTCAGTCTTCAAACAGCATTATTACGGATTGGTTAAAGGACTTATGAATTAGGATTGTATTTACATCTTCTGCTGTGGGGGTCTCAGGAGGTATAATTTCCTCCTCGATGTGGGTTCTCTTTTTGTTTTGGAGTCTTTCACACCCAGGGATGTGAATTCAGCCTTGGGTGTTGCAGTTACTGGGAAAAGATTTCGTGAAGGATGCAGTATTAGTTCAATTCTGGGGCAGATTGCAGGCAGTGTGTACAGAGTACCATGGTGGTTTGTAGCCATTTCAGACCATGTGCCTGGGACCAGCTAACACATTGTCAGGGAAAAACATGATGTAGCAACAATATTAGATCATGCAAATGAGACTACTGAATAGTAATAGTTATGGGCAATATTTTGGAAAACACTGATTAGTGACAGTTTTATTACAGCAAATGTATGTATCAAGTCCCCAGATTTCATTGTAATGCACTGAAAACAGATGTCAAAGTGTCCCAAACAGAATTTCATGGTTAATCTACATATTGCATGGAAAGTAGAAACAAACCATTTAGAATTCTGTTATTTAATCCTTTTAGAAGGAAAGAAAATATACAATTTAGATTTACTCCATTCTTTCTTTCAATTTCAGATTTTTTTTCCTAGGGGCTGATGATAAATTATTTTTTTTCTTTGCTATTTTCTTAAGATGCATATGGGAGAAGACATATCTGCATATGGACTTGGTTTTACTTAATGTACTATGAACTGTAGGTTTCTGAACATACGGTCTTTGCATTAAAAAAAAAAAAATTAGGCTCTAAATTATTTAGTGACCTGGTAATGAAATTACCTTCTTCTGTTCCTTTGTGTACTGATGTAGAGTTTCACTCTGTGCTACTTAGTGATTGAAGCAGACACTGAAGCAAAAGAGAAGAAAATGGGTAGCCCTCCTTCCTGCAAGTACCTGGGGGACCTGGTACCCGTCCTTGACTTGGTTTCTCTGTCCATCAAGGGAGAGAGTTGGCCAGAAGGTTTCCACTGTCCCTCTTAGCACCGGCATCTGAGGAATTTGACTTCTGGTTACCCTGGAAGGGGACGATCCCCTTCACATTAAGCAATATTTAATGAAGTTTAGCACACTCGTGTTAAATCTAGGATTTTAATACACTTTATTTATTAAAGAGAAATAGAAAATGTATAACTTGACTCTTGAGTAACACTTTCATGTTGCTCAATTCAAAGTCCAATAGTCAAATCATTTGGTTCAATCTAGATAAAAAGCTTGCTTTTTTAAGAAAGAGGTCTTTAACCCATAGATTTTTAGAGCCGGAATGATCCCTAGAGACCGTCTCACTTTACAGCTGCGGGTACTGAGTCTGAGAGAGATTCAAAGCCACTTTGGTTGTTTGTGTTAGTTTTACTGTTATAAGAGCATAAATAAGCATAAATAAAGAAAAGTGGTATTTTGTGAACCTAGCAATTTTTTTTTTTTAGGTACAAAGAGAAAATTTGTGATTGAAAGACATGTGTTGTCATTTGTAATTTATTGAAATCAATTGATTCAAGAGTTTGGCTCTTTTCTTTTATAACTTTCCATAGGATATATTCTATTGAAGTCACTCTGTCGCTGGGGTTTTCATGAGAATTACTGTATTTATCTTTTCAGTGGGTGAAGAAAAGCTGTTTAAGTTATGGTCAACCAATATGGATTTGATTGTAGTTAGAAGACAGAAAAGATCCATTAAAAATGTACTGCCAGATTTCCAGTAACCATTACAGGTCATGTTTGAGCCTGGTTGTAAGAAAAACTTTTTTTGGAAGTCAGGTAGTGGAAGAAAACTTGGGAGCTGGTTATGAGGAACTGGTTTAAGTTCTGCTTCCTGGATGTCTACAATTTTCAGATTAGCTTGATAATTACTACGTCTCCATTTTCCTTTGTGTGGTATATGTCTCTCATCTTAGTTTAAAAAAAACTGCTTTTCTCCAGTTTAAAGCAAACATCCATATGCCTTCTTTTATTTAGGAGATGTTTCTAAGAATGTTTTCTTAGTTTAATTTTAGAAACCAAAATAAATTCACAAGGGGAATTCAATTTTAAAAGGAAACTTTCAGTGAATCCTTTTGCTAAGGTGAGAATTCTTTTATGACATGAAAGATTTATCTGTCAATTGTGTTATATGAGTGTCCTGTAATATGCTTATGTATATCAAGTCACCTCTGAATACAGCAGAGATAATAAGTTTTAGAGAAGAGATATTAGCAGTGTTAGAAAAAGTTCCATATCAGCTACTTTTAGTAGCTAACTTTTAGTTTGAGAGTTTATGAGGAAAGTTTGAAAGCATGTCTTAAAGGCACGATTGTAGACAGAAAAATAGATGAATAAAAGTTGGATGTTATGTAAGTGCATGACATCAAAATCATTGGAAATGGCATGGGAGCACATTGTAAAACTGATAATAAGTATGTGTGGAATGAATGAAAATAAATTACTTAAACTGTATATAAATATTAGGTGCAAATCAGAGAACTGTTGCAGTGGTAATTCAAAGGAAGTTGCTGAAACTGGAGAGATCTGATTTTTCCTGAGACTTGTTTTCTATTTCCACTGGTGATTGGTGACTATATAAGAAGTATTATCTACACCTTATATGTGCTTTCAGTTTCAGGAATGATTAGAATAAAACCATATGAAGTGTAGTGTCTATATTAGCAATAGAACATATTCTAGAATCAAGCTGTAGCTTTAAATATTTGTTTTGCTATTATTCACTATGTGGTTGGGCTAATTAGTTATATTTCCTGAGATTCAGTTTTTTGAGCTCTGCAGTGGTGGCAGGGGTGAAATGAGAAAATGTTTGTGAGATGCTTAACACCGTGCCTATCACATTGCAGGCTCTCAGTAAGATGTTTGCAGTTATTGCTATGACTTGTAGTCAGCAACCAGTACAGTGCCTGCTCATTGTATGTACTAAGTACTTATTTGGTCGGTAAGTGAATGCTTACCACCTATGCTAAGGAATCTGAAAGACTTGATCTCTCTTTTGTGGGACAGGGCATTAAATTAGGAGTATTCTACCAAAAGAAGGAAGAAACATATCAAGAAAGCAAAAATGAAACTATTTTAGTTGCTATGTAATGTCTCAAAATTGATCTATAAAGAATTGAATGATACAGAACCACATATGAATCACCATGCTCATTTGAGTATCTGTAGGTGACTGAAAGAAAACAGCCCTTCCCAGGAGCAATTGCTGCTTAGAATCCAGTATACTTTACACTACCCGTTTCTCATAAGGCTTTCATTTGGGGTATAAGAAAGGTTTAGACAGAAACATAATCAGAAAGGAAAAAACAATATATCTGTAACTGTTGCCTAGCAGAGAATACCTGAGGCATTGGGATTTTGTGCAGGAAACCAAGACTTTAAAAACCCCAGTCTTTTCATGGGCTTGAATGGTGAATATACTTTTTCTCCTTTTTTTCTCTGATAGCACTGAATTATAGTCCCACAAAAAGTTTAGATGAGAGATTTTTAGTCTTTTAGGTAAGATTATTTTCTGAAGAATAATTTTGACTGTTTTGTCTTATTCATTAAAAATACATTACATAATTTAAAAAATCATTTCCCTAACGATATAATTTAAGTGCCTAAAAATTTTTGGTGTTGGCAACTTTTCCTCAATAGTCACTGGGTCTTTATCCAATTACTATTCATTTGATCAGTCATTATTAGGTTTTCCCGAGAAGAGTGCATGTGTGTATGCGTGCTGTGTGCTCGGCTTCGTCACTCAGGTGTTTCTGACTCTGTGACCCCATGGAGTGCAGCCCACTGGGCTCTCTGTCCATGGGGATGCTCCAGGCAGGACTACTGGAGTGGGTGGCCATGCCCTCCTCCAGGGGATCTTCCCAACCCAGGGATCAAACCCAGGTCTCCTGCATTGCAGGCAGATTCTTTACCGACTGAGCCACCAGGGAAGCCCATGTATGTATATTGGCATATATATGGAACATTAATTCTTTTTATGTGATTTATATGATTCTCTATATATCATATAGTCAAAGAAATGGGCATGTATGGATTTATTAAAATGTATCTTTCAAAGAAAATATAAAACACCTGGTATACAGGTGAAAAGTGATTGAGAAATGCTTTTATTGAGTGGGAACTCTGTACTAAGCATTTCAACATTTTAAGGAGTTAGGAAGGAATGGTGAAAATATGGGTGACCTTTCCCAAATAATTTATAAGTAGAAAAGAGAAGATAATGGTCACTTGCAATGAGAAAGAAAAAGACGGTGGAATAAGTATACAGCCAACTAAGGTCTCCCCAGCTGCTATACGTGGTTGGATTTACTGAGCTCTCTGGGCGGACACCCTGAGGGACTGCCCTGGAAAGGTCACAAAGAGGAGGTGAATCTCAAGCAGAGTTTTCTCAGGGGTCATATCACAAAAACAAAACAAAAAGAGACAGGTAACCAAGAATCTACCTCTTACGTAAATGATTTCTATTTGGCAATGATATATATTATATGAGAATTATATATTTTATTATTTTGGTAACAGATTTGGTGTTTTTAATAATCTGTTTATAAAGGAAAAATCTAGTAGTAAGCTGTAACCCAGATGCCAAAATACTCAATATTAAATGGCTTGAATTGATTAATCTCTTTTTTAGGATAGGTAATAATATGCTAGTAATTCTAAACAATATTATTCTTATATGCAGCCTAGCTCTTAGAAGTTAGTGTAATCTTGTATATATGGTTTAAAAATGTTTTAATATCTTTTTAATTTAGTTTAGTATTTTTTATTGTTTATAATTATAATTCTGAATGGAAAATGTGAATACATATTTGTTAAGTGTCATATATCTAATAATTTGTTTTAAACATTTTAAAATTGAGATGAAAATTCTATAGGCAGTTAAAAAATCTGGAAACTGGAGAACATGCTGCACAAATATTTAAAATATACTCTAAAGATAGCTGAATTTAGTTTCATGTCCAGTTTATATCACTATTATTATTTTAAAAATCAAGTGAAGTGCTCTAATTCAGTAGGAAAAAAGAATTGTTTCAGTGTGATGAGATGTTTTATAGTCAGGCTGAATTTCTGATTTGAAGCAAATTTATACTTTCTTTTTTCAGTAAGAGCAATGGACCTGTACAGTGACACACCCAACAATAAAATAACCCCCAGCTTTACATATTGAATTTTTCTAATATATTTTGCTTTATGTAAATGATACCTATTCTAGAATATAATGTTTCCATATAGAAAATCAGAGAAAAAATATAAATGAAAACCTTGGTAATCCTTTGGCCTCAGCTATAACATAGGTAACTACTTTAGATTAGCTTTCAAGCCTTAAAGGTTAGCAGAAGAATGAATTGAATCCAGTGTGTGAAATCTCTGTTCCTCTATACTTCCTCAGACAAATAAGATGTGAATATAAGTTCTTAAAGGGCAGTGATCACGTTTTCTCTTTTTTCATGGTTCTCTTCCCCATTAATCAGCATATACACACACACACACACAAACACACACACAGACACACACACATATATTTACACTGTGTTGATTGTAAAGCTGAATGTTGATTATGATATGGAGATACAGTGAAATTAGGAAATGTCTCAATTTTCCATTTTACGATGGCATTCTAAAGCCATTCTATCTACAAGCAAGTTGCTTAGTCATTCAGCAAATATTCACTGAGTACCGGCTTGTGTATCAGGCGCTGAGCGCTGGGATTTCAATATAGAGAAAACGGACATTGTGCTAACTTTTTAGTAGGGAACGACAATTTAAGAGGAATTATCCAGTATTTATAATTATTTTTCCTTAACTGAGAAATGTTGCTATTAGCTTCTTGATAAATACTTCGTGGAAAGAGTAATGTTAGTATCGTCTGAAGGAAATGACTTAGGAAAACTTGTGACAATTTCTGAGAAAAAAGTGAGATGGTGAAAACAGATGATTTCAAGGAACAATTTTTCATCCATATGACAAATAACAGTTTTGACGGGTGCACATGGTAATTTCCAGGTGGCTCAGTGGGTAAAAGAATCTTCCTGCAGTGCAGGGGACTCGGGTTTGATCCCTGGGTTGGGAAGATCTCCTGGAGGAGGGCTTGGCAACCCACTCCAGTATTCCTGGGAAATCCCATGGACAGAGGAGCCTGGCAGGTTATAATCCATAGGGTTGCAAAGAGTTGGACACAGCTTTAGTGACTAAGCACACACATGCATGGTAATATGAGCATGTTCTCGGACATCTAGTAGTGTGTAGATTTTCTTGCAGGAAATTGGAAACATGTCAGGATGCCTTTCTGAACTCTGGCCTTGCTCCTCACTGGAGCCGTCACACTGGACTCTGAGTGGCATTAGCACCATACCATTCAGAGGTGAGAAAATCAAGAACCGTAGTGAAGCTTGGGGGAAGAGTGAGTACATGCTGGGCTCTGAGCTGATGATGGCAATTCATAGAAGAAACAGAATGGATGTGTGGCATTGGAGGTACACTCAGTAGACTTCCTTGGATGTCAGCACGTCTGTTGTAGATTTTGAAGCTAGTGTGTCCGTCTGATGGATGACTAGGGCAAGTGACTAGAAGCACAGGGGGTGGGAAGTTGCTGGAAGGAGCCATGAAAACAGTGTCATGGATTTAGAATCAGGAATAGTGAGTCTGAAACTCTGTTTTGATCATTTTTAACTGTATGACTGTCAGCGAGTGTTTTAAAATTCCTGATGCTCCATTTCTTCTGTGTAAATGGGGATAATAATACTCTCAAAAGCTCTGAGTAGGGCTACATGAATTAATGACTTGAAAAGGCCTTGCCTAGTGAGTAGAGGGTCTCATACGAAAGCACAGCAGGATAAGAGGAAACAGCAAATGAGAATGACTGCATACTTCAGGCAGAGAAGGCAATGGCACCCCACTCCAGCACTCTAGCCTGGAAAATCCCATGGACAGAGGAGCCTGGTAGGCTGCAGTCCATGGGGTCGCTAAGGGTCAGACATGACTGAGTGACTTCACTTTCACTTTTCACTTTCATGCATTGAAGAAGGAAATGGCAACCCACTCCAGTGTTCTTGCCTGGGGAATCCCAGGGATGGGGAGCCTGGTGGGCTGCCGTCTATGGGGTCACACAGAGTCGGACAGGACTGAAGCGACTTAGCAGCAGCAGCATAGTTTAGGAGAAAAGATTAGGATTTTCTTGGCTGTGGCAATGTTCCACTATGGTTTTTGGTGTATAGTTGTTCAGCTAACATTTTGTGAGCACTTACTATGTTATCAGGCATCTTTTGGAGAGTTTTATCTGTGTGACTTGTTGATTCCTCCTTAACCATGTGAGGTCGATGCTTTACTGTCCTTTCACAAATGAGAACTCCGTGGCCTAGTTTAGTGACTGAGCCCAAATTTGAACCCGTGTAGTTTGTCTCTAGGGCTTCCCTGGTGGCTCAGGTGATAAAGAATCCGCCTGCAATGTGGGATACCTGGGTTTGATCCCTTGGTTGGGAAGATCCCCTGGAGAAGGGAACCGCTACCACTCCAGTATTCTAGCCTAGGGAATTCCATGGAGTTCTTTCTTAATCCTACTTCTAGATGATGAACTTACTCCATCCATAGTAGGGCAGAAGGAACAAAAGAGAATGTTACAGACTGAGGGGTAATCTAAGTTAAAAAGATAAGCTTAGTTTGACTTAGTCACATTTTTGAAAGGATTGACTTCATCATTTGTTTTACCTTTGACTTGTAGGTTGTTTCTTTCAATTTTGAGTAATTCTGATATGGAAAGTAAAAGTTGTAGTGATTGCCAGCTAATCTTTTTTCCTAAACTATGCAGTCATTCTCATTTTGTTGTTTCCTCTTGTTCCACTGTGCTTTCGTATGAGACCCTGAAATTGGATGTGTTTATTGTGTAGACCACAAAGGATCCATAGGGAAGATAAAACATCCTTAAAGAGAGGATTAAGCAAGTCAAGAGCCATACATGGTAATCCAGCTCTTCAAGAATAGGCATCATGGCCTTTATGATTGGTTTATGATAAGAAAAAACCTTCCCTGTTTCACTCACACCATGCTAAATTAATGGTTTTCCTGGCAAGTCTCAGAACAGTTTTTCTTCTTCTGTTCTTCTTATTTGTTAGAAGAGCTGGGACATTTTTCTCAGGTTTATTGACATCTGCTTACTTTTCAGTAAATGTGCTCTGGCATCATTCTGCAATGAGAGCTTTTGGAAGGAAACACACACTTGAGCGAAGGACAGGTATTTTGGTTTCCATAATAATTTCTTTGTTCAGTTTTTCTAAACAAACTATTTTTGAATTTTAAGTGCCTGCTTTGTGGATTATTTAGGTCAGAGGTCATGAGATTTATAAATCATCCTAGAGTTCGCAAACAGTCCTTCATCCCCGAATCTTCTGTTTCATTGACCTTTCGGTTTAGTAGATTGATTTCCTTTTTCGATAAGAGAGTGAGACTTAGAAGGATGATGTGATGAGAAGATACAGACATGGCTCTGCTTTCTTTTCAGAAGAGACAGGGACCCGTCTTATTATTGCTGCTTTATTATGGTAGTAATAATTGGTATTGCTAGTAGCAATAACAAAAATAATTGCAGGGTATTGAGAATGTCCTGTGTGTCCCAATGAATTACTTGTTGTTCAGTCACTAAGTTGTGTCCGATTCTTTGTGACCCCATGGACTGCAGCACGCTGTGCCTCCCTGTCCCTCACCATTTCCCAGAGTTCACCCAAGTTTATGTCCACTGAATCGGTGATGCCATCCAACCATCTCATTCTCTGCCGCCCTCTTCTCCTTTTGCCCTCAGTCTTTTCCAGCAGCAGGGTCTTTTCCATTGCATTGAGTTGTCTGTTTGCCTCAGGTGGCCAAAATATTGAATGAATTATTCATGAATTCATTATTATTAATTTACTGTAATCATTATAGTTATGCAAAGAAGTAGGTGCATTATCATCCTTTGATAGATGAAGAAGTTGGGGTTGAATCTATTGATTAACTCTCCAGTCAAACAGCACGTCAGTGACAGAGCTAAGATTTGAACCCATGACTGCCTCCATCCCATCTCATATTCCAACTTCATTACTCCTACTTCGCCATTTAAAAAGCTTGTCCTTCAACCATCTCCAAGCAGAACAAATTTTTTTTTTCTAATTCCTCACTTTCAGGGAGTGTTGGTTGCATTTTACAATCATATACGCCTGTTAGTTAAAGAACTGTCACCAAATCTCAGTGTGGTTCTTCCCATCCAGAATAAGAAATAATTACATTTATTTTTTCTGTCCAATGTAAATATTTCTTTTTTAGCTGCCTGGATGTACACTGATTGGTCCCCCAGACACTGCTGTTCTGTCCCTCAGTGAGCAACAAGTGACAGAAAACTTTCCAGTGTTCCTGGACGTTAGCAGAAGATGTTTAAAAATGTTGGCTTTATACATTTGTCCCTTTGGTTTCCTTTGGTTTCTTTCTATTCCTTTGGTTTCCTTTCAGAGATGCTTTATATAAAGACCAGGGAAGGCCCAGGCTGAATCAGCTCAAGTTCGTGCAGCCTTCAACACCATCAGGATCACTCTTGCCCTGAATGAGGAGTTCATTGTGCTCCAAGACATTATGTTGAAGCCCTTAACTGTGAACTCTCAGTCAAGATGCTAGACTTGCCAGTTAGTTACACAGAAACTATTCTGTCTGGGCTGGAATGTGGCAGTTAAGGCAGGGGAACTTTGATCTTCAAGATAAAGTGGATACAGACACTAGCGCACTGTTGCCATTTTACCACAGTTTTAATTTGTATAGTTTTTTTCTCACTTTAATCTAAATTCATTAAACCTGTGTCCAGTGAATGGTGGGATGACACAAATCAATGAGTCTTTTGTTAGAAAACATTTAAGGACAGCCAATGTAGTTCATTCCCCAAGACCTGCCCACCCCCACCCCCATCCCCCACCCCAGTCAAGAATTACAGGGATATTTAGTTATGTCAGTTAGTTTTCTTTTAGAATGTGTGCCAGACTTTAATCTCGGGATTTGATATTTATGGGGTTATTTATTTAATCTTTTAACCCTGTCAAAGTTGTCTTAGCCAGCTCTAAGATGGCGGTAACCATAACAAAGTCACAACATCTATATTTATTAAGCTCTTATTATATGCCTGGCAATGTGTTTAAGGGCTCTGCTTACTGTATCTCATTTAATACTCACTAGTACCTGATGTGGGAGCCATCACTCTTAGCATCATCATCTTCCCGTTAGAAATAAAAATAATCAGGTGGACACAGATTCAGCCATGACCCGAATTTGTACTACAGTGGGTAAGAGAAGGCACAGGGCTTTGAACCTGGGTATTTGGACTTGGGAGCCCTGTTCATCTGGCCGCCTGGCTCCTCGTTTGCTCTGTGGTTTGGGGCAAGTAAGCCCACCTTCAGGAACTTGTTTCCTGATCTGTGAAATAAAAAAGTACTCTTGCATTTCAGCTTATTAAGGAGACCAAATTAGCATATGTAAAAAAACAAATCCCTGTACACTTTTTAAGAAATATGCAAATAGATGAGATGATTTTAATGGCATCAACACCTTCTAAAGATTTTGTTTCTGTGTTGCCAATTCTATGAATAATCTCAGAAAATAGATCACCTCACTTATAAACAGGACTCTGCAATGGGCCACCAATGTAACATTATTGTGATTTTTGCATTTATGTTGTTGCTGATGGTAAACCATATTATGATTTAGGGTAAAGGTCACTGAAAACAATTCTGTATTTTATTCCAGAGTACCACACTTATATATTTATTGAATGTTCAGGGTTTCCCAGGTGGTTCAGTGGGAAAGAATCCACCTCCAATGCAGGAGACGTGAGTTTGATAGCTGGGTCGAGGTCTCCTGGAGAAGGAAATGGCAGCCCACATCAGTATTCTTGCCTGGGAAATCCCATGGACAGAGGAGCATGATGGGCTACAGTCCATGGGGTCGCAAAGAGTCAGACACGACAGAAATGACTAAACAACAACAATTGAATGTTTATTGTCCTCTTGTGCCCATTAATACACTTTGCTGGGGGAGGGAAGACTGACAATTATAAAAACAAAAGAAATGGATGTAATAGTTCTGCTTGTAGTCAATGAAATGAGGTAAATAGTTGGAGCATTGTTACAAAAATGTTATCAGTGTGAGTAGATAGACATAGCATTTAAAAATTACTCTCCAAAAAAGGCAACCTAAACCCCGCTTATACAGTAGCAGAAGTTTTGATACTGAATCAAATTGCCTCAATTCTTGTTTTCCCCTGAGTAGACAGAGCTGCAAAATAGAATATTTTTAGAGGGAACACTTACCACAAAATGTTTCTTCTAAAATTTAATTTGGCTTCTTAAAATATAATACCATTTTATAAAAAATACAGATATTTGACCCATGCAGTGCATATTTTGTATTCCTTTGGGTATTTATGAACACATAATTTAGTAGTTTTTATGTTCACTTAATTTGTTTCCTTAAGAAAGACAAGTGTGGAACATGCACCTGTTTGTGTGTGTGTGCCTGTGTGCATCTGAATGTGTGAAAATGAAGCTTAGGGATTACAGCAATTTAGTGAAGGTCATAAGTGACCTGCCGTGCCCTTGAACATGCTGTTTATAATTGCTGTGGTTAGTTTTTCTTCTCACTGTTTTTACCTATAATGTCAAAACACAATTATATGGAGTTGGTATGTTCACTAATAGCAGCTTATCTCTGCATGGTTTATAGACAGAGTCAAAAGCCAACAACTATAATTACATCCATGTTTCTAACTTAGCAGCAAGCTAGAGAAGTGTGGTTGAAGTATGCTGTGGGTATAGTGCAACCAGTAGGAATTATAGGGTAAAGTCATTGCTTTGCATTCTTTTGGTTTTACAATAATTGTTACTTAAATTTTGTTTTCTGGATTTTACCACTGTCTGTTGTGTTTATATGACCACATAAAGAGTAGTTGAGTTATGTGTCTCTCCACTCTATTTTTCTACTGCTTGCCTTCCTCTATAAATGGACTGGTTCTCCTTTCACTTTCTTCTGACTCAGCAAACAGTACATTACAGTTAATAGTTTTCTGAAGCAGCCTGATATTCATGCTCTATGGAACCCATAAGACTTCTCCTATTTGCATTTTATGTTTAATTGGATAATTGTGGGAACCATGTTGAACTGTTAACAACTGTCAAGCCTTTGATTAATCTTTTGAATGTTCATTGGCATGGTTCAAGTTAGCAACTGCAATGCAGATTTTTGTTTAGGCTTTTTGTTTTGTTTTTGTTGCTGTTCTCATGATTATTTGAGGGTGTTAAAAGGATTTATCTGGAAAAATATATGTAATTTCCCATTTTGGCTCACCTTACATATTGCAGCAAAGAAGAAACAATGCAGTTTGTGGGTCAGTAATTTATTTTGCATGGGAGATATTGCAATCTAGTAAATCTCCAGAAAAATTACTACAAGAAGCCATCTTATATTTTGAATGACCTCAATGATATGAAATACAAAGGAGAATCTTTATTTTGGAAACAGTACTGAGTTGAGTGCATAGTTTGGAAGCAGTAATTAAAAGGGAAACTTCATAAATTTGAAGATTATTTGGTATTGAGTCATAGAACTAGAAATGAATTATATGGAAAATAATTTGTTTACTTGTGTATGTTCATGTCATATAGGTCTTATATGATGTGAAATGAACTTCAGAATTAATATAACAGAAAGTTCTATTCAAACATAAGTAACTCTCAAGCACCCCTAAATTTTTTTGTCTATTTCACTTTAAGTGCATGTCAGTATGCTTGTGGAACAATAAAATGTTTGCTTTTCTTTTAGTACCCTGTAGGTATTTCAGATATCTGGCCTAGCATTACACAGTTTTGGGACTTTGTGTGCATGTATTTTGGTATTGGATGGAGAAAACAGATGCACAGTGGGAAAGTTAGAACGAATAAATGAATGTTTACAAATAAATCCTAAAGACTTTACGTGAATGCCATAAAGACTTACAGAGGCTTGATACTATGTTTGATTTAGTCTTTGTATTTTCCTTATATTTATTGCAACTCACTCTTACTAGAATGTGTACTAAGAAATGTAAGACTTCCTTTTATGTCACAAATTTCAGAGTAGAACTTTGGATAGCACTATATCCAGGCTTTTAAATATTATTTCTAATTCTACTTTGTTGTTGTTTAGTTGCTGAGTTGTGTTTGACTCTTTGAGATCCCATGGACTGTACCCTGCCACTCTTTACTGTCCATGGGATTTCCCAGGGAAGAGTACTGGAGTGAGTTGCCTTTTCCTTCTCCAGGGGATCTTCCTAACCCAGGGATCGAACCTGCGTCTCCAGCATTGGTAGACAGATTCTTTACTGCTAAGCCATGAGGGAAGCCTTTTAGTTGTACCGTGACACTCAAATAGTTTCTCATTGTCAGAGCTGAAGTAAACACAGCTAAAATTCCTCCAACCAATTTCTGCTTCTGCTCCAAGGAAACCACTGTTACCAACTGAATCTGTAAGCTTCCGGGCTTTCTCCTGTATCTCAGGAGTTAGTTTGTTCTTGTTTTGCTGTATGTCGAGGAGAGTGTTCGGTCGGTCACAAAAGAGATGCATCCTCCGAGGAACCACAGATCTCACCTGGGTTTCCATCCTGAGCTGTCTTCTAGGTCCTCCCTTTCCTGACACTGTCTGATGCAGGAATGAAATTCTTTGTGAACTGGTTGCTATAGGAGGAGACGAGCCAAGGAGATGCCTCATTTTTTAAGGCATGTTGGAAGGTCTCCTGGAGAAGGAAATGGCTACCCACTCCAGTGTTCTTGCCTAGAGAATCTCATGGACAGAGGACCCAGGCGGGCTGCAGTCCATGGGGTCACAAAGAGTTGGACACAACTGAGTGACTAACACTTTCACTTTCATAAATTGAATACTAAACATAGGAGCATTGATCTTATAGGAAATACATCTAGTTTTAAAATCAATAAAATGAGGTTGCCAGGGTAGGGAAGATTGAAGTGTTAACATTGGGGGGGATAGATCTTCCTGAGTAAAGATTTGATGCTGGTGGATAAATACCAGCATTCTTTTTAAACTCTTGAGTTTGTGCTTGTGAGTTTATGTGTTTATGTGTGTATGTACATGCACGTATTCAACTATTTCTTACATCAGCCCTGTGAGGCAAGCTATTATTATCTCTCTCTCTTTCTCTCTCTTTTTTTTTTTTTTTTGGTGTGTGTATATATTTGAAGAAACCAAGGAACAAAAAGGTTAAGTCATCTGTCCAAGGTCACAGAACTAGTAAGTGGTGGAATTAGGATTTGGACATAGGCAATTTTGTTAATCTATTATTTTAGATCAGATCTTAAGCTGGCTTAGTGAAGCTAATCCAGGATAGGAATAACCTCTTTAGCAGACTTTGTACTAAACTAGATATACAGAGCTCAAGATTAATTTCTCTTCCTTGGAAATAAAATACTGGATTCTACCTGTCATTTCCAGAGTGTGTTGTTTTGAAGTACCATCTTGGATCAAGTTAATAGGTTGGAATGGGCACTTCAGCTGCTTGTAAAGCAATCCTGCTACTTATGTTGAAAGTGTATTTTGGTGCTTTAGTCAAATGCACACAAGATGTGGGGGAAGGAGGATTATTTTAGAATATGCAAGAGGAATCTAACACCAATTCTCACCTCTTGAGTTTGCATGATTTTTATAAGACCATTGTTGGGAGCTTGGGAGCTTTATGGTAATTGAACCTTCCATTGAAGCTCAAGATGTGCTCTTTAGCCACCTCCTAATAGGATAACTGGAAAGAGTGAGGAAGGAGTGTATAGAAGGAGCAGATTCAAACTAGAAACAGCACATGGTAAGGCCTATAATTGTTCATCCAGGAAAATGTCTTAGGTGCATTGAGTTGTAGATGAGCAACTTACATCCAACTAGATTTGTATTTTGTTTCCTGAAGTAGTGTTATTTCAATTCCTCCTGCCTCATAACCTTTTCCTTATAGTGAGTGACCTTAGAGCTCTTCCACTTGCCATCTCTATGGAGACAGTCTGATGACTGTTAGCCTCAGCTTCCCTATTTGGGTTTTCCATAAGCTCTCAAGCTTAGCAGTTGAGTCTTAGGTAAAATGTTTGTGTGAAAGGTAATGGAAAGGGGATATAACTTTGAGAATGTATTTATTAATAATGAAAATAGGATGCACAGCTTTCAGGCCTGATATACTTCTTTCATTCATGGAGATCCATAGAGATAATATTCTCCTATTATTACCTAATATAGAAGAAAGCATTTCCCTGGTGGCTCAGATGGTAAAGAATCTGCCTGCAATGCAGGATGCCCAGGTTCGATCCCTTGGTGGGGAAGATCCCCTGGAGAAGGACATGGCAACCCGCTCCAGTATTCTTGCCTGAAGAATTCAGTGGATAGAAGAGCCTGGCAGGCTACTTACTGTCCTTGGGGTCTCAAAGAGTCAGACACAACTGCATAACTAACACTTTCACTTTCACTTTCACTTTCAAGGGCTATGCTAGGAGACCTGGCTACCACTTTTGTTTCCATTACCAGTTACTAAGCTTCAGTTTCACTGTCTGTAAATGGTGTTAGTATTAGAAATTATTCTAGAGGGTAATTTTGATAATATGCATGGAAGGGCTTTGTGAACTGTAATTGGGTGCTCTTCCTCATGTATATGTGTATGTGTAAATAGGTGGTGGTTTAGTCTCTAAGTTGTGTCCAACTCCTGTGACTGCATGAACTGTAGCCTGCCAGGCTCCTCTGTCTATGGGACTTTCCAGGCTAGAATGACTGGAGCGGGTTGCCGTTTCCTTCTCTAGGGGCTCTTCCCAATCCAGGGATTGAACCCATGTCTCCTGCATTGCAGGTGGATTCTTTACCGTCTGTGCCACCAGGGAAGCCTGTCCGTACAGATATATAGACATCTTTTTGTTTATTCTCTCTCCTTGCACCAATGAAAAATTCCTGAGACTATGAACTTTGACTTATTCTTGACACCTTGCTTCGTATGTAGTACTGGTAATGTTTTTGTATTGAGCCTATTTTGGATTTTTAGCCTCTCTTAGATATCCTACTGAAAATCTAAAGTTAATCCATGCATTTTTTTTTTAAAACTCAGTGTGCCTGTAGTTGATAGATGGAGCAGACTTGTACTGCTGGGAAGTGGAAGGGACACAGGACAGGTTTTAGCCTCAGGCCCTGACTGGTGATACTTCTCACAGTCCTGGTTTTTCACTTTCTCCAGAGAAAGTCGCCACTTATGAATCATGCTGAGGTTAAAGGTCTAAATTCCCTCTGTACAGTCCAAACATTACACCTTAGTAATGCCTGTTACAGGGTCCTGCCCCGTTCCCCAGCTCACCTTTGTCTTTCATGTTTTGTTCTATAACCTCCACATCTAAATGTTCTAGGCTCTGCTTGCTTATAGCTTTACGTATTTTCTCTCCTTGATGTCTGAGACAATCGGAGGAGATATACTGGTCTTCTTTTTCCATATGGTTGTTTGTTGATTTCTATGTATGTTTCAGACCATTGAACTGTCCAGGTTTGGAGGTCCAAAGAAAAACTTCAATTGAACATATGTGTCTTGTTAGCAGTGTTATGACAAATAGCAGCAGCTGCATAAACTAATCTTTCTATAGCTTCACACAGAGGACTCAATTAACAATGGACCACTGTCAGCATTTAATCCTTTCTACCTCTTGGTTCTTGTGAACTTTTCTATTAGGCATCAGGATTATTCTTACCCACAAACAGAAGAAAATGTCAAAATTTACAAATCAATTGAATGTCCCTTGGTTTTCTCTATGGTGACCTGGAGAAGGGCTGACAATTATAATGATTATTTTATTGGTCCTAATTAGAAATATACTGGTCATGAGGATGGTTGTGACAGAATTTATGGACCACTTTGCTTTGGAGTTGTTTTTGAACTTAGCACCAGAGTCTGGTCTTGAGTGCTAAACCTCTAAATTTTAGAATGACTATGGCATAAACAGGGCAGCAAGGATATAGCTTCTGCCAGATATACTCAGAGACAGACACTTCTTTGAGAGCTGTTTGTCATGTAGAAGTCTACTTTTGTGTATGATAATTTGAAGACATGAGAAATAACAATCTCAAGTGATCTTTTACCTCATTAGGTAATTTCTATCTTTGTTTCTTTGTCAGGAAAAAAAAGAGCACATTGGATGTTCAAGTACAGTGGGAAATTTGCAAAAGCAGAGTTATAGCTTTATGATAACAAGGAACAAAAGTTCAGGTTCAAATTTAAGTATAGTTGACATTTGAACTTGTTTGAAGCCCTTACTTTGGGTCTATCTGCAGAGGACATCTGAAATTCCTTTGGCTTCTGATCTATGGCAAGTGAACAAGAATGGATGACAAAGGGATATAAAGATAGAGCTCAAACAAGTTGTTGTTAATTCTTTCTTTCACCTAAGAGGACTAATGAAAAGCTTAAATTACTAAATTCAGACTAGACCATTGTCGCTACTTGCCAAGCAGTACATGCTTGTGCGTCTGTCTAATCCATATTTGAAAGCCACAAACAGAAGCACATAATTTGGCAAAACACCAAAAACATGCCTCGGCACACTTCTAGAGAGTCTTCCAAATGACTTATTGATTCAAAAATTTTAGAGTGTGTCTGTGTGTGTGTGCATGCAAGTGCACATATATTCATATTGCTCAGAGATGCTTCAAGTAAGTTCTGTCAGCAAATCGTGTGTATTATACTTGTTTCAGGAGCAGGGTGGGGGTGGGTTGAGGACTTTCTTTCAAAATTCTGAATTATAGAAAGCAAAAAATAAAGCTGATTATTGGGCAGTTACTTTCTCTTTTACTTTCAGGATGAGTGCAGACTTATTACTCAAAAATGTTTCCCAAAGCACAACATATAAAGCAGTTTATCCTTAAGGAAAGTTAAAATATCCAGTTTGTTTTTAAAATGTGTTTTGAGGTTTTGTTTTTTACAGATGGGTCACAAAAAGTAACTCATTATAAGAAAAAAAATCTTCCTAGCACCATGAATAAATTTCTTACATTGATAAATTATTCTTTTACCAAAGTCTTGTTCCTTTGCCAGAGTTCTGCTTGATGTAGAAAGGATCCACTTTTTAAAAGCATATAATCTGAATTTAATCCAGAATACTTGAAGATATTTAGAAAGTAACTACATGAAGTTATATTAACAAGATAGATGTGGAAGACAAATGGTCCATAAGAAATTTCTGGTGTGGTCTACTTCCCCTTGCATGAATATTATTTTTTAAAGTCAAGGGCTTTTATGTGTAGCATTTTATTTAAATATTGCAGCTTCTCTTAGACATTATTATTCCTTATTTGTTGTTGTTTAGTCACTAAGTTGTGTCTGACTCTTTGTGACCCTATGGACTGTAGGCCTCCAGGCTTTTATGTTCATGGGATTCTCCAGGGAAGAATATGGAGTGGGTAGCTATTTCCTTCTCCAGAGGACCTTCCCGACCCAGGGATAGAACCCACATCTCCTGTCTCCTGCGTTGGCAGGCAGATTCTTTACCATGGGCCACCTGGGAAGCCCATTCCTCATTTAAGGAAGAGGAAATCAGAGCTCAAAGAGTCTAAAATAAGCTGCCCAAAGTCACAGAGCAAGGAGGTAGCAAAGGCGGGATTGCTCTGAAGCCTGCCTGACTCCACAAATTATGCCCTGGACACTCTACCCCTCAGCCTTCTCAGATCCATCCCTTTGAATTGCAGGCCATCCTGCTGTGAAGGTAATTGCACGTGGAGTATTTTAATGTATTTCCTTATTCACTTTTGTCTTTTATTTACAGTATCTCATTTAATATTTATCTCAGTTGGACGAGATAGATACTGTCCCCATTTTACAACCGAGAACCATGAAATCCTCACCCAACAGGTAGTCAAGAGCTGAGCTTACGTATGGGATCCTTCCTCAACTGTTTTTTCTGTTGCATTTTAAATGGTTCAAATCCAGAGAAAATCAATGCTGGGCTCTATGTCTCATACTCAAAAGTTTAGCATGGTAAACCTACAACTTTGGGGCTTAATTAAAAAACCAAAACAAAGAAACAAAAAATGAACCCACAGTACCTGACCATGTCATTCTTTGTAAGTACCTTCTCACATTACAGGTGCAAATTGGTAATTGGCTGAGCTTTGTATGTGTTCAAACACATTTTGGTTATGAGTGAGTTCCTTTTTTTTCCTTCCTGGTTTCAAGGAAGTTTGTGGTATTCTGGTAAGGGTTTGACCCTAACAACTTTTAGTCTTTTAGTTTCATTAGGCACAATAGGATTAGATAGATTAAGGTGACTGAATTCACACAAATGTAAAAAACAAAAAAATGGGGAGGGGAGATGGGGAAAAGAGTTAGTTGGGGAGAGGAGTTAGTTGTCACTGTTTTATTTATCTACTTGCAACACCATTTGAAAAATGTCCCAGGAAGGTAGGGTCCTTCCTGCAGGCTTCATTTTGTTATCAGTTTCTTAGTGTCCAAGGAAGGAAAGCATCATACTCATGACCTTTCAGATAAGTATTTGTGATGAGAAAATTAAAAGGCTAAAGTCTTAAGCTCCAGCGTGTAATGGGGTTTTCACTTACATACATGTTCATTATCCCTCAAGGTAATGTTGGTGGTTGGGTTGACTTGAGAATCTTTCTGGCCTGGCAGGATTCCGCTGCCATGGCGCCATGCACTTTGTTCTCACTATTTACTGCAGCTGCATTTATATCCCTTTATTAATTCTCTTACTCTGACTTTGAGATTGACAATTACCAAGACCCCCAAACTTGTGAATTCAATTGTGTTCCTTTAGAGGAGGTGAACGTTGATTGATAAAGAAGAAGCTGACATGAGATCACAAGAAAGGTGATGAAGTCTGGACCACTCATTTAAATATGTGACACAGATGGAGAATTTGCAGACCTGAGTGCATGCTGGGAGGCAGTCTTGGCCCAATCCATGTAAACTCTCATCACAGGTTACCATCTGCCATCTACCATGCTGAACCAAGGTCCATTGGATAGACTGAGGAAGGGACAAGCTAAGAACTTTTAGCCATTGGTTCATCCACTGGATTTTATCATGTTAGTGGTCTAGGACAGTTAATTTGACTTTTTCTTGAAACAAATCAACTAAAAACCTCTCTTTCATTGGTTGCCTAAACAATGTTTCCAAAAGTTAACTAACTGCCTAAGTTCAGTTGATTTGATTTTCTCAAGAAATCAGTTAATTTCACTAAAAAACACACATAACTCTGCCACCTCTTGTGTGGAGCTTAAACAGTGTTTTCAAAAGATGATTATCCTTCAATCAGAATGGAGGAGGTCCATTTTTTATTTTAACTAAAAGATACTGCTTGCTCCCTCTTTTTGGTGAATTTTAGCCTATTTAGACTTAATTCTTATGCCTCATATTGAACATTTGTTCTCGAGAAATGTGATCCCAGGAATGCTGCTGATGTGCTGTGTTCAGACGGCGCTGTGCTTTAGGTTTCTCTTCCAATCTAAGATTTCAGAAGAGTCAGTAACTGCAAATAATCTAAAAGGGGAAGAGTGAAGAATGCTTCTAACTTTCCTTTGAAATGAATAGCTCTGCTAGAGCAGCAGCTATTAGAAAAACAAAAACAACAAAGAAAAGCTGCCCAGCTCAGCACACAGAGGTAAATTTACTTACATCAGACTGAAAAATGAGGGCTGGGCTTTGAAAAGACATCCCTTCTGACTAGAGGAAAGCTTGTAATTTTGGCATGGCTGCAGCCCTCCTAAGCCCCTGAGAAATTCTGAAAAACATTACAGAAGACTGTTCTTAATATTAATGGATGTCTTCCTGTGTGTGTGTGTGTATGTGTGTCTGTGTATGCACAGGGGAGAAAAATGCCAGCCAGGGATGGGAGAGAGAATGAGAGAGAAGGATTAGGTAGAATGAAGAACTACCAGTGAAAGTGTCTCATTTCGGAAAAACCTTTTGCATCTGTCGTTTTCAACTCTTCATCCAGTAGAGTATCTCAAGATGATTTTCAGAAGAACCCCAGCCATTTAGGCACTTCAGGTTATTAGCCTTGTGATACTGTGGCCCTCTTAACAAACTCTTCCTAAAATACTTTGTAGATAACATGGCTCACTGATATAATCTCGAATCACGGTCTTATCAGTTACATGACATCAGAGGTGAAAAAAAGACTGTTTCCCCGTGTCTAGTTGTGGTGAGTGTCACATCGTGTTGTACGGTGGCGAACAGTTTCAGGGGCACCAAGGGCCTGCAGCTCTGTCTCTTGGGAGGGGACTTTTCCTTTGCAGCTTGGCTTCAGGAAACCTGAACATTTGTGTTTTCAAGACCACATACCATTGGGAAGGAAGTAGGGGCGGAGATGCGTGCTGAGATTAAGTGGCTACGAGAATCCCTATGCTGAGCAGGATCTGGGAACCGCTGGGGTTTCGGTAGCCCTCTTTCTGGCATGCCTTTAGAATTTGCAAAGTTCTGCAGACAACAAACCCTGATTCTTGCTAAGGATACTTTTTGCAGAATCATGTGTTGACTTTTCAGGCCCGGCCAGACAGACTTCTGACAGCTTGCCATGGCTGTATATTGTGTATGCGTGTTTGTCTCAGGAGACAGACGGGTATCTGCTGCCTTAGAGTCCACTGTCATACTTTGGGCTACGTAACTGTTACCTATCATGGTAAAGGAATTTAATAATTGTGGGAAACAGTTGTTCAAAAGCAACTTGGAGATTATTTTCAGGAAGGAGGTGTTAACTCCTCCTAGCCCTGAGTCAATCTCTCCATTTTGGGCACTGGCCCATGTTACCTTTAAGGACGCTGGTCTTTTCTGGCTCAACATGTGGACAGTTGTGCAGATAATAAACAGAGAGCCAAACTTCTTTTCAGGATTGACAACATGGGGAAAAGAACAGAAAATGCACCCATTTAAAAACAGTACCTTGATTTGGTTTAGAGTTTAAAACTGGAAACGTGTTTTCCCAGACGTGTAGCAAATAGTTCTGTAGCATCGCTGCCTAGTTAATAAGTGATCTCCCTGGCCTGTTCTGGCCAGGCATGTTTTCCTAACTTAGGACTGACACTCTTCTTATAATCTTAATTCATTTTTAGTCTAGGCTGACTAAATCTTCTGATTTGGCAGAGTAGAGTGTTCGGATTGCCGTTGTTATGTTTGCTCTGGATTTATATCTTAAGTTGAGGTTAAGTAACACATTTACATAAATCAACTCAGCACTAGATTCTGATACAGAATTGTTTTACTGAGAGAAAAAATGAATTGTATTGCTTCCTAAGATTTGCTTTCATTTTGTATTAAACCTCAAAGGATTTATCAATTTAACATGTTCTGTGTTAAAATGAACTCTTCTGTGGGTTTTGCTTCTTATAAAAGAAAATGAAAAGAAGTTAATTTGCCAGAGCCAGTTATATAGCTTTTGCTACAATGGGGTGACTTTTCTAGAGGTAGAATGTAAAATATAGTAAGCTGATATCATTTAGCAAAAATATCAATATGCTTTTAAGGAAGGATTCGTGTTTTCTTATAGGCAGCCCAAGGACTCCAAAAAATTTTAAAAGTTCTTTCAGTAATAAAGATACTACAGAAAGGTAAAGAGGTTTTAAATTTATGGTTGCCAGTATTTAATGGGAGTACTTTTTATTGTGATTCATGCAAATGTCTTTCCAGAATTTTATTTCTTTTAAAATAATGGCAAAGAATATGTCATGGCTGTATTGGATGGGTCATCTATTAATTCATACTCTATTTAAAACAGTTTTTCCTTTTGTTAAAATATACTTGTATACATTTCTAAATCATAATGAAAACATTCAGAATTTGGGGATAAGATATTTTAAAAGATATCTTATTGTTGCAAATGCCAGAAATGTATAGAATGAGCAAGAGATTGCTGGTTATTTTAAGTTTATTGAAAAACTACACTGAAAGCTTGCTACTTTCAATACTATGAAATATTAGCAAAACACTACTGACTGTGAAATAATGTTAAGTGTCTGACTTTAAATTTTAATATTTTTATGACTACTGAACAGAATTTGCCTAATTTTAACAATGATAGTTTTATGCATTCATAAAACTAGGAAATGCTAAGTAACTTCATGACAGGTTTTTATTTTCATCTTGAATATATTTTCTTCCTAGACTTTTATTAGCATTGCTAAACTATCCTTCTGTACCTAGGGGAGATATTCTGTCTCCTGGTTTCTTGCAAGTGTATCTAAGATGGCCCAAGTGAAAGGGGTCACATTAATTTTGAACAGCATAGTTTTGGGGTGGGGTGGCTTTGTATTGTGTTTTGCTTTGTTTAAAGAAATTATTACTGACTCCTTAAGTGTTCTTCTTGAGGTTCCATATTCCCTGACTTTATCTCATTTTGCACCATTTAACATTAGTGTGGCTGTCTGGCCAACCACTCATCCTTTTTCATCTGTTCACTTGAGAAGATAGGATCCATATTTCCAGTCTCTGCAAGGTGGAAGCATGTGTTTTGTCCAGCTGAGTCTCTTGGTCTGGTTTTTTTTCCTGGTCCTAATACATGTTTATTCCTACATGTGACAAATCTGCAGTCATGTTTTCTTTCTGAGTTATAATGACTCAGATGTCATAATTAATTTGATGAGCAGGTGGGGGTTATTAGCCTTGTGCTTCACTTGCTAATAGCTGCACAGTTTTTCTAAAGTACTCTTTCAACTAAGGAGGCATTTCTTCACATAGAATAAACAGTACAGCACAAAAGCCTCAGTTAGATAACTATCCGTGGGCTTGAAAAGCTGCCAAGCAGATGTTGTTATTGGAGCTGGCCCAGGCGAGATTGGGCAAGGCAGATGCTCGCGGGGAGGGGTGGGGGGAGGAGAAGGGGGAGGAGATGTAAGAGAGCAGAGGTTGTGGGGTGGGGGGAAAGGGAGGTTCTACAGGACTCTTGCTTGCTTTGCAGGGGTTGGGCCAGATTTTGTTGGGGTGGGAGTCATCTTCTCATGAGCCACCTCCATGGTGATGGCCTCCTGTTGGCCTCTTGAAATGTACATAAATGAGGATGGGGTGGGGTTGGAGGGGACCCTCTGTAAATATCCACATGGGAATGAATCCTTGTGTTCATCCAGAGGGCTGAGACTTCTGGTTTGCATTAGGGCGGCTGTGTGCAATTTTTGAAGGGCCTACGGAGACTCTGCTTCATACCTACCCACATATGTAATGGACATGACGGCCCTGACATTTACCAGAACTCATAGGTTCTGCTTTATTGCTATAAATTAGGTTGTGCAAATTTAAGACAAAATACTGTTTTGTTTCCTGTCACCTCACCATATAATTTTTTTTTTCTGAGCCTTCCCCACTCTTATTAAAATATTGTGAAGTAGCAGCATACTTTTAAAAATTAAAATTAATCTTGGAATGTGTCAGATTTGTATGAGGTAAACATGTGGCAGGTTTAATCTAAGCTGATCTTGTTTCTGTCTGCTGTCTTTTTTTCTTTCTTTCTTCCTTTTTTTTTTTTGGTGATCTAAGGCTTTTTAAAACTCATCTCTCACTCCCCTTCACTAGATTAAATTCTGTAATCTCATTTTTCTTTGAGCTGATCTCAAGCCAGTGGTCTGGGGATTTTATAGCCAAGGGATAATTTTTGATAATGGGCTATTAAAACACTTGCAGCTCCTATCCTGTCTTTCAAATTAGTGTGTGCACAGATTGTCTTTCTGGGGAAAAAGTCTTTCCCTTGGCAATAAGCAACTGATTATATGCTACAACCAGCCTAAAAGCTTCCTGTAATGCTTATACCAAAAACATAGGTGAATAATAAATGATAAATAACAAGGGTGATTGTACAGTGGGAACAGCAACTCTGCCCAGGATTTTTGCTTTATCCTTGGAGAAAAAGCCCTGTTTTCCCTATTCAGACAGATTTAGTGTGTTCTGACAACAGGGTCATCTAACAGTTTCCTTAACGATGGAAGTACAGTGGCTTGAGACAGCTGTGTAAGGTCACGTAACTTTCATTGTTGTTTATAGTGTGCTTATTAATAGGTTAAAATGAATAACTCCCTGGACAGAGGTCAGGTAGCACCTGTATAAATAATGAATTTGCCCTTCCAAAATATGTAATGTAAAATTAATATACATAACTTACTACTTTTTAAAAAAAATTCAGTTCAGCTTCCTTTCCTTTCTTTAGTTTTCTGAAGTATGATTAAAGTAAAAATTAATGAGTCCCGAGAAGGCAAACAAAGCTGTTCCCCAATACCCTGTTTCAGTAGGACTGAGATTTTGTTAGCGTACAGTTAAAGCCAGTAGCCTCTCTCATTAAAAATGGTACCTGATTCTACGTTGCAGTCACTTGTCACAAGGAAAATATTTTGGACATGCAGGCATACGGAACATAAAGTGATGTAAAGCCACCAGTTGTGAAACTGATGTGATGTGTGTTGTGCTGAGAGTTGGCATGAATGCTTTTCTTTTTCATATGTAGAGTTAGGGTTCAGATGTGTCTATATGTGAAATGCATAGCTGCATTGTGTGCAGATAATAAGAACACATATGTCACAACACCATTTTTTATGCCTGTATGCTTCATTGCTCAATAGCCTGATAGATGCATATGGCTGAATTCATTCATTCTGTTGATTGCTCATACTTTTGGAAATGATGTTGTGATTTGGCAAACTGGATCTTGGTTGGGGAGCAATACTGAAAGCAGAGAAGTAGCACACTTTTGATTCTGAACCTTGTACTTAAGAATTCTAAAACTTCTTCAAATGTTTCTAATCTAGTAAAGGGTTTCTCTGTATCCAGGCCTGCAACTGTATAAAACTGAAATCCATTAGCTGGTAAAGTGGATGTTAATTCTCTCTTATCTAGTAAATGGTGGTGCTGTACCCAGGCCTTCGATTGTGTAAAACTGAATCCAGAGCAGACATTATCAGTGCCTCTTTCATTGTTCTAATTATGCAAATAAGAAGTTCAAGGAACCTTTGTTAAGTTCAGTGAACATACTGTATGCCTAGCAATATGCTAGTGTGCTAAATATTGGGGAACTATAAAGACCAATAATGTGTTGATCCTTGTTCTCAGGGAGTTTATAATCTGATCTAGTAATGGAAATAGAAACATAAAACTAACCACCTAAATTGTATGAAACAGATGGTAGACAGTGGCATACAGATAGATTAAAAGTACTGTTGGCGTGGAGAGAAGGGAGTTAGTAATTTGTGAGAATCCAAAGAAAACTCTTGCAGTAATTCCCTGGTGGTCCAGTGGTTAGGACTCTGCACTTTCCCTGCTGAAGGCCCAGGTTCAATCCCTGGTTAGGGAACTAAGATCCCACAAGCTGCACATGGTGGGGCCAAAAACAATAAAACAAGTAACAGAGAAGGCTCTTGTGACTTCTAGAAGTGAGCTAGAAAGATGAGTAGTTTTCTCAGACAGAAACGTGAGGGGGTGGGGCTCCTAGATGTTGGAATTAGCACAAGGAAAGGTAAGTATTGGGAACAGGTACGGGCACATTGGTGGTTGTGGGTCATGAACAACCAGGGAAGTGGTTAGTAGATTTTAGCTTGTGTAGGAATGGAGGGTCTTTAAGAGGCTGGACTGAGAGTCGGGTTGCTGATGGTTTCAGTTGCCACACTGAATAGGGGGGTACCTCTTCACAAGTCTCTTAGAAGTTATAATTAGATTGTCTTATATATGACAATTTTGATAGTAAAATGAAAGATGTATTGGAGAAGGGAGAAAATGGAGCTGGGAAAGGGATGTTTTAGGCCAGGCTTTAAAATTTTCATGTAAAATATTTGTCTTCTCCCTTTATTTTGTATATTGCATATAAAGATTTAAAGATTTGCATATAAAGATTTAAAACAGAAAATATAGACTGCATATTCAGTAATTTAAACAATTTTTATTGTGCACCTGCTATAAACCAGGCTTATAAGGTTTATATATAAGGCTAATAAGGGCTGTGGATATAATCATGAACAAGACAGATGTGAGCTCTGCCCTCAGGGATCTTGCCTTCCGTTGGGAAAGAATGATCAAGTCAAATCAACAAATTAATAAACAAGTCATTTCAGATTGTGATGAAACAAAGAGAATGTGATGATAGCAGTGTACAGATTAAACTGGAGATGATTATTGGGGAATCTCTGTTAGCTAAGGTCCTGTGGGAAAGCTTTGTTGAGGAAATGGAATAGGAAAGGATGAGAAGTACAGTAGTATCCTAGTACGTTTGATACTAGTTTGTGACCTCCGTTATCAATGTAGCTCTGGTTAAAAGTCCCTTTCTGGCATTGGCACTTCCAGAGATGGTCTCAAGGACAGGTGATGCTTTCATGATTGTTAGAGAGCTCTCTATAAGAAGCATGTCACTGTATTCCTGGATAGACTTGCATTTGCAGAATCCTCATTTAACTTTAGGTGGTCTTCACTGTAAACAAAATATTTAAGAAATATTTTATATGTGAAGAGCCATATGTAGAAGACCTCGGCTGACTTTATAAAACTACATTTTCCTGTTATGTTGTTCATTGCCTCTCGTATTCTAGTATTCTATGCCTCTGAGAAATCCCTTCCAGGCAACAGATTTGTTGGCCTGCCTCTTTTCATCCTATGATGAGAACTGTGTAGTCAATCTTATCGTTGTCTTTTCCTAGTATGACCGACAGCTCAGAGCTCAATATTTGTGTTCATTTGTCTGTTTGTTCCTTTTGGAGTCTGTGATAGCAATTTCTATTTCCTGTCTGCATTTATCTCTTGGATTTTGTGTTTTCATACATGAATTTATGCAGTTTTCTGTTAAGTGTCATGTCATTATTTGTAATAATAATAAAGATTAATCTTCAGGTTTGATGCTTGGGATCTGACTGAGTACAGAACCAGCAGGAATGACCAGATTCTGGAGGTATTGATGAAAGGGAGTGTGATGATAGATGGACTTGAAGGGTAAGGGGGGGAGGAGGAGGAGATGGCTATACCATGGGGAGAAACCTAGGGCAGTTTACAAACACAGGCAATCCAAAAGCAAGAGCAAATCTGAGGAAGGGATAAAGACTTGGATTTTAGTCAAACTGTTGGTCATATGCCCTGCCGAAATGAACTGTCTATTAAAAAGAGTGCTAGAGTAGAGAAGCAGGGTTCTGGTTAGGAATACAGATTTGAGTGTAATTGAAAGCTTGGAAGTAAATGGAGCTATTAAGGGAGGGATTGTTTCTAGAGAAGTTCTGAGGGCTGTGAGTGGACCCCTGAAGGAGGTCTACAGTGAGTGTCTAAGGGAGAGGCGCTCACATCTCCCACCCTCTGCGTGTGTACTCTGTCATCCCACTAAGATGGCATATTTTATCCTCCATCCTTCCTCTGAATAGCTCTTGTTCATCCTTCCAGGCCCATCTGAGACATTGCAATACATTGATCCCCCTTGTCTGAGATGGTGGCTTCTCCTTTGGGCTCTTAACAGTACCTTGGACTTGTCAGTAGTAGGACTTACCACATATTATTAGAATTGCTCAGTTCTTTCTTTTTCTCCCCACTGCCCTGTAAACTCTCTGGGATATCTTGCATGTAGCTGAATGCCTGCTGCATAGCTGACACTCAAATAGACATTTGAGGAGTAAATAAAATAAACTAGAAGAGTCATCCTAAACATGAGAGGAATGCTGTCTCAGAGATGTCAGGGAAGACAGAGGAGTGTCTAAAGAGAAGGACACATAGTCGACATAAGGGTGTTCATGATATGCCTCCTGTCTCAGTCTCCTTGGCTGCCATCGTCAAATACTGTAGACTGGGCGGCTAAACTATTATTCCCACAGTTCTAAAAGCCAAGACGTCTAAGATCAAGGTGTCAGCAAGTTATTTTTCATTCTGATGCCTCTTTTCACGGTTTATAGGTGACTGCCTTCTCATGGTGTCCTCACGTGGCAGAGAGAGAACAAGCAAGATCTCTGGTGTCTCTTTTTATAAGGACACTAATCTTATTGGATCTTATTAGACTTCCCCGTAGCTCAAATGGTGAAGAATCTGCCTGTGAAGCGGGAGACCAGAGTTCGATTCCTGGATTGGGAAGTTCCTCTGGAGAAGGGAATGGCAATCCACTCCAGTATTCTTACCTGGACAATTCCATGGACAGAGAAGCCTGGCAGGCTACAGTCTGAGGGGTCGCAAAGAGGCAGACAGGACTGAGCGACTAATACACACACACATACACCATCTTATTGGATCAAGGTCACAAGGGTGGGGCCTGGACTTCAATATATAAATTGTGGGCATGCACACAAATTTTAAGTCCATAATACGTCTCTCATAGCTGGGTACTATTTGTAGTTTGTACGTAGATAGATAGATAAATAGATATTCCTAGTGGAAAGTATGATATAACATCTAATCCATAGTGGAAAGCATGTACCTTTGCTCTGAATTCTGATCCAAAGGACTTTGCTGGGACAACCCACATATATACCTAGTCACAGTAAATCAGTTCTGATCCAGTAATTTTTATGACTGATCCTGCAGAGTTTCTCATGGTATCCACTATATCTGTCTTTTTATTCACTTGGTGATGACTGAATGTACTTAAGCTGTAGCTTGAAAGGAATTTCATGAGTAGAAGGGTGTTAGGCTCAGGAATTTAGGGAGGGAATTTATGGAGCCTGATTTATTTTAAAATTAGATTAGATGATTATCTGCTTACGTTGCTCTAGGTGTGGCTTTGCCTTAGGTGTGGGGATAGCCCAGATTTCCTTTTAAGTTTCTTACTGGCTTTCACATCCTCTGATTGGAATTTAAAGCTATTTGAAATTCTTGTCTCCTCCATCTCCTAGAAATACTGTCTTGAAAATAAGGCATGGTCAGGAAAGAGTATCTCTATAGAGTTCTGGCAGAAGACATAACAGAATCTTTGAATAATTAATGAAAATATTTGTCTTATTCTATAATGGATAATCCTGAGACACATAAAAACTCATCGCTGATCATTTTTATTTTTCTGAGGAAACCGATAATGTGTCTTTTATTCTCACCTAAATGCTGCTATGTACACAGACATTAGCAGTTCCTTTGGTTTCTCTATTTTGATAATTATTTAACCTCTTGTAGTTACTTTCTTATTCCTAAGAACATTATTATTGGGCATACACTTTTGAGTTTTGAAAAGTCACCTAAGTATAGGAATAACCTTCTCTGTATATAAGAATGGCTATTGACTGGGCAGGTGGAATAAGACCGGGGTGTGTGATGGATCATGTCTCCTAGTATCAGGGAGGGAGGGAAAAAAGCATTTGACTTTTTGTATACAACATCTATCTAGTCTTAGTAGAAAGATTTGTTTTTGGTTTGGTTTTTTTTTTTTTTGGTCAATTTAAAATGGGCATTTCTATATTTCTATAATGTTTGCTGGGAAATTTGTTTCCCTAAGGCCGGAAGTCTGGGCCAGAGGCAAACCCTTTGAAGTGTGTCTCCTTTCTTCCTTTGTACATTAAAATAAATCAAAACAAAACTCTAATCCCTTTATGATACTTGACAACCATGCACTATTGTTCTGTACTGCATCAGCAAAATCACTCTTTCGCACTTGAACTGGGAGTTTTTTAGGGTTTGCTTTTTACCTCCCGCGTGTTTTAGGGGCAGAGATATGACACAGCAGCAGTACTCTGGGGGGGTGAGGACTTGAGTACAGACACTGGTATTTGAGCTCATACTTTGCACTCTTCGCTTTCACTTTTCACTGAATGGGCTGCTCCGTTTGTCTCAGACTCACTTTCCCTTTTGCTCTCCCTAAGCTCTTCCACCACTGAGATCCATCATTGTTCTCCATAATGAATACATAACACAGATTCTTTGGGTGAGTGGAGCTGTAAATACGAGGAATCCTGGTGACAAACCTGTGTTTGGCCCTCAATTTCCCTTTATCGTCACCCGTGCTGAATTTCATATATGTGTATTTCTGAGGTTTCAGCCAAGCCACGTGGGAAGCTGTGTTCCTCTTCTCTCTCCCTGTCCCCACCCCCATCTTTTTGGAATGAGTTTATGTTTTAATATTCTAAACACAGTTTTTTATCCATAGTTGAATACAAGTGTTGAACTTGACTTAAAAATCAGGGTATCTGCTCTTTTTTTTTGTCAGAGCAATGAAGGAGAATGCTGGGAGAAAAAATATCTCCTGGAAGAGATTTTCTGCACAGGGAAGAACTGATGGCAACCATTTCTTCATGCTCATCCTAGAGTCTGCAGCTTTTGTGAAACCAATCTCCTCATGCCATACAGAATGCCATCGAAACATCAAAACACTTAAATGATATTTTAAAGGAAAAACCTACCTTCTTTACCGGTAGTTTATTTAGAGGCTGCACAAATAACAAAATCATGTTATAGGTTAAAACAAAAAACCACGGCAATCCACCCTATCACGCCTTTCCTTTTAGGGGAAGAGGCCCAGATGTTTAAACAATATCACAAGCGGTGTGCAGACTGCAGCTCTTGGAGGCCTTGGGAAAGAAATCATGTCTGCACCCCTAGTGTTTCACAGTTTTAGACCCCTGACCTAGAAACAGTTTAAACAGATGTTTAGTTCAAGGGATTTATGTCGACATTGAAATTTTTTTCCCCTCTTGGAAATGGCTCCTTCTAAAACTGGAGCTTTTTCTTAGAAAAAAGACCAGAGAAACAAGGACATCTCACAACTTGGTAAGTTTCATGTTGCAAGTGTCCCGGTGCAACAGAAACAAGACAAATAGGTACAAACCACCTCATCACCCACTACTGTTCATGTGTATGGACATCTTTGTAGCCCACACTTTCAGTTCTGTGTAGGTGAGCACAGACTTGCAACAGGAAGTTTGCTAAAGCAGAGAAGACATTGGAAAACCCTTTTGGACTATGAAGCAGCTGCAATTGTGGCTTCTCTTCCTCTCCTTATTTCCTTCCCTCTCTCCCTTCCAAATCTTCCTCTACCTCTTCTCCCAGAAATAATTCCTTTCAACTTTGATCCTGGTGTGTGGAGTTCATTCCATGACTTGGGTCAGTCGGGAACAGTGCATTGCATCATAGCTGCCTTTATGAAAGTGTTTATTTCATATCTGAAATGTTTTCATGTGCATTTGCTCTGCTTTGACTTGCAGAAGGGGAAAGAAAGTAGTTTTACTGGAGGCAAAACAGCCACCTGTGAAAACTAATTGCGTAGGTAGACGTTTGATGGTATCTCTGGGAGGGACCCAGCAGGAAGAAAGTAAATGTTCTTAATCTACAGGGAAATTACGTGTGTGCCAAGCTGACCCTCTTCATCAAAGCCAGAGTTGAAATATACCATCAAGTTGGTGGCCTCTGTTTAGGAGGCTGAGGTGGGGAGGGTGACAAGAGGGAGGAGCCCTGGAAGGTAGGTACGATTCATTGAGATGAACTGAATAGATAGAGGAAAAATGACAAATGTGATATACTCCACTGAACCACCTCGTTAAGGGCTGACATGTGATGTGAATGTTCTATAGTCACTTTCAAACAAAAGCTTGAGATGTGGCTCCTTCTTTCTTCCCTGTCATCAAGTTTTCTTTTTAGTCTTAAGTTCTGCTGTCTTGGCCTTAAAACAAAACAAAACAAAACACTTTCCTCTCCTTGATCCATCAGTCTAGTATACCCACGTGTCTTGCCATTGAAAGGGCAAAATGTACTGTGATGGAGAAACAGGAATCAGTGATGCAGGCTCCCTCTTGCTACCATCTGAGTAGCTCTCTGACTGATTATACACAAGTTTAGAAAGATCAGGTCCCATGGGGCCATCCTGTGTACCCCCCGGTAAGTGTATACCTCTGTGTGAAACTAACCAACCTGTGATTGGTCTTCTGGATGGCAGGATCTGAGCTCTCTTGTAAGAGTCTGCATTTTGCTGGTCTCCCTCCTTGGCAATCAGCAGTAGTCTTGGTACTAGATGTTTTCCACTCACATACCTACATGTTGCCTTAGCTATGTAGCCAGGAAAGTTTGACAGCACGTATCTGCATGCTGGTTGTTGTTTAGTCACTAGGTCGTGTCTGACTCTTGGTGACCCCACGGCCTGCAGCACGCCAGGCTTCCCTGTCTCACTGGCTCCCAGAGTTTGCTCAAACTCGTGTCCGTTGAGTTGGTGTCTCATCCTCTGTTGCTCCTTTCTTCCCTTGCCCTCAGCCTTTCCCAGCATTAGCCTCTTTTCCAATGAATTGGCTCTTCACATCAGGTGGCCAAAGAGTTGGCACTTCAACTTCAGCATCAGCCCTTCCAATGAACATTCAGGTTGATTTCCTTAGTGTCTTTCCTGAATGGCTGTCTTTCATGGGAAATCAAAACTCTAGAGGAGAGGGGAAAAGTCCCTAGTGTTTGAAGCACCATGAGGTTTAGGGAGATTTGGGGAAAAGTTAGACTATCCTTCTGCGAGATTAATAAAAAAATTTTCAGAGAATGACCAGGGAGTTTTACAAAAGCTCCATAAATTAAATAAGAACACGGATTAAAAGAAAAGTTACGTGATTTTAAAAGGAAGCATTTTGTATTTGGAAGACCTTGGACACATTGCTTAATGTGTGGGGTCCACAGTCGGGCCCTGGGTGCAGTCACTGGGATGCTGAGCTGCCCAAGGGAGCTGTTCAGTAGGAGGCCAGATTCTCTTGGAGGCTCCATTGCCTTTAGCTTTCACTGTCGGGGAGTCACTAGATCCATGCCTCTGAAGTTCATGGGTGCTCACTTAACCTCAGTGTACTTTGAGTCCTTCCTACCTGTTCTCCTGGCCCAGTGTCTTGGTCCGCTCAGGATCCAGCAATTCAATCTTGTACCCATCCCTGAGAGTGCTTCCTTGGAGCCTCCCACCTCAAATTGCCATCAGAAGCTCTTCTACAAAAGCTAAACATGAACCAGCGTGACCCTATCTGGAGGTGATACTGGAGTCCAGTTCTCAGATTCAACCCTAGTTGATTAAAATACCTTGTATTTATAAATAGCGTTCAGTCAGAAGACCCTTCCAATCATAATATGTAACAGTACTCCTGGGCCCCTTTTTCTAGAGATAAGCCACTTGTGTGAGAAATTTCTCCTCCATCAAATATAAGATAGGATCTTGTTCCGAAGACATCTATAGTTATGTCCAGTTTATTTCCATGGTGCCTAAACACTTAGAGCAATGTGTAGTAGACCCTTGACACTTCTGAGAGATATTTCAAGGATGATCATGAATTTCTGAATTTACAGGCAGCCCTGTGGACTATAGTGTCTTCCCCAGGTGTCTGTATTTGGACAAGAAGCACCACTTCCGTACGCCTTTTCACTTTCTCTTAACTTCTGTCACCATCACAAGTAATTGGCTTTTCTTTCAGTGGCCTTTTATTTTTTAAACAAAGGAGCAGTGTTATCACTTCATGAGCTTTCTATGTAACAATGAATAGAGAGAGAACAACAAAATCACTCCGAGATGTGACTGTTGAATAGTTGGCTGGGTTCATACAATACCTAAGTGATTCCCTTCAGTCTTGCATGCCTGTGGATCAGATTTGTCCTCAGAAAAATGACAAATTTGATTGTGGAATTTCTTTCCTTAAAGGAACTTTTATTAATAGTTCATGTACTTTAGAACATGGTCTGGGGAAGCACTGGTATTTTGTAGGAGCTTCTGAATGAAAGCAGATCCTAGAAAGAAGGTATCATAAAAAGAACCAGGGATAATGTGTTTGTTGTTAGTCCTGGGGTTCAATTGCAAGTTTAGCAAGTGTGTGTGTGATGTGAATGTAGACAGATTCATGTGTATATATTATTGTTATAATGTTTCCATGTAATGTGCTTTAAAATGGAATGACATCCTTTCTAACCTGATATATGAAGCCACTGGGTAAAACTGTCTAAAAAGAATATTAACAAAAGGAGGGTGTTTTAGAAAAGTAAACTGCTGGAATAGTGGGACTGTTGCTCAAAGTAGTTTCCTAGTTCACACCAATGTTCAGCAAACTCATTTGGCATGGTTTCCACTGTAAGACATCCAGGGGCAAACAAAAAAAATGTTTTGCTGGTAGCTGCAGCAGAAACTTCATAAGGCAGGTAGTAGTGAGACCTCATCAGGGTTCATCCAGGAAGTACGGGCTAGCTTTCTGCCTTCTGCCTGCTCTGTGGCAGAAGAGGGCCCTGGCAGAAAGCAGATCTGGAAGGGCAGCACAGGTAGGTAGGATGTTTTCATGTACTTAAAACCATCCTCATCTCACCTACCTGCAAAGCTCTTTGACCTGAAGGGCCACATAATTCAGCATAATTCTGAAAGCATTGTTTCTTTACTAATAAGCAGACAAGGTTAACCAACCTGTTGGTTAAATTGTATGTTGAAATCAATTGCCCTGTTAGATCACAGCAGTTATAAAAGGAGAAGATCTGAATGAAAGTTCTCAGTCATTATAAGCGGTACCTTTGTCTCCATTGAATTTATATTCTAACCTGAGTCATCAAAAAGGTTCTTTTACAGCTTACAATGGCAACCCACTCCAGTATTCTTGCCTGGAGAATCCCATGGACAGAGGAGCCTGGTGAGCTACAGTTCATAGGATTGCAAAGAGTCGGACATGACTGAAGTGACTCAGCACGCATGTCCATAAAAGAGCACTCGGGATGCTTGATGGCAGCAGCCACCACCGCTAAAAATGTAAATGGAGGGGAAAGAAAGCCCACACTTTACAGTTTACTGGATTGCATTAAACCAAACCTAATCATAGGAGATGTAAAGTGATATAAGGCTCTAAAAAAACCATTGTCCCTTTAAAAAAATTTTATCTTTCTTTAGCAGTACAACCAATAATTCTGTCTACCTGTATTGATAAATTCAGCCTAAGACACCATAGAAGGTACACTGTAGGTGTCATCTATGGAATTATCTCTTTACGACTCAAGGATTTTTGAGGTTTTAATCCTTGTTCATTTAAGGTTGAGTGAAGCACCAGGGATGCTGCTTTTTGCTGGCCCCGCATGGGGCGTTCACTCTAACATCCAGCTCACGAGAGAGCCAGCCACCTCGTGTTTCACAGGCTTTCGCAGCTATGTTGTGCTAAGTCCCTTCGGTCATGTCCAACTCTTCGTGACCCTATGGACCATAGCCTGCCAGGCTCCTCTGTCCATGAGACTGTCCAGGCAAGAATACTGGAGTGGGTTGCCATGCCCTCCTCCAAGGGATCTTCCTAACCCAGGGGTTGAACCTGCATCTCTTACATCTCCTGTATTGGCAGGCGGGTTCTTCAGCTGTGCAGTAGCTGGAATAAATTAGCAGCTTGTATCCACGACGACTTGGGACTGGCCTGTTATACATGTGTATCATCTCATTTAATATTCACAGTAATCTCGCTTGGATTCCCATTGAGGGGAGCTTGCCTGATGGCTCAGTGGGTAAAAGAATCCACCAGCATTGCAAGAGACACAGGGGACTTGGATTTGATCCCTGTGTCAGTAAGATCCCCTGGAGAAGGAAATGGCAAGCCACTCCAGTATTCTTGCCTGGGAAAGCCCATGGACAGAGGAGTCTGGTGGGCTTACAGTCCATGGGGTTGCAGAGAGTCAGACATGACTGAGCAACGAAGCATGCACATATGTTTAGGTGAGGAACCCGAGGTGCTGTGTGGAACTGGCTGGCTGAAGGCCAAACAACTAGGAGTTGTCCAGTCAGGTAGAACCAGGGCAGTCTGGCTTTAGAGCTAAGCTGTTAGGCAAAACTTCTTCATCTCTATGAGTGACTGAGGTTTTGTTAGGAATTGGGCTCTTCCTCTCCGGGTTCTTTCAGATCAGCTCAGTTCTGAAGAGGCAGAATCTCCTCAGAACTGGGGTAGAGGGGAAGCCAGGTCAAACCAAGCTGTGGGGACTTAGCTCCTGGCTCTGTTTAGAAGGTGAGTCCGGAAGTTAGCCTGAGAATGCTATCTGTCTCTTCAGGTTTTGAAGAGGGCCTCTGTAATCCATAAAGTGTTGGAGCAAGTCACCCCCAACTCTGATCCCTTTTGCCCAACTGGTCTTGCCACCTTGGGTCCAATTTATGAGCTCATGATGATTAAGTAATCTTGACGCTCATAGTTCTGTAACTGCGGCTGCCAAGCAGGCTAGTGTTTCTAAACTGTGCTAATGGTATGGCATATTCTCTTTCTTTTTGGAAGTCAGTGAAGTCAAAGCAGGAGTATAAATATTATATTTCATTCCCTCCCTTCCTTCCTATCTTTCTCTTTCTCTGTATCTTTCTATGAGTCTTTCTCTTTTTTTTTTTCTATCCCATTCTCCTGATATATTTTCTTCTTGATTTATAGCAATGAAATTGGGAGTGTGGATTAAAAGGAACATTTTCTTTCTTAAGGACGGGTACTTGTCTAGTTAAAATTTTTAAGGAAATGGATTTATTTCTAAATACGCAGAAAAGGAGAAGGGGGCCACGGAAGATGAGATGGTTGGATGGCATCACTGACTCAATGGACATGAGTCTGAGCGAATTCCAGGAGATAGTGAAGGATGGGGAAGCCTGGCATGCTGCAGTTCATGGGATCCTGAAGAGTTTGACATGACTTAGTGACTGAACAACAACAATGCAAAATGAGTGTATGGTTAATACATTTTTTTTCCCTTGGCCACAGTGTTTCCCTCTGTAACTGTGTTTTGGTATGAGATGAAAGATGAAAACCTAGATTGTTAAGACAAGAAATTCAATAAGAACTCTGTTACCCTCAAATTCAACCTCTCTGGAGTTTGATTGGTATTTTTTGTTGGTTTGAGGCTTCTGGAAAAATGTAGGTCAAAATGACTGCTTTTGGTAAAACAGAAGCTCCATAGTATGTTTTCTCTTTAATTCTCACAGCAGCCATATGGCAGCAGGTACCATTATTAGCTTCATTTTACGTATAAGAGAGACATCAAGGATCTTTTCAAAATCACACAGCTAATGAGTGGTGGGTTTAGATGAGATGCTTTGATTTCAGAATCTGTGTAGTTCACCATTTCTGTATTAGCATAACTGGGGGGCAGAGGCTAAAGGAACCTAGCAATATTTTGAACAGGGTAGAGTTGAATCTGAAGTTTTGGAATGGCAACAGAGCATCATTTGATCATGTTTCATGTGTGACATCCTTATGGTCAGTTAAAGCACACCAAGACCCATCAATGAACCGAATTGTTTAAAGTTAATTTTTAGTGACCTTGTAAAACTTCTCTATGCTCCACTCCTTCATCAATAAAAGTGAATCCTAATTTTTGTTACCTTTTAAAGGATGTTAGGAGGGTTAACCTGTTTCTACCCTTGAAATATTTTATAGAAATTGAAGCACATTTCTGTCTACATTAATTATATTAGATCCAATTCTTACCACTCCTACCTGGTCATCAGTATGACCTGCACTTTTAGATCATGCTTGGTTAACATGAAGGTTATCACTCACTTCCCGCGCCCAGTCACTGAGTACATGCTCATTTAGTGGGAAGAGTAAAACAAGGCAGTTAGTTGCTCAAAGTCCTTGATATGTAATATTGGGATTTAGTCTGCATGTGGTTTTGCACTAAGGATGTACCCTTTATATGTTGGGGGCAAAATGGTCACCACATTAGGTAAGACTCTTGTGCAGCTGCAGAACAAAAAGTACCCAAGAGTTGACTCCTGCTGGTTCAGCCAGATTTATTTCATATTCAAATTTGGAAACAAGATTGGTCCTTTCATATGCTAATATTTTGAAGGTTATAATTTAATAGTTTTGTCTGAAGTTCACTGAAGAAGGGTAAAGGTCATTGTTATCACTTATTCCTCTAGTCCCTGCCTGTTAAAACACATATACATATTTACATACACATGTACACAGAATGCCAACCAAACAACATTAAAAAAGAAAAAAGGGCAAAACAAACTTATTCTTGGTAAGACATTAATAATCTTACCTCATAAACTAATACAGAGAAGGCAATGGCACCCCACTCCAGTACTCTTGCCTGGAAAATCCCATGGACGGAGGAACCTTGGTGGGCTGCAGTCCATGGGGTCGCTAAGAGTCGGACATGACAAAGCAACTTCACTTTCACTTCTCACTTTCATGCATTGAAGAAGGAAATGGCAACCCACTCCAGTGTTCTTGCCTGGAGAATCCCAGGGACGGGGGAGCCTGGTGGGCTGCTGTCTATGGGGTTGCACAGAGTCGGACACAACTGAAGCGACTTAGCAGCAGCAGCATAATCTAATAATATTAATCTGTGATTAATAATCACAGACACTGTGCTAATTCACTTATTTAGCTCACATACCTGTGCCTTATGAAACTGGCATTTCAGCAGCTAAGCTTTAGGATGAATGAAAAGCCTTTGGGTAGCTACTAGAAAACTGATGCACTGGAGCCCAGTAAAATCAAGGCACCTCATCTGTTCCCTTCCAATCAGCAGACGGTCATTAGTGTGCAAGTCCCTGAAGGTCAAGTCTCCGTTCTTATATGTTTATGTTGGGTGGAGGAGATAGATTGGCACGTGTGTGAGCGCCCATCATGTTGGTAAAGAGATGTGGAGCTACTGAGGTGTAGTGGAGGGGCTCAGCTGGTGGATGGGGAGGAGGAAGCATCTCATGGAGAGGTTGTGTTTTTGTTTCTTTTTGATTATGGTTTTACAGGATACTGAGTCTAGTTCCCTGTGTTGCATTGCAGGTCCTTGTTGTTTATCTCTTTTATATATAGTAGTTTGTACTGATGCTCCCAAACTCCTAATTTATCCTTCCCTTGCCCCTTCCCCCTTTGGTAACCAGAAGTTTGTTTGCTATGTCTATGAGCCTGTTTCTGTTTTGTAAATAAATTAATCTCTGTCACTTTTTTAGATTCCACAATAAGTGATACCATATGAAACTTATCTTTCTCTGTCTGACTTTATGATACTCTCTAGATCCATCCATGTAGCTGAAGATGGCATTATTTCATTCTTTTTTATGGCTGAGTAGTATTCCACTGTTTGTATGTTTGTATGTGTGTGTGTGTGTGTACACACACCACATCTTCTTTATCTATACATCTGTTGATGGGCGGTTAAGTTGCTTCTGTGTCTTGACTGTTGTAAGTAATGCTGCTATGAACATTGGGGTGCATGTATCTTTTTGAATTATTTATTTTTTTTTCTTTTATTTTTGAATTAGAGTATTCTCCAGATATATGCTCCAGAGTGGGAATGCTGGATCATACGGTAGCTCTATTTTTAGTTTTTTAAGGACTTCTGTACTTAAGGAAGTGGCTGAATCAATTTACATTCCCACCAACAGTGTAGGAAGGTTCTCTTGTCTCTACACCCAGAGGGGTGGTGTTTTTAATTGATCTCAAGACATGGTTATTGTCAAATGTGTGGGAGGCATTCGGTGAACCAAAGTCGCCTTTTGTGCATAAACAAAAGTCAAAGGGCAGGAAAATGCAGGAGCAGTTTTGTAGTGTGGCTAGAATACAGAACCCATGCATAGGGCAGCAGGAGCCATATGGGAAAAATGCAGTGTGGTCCCCTCCTGGGGAGCCTTGAACTTTGGCTGAGCAATATGTACTTACTGTACTAATTCCTCAAAACTATCTGGAGGCAGCCCCCAGTTACTTATTCTCAAAAGAGAATTTCAACCAACTTGACTTAAAACATCTTATTTATGTGTTATTCCTTCACTGTTAAAAGGATCAGAATTTCTCTTTCTTTTTTCCTTCTGGGATTTTTTGGTTTTATTGTCCTAGCAGAGAAAAGCGCACACGACACAGAAACAGGCTGTTCTCTCTTTGTACATTTCCAGCCTTCCTTGAAACAGTCATCTTGAGAACTGTCAAATTATCCAGCTATAATCTAATTGGTGGTGACTGCTTAGTCCCTTTGCACCAAAGAACTTGTATCTAGCAAGAGTCTCTTTTTCAAACATTTGTTCATTCATTAAAGATGTTATGTTAGAGGTATGCTATGATGATGCATCTGAGAAAGAAATAAAAGACCAGAAAAAAAAGACAAGGTTGAATAGTCAAAGATGAGCTGTAACCATCAGGGAAAGCTAACTATAGCACCTGATTTTGATTGAATAACTGGTGATCACATTGGCTTTGAAGTTCTTTCCAGTCTGCTTAAACTTTTTCACGGATGGAATGAATGAAAATTATGAAGCATTGATGTAAAATAAATTTTTGGGGGGGTCTTTTTTTCTTCTTTCTGTCCTGAGAATCAACTTTCCTTTTTCTTCCAGTCTCCCACCCTCCCTCCCTATCCAGTCTTTTCTTATCGAGCAACTTCCTTGACAGATTGACTTCTGATTGTAAAAGTTTATCTGGATTTAATATAGGTGATTGTCATGGTGCAGTCTTTTGCTGCAGGGAAAAGGAAAGGCCATCCATCCCCTCAACAAAGCTGTGGCAGAAACGAACATGGAAAACCCCATTAGTAAACCTTAAGATACCTTGTCCTTATAATTGTCTTCTCGGTCACTTTGCTCAGAGGCTTCCCTAAGGTAGTACTTAGTAAGAATGTACCCAGCAGTGAATAATATTCATTCATGTATCAAACATGTATTGTCTTTTATGCTTATAGTACAGTTAGTGGAATTATTATCTTTGTTTTTCTTTTGCATGTTAAAACCAAACCAGTTTCTGTTGTCTTTTAAAATTGTAAACGTTTAAAACTGGCCATGATTCGTAATTAGTACATATTTTTTCTTAGCAGTTCTGTGACTTTATTTACCAGCAGGGAAAAGAAAGGGTGGAAAAAGCTAAATACTATTATAAAGTAGAAATTCTATGTATAGTATTTTTAGCCTTTAAAATATTTTTAAGACTTAACCTCTTTAAAAATGAATTTTTAAAGTGAATTCATCATGAATAGGTCTCGTGCTACCCTAAGAAGGAAATCACAACGAGGAAAACTAGAAATAATTTAAGGTACTTAAAGCATTGGGAAATAAGTTCCAGAATTTGAAACTGCAGTCCATAGGCTACACTTGCCCTTCCTGACACTTACACTTTCTCCTGAAGAAAGGAAAGGTTAAAAAGTGGATCTCATTTTTAATTTTCTACCTTGTGTTTTGGGGAGTGAAATGGTCTCTTACTGAGAGCTAAGGGTTGCCACAGTTTTTAAAACTGGCTACCCCTTAGATGCATGCACTCTTGCAAATCTTGCAACAACTGAAAAACCTCCAGGTAGATGTAAAAGCAAGTTAATGTCTTACTGCCATGCAGGGAGGGCTTTCCTGGTAGCTCAGCTGGTAAAGAATCTGCCCGCAGTGCAGGAGACCCTGGTTCGATTCCTGGCTTGGGAAGTTCCTCTGGAGAAGGAAATGGCAACCCACTCTGCTATTCTTGCCTGGAGAATTCCATGGACAGAGGAGTCTGGCAGGCTACAGTCCATGGGGTCGCAGAGTCGGACATGACTGAAGTGACCTAGCATGCATGCATGATGGCTCAGATGGTACAGAATCCGCCTGCAGTGTGGGAGACCTGGGTTTGACCCCTAGGTTGGAAAGATCCCCTGGAAGAGGGCATGACAACCCACTCCAGTGTTCTTCCCTGGAGAATCCCCATGGACAGAGGAGCCTGGCGGGCTACAGTCCATGGGGACACAGAGTTGGACACGACTGAGCGACTAAACACAGCACAGCCCCGTGCAGAGAATGTGGGCACATGTGGATAAAGCTGACTAAATCCCACAGAATGTGTGTGGCTCGCCTAGTAAACCTCAAATAATGTCATAGGAGTGAAAGCCAAGGCCCGTTTTCTGTTGTTTTCCTACCCGACTGGTTATTTATAAAAGTCGGACCTGTTGGTTTTAGGCTCTAAGTGTCCCCGTGCAGGGAGCCTGAGTCATTCCTGGTCGTGGAGTGGACTCTGGGCCACGGGACAGAGTGCAGGATCTGGGTCGCTGGGACTGACCAACTGGAATCAGCTGCTTTTGCACAAGAGTCTCCAGAGGCCCCTGGGCCCTGGTGACAAGGCCCAGCACCTCTGTGTCTATGTGACCTCTACCAGTAAAGTGCCGGCCTCGCTCACTGATACCTTCGCAGGAACCTGAATGACTGGTTAGTCTGGTCAGAAGAAAATAGCGCTGACATCATGTGATTCTGGCAAAGTAAACCACATTGGAACTTGGCCTTTGAATACCCAAGGGGCTGGCAGCGATCTCAGGGGTTGGCTGGGAGCCCCATTGAGTTCACTAGTAATCAGTTGACTGCTGAGCTGGACAAGCTGCCCTAGTTTTCCTGACAAGCTCTGTCTAAAAGAATGATGGGCAGTCTGCCATTAGGATTTTTGAGCAGAGTTGCTAAAGATTAACTCTTTAGCTACTGTCCGTATATCATGGCATGCAGTTAGGTACAACTTTAGAGGGAAAGTTCAATTCCTCATTCAGTTCTCACACACGGAATTCCTGTCTTGAACAACAAACAACCATAGGCAGGGAGGAGTAGTGTGAAGCCCTTTATGTGTATGTTCCAAAGGAATGCCAACTGGATGAGTTTTCCTTGAAGTTTCTAGTCTTGTTTATTTTTCAAACAAAATACTATCATTTTTAATTATGCAAAAAGTCAGATTTGCATGCTAACCATCTCTTGGGGATGGATATTACCTAAGAGAAGCCTTTGAAAAACTATGAACATTTAATATATTTATTTTTTATCGTCACTCCAAATCTTTGCTGTGACGAGACAAAACCCGAGGAGCATACACTCGCCTGACATTATGATTGATATATCCATGCATATTCTTTCTAATAAAACTTGACAATTCAGAGTTTTCCAGAAGAAAGGAACTATTTGCAGTCAGCAAATAGTTTCCTAGGCCAGAGAGACCTGTTTTGGGGGATAAACCTGACTTCTCAAGGTGCTTATCTGCTCATCTTTCTTTGGAAAAGGTGATGCCTTAGTATCTTTTATTCCTGTTAAATTAAAATACAGTTGGTAGCATTAAACAGTTTGATCAAATAATTCTATTTGCTACGCTCCTGGTGGTGAGTTTGGTGTGTTTAATCTTGCTTTGGGCTGTCCTGGTGGCTCAGTAAAGAATCCACCTGCCAGTGCAGAAGACATGGGTTTGATCCTGTGTTGGGAAGATCCCCTGGAGAAAGAAATGGTGACCCACTCCACAATTCTTGCCTGGGAAATCCCATGGACAGAGGACCCTGGTGGATTGCAGTCCGTGGGGTTGCAACAGAACTGGACATGACTTAGGGACTAAACAATCTTGCTTCATGCTGGTAATTTTTCCTAAGAGGCACTCTGTTTTCCATCAGTAGCTGTGAGAATCTCAGCTGGCCACCACAATTCTGGCCTTCACCACATCTTTAAACAGTCAGATGGCATTTTTGGTGGTGCTGCCGAGAGAGTGCGGTTCCACTGATACGTTGTGTATCTTGGTCCACAGCAGGAGTTTTGGTGGCAAAAACTGATGTCCTGGACTTCTTTCTTCCTTTCGGATCAGGGCTTTCATTCTGACTCCTCTCTGATCTTTTCTCCCAAAAAGCCACGTTTGAGGAAGAGTACAATGCCTTTCTCATGTTTAAGAGGTTCGTGACATTAGCAACCTGGGGATATTATTGTCCATAAGAGAATTTATAGGAAGGGAGCAGAAAGATAACATAGGTACAGATATTGTTTAATGAGCTCTTTCTGTTCCCAGAACTTCCTGTCTCCCTTCCCCCAGCCCAGGAATGCTCCACAGGCCATCGCTTCAAAAGAACCATTCCCCCACAGCACAGCTAAACACCGAGAGTGACAACCGCTCCGGTTAAAGGGACATTTTCATGAGTTTTTAATTTGGCTCGTCACCCTAAGAATTACCAAGAGAAGATGCAAGTGATTCAGGGGTTTTGAAGTTACAAATAGGTGAAACTTCTGAGTGTATTTGTTCCTACCAGGTGTGGTTTGGGGGACCAGCCAGTAAAAATACATACAAGACTTTGGCCTTCCTGATGCTGTCCCCGCATGGTTCAGGGATGCGTCTGTCTAGCCCTTTGTATGGGGCAGAGTCACCACTGTCGCAGGCCCTCTTTTATCCAAGAATGGACTTGGGAGTGGTAAAGGCATGATCCAAGAGGTGTGAGTTACCCTCCCTCCTTCCTTGTTTCTCTCACTTTCTTCTTGCTCCTTCCTTCTCCCTCCGTCCTGTTCCCTCCCTCCATCTCTTCTTCCTCTCCTTTGTTTTCTCAGCATTACTTACTGGAGCATCTGCTTTCACCAGGCAGTACACAGTGAGGAGCAAAAACAATGCTAGTCTAGCACTCGGAGTTCCTGGTCTCATGGGAGACAAAGATGCCTCTAATCAAATGATCACAAAAATAAACACAGAATGAAGAATTATAGTCAGTAGTTTGATGAAGAGGCAGATGACAGCAGGAAAACATAAAGCAAGGGGATCTTACTCTATACCAGGGAGACTTCTGGGTAAGATCATTTCTTGGTAATACTTAAGAAAATCAAGAAGTCAGATCTGAGGTTGAATCTCAGCTCCACAATTTACTGTTTCAACTTGATCAGTGGACTTAAGCTCTTTCAGTCCTAATTTCCATATCAGTAAAATGAGGATAATAATATCCAGTCCCCAGAGTTTATATATGGTTGGAAATACTAATTTTGAAACATTTGGTTGACACAGAATTTAAAAAAAATTATCTGTTATTATTAATACTGTAGTTGAGTGAACTAAATTAAAGATACCCTGTGGGTTTATTTTCCCCTGTCATTAAAATACCATTGACAGTCTAGTTTAGTGCATCCCCATTGTTTCCACAGCCTGTCTACTGAAATGTTATAAGAAGTTAACCAGTGTCTCAAGCTGTCTTCACACTAATATGGACATTGCCATTCACTAATGTAGCTAATGCTTTTGAGGTGTGTAATAACCCATTGACATTTTCAGGGATATTCCCTGAAAAATGCTGCCCGTACTTTTGTCTCTTTTTCCTAACTTTTCTTTCTGTTTACTTCCAAGGATCTTTTTGGTCATTGAAAAGTGTCAAATTCTTGTTGGCATTCAGGCTGTATATTAATTGCAAGTGTCAGGAACTGAAGTCATGCAGACTGAAGAGAGAAAGGGAAGTTATTGACTGGTATAATTGAAAAGTTCAGCATCCTCAGGCTTAACTTGATTCAGGTGCTCTGATGATGTAACAAGGAAGGTTCTCTGCCTTCCTCCGGTCTCTTGGTTATTTTCCATCTTGGGCAGGGTCCCCCTTCACAGTGGCTGAGCTGCAGGTTTACCTCCCATCAGCTGAGCATCTTCAGTGGGGAGGAAAGGGGTCCCTTCTCAGTAGTTCCAGCAGAAGTTCCTGGGCTGGCTCTCATGGGATCCCCCTGCCAGTCACTGAATTTGTACCGTGTTGTTATCAGCAAAGCCCAAATCTCCTGCCTGCTGTTGGGCCTAGTGGATGAAGGCAGGACATCCAAGGGCTATGATCTCAGAGCGTGGGGGTTAATGGCTCCCAGAGGAAGATTAGTGATATTACTACCAGGAAGTAGTAAATGTACAGAAAACACCCAGATCAAACAAACAAAGAGGCAGAAATCCACTTACAGATAAAAAGAAAGTTTAAACCACCCTTATTCCTACTTTTGGAGCTTTGCTGCTGACTCTGACAGTAAAGAAGCTACCTCCAATGCAGGAGACCTGGGTTCAGTCCCTGGGTCGGGAAGATCCCCTGGAGAAGGAAATGGCAACCCACTCCAGTATTTGTGCTTGGAGAATTCCATGGACAGAGGAGCCTGGTGGGCTACAGTTCACGGGGTCACAAAGAGTCAGACGTGACTGAACAACTTTCACTTTCCGTTTTCACATTCCTGCTTTTGATGTAGGTGGGAGTGGAATTGTTGATGAGATGACATCCAGGCTTAGTACCTGCTTAGTCTTGACTGTATGCCAGCCAGCAGGCTGTACCCTTCTGTATCTTACTTCTGATATTCATAATAACCCTGTAAGGTAAGTGTTAAAATCCTCCTTCAACAGATGAGGAAACTGACATCTAGTGAAATTGTGTAACTGGTTCAAAGCTGAATAGGTAGTCAGTGGTGGATGTAGGCGTTAGCCCCCAGTTTCCTGCTTCAGAGCCCATGTTTCAGAGGCATAAGATCTCTGATCATCTTGTTGCCCTGCAGTAGTGCCCAGGCCACGCCAGGTAGCCCTTCAGGCCCAAGGCAGCACAGAGCCGTGCCAGTCACGCCTGGATGACGGGCATATTTTCCTGTGGATGTAGAATGCACTTCTTTTCAGGACAAGGTTTTCAAAGCCAGGACTTTTAGAATTGTGTTGCAGGTACGGGCACCGCCTCTCCCTGGATGACTCATGGAAGGCCTCACATTCTGTTTTCTCTGTCTGAAAATCGGTGACAGAACTCTTACAGTGTTGGGAAATTAACTGGTCTACGAACTTACATGTACTGAGTGTCACATCAGAGATTTGAAAAATCGGTCTCAACACTCAATCCTGGACTGCTCGAGTTCTTTTGGCTAGGGTCAGTGACTTAGCTCCTACTGCCGTAGCAAAATACTAGAGTCTGAGTGCCTTCAGCAACAGACATTTATTTTCTCCCAGTTTACGGGGCTGGAAGTCAGAAATCATAGTGCCCACATGGTGCACGCTCTCCGCCTGGCTTGCAGGAGGCCACCTTCTTGCTGTGTCTTCATGTGTCAGTAAGAATGAGCAGCAGCTCCCTGGCCTCTCTTTTTATGAGAACACTAATCCTACCATATAAGGGCCCCACCCCGGGACCGCATGGAACCTCAAATAGCTCCATAAATTTCCTGGAGAAGGGAACAGCCACCCACACCAGTATTCTGGCCCAGAGAATTCCATGAACTGTATAGTGCATGAGGTCGCAAAGAGTCGGACACGACTGAGCGACTTTCACTTCACCTCCATAAAGGCCCTGTCTTCGTATACAGTCACTTTGGAGTTTAGGGTTTCAGTGTATGCATTTTGGGGGGACCCATTCAGTTAGTAGGAAATTAGATATTAGTGGTTTTGTATGAACCACACATCTGCATTGCTATTTCCCTCTAACCCTTTATGTCTGTTAATGGCACTGAATAAGAGGGCTTGGTATAGGGTATTTCCTTTTTTTTTTTGGCTATGCCGCACGGCATGCAGGGCCTCCTGCAGTAGAAGCATGCAGTCTTAACCACTCAACTGCCAGAGAAATCCCTAGAGTGTTTCCTAATGTGCGTGCATGCACACACATGCTCAGATGTGTTTGACTCTTTTGTAAGCCCATGGATTGTAGCCCACCAGTTTCCTCTGTTTGTGGATTTCCCAGGCAAGGACACTGGAGTGGGTAGCCATTTCTTTTTCCAGGGAATCTTCCTGACCCAGGATTGAACCAGTGTCTCCTGCATTGGCAGGAGGATTCTTCACCGCTGTATTACCTAGACTTTGTGTTTCCTAATACTTATTTGTTTCTTTTGGGCAAAGTGATTTAAAAATTTCTCACTGATGTTCCCAGTTAGAGTAACAGGTTTTAGAAAATGACAAACGTGGGCATTCACTCTACATATCCAGATGTGAGATGTATAGAAATAGAAGTGTTAACAAAGGATCTGAAAACTCAGAGTTAAAAATAACCCAGGGTCCCTGGTAGGTGTGGAGGAGCTTCAGAAAAGTGAATCTTGGTATCACAGGATAGATGGAATTTCAAAGGGTGTAGGGCAGAGAGGCTATCTGATGGCTGGGACACAGTCCTGTATGACAAAACCTGTTGAACGCAAGGAATGGTGTATGGAGACCAGCGGATGCTGTCTCCCAGCTAATTGAGTCAGAATTTGGAGTCCTTCAGCTGCCTGCTCATCTGGATTTTATTCTAGAAACAATGGAAAGCCGTGGAAGGTCTTATGGAAAAGGGGGGAAGTATCATAGTTAGACCTTAGCTTTGGCCAGGCATATTTTGAAAATAAACAACTTGATTTAGAGGCTACCGTTGGAGGTCTAGCACATGCTATTTCTGCTGTGTAGAATGCTTTTCCTACTGTTTGTGTCCCCACCAAACTTCCATTTGCCTTCAAAACATTGTTCTGGAGCAGTGTCCACAGTAAAGGTATTCCTGACTTGTCCAAACAGAATAATCTCTCTGTCCTGTGTCCCCCTCCTATAGGTTATGTGGGCCTATTATAACAGGCTTGTATAACACACAGTATTATGCAATTATATGTTTACAAATCTCTCCCACTTCTGGAAATGAAGGACCTTGAGAGAAGGACTTGTATTTGTTTTGTTTTGCATTCAGAGTGGACAGTGCTTGGTACATCGTAAATGTGCTTGGCTGGGTTCAACATCATATTTGTTGAACACGACGAACCTGCACTAAGGCTGCTGTGAAAATCAGGAGAGTAGCAAGGAAATGAAAAAGGCTGAATTGTTAGGAATAGGAAGCAGAGACATACTAAGGGTGTCGGAAGACGAGTTGGGGATGGTTCTGGACGTTTCTGACTTGGTCATCTGGGTAAATGTCAATTCCAACAGAGATGTGTGTGCAGCTGACTCTTTGAGACACTATGGATTGTAACCCTCCAGGCTCTTCTGTCCGTGGGATTAAGGAGCATGACAAAATGGAGGTGAGAGAATGAGTTTGGTTTTTTTCCTTTTGTTGTTTAGGAACATTCTAAGTGGTGATGTCTGGTAGACAAATGAAAATACAGGTCTGAATTTAGCTTGGTCGTTATCTCAGACCTTTGAAGCCAAGGGTTTGATTGTGATTGCAGAGAGTGAGAAAGTGGGCCAAGAATGTAGCTTTGCAGAATGTTGACTTTTAAGGAAATGGAAGAAACTTTGGGATTAACAAAGGAGAATGGAAGTGAGAAGTCCCAGAAGTAGGAGGAGAATCAGGACAGCTCAGTGTCATAGAATTAAAGAGATGAGAAATGGGTCACAAGCTAGACCTGTCTCTGGCCAGTGATTTTCATCATGAATCCTTTAATAATAAGAAAAACAACAGCAGCAAGAATTAAAAGTAATAGTACTCATTGTCTCCTCAGTACTTGCTGTATTCTAGGCATTTTGCTAAATGCTTTTCCTGCATCTTATTTAATTCAAACCTTATGCCTGTTATCCTTAAGTAGACTTGCAAAACCAAACTGATAGGTCGGATAATTAATCTGAGGTCAAACAGCTAAGTACTGGAGCTGGGCATGCTTTGCAAACTTAGAAAAACTACAAAACATGCTAAGCAGTTAATTTTACGTTACTTTTTGGTGGAAGCAGGTCTGCAGATAGCATGGAGATGAATGTTATCTGAAAAACTTACTTTAGTCATTCCCGTTAACTCAAAAGAGATGTAATTCTTTCTTTCTTGGAGGAGAGAGTAAGTTGATTAGTAACATTTTTTGAACTTCTCATGTTAAATCAGCTGATTGAAAATATATCCATCCAGTTGCATATATGTGTATATAAAACATTTTTTGAAGTATAGTTGATTTAAATGTTTCATCATTTTCAGGTGTATATTCAGTTATATATATGTGGTATTTATTTTAACATTGTTTTCGTATTTGGCTGTGCTGGATCTTAGTTGCAGCACAGGGGTTCTTCTGTCTTTGATGCAATGTGTGAATTCTTTGTTGTTTCTTGTGGGATCTAATTCCCTGACCAGGGATTGAACCCTGGCCCTCCTGCCTTGGGAGTACAGAATCTTAGCTACTTGACCACCAGGGAAGTCCCTAACTTTGTTTTCTATTGTAAGTTCATTTAAAAATAGCCCTTATTTATCATTTCCTCTATAGTCTGACTTTTTATATAATAAAGGGCATCATTTAATTGGAAAGAGAAACCTGGATATTTTTTAGCAATTATGTGGTTTAGTGCTTTTATGTAGAGTTGTATACTTAAGACACATACACAATAGCAATTCCTGAAAATATTAGCTCATAATCGCTGCACTCTTATGGATGTATTTTCATATATAATTCAGGAAAGAAAAATTATTGCATATGATAGATTAGTATTACCACATAAAACTACTGATTTGTGTATCCTATTTTAGTGCATTGCTAATTCTCAAGAGATAGCAATACAGTAATTTCCAAGAAGCCAGACAGTTTAATTTTGCTGCTGGTGTCAGGTTAAAGCATGGGCATATGTTTGCAGCTGTGGCTGTGGCTCCATCTCCTCCTTGTGCAGGACACCTTTGAGCACCAAGGATTATGGTCTGGGCTCACCCAGATGGTTTACTCTTACCCCAACCTCACCACTTGTGGTTTCCTGTCCTTTGAGTGGTGAATATCTCCAGCTTTCAGGCCGTCTGAGATGAGATAGAGATTTCTCAAGAAGAACTGTTATAAGGAAAACAGTAAGAGAAATGAAGGGCAACATGATACTGTATAGAGAAATGGATGAACACAAATTTGTTAATTTGATTTTTGAACCTTAATTAGGTGAATCTAACCACAGATGAGTTTTCAGGCTGGACTTGAAGACTCATTTATGCCCAGTTTATCTTCCTTCAAACAAAACAAAAAAAAGAACCTCCAAAAGCAAAAAATGAAAGTCTGCCCTTATTCTGGATCCTGGAAGGGATGAGGAATTGGGGTTGAGATGGGGCGGGGGGAGGGTCAATACTGGTAAGCTTGCTGTTTCTTATCCACCTGGTGGCTTCTCTTTCTGAGTTAATGTTTGTTTCGGAGTCACATGCCAGGTTCTCTACCTTCAAACGCCTTGGGATGCAGAATATGATCCTTTTTGAAACAGTAATATAAATTTGCTTCTACTTCTTCCAATCATGGCTGTCCCCACCCTGTTAGAAGTCAGAAAACCTCTTGGAATTTTCATCAAGTGATTGGTTTTCATAGTTTCTGTGTCTATAAAGAGGGAAAGAATGAGATCTAAGTTTTTAAACTGAAGACTTGACGACTAAAATATTCTCAGACTTGGTGAAATCCATGATCTCTTTACATAAGTATTGGATTTCTTTCAAGGTGCTGTCTTCTTACCGACGTACTGTGCAAATAACTGCAGTTTAATATAGAGATATCTTGATGTGGTTAGATTTGGTAAACCCTCTTATCTTTCCAACATGCATCTTTTATTTAAAATGCATAGGCATATGTTCAGAACAAAGTTATTTTCAGTGCATATATATTCATTAGCCTGTGTGTGAAAGAACATTCAAATAACAACCATCTTGATATTTGTTTTTCTTTCAAAGCTTTCTTCTCTCTCCATCTTGGTTTAATTGAACCCTAGACCTGAACTTTTTGATGCATTCCCATGGAGCCAGGGTACATTCGAATGTCTTGGACTGATACAAAATTGCTTTGTTGATCATATACCCATGCATGATAAGATATGCGTAAGAAGAAATCTGGTACAGAAGTATAAATAATACTTATCTTTAAGCCAGCATCTGTCATCTGCTTCAGCAGACAGTGCTTGCTTTCTTCCTAGCACAAAAAGGGCTGAAAGATTTATGGAGCAGCTTTGTTTGTGCTCCATGATGCTTAATCAATTTTTATTAAATTCTAAATTAAAACTTGGCTTTCACTACAGTGACATCTCTGATGTATAGAACAAGGGGAGAGATCATGGTGCCCTGAAAAGGTTAGACATGGGTGATCTGAATCCTTGATCTAGTTCTTCCTGCAGAACTTTTCCTAATAACTTTCATAAGTCTGACCAAATCCTTATAGGTTTGCACAGGAAAAAAATAAATACAAACCTAACTTTAGACTCTTCAGACTTCTAGAGAGAGGGGGGATTTGTTATTGATTTTTAATACTCTCATGCATGTTCTAATATCTAAGAAAAGAACACAAATTATTCCTCTGTGCAGGTAGTGTGTGCACTTTGTGTTCAGAATGGTTTGATAAATGAGGACTCACTATTGCACTTACTGAGAAGGCTAAAGTTTTTGTAATTGAAGCTTAATATGTTAAAGGTCTGATGGAGGCCTGGACTTTGCAGCCTTTTTTCTGCCTAGTTTACCTTGTAAGTTCTGTATTTGCAGTTCTCTGGTCTTATTTCATACAAATGCTTTTTGTTAATATCAGCATATGATAGGAAGTCCACTCAGAGAAGCCCATTTATAAATGATCATCTTATTTTTGCAACCTTATGTATATAAGAAACTGAGATTTGTGGTCAAATTGAATTTTTCTTTTTCGGATGAAAGTTAAAAAAGCTATACCTGTGATTAATTTTCTTTGATCCTGTATCTATAAGGAGAGGAAGAATGAGATTTAATTAGAAATTTATTTTTCTGTTGAATACTGATATTTCTGGTTTTGAATTTGCTTTTTCTTACATCTGGTACACACCAGATTAACCTGTACATATTATTCCTTTGGAAACATATGTTTGTGGGCCCTGATCCAAAAGTAGCTTATGTATCTACATATCAAAGTATAAAGTTTCTTGAAGAGAAGTGGGGGGTGGACAACTATGAGATTTGTTAATTATTGTTTATTTTCTAGGAAATATGGCAAGCTGTAAACTTAAGATCAGAATATCTGTGTTTTTGAATTAGGTAATATGCTAAGAGAAAAGTGAATTAAAGAAAAATTTGAAAGCCAGTTCTTCCATGCCCAAAGAATATTAATAATTCATGCAGCTCTTTCTCTCCCATCACTTATCTTTTCATTGCCATGTTTGTACTTTTGTCTTACACATTGCCATTTTTGTCGTTGTAAGTGCCAAATGTAGATATAGATGTCCACATTGACATATTCTGTTTATCTATCTACTCACTGCCTAAGTCTCCATGTTTCTCTAGCCTTGGTATTGCCTAGTATGCCATGCATATCTAGCTAGGGGTGCAGTCTTTGATGATGTGGAATTATTCAAAGGCTCTGCCTAGAGCGGTTAAATGGCAGGTTATTTCCGAATACATTTGCCCCTCATTTGCCTAAAATGTATTATATTTGGTGCCTGAGTGTATTCTTACCATGTGCCTTCTTTCTCAGCTGCTGCTGGTTCAGAAAGACCCTTTGGAATTACTGTGAGAGTAGGGAAGAAGCCCTGGATTACCAAAAATGAAGACCGCCCTGCCCAACATGATATGCAAAGTGGCTTTAAGGATGTGCAGTTGGTCCTGGCTTTCTAACCTTAGAACTGCTTCTTACACAGTGACTTGCCAGGGCTCCCACTTTGTGATACTTGCAGCCTGAATAGCTGGGGAGATTGTCTGCTTTCCGTGTTTCTGTGGAGGCATTTTGAGGAGATGAACTGAGGCGTGGGAGAGATTGCCAAATGAGGTGGTGATGATGGCTAAAGAGACTTGGACTTAGGGAGTGCTTTCTGGCAGAAGTTCAGCTCAGACAGTATCGTGTTTTTGACCATGGTACTTTAGACACTCTGCCAAGTGTTTGTAACAAGATAGGGCTGTTACTATACTTTGCTTTTAACTTTACTTTTGCATACAGTACGCCGTTCTTGTTTTATAAACTGTGTCGCATACTTTTTGTACCTCTATAAACAAGTGAAGCTGTTGAGTTTTTGGATAAAGTTTGAAGCAGTCTTGTGTTGCTTCCTCTTTGCTTTCTGCTCCAAGTTGAGAGCTGAATAGTGAGATCTTTTTTCACACCATTTATAATGCGATGCACATTTTGAAGGCAATTTAAATTCTTTTGGCTCCCCAGCCATATGCTTCAAAATGGAAGCATTATACTTGTATGGATAGGGGAATAGGTAGGAAATTGGAGCATAAAGATATATGGCTGGGTATGTAGGAGGGTAATACTATCCAGAGAGAGAGGTGGGGGCGGGGAGAGTGAGAGAGAGAGGGAGGGAGGAAGGGAGAGAGAAAGAAAGAAGGAAGAAGGGGATGTTTCACTCTCTAGGAATTTTTCCAAACTTTAGGCCCAGTTTTACTGAAGAAAATAATATTACAGAAGAAGTTTAAAATGTTTCCACAGGCTATACAAGAACCTTTATACATGTAATTTATATGTCTAATGAGATTTTGGAAATTTACCAGTGTATTATTTGAGAAATTGACAATATAGCCAAGAGGAATGCACTTTAAGGTATTTTTAATGGAAGGACAAAAACTAATATAAGCTAAAACTATAGCCCTGTTTTATTATTACATTTTAAATCATTTTGGGGGTGATATTATTTTTCTCCATTCTTGCTTTGCCCCTCAATTTTTCTCAGTTTATTTCTACATTGGAAAAATGAAGTATAATATTCTCCTTAACACATAAACTCACTCTGTCTCTCTGGAGATTCTTCTTACTGTTTTCATAATCCATTCTGCCTGGGTAAAAAACACCAGATTTCTCCAGTATTCTGAAAATAATTTTTACTTTGCTTAAATGGAAATGTCCTGCTTCTGAAGTTTCTCACTATAACCATGTAACTTTCTTGTGGTTATGCCACATTGCTCACAAAGAATATTGTTATCAATTAATTTGATTGATTGATATATTTATGTATATTTATGTCATGCCATAAATGACTTTCTCATTCTCATAAATGACCTTCTCATTCTCATTTAAACCTGACTACCTTATGTTATTTTCTTTCCCTTTTCCATCACAGATAATAATATGATAATAATAAGATTCTAATATTAGGTCAGATATAATACATAATTTCTTCTATAACTTTCATTGGAAATGAGAGTGCTGTGTCAATCCAGGTGTTACTATACTTTTTCCTGAAGAAAATATCCTGTAGGTTAAATATATCTCTGAAGCATTTTTTATTTAGGATAATATTCCTGGTGTATATATATATATATATATATATAGTTAGTTAGTTAGTTGTTCAGTCATGTCCAATTCTTTGCGACCTCATTTTCTGTAGCCTGCCAGGCTTTGTGACTGCACGGACTGTAGCCCACCAGGTTCCTCCGTCCATGGGATTCTCCAGGCAAGAATACTGGAGTGGGTTGCCGTTTCCTTCTCCAGGGGCTCTTCCTGACCCAGGGATTGAACCAGGTTTCTGGCATTGCAGGCAGTGTCTTTAACCTCTGAGCCACCAGGGAAGCCCAAGCTTGGGGGGGGGGGTCTAAATAAAAGTACACAGTAAAGGCATGGATCACAAGTTCCTCGAGAGGCTATGATCCGGCAGATTAGGTTAGTAGTTCTAATTTAATAGTAATAAGTAGTAGTTCTAACTTAATAGTAATTTAATAATAGTAGTTCTAAGTCTCAGGCAGGTACAGAATGGTCAGAGACCAGGAAAAGCTGGGAAAGTTCTGTATACACGCTTCGCCCGTAGGCTTTCAATCGCTCACACACACAGGTACACGGTAGAGTTAGTAAAAGAAAGCAGAAAATGTGTATACTGAGTATATGTGTGTGTATATTTATATATGTGTGTGTATGATTATATGTACATATACACATCTATAGACACATGCTCTATTCTCTTTTGCTCACTGTACACTGTGCACGCAGAAATGATGGGAACATCTTACAAAAATACAATTGGAATTTATATATTATTGTCTTTGTGACTATTTTATAAAAATAGTTTTCAAAGTTAAATTACTGTTTGAACATTTTGAAAATAAAATTCCACAGATCTTTTGAGTTACCTTATGGGGAATCATTTTGTTCTTTACAACAAATTTCTTAATTTTCATTTCTTAGATCTCTATGTTATGGTATACATTATTGGGCACTTTTATAGAATACAAATTTCTTATAAACTACATAGTATAACATAACAGCCTTTGAGTAATTATCTTGTAGCATACTTTCACCATCAGTTGACTTTATGTTGTTTAGGAAACACGGGAGACTGGGAATTAGGAAACAAAAGAGAGAGGGAAAGAAAAAAAATAAGTGGGACCTGAATTTCGGTCATTCATTCATTCATTTTTTGAGAAGGGGTGGAAAAGCCCACAGATTCATATCTCAGTAGGGTGAAGTTGTATTACTGTTTATCTGTACCATTTTCCCCCTGTGGCAAGAGACGTGAAGAATAGACACTCACTTCCAAAGATACAAGTTCCAAAGCACTGACTCATGAGCCCACAATGAAATCCTAGGATGCAGCCATTTCCTACCTTTGTTTGGAAATGAACTGATTGGACCAGGCGGATGTAAGCCCTCAGCTGCAGAGCTTTACAGAAGGAAATGCTTTTGGTCTCTCTTAGGTACTGGTTGCTGTTGAGCCACTTCTTTATATTTGATAGGGTCAGCCAGTGTGAAAATGTTTTCCGAGTGTGTAGAAAATTCAGAACGGGGTCCTTCTGTGTGTTTGTGCCCATGTAGCCTCCCCCGATGGCACCCCCTCCTTTTCACGCAGGGCCTTTTCATTGTGAGCTTGTGCATCAAATACATCACGCTGGTTTCCCTCGTTCTAGCTTGGTCTATTTATGTTTGCAGTCTCCCCATCTCATGGTGACTTCCGAGGGCTATAAGCCCCGGCCCCTGCCTCCCTCTCCTGTCCAGGTCACACTCCACCTGCTCTGCTAGCATCCGCAGTGCTGGCCATCTCACCACTCCTCCAGCGCAGCTGAGCCTCAGGCACTTTGCTCTTCCTGTTCTTGCTGCTGAGAAGCCTTTCTTCCCAGGTCCTTGCAGGACTTGTCCCTTCCTGTCATCCAGAAAGTTAAATTTAGTCACTCAGTTGTGTCTGACTCTTGGTGACCCCATGGACTGTAGTCCACCAGGCTCCTCTGTCCATGGAAATCTCCAGGCAAGAATACTGGAGTGGGTTGCCATTATCATCCAGAGGTGGGCTCAGAAAGGCCTTCTCCCACTACTCCACCCATTTCTACCCCCCGCACGCCCCTTTGCCCTTATTCCGCTCAACTGTTTCCCATTTGGCTCCCTGACATATTTTATATTCACTTGTTTCCTGGTGTACTGCTTCTCACCTCCAGTAAACTGTGAACCTCTTGTGGGTTGGAACATTGATCATTTAGCACCTTTCTGCCTGGGCCTAGAACATACTAGATCATAGGTATAGTACCTACCACAATACAGAACCTGGCAGATTCATAATGACGTCTGTGGAATAGGCAATGCAGAACTGCCAGAGATGGTGCTCACCTCTGCTGTTGGGGCATTTGGCAAGTTCTGTACTTCTGGATGCCTTGGCTTTCCCATTTGATGAGCAGGGACTACATTTTGTGCACCTCACAAAGCTTCATGGGAAGTTGAATAATGGTAAGTGACCTTTAGTCATGAGGAATGAAAGCTCAAACGGAGTTTTTATGAAATGGAGCTTTTGTGATATGGAGCTCTGAAATAATGAAAGGGTCTGTGCCAGATGGGAAGGGATATATCTAAGATGCTCAAGATTTTCTGTATGTATGTGCTGTTCCTGGACACTTTTTTGGTGATAATGCTTGTAATAAGCCTCTGAGGATGGATGAGGAGAAAGCTAAGGATAAACTTAAGTATGAACTTAAAATTGAAGGATAATTTGGGGGCCATAGTAGAGCAAGCGAATGAGGATGATGAAAGAAGTTGGCTCTAAAGAGAGCATTTGAAATTCTAGCTTCTTGTCATATTCACCACCTTCCGTTCTCAGACATGATAGTTTTCATTCAGTAACCTTTCCAGGATTTTCTGAAGTGTGATTTTACCTTGAATGTATCAGAGCTGAAAACAATTGTTTATGTTTATGCAGTTCAGAATTTTGCAGTTTAGTTTGTGTGGGTTAGTGGCCCTACTGTTCAACTGGATGGCAAATCTGTGCTAGGAGGATACCATATGCACAAGTATTTTCTTAAATAATGTTGGCGTTTGCCACTGGTGTTGGGGGAGAAGGAAAAAAAAATGAGAGTAATTCTGGAAGCCCTCCAGTAAGGGGTTAGGAAGGAACTTAGGGACAAATGCTCCTACTTGGAACACAACACCAAATAGTGGATTTTTGTGTGTGTGTGTTTTTTTTTTTTTTTTAAGAGAAGCCAAAATTAAACACAGTAGAGTTTACTGTTTGCTAATCAGCATGTGTTTACTTTCTCTTCCAAAACTGAAGTTGCCAACCAATACATTTCCTACCCAGTGCTATGAATCTGTCCAAATAAACATGGGAAGTAGTAAAACAATGACACCACATGAAAAATATATCCTCATTCATTAAATAGAATCCAAAAAATTCTCTGGAATTTAATTCTAGCAATGAAGTGAGAATTGTTTGGTCTACTAAGAGAGGATAGTGACTTCCTGCCTTGGTTAGTCCAGCATGAAAGGATATGTTTCTAAGTTCCCATACAACTCTCCATGCGTTGGCCTAAACCTGGAGAGACATAAATGGATTATTTCATATGAACCCCTCACCCACATTCCCAGAGGACTAGAGCATTTGGGGTATAACATTGTTTTATGACAGTTACGAGCATAAGCAGCTTGTAGAATTCAAATAATTTTAATTTCTATCTCCATCACTGACAATTACTGACAAGGAAGTTCTCAAGATGAAATTAAAGAGTCTTCTTCGGGAGATGGCAAACATAAGGAGAAAGAGAAGTTGTAAAGAGATGCTTTTATTTTGTGGTCATTCAACTTTGGAAAATAAATTCAAAAGCAGTAGCTATAATCAACAGTACAGAGAACCTTATGTTCATAAGTATATCAGTTTACTTTCGCTGTGAGTGAGCAGTCCCATATTCAATCATTGTCTATACTGTATATGCGTATCTTTGTGAAGAAGCTTTGCTATAGAAATGTTAGATGGAGATAGACTGATTACTGTGGTATTATTTTTATGGTTTAAATTTGCATTTAAAAATACTCAGTATACTCTTCATACTCGAGCCCAGATACCCCTGGAGCTGACTCCTATCTTCTATCAAAACCTGCTTTTAGGAAATCATATAATATTAGTCATTTGCTCTTAAATGTGAGTTTGAATAAATGTGTTGAGCTTTCAGTTTTTCCAGTAGTCATGTATGGATGTGAGAGTTGGACTATAAAAAAAGCTGAGCGCCGAAGAATTAATGCTTTTGAAATTGTGGTGTTGTAGAAGACTCTTGAGAAGAGTCCCTTGGACTGCAAGGAGATCCAACCAGTCCATTCTAAAGGAAATCAGTCCTGAATATTCATTGGAAGGACTGATGCTGATGCTGAAACTTCAATACTTTGGTCACCTGATGCGAAGAATTGACTCACTGGAAAAGACCCTGATGCTGGAAAAGATTGAAGGCAGGAGGAGAAGGGGACACAGAGGATGAGATGGTTGGATGGCATCACCGACTCAATGGACATGAGTTTGAGTAAACTCCAGGAGTTGGTGATGGACAGGGAAGCCTGGTGTGCTGCAGTCAATGGGGTCGCAAAGAGTCGGACATGACTGAGTGACTGAACTGAACTGAACTTCAGTAGTAATCATATTAAAAATCTTAAGAATATTGTAGAGTTAAGTAGTTCAAGTTCAAGCCTTGGGGAGAAATGGTGTGATCTAGTAGGAAGAGACTTTCTTTCTGATGGCTCTTTTCCTGCAGAAGTGACTGTTTTTTTCTCTCTGGACAAGTAAAGCCAGCCCCTGATCTTTACTAACAGGCAAGTCCCAGTGATGCTTCTGGGAACAGCAGAACAAAAGGTAGTGGGTTCTTTGAAGGCAATTTAGCAGCTGATTGTTATTCAGGATTACATTTCCAATCATTCTAGATACTGCAGGACAACAGTGCTTTCTTTTTTTAATAAGAAATTAATTATCTGTACAAATTTACTTCTTGGATTTACTTAGGTAAATGGTATATAACCAAATAATAATTTTGAGTAAAACTAACAACACAGCATATGAAAACCCAAAGGGGTCTTTTAGGATAAGAAAGCCTATGTCAAAGTCGTCAACTGAAAGCTCTATAAATATTGGCTGTTGCCCTTGTTATCTAATCTAATCATTTACAGATAAGGAACCTGAGGCCTTTAGAGCTAAAGGTCTCACCTAGGCTAGGGAGGAAGCAGTCTCCAAGAACCGAGTTCCTAAATACAGAACTCATTCTACTCCACCAGGCTGCCTCCCGGATCTTTTTCTTTAAGTTTCCTGAGCTTGAATTCAAAGAAATAAAATGTAAAAAGTTAGTGATTATTTCCTAAAAATCTAGCATCAGCAGCTGCTTTCAACATTCAACACATACCCCGTCAAGCTATATAATAAAGTTATTTGTTCTGTGTCACTTTTTCATCTGACAACCGCATATATTTGATACGTACATAGACTTACATAGCTATAACTTCCTGGATGTAAGAGAATGGATATATGTGGGAATATTCTGTGTATGTTTTAAATTGAAGAAGAAAGTGGAAAGATTTTAGAGTAGTCATAGAGTTCATTTAGCCAATCACTCAGTAGAAGTATGGGCTTCCCGGTAAAGAATCTGTCTACAATGCAGGAGATCTGGATTCAGTCCCTGGGTTGGGAAGATCCCGTTGAGAAGGGAATAACAATCGACTCTAGTATTAGTGCCTGGAGAATTTCCTGGACAGAGGAGCTGGTGGGGCTACAGTTCATGGGGTGGCAAAGAATCAGACATGACTGAACGACAAACACAGTAGATGTATGCATAGTGGGAAAGCAAAGTCAAAAAAACCTGATTCTGTTCTTGACTTTATGGGAATTAATAAACCTCAAGTAACTGTCCCTTGGACTGCAAGGTGATGAAACCAGTCCATCCTAAAGGAAATCAACCCTGAATATTCATTGGAAGGACTGATGCTGAAGCTGAAACTCCAGTACTTTGGCCACCTGGTGTGAAGAGCTGATTTGTTAGAAAAGACCCTGATGCTGGGCAAGATTGAAGGCAGGAAGAGGAGGGGATGACAGAGGATGAGATGTTTGGATGGTATTCCTGACTCAATGGGCATGAATTTGAGCAAGCTCTGGGGGATGGTGATGGACAGGGAAGCCTGGTGTGCTGCAGTCCGTGGAGTTGCAAAGAGTCGCACACGACTGAGCGGCTGAACAACAGCAAAGTAACTGTAAGGTACGGATGGGGAGATGGGGATCGGTGGATAGGTGAGAGGCAGACTTTGGTTTCCATCAAACCAAGTTTGATGGAAATATGGGCGATGTTATGATACTGAAATATAGAATCTTATGGGGACAAAAATGAGACAGACTCATGTACCAGATCAGTGAAGGCAGCTGGAATGAAAGTTAACCAGGGGAAGGGAAGTGGTGGTGTTCCAGGAAGATGGAACAGCATGTGTGAAGCCTCAGAGACCTCAGGATTGGAAATGGTTAGTAAAGGTGGTTTTACGAATCCCACAAACAAATCAGTCTGACAGTCTTCTTTCTAAGTTTCCATTGGAGGTTCTTAAACTGCATGAGAAGTCTTTCTCTGGCATAGTGTTTGTTCTTTATATTGTTTCTCAATCATCTGACATTCTCTGTAATGTCCTGTTTGAATAAAATTATCATTATCATCAACAGACATATCTTTATTAAGTACCTATCAGTTGTGAAGGCCTGTGTAGTAAGACTGCCACATTTGAACCCTGATTATAGTAAAGGATTTAAATTTGAAAAGATTAGGTGGTTTTGGTCTGTTCAAAGAGACCAACTATACATCCTTGAAGCTTTTTTTTCCCCTATAATTCTTTGATCTGGTGATTTCACCTCATTATTCCTGTCCTAATTCCCTTGGTTCAGTTTCTTAAAAATGTATTTTGAAATATTTAAGACATACAAAAATATAAATATTTCTACAAACTCATGCATACATCAGCCAGTTTAAAATTTTGTTTAAATTTATTTGAATAAAATTTAAAATAATTAAAAGTTTAAATGAATGTGTGAATAAAGAAATAAAAATTTGAAATTAGATTAATAAAATCCCTGCATGCCTCTTCTTCCCATCTTATTCCTTCCTATCCTGTTATACCAGGATAAGTGTAAATGTATTGGGTTCTTGTTCCCAGGACTTTCTTTCACGTGCATTTTGTAATGTGTTTGATGCTAAGAACTTGAATCTCTTTGCCATCCTATCTAGGGAGTAATCCTCTGACATTTTCTGTGGGATAATTTCTCTTATGTTTGATAGTTCCGTGAGACAGAGGTCTCTAGGCTCCAAACTTATGTTTCCAAGAGTCACAGAAATTCTCGAGGTGTATTTCCTTGACAAGTAATAGAATAATAAAGCATTGCCTTTGACTCTTGTTTTGGTAATTATAATTGATAGATGCTTTATATATGTTAGATGATATATAAATTTCAGAACAGTTTTCCTTTTGAGTATTGGGAAGAGTGCTAATGATGACAAAAGTGTCCTTTGGTCATCATTTCAGATCAAAATTGATAGGCTTGAATGAAACAGATATTTCAGTTTACACTATTAGTTATTTTATTCTGCTTTGAATATAGGCTTATTTTGCAATATATGCAGTTTGCAAACAGATATTAAAGAATAACTGCAAAAGAACCAAATGCTAAACCTCAAACTTTACAACCCTCTTTATGATCAATTGTTAGATATTTTTCATGAAAATTTTTGGGATCACTTTCTAAGAAATTTTTCCACACCTAGAAATTCCAGCTTCCAGGTACCCATGAAGGAACAGAAGTGGTTTACTTGCTATTTGCAGTTGGAAAGAGAGTATTTTAAAGCTACTTTTGTGTGGGTATCACAGTTGCAGCATAATTTATTATCTTTAGGGCTAAACAACATGTCTGTAAAGGATCTTTTGAAGAGCAGTAGTAATACAGTTAGTTTAGGAAATGCCGCAGCTTCAGCTTCCTGTTCTTTGCCTTGGCGTTCTTAAAAAGTGAAGACTTTCTGCTCCATCCTGTCAAGAGCAAATGCAGTGTGTGTCAGCAGAAGGAAGGAACCAGAGGCAGGCCTGCCCTCTTGACCCGTCCCGCTGGGTGTGTTGATTTTGCTCTATGAGACCTGGCCGTCCTGGGCACTGCGTCAGGGGACCCTGCAAGTAGGTGATGGCATTCCTGACTTCTGTGATCATAGCCCACTGTAGGGGCACAATTCACCATGCAGGCCAATGAATCCATATAAATATCTAAAGTAAGATGAATAAGTTCAAATCATGTTAGAAACTTGTCAAAATTTAGGAGTCTCTGAATCATTTAAGAGACGTAGAAGATGAATATAAGGATTCTGTTCCTTAAATTTCTCATTTGAGATTTTCTAAGGTGATGTCCATCTTAGGAAATAATACTGAGACTTGCTCCCTCATCCTCCAAGACATGATCTGCTTCTCTGGGCTTCCTTCCTGGCAACCTTGGTCTTCCATTTCTCAATGCTCGTCATGTGGAATAAATGTGGCAGCTTTCATTTCTTCCTTTCCTTCCCTCGAGCAGGTGAGTGGTGGCCACAGCTGAGTGTCTTCTTCAGAAGGCATCTAGGACCACTGTGTGGATTGTGTGCTTGTCAGTGGGCAGGCCAGGCATGCAGAGAGTTAAGCCCACGGTCGCTCTATGTTAACGGGACATTTCTCAGTGTAGCCGGGTCGTAATCCCCAAGCAGATGCTTTCCGGGGTCTTGTTATTGTCCAGAAGTGGCTCTTGTATGAGAAAACGCAGCCATGCAGAAACGGCACACACACTATTGACTCACCCACCACGGCTTATGGTTTTTCTTTTTTCACATCCATGAACCCGTTTCGTCTCTACCTAGGCAGGGAGCGTTGGCACCTTCCTGGTCTACACTTTTAACTCGTTAAAAAAAAAAAAAAACCAAACCAGCCATAAACTGGAATCACATCATAACGTTCCCTACTGATAAGAGGTTCTGATTTTCCTTGGGATCTTTTCAGTTTGTTGTTGCTGGCCCAGACCTTGCCCGTTTCTCAAGTCTTTCAGCCGCATCGTGGCCTTTCAAAACCTTTAAGTCCTGTAATACTATATTTTGTGAAGAAGGGAAAAAAATCTTATTTTTTTCCTTCCTTGCTTTTGTTAACCCATTCTTGTTTTAGGCTGCAACAAAAAGGGTTTTTGTTAACTGGAGCTTAAAATCGGCCAGCTTGCAAAGCATTCTCCCTTTTTATGCAGGGAGGATTAGCCTGGCATGTTATGCAGTTCCCTTGTATGAGCCATTCACGTGTCCTGTCAGAAGGTGTATAATTACTCACTTCACCATCAGCAATCATTCTTAAGTTAAAACCTGTTTTAAACCTCTCATTAATATAAATCATACCGGGAAGGTAGAAAATACACCTTCAAAACGAACGAAGTGTTAGAGAGTTAATCTTTTCTTTTCATAATAGACCCAGAGTAAATAATTTTTACTTAGCACTTCTCTCTCTTTGCAATCAAAATAGTTTGTGATAAAAGATCGGGTACTAGGGATTGCATAAACGTGCAGTGTTTTATTCAGACAGGATTGGGCTTCCTGCTTGGTGCCAGCCTCGTTTTCTCTCTGTCACCCTTGAACAGTGAAGTGTGTAATCCTCCATTCTTTTAAAGTCAGCCCCCTGACAGAATTTCCTCTCTCTCTCTCTCTCTCTGTCTCTCTCACACACACACACACAGATTCAGGAGCAAAATGTTTTCATTTTTCATGTCCTTCTTTCAATGGATGACCCCAGCATGCTTAGCTAACTAACAGTCTGAACTTCTAAACAATGACTCCAAGTATGATTTTCCTTCATGAAAGCACCTCAGGTGAAGGACTCAAATATCTCCGGTGTGTTTATTCATCTGTGGTGAGTCCTAATGCAGCTATGGTAGCTCTGAAGGTACACTCCAGGGACTCATCTTCCTAACAGACAGAGGCTGCTCCCACTCTTCTGTGCCTTCCACCCCAGAATCTGCCTGCCCCTTGCCCCCTGTCAGAGCTCTTCTGGTTGTGAAATGTTCAGTCCAAGTTGGGGCTTTGAGATGAGACAGGTCAAATTCTTTAACATCCTGAAAGGCCAATACACATCTGGCCTTTGCCCACCTCTCCAAATTCATTTCTCACTTTTCCCCCTAGAGCTTCTGACTCATCATTTTGATAATCTCCTTTCTAAGTTTGCCAAAGACCCCTGCTCCTTTCTACCCAAGGCCATCACTTCTGCTAATTCCATGTCTCCCAGCTAATTTCTACTCATTCTTCAGGTCTAAATTTAAGCCAATGTCCTTTCATTTTTACACATTTTCTTCAATTCAGGGCCAACGATGTGCCAGAAGTTATTCTAGGTCTTTGAGATTCAGGGTTAATTTGAACAGATGACATTCCTACTCTAATTGGGCTTATATCCTAGGAGAAGCTTTACACAAAGAAGTCTTCTTGGACATTCCAATCCGTGTGGGCCCACTTTAGGCTGCACTTCCATAGAACTCTATGATTCTTCATTTTATTTCCTCACACTGAAGGAATAAAGGAATGGCTTTATTCCTTTATCTCTCTGTTCCCAAACATCTTCCAGGTATACTCTTTCTGAATTCTTTTACATCATTCTTCTACTCTCTGAAACATTACACTAATTAGAAATTTATTGAGATTGACAGACTTTTTCTTAAAAAATAAATGTCAATTACCGAAAGCAGTTGCTTTAATTGATATCATCTGCTGTTCTTTTAGCACCTGGCGGACATTACTGGCTGCAGGAATGGGGACAAGGTTGGGCAGAGAGGTGATACTTTTAATGTTTGGCACAGTAGGAAGTCGAAGGGCATGGGGCGAGGACCTGGGAGGATGGGTATCCGGGTGATGGGAGTGCCCACAGAGAGAGAAGAGGGTTTAGAAATTAAACTTGTTTTTTTTTCAGGAATTTAAAGAGAGAAAGCTAAGCTGCCCCCTTTTCTTTTTTGTCCCTTGGGAAACAAAGAAAAGGGACTAAAATTAGTTAATCTTTTATGTGCCAAGGACTTTCCATATGTTATTTCTTTTAAGGCATTATTTTATCTTCAGTTTATATCTAAAAAGTAGGTCTCTTTAATTCCAGAATTAGAACATGTAAAACTGACACTGTGTAGCTTCTTGGTTCTCAATTAATGTCTTATGAATGAATGACTTTATTGTATAAAAACTTGTTCTCCATTTTGGCATGAGTCTTCAGGCCAGCTTCCCTCGACTCAGATTTCTTATTGGTATCACAGTTGAAGTGCATTCAGGGTTGAATTGGGCTTTGTAGACTGGTATGGAAACCTAGTCACTTTGTATGATACTGTTTTGATAGGAGATTTCAGTGTGGGTTCCAGACCACTGACTCACCTATGAGCTTTTGGAGCTCTGTTCCTTAGTAAGTTGGGGATTATCTATATGTGAATGCAGAAATTATATGAAATTAAATCTCATCTGTTCTGTTTTCTTGTATTACTTAGGACCCTTCTTTTCAAATTGAGTTTAAGTGATTCTGTCTTTTTCTGTTTTTTTTCCGCCCCCCCACAAATCTCCCCAAAGCCTTTTTGTAAGTAGATAGTATACCTAATGGGCTTGACAGGTGGCCCAGTGGTGAAGAATCTGCCTGCCAATGCAGGAGACGCAGGAGGTGCGGGTTCAATCCCTGGGTTAGGAAAATCCCCTGGAGGAGGAAATGGCAACCCACTCCAGTATTCTTGCCTGGAAAATCCCAAGGACAAAGGAGCCTGGAAGGCTGTAGTCCATGGGGTCACAAAGAGTCAGACATGACTGAGCAACTGAGTACACAGTATACCTAATAAAGATAGTAATAAAAGTTATCACCTAAAAAGATTTAAAAGAAGTCAAAGGAAAAAATAATTTCTAAGATCCCCAAATATAAGATGTTTTGATATGCCCCTGTTTCATACTTAATCACTAGGAACATGACATTAAACTGGTTTGGGTTTGGGTTCAAGTGGAAGAGAAACCATGTTAGTGATGAACTCTAATAAAATTAAAACACAGTCATGAGGGAGACCCCAGATGGACTGAGAGAGGCGAACTGAGGTCCTTTCTTGTATTATGGTAAAGCCTGTCCAGAAAGGAATATTTTTCACTGTAATATTTCCAAAACTAAGCATGACCCCAATTTACAAGCAGTTTGAATTTGTATGTAATTGACATATCTCAAAAATATTAAACAATGAAATGTTTGCTATTTTGACTACTAAATTTGAGTGGGTAGGAGAATAAGTAGGCTTTCGTACATGGGCTCAAGTAGATTATTTGGTTAAGACGTGGGAATTACTGTTAGTAAAAATAAGGGTCATATCAAGAGTCTAATGTCTTTGACGTATATGTTTCCATTCCTATATACTTATTTTTAAGTCAGCGTCAACACAGTATGTTTACAGTTGGTTCTGCTGTTCCTATATCTATTTTTAAAAGATACATAGAAATGAAAAGTTGGATAAGAAACCTGATTAAAGGAAGAGTAAATGAGTGATTCAGAATGAATTAGAATATAATTTTTCTTTAAAAAGTATTATGTTAAAGTAAACTTGGGAAAATAAATTATGTAAAGTTAAATTCATAGATATGGATTATTCCTAAGTGCTGAGAGACCCTGTAGTTCAGTGGATGGGACACAGGCTTGGAAACCTAGGAGGCTCTTCTCTGCAGTTCAATGGCAGCATTAACTTGGGCAAATTACTTAACCTCTTGAGGCCTCTCTTTAAGGTTTATCTTTAAGGTAGGGCTAGTAATAATAGTATCTACCTTGACAGTTTGTATTGAGAATTAAAACCAACTTTTGTGAGGCTTATTATCAAATGCCTGCTTACCCAAGATGTCTCACACGGTGGCTCTTCCCATCAACCATTATGTAGCAATAGAGGAAAGATATTTCTAAGAAATGATTACCAGTAAGTCATGGTGTATTGTTAAATTATCATACTGTTCTGTACTGACACTATCATACTGTACTGACACTACTATTGCTTAAGTTCAGGGAAGAATATCCAATTCATGAAAATCCAAAGGATCTCTTTTTTTTTTTTTTTCTATAATACATGATATAATACACTTGAAGTTTAACAAGGGACATTTCAGAGACTTCCCTGGTGGTCCCGTGGTTAAGATTTCGCCTTCCAATGCAGGGGGTGCAGGTTCAATTTCAATCCCCAGTCAGGGAGCTAAGCTCCCATGTCCAAAACCCAAAAACAGAAAGTAGAAGCAATACTGTAACAAATTCAATAAAGACTTAAAAAAAAATAGTAAAGAGGGACATTTCAGAACAGCGTTCATTGATTTAAAAAATTTATCAATTTTTCGTTCATTCAATAAACAATTTCTGAGTACCTAGTGATATTCTATATTTTGTAATAACCTCTAGGAATAAAAAGCATAGGTTCTTTCCACAGGGATGTCACAGTCTGGGAATAAAATTTTACTAAGGAACTGGTAATTCACTAGACAATGATAAGTGGCAGAAAGCTTTGAGTAGATAAATAATCTTTTAAAAATGTAGTAGTTTTTTGGGCATCTTTAGGAATGCACACACACACCTTGAGTTTATGATGTTAGAAAGCCATTTAAAATGTGAACAAAAAAGTCCATTTTAATTTTTAGTCCATGGCAAAGATATAATTAGCTGAATGTTCATTTTTAAGGTGTGCTTGGCTGTCTTAATCTAATGTTTATTTTTAAAATGTGATTAGCAATTATCTGGTATAATTTTTAAAACATATGCTTCAATTAACAAAAGTTATATCAACTTTTTTTCTTTTCTGTTCTTTCAGACTCATAGGTTTTATATTCATTGCTTTTTGTAAAGGTGGTTTTACTGAATAGATTTTGATGAAAAATGTTCTTAAATATTTCTTATTGGCTTACTGGAAGAGGGATGATTCATCTCTCAATGAATTATGTTTTCAGCTCTTGTTACAAAGCCAAATTGTCATCATTAAATGATTTTAGAAAAATAAAGCAGGTTCTTTAAAATGTGGAGTCCTTACCTTCTCAATTAATTATTTTGTTAATGTTTATTGAACAATGAGAGCCAATTTAAGGTTACAATAATTGAATCTTATGAACTAGTGTTAAAAATTTACCTAATCAATGTTCTAGGTCATATTTTAATCAATTTTGTTAAAATTAGTTCCATTCAAAAGGAAATAGCATGTATTTCATCACAATGACCAAACCAATTGAAAAGAAAAACTCACTAGAAACAAATATATTGTCGTGGACCCTTAAATATTTTGTTCTGTGTTTCTGAATACTTTTTGGATCTTTTCATAGAGGATTACAGCAACTTTGGGACTGAATTCTGAGAATTCGATAGAGCCAGATCTACTTCTGAGCATAATGCCTGCTTATTAAGCTGGAAAACATTACTTTTTTTTACATTAGACTTTAATATCATAAACAATGACAGCTTTCTCATGTTGTTTTCATAAAACAAAATTTCCTCATAAACCCAAAGCCATTAAACCACAAAAACCCCAGACACAATCCATCACTTTGTTCCATCCCAAGTTCAGTTTATTGCTTTCAAATACATCATATAAAGTGCCCTTTACTTGAGGAAGAATATAGTATAAGGATGAATCCAGTACCAAACAACCTCTGGCCTCTTGAGAACAGAGTTTATATTTATTTATTTTCTCATAGAATTCCTTAGGATTTGAATTCTTAATATCCAAATCAAATGCATTCAAATAAACAAACCCTACAGTTCATATATAAAAAGTGCTCTCAGAGGAGAATTATACAATTAAAAAACCACTTAATATCCTTGAAGGGAAGAAACTATATACCTACATTAGTGGTAAAGAAAATATGATAATGGAAAATATATAATTCTGGAAAAGAGCAAGGCGGGCAGATGATTAAACTGAGATCATATAAAGTTTGATTTTTGTTCAGGACACTTTCACTTCCAGTTACTTTCCTTGGTTCTTAGCTGTTTGTTTTTAGTGGTGAGGTCATAGTGTTCCGTGATTAGGGAAATAGGGCCTCCATATGGAGGCATGATGTGGAGACCAGAAAACAACTATGGGATCAGTGGAACAGAGGTCTCAGAAAATGCTAGTGTGGCTTTTTCCCCCCACCCCCAGTTTTGAAAATTAATTGACATACATCACTGTATGCATTTAAGGCATACAGCATGATGGTTTGATGTATATCGTGAAATGATTACAATAGTTTCAGCTAACACCCGTCTTCTTATATAGATAAAATAAAGAAAAAAGGAAAGAAATATTTTCTTTGTGATTAAGAGCTCTTAGGATTTACTCTCCTAACAACTTCCCTATATATCGTACAGCTGTGTTAGCTATAGTCACAATGTTGTACATAACATCCCTGGTACTTACTTACCTCCTAACTGGAAGTTTGTATCTTTTGGCCACCAGCCTCCAGTTCTCCCACTCCCCACCTTCAGCCTCTGGTAACCACAAGTGTGATTTCTTTTTCTGTAAGTTTGTTTGTTTAGATCCTACGTACAAGTGAGGTCATACAATATTTGTTCTTCTCTATCTAGTGTTTTCATTGCCTTTGGAAGTATTCCCTTTTTTCCACTTCCACACCAACATTTGTTATCTCTTGTCTTTTTGATGATGGTCATTTTTACAGTGATGAGGTGGATTGATACTTCATTGTGGTTTTAATTTTCATTTTCCTAACAACTAGTGATGCTGAGTATATTTTTATATACCTGTTGGCCTTTCATGCATCTTCTTTGAAGAAATCGCTATTCACTTCCTTTGTCCATTTTTAAATTGCTTTTTTGTTTTTGCTCCTGAATTGTTTTGTATATTAATATAAAATCATGAGTTTTTATATGTTTTAGATATTAACCCCTTATCACATATATGATTTTTACTTTGTTGATGATTTCTTTTGTTAGGCAACTTTTTGGTTTGATGTAGTCCCATTTGTTTATTTTTGATTCTGTTGTTTCTGTTTTAAAGATCACATCCAAAACTCATTACCAAGAGCCATGTCAAAGCTTTGTTTCTATGTTTTCTTCTAGGAGTTTCATGGTTTCAGGCCTTACATTTAAGTCTTTAATTCAAGTTGATTTTGGGGAGTAGTATAAAATATGGGGCCAGTTTCATTTTTTTTACATGTGAAGAGCTAATTATCTCAGTACCATTTAACTTTTAGAAATTTTTTATTGATGTACAGTTGATTTACAATGTAGTGTTACTTTCTGCTGTACAGGAAAATGATTCAGTTATACATATGTATACATCCTTTTTTATATCCTTTTCCATTATAGTTTATCATAAGATATTGAATATAGTTCTCTGTGCTATGCAGTAAGACCTTGTTTATTCATTCTATGTTTAATATTGGCATCTGCTAACCCAATCTCCCAATCCTTTCCTCCCCTACTACCCGTTAGCACCACTTATTGAAAAAACTGTCTTTTTTTCTATTGAGTGTTCTTGGCCTTCTTGTCAAATATTAGTTAACTGCATATGCTTGGGGTTATTTCTGGGTTCTCGATTTTCTTCCCCTGATCTATTTGTCTCTTTTTTTATGCAGTAACTTCCTGTTTTGATGATTACAGTTTTATAGTATAGCTTGAAATAAGGATTGTGATGCTTCCTGCTTTGATCTTCTTTCTTAGGAGTCTTTTGCTATTTAGGGTCTTTTGTGGTTCTTTATAAATTTTACTGGGCTTCCCTGGTGGCTCAGATGGTAAAGTGTCTGTCTGCGATGCAGGAGACTCGGGTTTGATCCCTGGGTTGGGAAGATCCTCTGGAGAAGGAAATGGTAACCCACTCCAGTACTCTTGCCTGGAGAATCCCATGGACGGAGGAGCCTGGTAGGCTATAGTCCATGGGGTTGCAAAGAGTTGGACACGACTGAGCAATACTGATGTTTTTGCTACTTCTGTAAAAAAAAATACCTTTGGAAGCTTGATAAGGATTGCATTAATCCTCCAGATGATTTTGGTGGTATTGACATCCTAACAATATTAGTTTTTCCTGTCCATGAACATGAGATACCTTTCCATGTATTTATGTCTACTGCGATTTATTTCATCAGTGTCTTACAGTTTTTGGAGTAGAAGTCTTTCAACTCCTTAGTTACATTTATTCATAAGTATTTTATTATTTTTGATGGTATTATAAATGGTATTGATTTCTTTATTTCTTTTTTGGAAAATTCATTATTAGTGTATAGAAATGCTACCAATTTTGTATCTTAAAACTCTGCTGAATTCACTGGTTAGATCTAACGGCTTTTTGTTTGTTTATTGACTTTTTAGGACTTTCTGTATGTTAATATAAAATCATGTCATCTGCAAATAGAGACAGTTTTACTTCTTTCTTTCCAATTTTGATACCTTCTTTTCCCTTGCCTGATTAGCTAGGACTTCTAGTATTATTAATATGTTGAATATGTGTGGTGAGAGTGGGCTTCCTTGTCTTGTTCCTGATCTTGGAGGAAAAACATTCTATCTTTCCTCAATGAGTATGATATTAGCTTCAAGATTGTCTTGTATGGCCTTTTTTATGTTGAGACATGTTCCTGCTATACCTAATTTCTTGAGAGCTTTTCACATAAATGGATGTTGGAACTTGTCAAATACTTTTTCTGCATCTATTGAGATGATCATATGCTTCTTTTATTTTATTAATGTGATGTATCACATTGATTTATTTGCATATATTGACTCATCCTTGCATTCCAAGAACATATCTCACTTGCACATGGTGAATGATGCTTTTAATGTGCTGCCGAATTTGGTTTGCTAGTTTATTTAGAATTTTTGCATCTATATTCATCAGGCATAGTGGCCTATAGTTACTGATTTTAGTATTGGGATGATGCTGACCTCATAAAAGAAGTTTAAGACTGTTCTTGTCACTTCAGTTTTTTGGAAGAGTTTGAGAAGAATTGTTGTTCATTCTTCTTTAAGTGTTTGGTAAAATTCACCAAGGAAGCCGTCTGTCTGGTCCTGGTCCTTTCTTCACTGGGAGATTCTTTGCTGATTCAATCTCCTTGGTCTATTCAGATTTTCTGCTTCTTCCTGATTTAGTCTTGGTAAGCTGTATGTTTCTAATAATTATCCATTTTCTCTACGTTGTCCAGTTTGTTGGCATAGAATTGCTCAGTGTGGTGTAGTTTTTATAGCTTGTTTTCCACTTTATGCTTTTTGAATATGGCCTCCTGAGTATGTCAGAAGGATCTACTCAGTAAAAAGTTGTTTATAAGGGATGAGGTTGGATTTAAGGAGGGACTTTTTAAATTTTGTTATGAGCTTATGTCTTTGAGTATTTTTAAAATTGTTGATGGGTTAGGTAGAAGCCTGTTTACTAGAAGGGCAAAATCCTAGAAGATATACAGAATATTCATTGGTGGCTTCTTGGCAAACTGGAGTGTAGTTGAGGGGCTGATAGAATGCAGGGTGCCTGGGAAGGAAGCCGCAGCTAGAGCCTATGGGACCAGTTGGGTTCTTACTGCTTCAGTTGCCGTCTTAGCCACCAGGGAAGCCCCTATCAATCATAGGCACTGCCATCTCCTTATCAGATGGAGGTGTAGAGGAATTGAGCTAGAACTGATAGGAAAGTTTCTCTGTTTTTCCATTTCACTGAAATTAGATTGGCTCTAACCTATACCTTTAACAGCTTCCTCATTTTTTTCTTTTCTTTAAACAGGGAGGTCCAGCATAATTTTTCAAAAATTTTCTTTTTGATTTCTCTCTCGCATGGAATTGTACAACAGGAAAAGTACTCAAAGTACAAAGAAGCCAGTGTAATTATTAAATAACGAATGGTTACATTTTTGTAAATAAATGTCCTAAAATGAAAGAAAAAAATTCTGGAACGCTAATTTTTAACAGTGTTCATATCTAAATGTGTTTCTTCTGGGAACCGTGGGTGTGAATTATGCATTCTAGAATTATTGCAAACAGATTGCCATTCAGAAAAGTAATGCAACATAAAAATTAATTAGTATCATAAGTTTGAACTGGCATCTAGTGTGGTCATTTATTAGAAAGTGGAGGGCCCAGTTAAAGTAGTTAGCTCCGAGATCCACTCTGCTGCTCAAAGTACCCAGTGCAGCCTGGCTTCTCTTAGGATAGACTAAGTTTTGCCGACAAGTCCCTACTGTTCGGCTGTATGATCCAGGCCTAGTGCCCAACTCCTCTGAGCCTCTGGATAGCTGTATAACTACAAAATAGAGCTATAGGTAATATTCTGAGGGAGCAGCAGAAATTCAGGATTGATGCTGAGTCCAAAGACTTGGAAAAGTTCTAGGATGAGAGTGGCATTTGATCTGGTCTACATGGCATACTGGTTCCCAAGGGCCGTGGATAAAGAGGACAGACTTGGGGGAGTAGCATGGGCAAAAGCACAGTGGTTCAGCTCGCTGGGTCTTGAAGTGTGTGACTTGGTGTCAGGGGAGCTGAACCTAGAATTTAGGAAATGGCCATTGAGGACCCATGAAGTGACTTTATTCAGTAGGTGTACATGCTTCTTGTGCTGTGTAACAGATTACCACCAATTTACAGCAACACCCGTTTATTAGCATGCACTTTTGTTGGTCAGAAGTCCAGCGCCGTGTGGCTACATTCTCTGTGATGTTTATTGTAAGATGAAGTCAAGGAGTCCACTGGGGTGAGGTCTCCTCTGGAGGTTCAGAGGAAAAATCTATTTTCAAATTAATTCTTGTGATTGGCAGAATTAAGCTGCTTATGGGTGGAGGACTGAGGTCTGAATTTCTTTGTGGGCTGTCAGGGGTCTGTCCTCCATCCTTATCATGTGGCTGTCTCCATTTTTAAGCCACCAATGACACATTAATGTGCTTTGAATCTCTCTGGCTTACCTTCTGAGACAAACTAGAGAAAATGTTCTTTTAAAGAGCTCATGTGGGTGGGAGGGGGGATCGGGATTGGGAATACATGTAAATCCATGGCTGATTCATATCAATGTATGACAAAACCCACTGGAAAAAAAAATAAGTAAATAAATAAAGAGCTCATGTGACTAGATCAGGTTCACCTGAATTACTTCCCTAATTTAAGGTCAGTTGTGTCATGTAACATAATCTAATCTTGGGATTAAAATCTCTCACATTCACAGTCCTGAGACTACGCAGAGTGTGTAGACCAAGAGGCAGGATATTTAAGGGACCGACTTAGAATTCTGCCTTCCACGGCAGGTGAAAGGGATCTGCTGCAATTGTCTGAGCAAGAGAGTTATGGGCTCCAAGCAGTGTTCTAGAAAGTTAACGACAGTGGAATGTAGAAAATGTTTGGGAAGAATGAGAGACTGGAAGCCGTTGACATGGGAGGAAGTCCTTGCAATATCAAAAGGGCTTTAGTACTGCTTATGTCCTGTTTGGGCTTTTCTGGTGACTCAGTGGAAAAGAACCTGCCTGCCAGTGCAGAAGACACAGGTTTGATCCCTAGATTGGGAAGATCCCTGGAGGAGGAAATGGTGACCCACTCCAGTGTTCTTGCCTGGAAAATCCCATGGACAAAGGAGCCCAGCAAACTACAGTCCAGGGGGTCGCAAAAAGAGCAGGATATGGCGTAGACACTGAGCACGCATGCGTGCCCTGTTTTGTACTGATTTAGTCATAGCTCAGCTCAAGAAGGGCTTCTTCAGAGCATTGGAAAGAGGGATCCAATGGTCAAAGAGACTTGGCAACTTGCTACTTCCAGTTTCAAGCCAAGGTTGTATTCATTTGTGTTTATGGAGGAAAAGATAGTGGGTGATGCTAAGTAGGTGGTCTTTTTATGCCTTCCCCTCTAAATCAGGTTCACCTTGATCTATTTTATATACTGGCACTTCACTTTTAAATTAAATTCAATTTTTTCATTTTCATTGTTTCATCTAGAAGCCAACTAGAGGCCTGCTAGTTCTTTTTAACACCTTCACTTTATGCGTGAGCAGATAGTGGCACAGGAAGGGAAGGGGCGTCCCTTTTAGGGTTTCTCGTCCTTGTCAACTATGTTGTTTAGTTTGGGAAGAAACAACCCATTGGTAAAGAATGGGTAGAGGGGTAGAGGGCATAAATGGGTGAGTTCATGATATTATCTCATGGATTCAAGGGAGACTAGGATTAGCTTTGTTCCAGATTTGTTAGGAAAACTTCAAGGAAGGAAATGGGTCTTAGTCTGGCTGTTAAATGAACTAATGGAGGGAAAAATCAGCTTTGCCTAAGAAAAGATCTGCAGATAAGGCCAGGTCTGCAAAGCTGGGTGTGAGACATGCTCTAGAGACAGTGTGGTAGTGAGACCTGAGCTCTGAGGTCTTGGTTATGTGACATTGGGGAAATTATTTTGTCTCCTTGAGCCTCAGTTTTTCCTACTGTGAAATGGACCAATAATTTTGCACATATAAATACCTAATAACAGTTCTATAGCTGAAAACCAGTTGAATATCTGAAATCTTAAATGTTTCAGTCTAATCTATTAATATCTGATAGGGTTATTGTGAGGCCTGGGTATGATAATGCATGTTTACATAATACCTAGCTTACAATTGGGCTTCCCTCGTGGCTCAGATGATAAAGAATCTGCCGTCAATGCAGGGGACCCACGTTCGATCCCTGGGTTGGGAAGATCCCCTAGAGAAGGAAATGGCTATCCACTTCAGTATTCCTGACTGGAGAACTCCATGGACAGAGGAGCCTGGCAGGCTACATGGCATCACAAAGAGTCAGACACGACTGAGCAACTAACACATTTTAGCATATGATCAGTACTGACTGCATAACACTTGTTTGTAATATTATTCAAGGAATAGGAGATTTTAAACTTTGGAATTTAGGTGGAGGGGTTAACCTTTCAAGCCAAGAGAAGCCTTTCACTTTGAGATATAGAATAGTTGCGAGGTTACAAGGGAGAAGATTCTGGATTTCAAGTGAAATGTGAGGATATCAATCAGAAGCTTGAGTCAGGAGGGCAGAATGATTTCTGATTGTGTCAGTATTTGTCAATATTGTGTCAATATTATGTCACTACTTGACCTGGGTACACAAAGTTTAGCAGCTTGCTGTGAACTGTGGTCATAGAAAAGCTCATAGACTTGGGAGGAAGCTAGATAGGCTGTAGGCAGGATAGCATCTAGTTCAGAGCAGAAAACTGTCCCTGGGAGGGTCAGAGAGGGCCAGGAAGGAAGATGGGGATGGGATGTGTGTTTGTATTGGGGAGATGGGGGAAAGAGCAGAGCTAGGTCTCATTGGATGAAGAGCAAAAGCTCGGAGTGGTGGAAAATCGTCTGGACCTGCCTGAGTTTTAATAATGAGGAAGTGACACTTTGATGAAGGAAGTTTCCTGGGAAGGAAATGAGGGTTTCTTAGGGAAGAGTGAAGAGCTGGGAGAGGGGCCAGAAGGAGAGGAGGAAGTGAGGAGACGACTGAGATTTGTTAGTGTTGAGGGCGCGGGGGTAACGGGCACAGTGAGATGTGAGGTCTGTCGCTGTGATCCGCTGGCCCGGACGCTGTGAGCCGAGCATCCAGAGTGACAGCAGAGGAAACCAAGGCTCCCGGAAGCAGGGCTTCCGATTTCCCTAGAACTCTAGGTGTGGTAGGAAGGAAGACCCCTTGTGCAGAATAATCTGCCTCTTAACTGTCCCCCTGCCGCAGATTCTCAGTACTTGGGAATGCTAAGTCTTGCTACTACTCCAGTCCATGAAACAGAATCAAAGCGTCTCTCTCTGAGCCTGAGAACCACAACACGGGCTTTACGACAGCTTCAGAGAGGTGCATTTACCTTGTTTATGATGCATGTACTAACTAGAAAGGCCTGTGTTCTCTTTGCAGTGGACCTACACGGTCATTATTATCAGCAATAATTAATGAGAAAAATTTAGAACATGTGTTTGGTAATCCTGAGCGGAGAGATGTCAGGGGAATTTGTTCCCTGACTCTGCCTTCTCGCCACGTGGAAGGGAGGCTCATGAGCCCGGCAGACTCCAGCCTGCTGGGGGCGAGGGGGGGTTCCTGGCCTCACTGTGAAGAAGGCATGGCATGCTGACATTAGTGTTTACTGCAGAGGAGGGCGGCTGCTCTGATGCTCTCTCAGGGCTGGAGATGAAATAGCTGATGTGCAGATCCATCCTCTCATGGGGAAGTTACTCCAGTTCCCAGGCATGGAAGCTTGGCCTTCGGAGTAACAGGGTAGATGCTGACAAAGCAAGTCAAGATATTGGCTTCTAGGAGAATGTTTGGTGTGTTGTTTTATTCGTGATAGCTTTAATTCCACCATATAAACAAGAACATGCCATTTTCTTGTCATCTGAAGAACGCTGAATTTCTTAAATCTCATCAAAGAGTAAAAGTCACTCAGTCGTGTCCCACCCTTTGTGACTCCATGGACTGTAGCCCACTAGCTCCTCTGTCTATGGAGTTCTCCAGGCAAGAATACTGGAGTGGGTTGCCATTTAAATGTTTTCAAATGGAGTGTTATTTACTGGAGCTTTCTTCCTGAATTCTGCCCTGGAGTGTTGGTAGGCAGTTACATTTATCTCTGTAACATTACTTACCATTTAGTAAAAGAAACCAAACAAAACAAACCCCAGCAAACATGCCTCCTCCATAAGACATAAAACAGGAATAACATGTGAATGAATAAGATCCTGCCTTGAATTCATTCTCTTGCAACAAATGTAGAGTTGTCTGTAATTTTGAGTAAATGAGTCTGCAAACCAAAATAGTTAGTAAGTTTAATTTTAGGTTTATAGTTTTGACATTGTAACCCTAAATTACATCTTATTTGGAAAAAATCTTTTCAACTCAAACTTTTCTTTAACCTAGTGCCACAAGATGACTCTATATTAAAATTTCTCAGGACACAATATAGCTCTGCCCATCTGTCCAACAACCTAAATTTATATATAGGTAATAAATAGTAATGTTTATATCAAGATGACAATTGACATCATTATTTGCACCTTAGATTTGCTATTCTTATTGAAAATGTTGGTAGTCCTAAATATACCACGTTTTAAAAAATCAAAAAGCCTTTAAATGTGGCAGAGAGGAGATATAGGTTGTACAAAACTCCATAGGATGCAACATCTTAGGGGTGAAAAAAGGTTAACAATCAAAATTTCTTCCAAACTGGGTTATCTACATGAGTTTTATTAGCCACCTTTTAATGAAGAACTAGCACTTAAGAAATGTTTTTGTAGTTGGAGACTGGGGCGGTAATTTAATGGTCTCAAGTTAGAGCTAGTAATAGACTAAGAGAGGAATGGTTTTAGGTTCCCTAGAGGATAGAAAGTGTTTCTTTAAAAAACAATCACTCTGTGTCCTGCCTCCAAGAGCAGTGTAAACAAACAAGTACTTAATAAGTGTCTTTTGATGATGGCAGTGACTGGTAGATCAATAACTGAAAGTGCCTGAACTTACGAGACTAAAGGCTAATAGAAATATGTCATCAGCTATGATAAGATCAATGTATTGAAATAAATACTTTTCTACTTCAGACTCACGGGGGAAAAGGGACCATGCATTTCAGATGCCAAACACTTGACCAACTCTGGGCAGTAGTAATAGCCTCTTGTGGCCCTTGGTAAAATCTCTAATAAACTAAATACCAAAATCAAATACAGAAATGAAGGGATCTCTGTGGACTAGCTGAGTGACATGGATAGTCATTGGGCTCTCTGGTGGCCAGGAGTCCAACTCAGAGTTCTATAATACTTCACTCGTGCCTGCCCAGGACCTTCAGAGTCTCAGATTAATGTGTGAAAAATCTTTTTCAGGAGGCTTTTCGAAGATCTGTTGGCTTGGATAAAATGCCAGTGGGTAGAATCTGGGTTTTATCAGGTGCTGCTTGAGGAAAAACATTTATGGTAGTTTAAGGAAAGCACTGAAATCAGAAACACAGTTTGGAGTTTGTAATTTGGAATCGGATTCTTGAATGTATCATGGAAACAAAACAATTGTAAATTTTTAAAAATATTTCATTTTATATTTGGCTTGAATATGGTGATCATGTTTGTCTGTATTTCCTGGACAACTGGCCTGTTCCTTCGGTATTTTTCCTTTGGGAAAATGTATTCCTTCCAAATACTGCCTTGTCGTTCACACCTCATTATTCTTATTCCCTTGTTAGGCTCAGTGATCTTTGCTTTCTTCTTAAAAATGCTGTTAGTGCCACAAAGTAATAGAAGAACTCTCAGCAATCACGGAGGAGACCAAGTCTACTTCAGAAAGTACAGTTTAGGGAACTTCCCTGGTGATCCAGTGATTAAGGCTCCACGCTTCTCATTCAGGAGGCATGGGTTCGATCCCTGGTCCGGGAACTAAGATCCCGCATATCTCGTGGTGCAGAACAAAAATTAAAAAAGAAAAAGAAAATACAGTTTATTGGCAAAGCAGTCTCAAAGAGTCAGACACGACTGAGCGACTTGCACTCACTCACTCACTCACAGTAGGATCTAAGGACTTCTGTTTTTGCACCCCTCACTGCCCATAAATATTTTATTTTCTTACTCTGATTTTCTCTTCCCTCACAATGACCCTCCTATTTGTTTTATCTATCTCAAATAAAATAATTAGCAATATGACCAGTCAGAGCAGGATTTTATGAGTCTTCCAAAATAATGTAAATTTAGAGTTTGCTTAGTTTGTATCTTTTTCTTCTATCTCCCAACATTATTAAATAATTAGATAATTTATATCTTAATCTTTTGGTTGTTCATGCACACTCAAGAAATAATTTGTAAGACAATCTAATTTAGATTCTATCTGCTTTAAATAGGAATTAGTGTGGGTTGCATATAATATATGTAAAAGACATAACCTGTGCCAAGTCATTGCCCAGAAGGTTTGGAAATTACTATTCATACTATTTTTCCTTTGGGCATCATAAGGCAGTTGATCAAAATGGTCGACTCAATACATGGAATATGACTTTTGAGTATAGCATACTTAAGAATTCAGATATTAAATCATTTCACATATTTTCCACTTAATTTTATTAAGTTCTGCCCAACAGCACTTTCCAAAAATTATTCATAACTTACTTATGCTGCTATGGCAATATTTTAGAAGATGGATGGGGATAGCTATTTTAGTTTGCAGTGTAAAGCATCATGTCCTATACAAACAGGCCAGAGTATTCCTTGTGAAATAAATGACTTTTAGTTGCTGGGCTGCCGGATGCAGATTTTTTACTGGAAAGTATACTTATTTTCCTTTCTTTAGCATAACTCTAAAAGCAATTTTGGCAAATACAGCATAGTTCTTAGTGTCACGTGAGTGTGATGGAATTGAAGTGACTGTTAATGTGGCCTTGACCTTGGTGTTATAGCAAGGGTAATGTAAACCCTTTGGAGCATACAGTATCTTTCTTCTGGGATTCATTTATGTTTGTGGACATTTACCTCCTCCTCAACTTTCTACACACACATACACAGAATCTTCATTCTTACCAATGGATACAGATAAACCTTGGTAGCACCCACTTGAATCCTGCTTCTGGCCTTTCTCATACCTGAACTTCTTTTGTGTCTGCCCCGTAGTCATAGGACTTTTTGAAGGGTCAGCAGAGTGATTGGATAAACTAATAGATGCCTCCATGTTAATGCAGACCTTGCCTGTGGCATTACCTCAGCTTGCTTGTCAATTTATATATATATATATATACATATATATATAAATAAATATATATAAATATATATATATTTTTGCAAATGACCATTAGTTTAAAATGATTTAGGTGTTTTATTTTTTATTTAAATTCATTTTAGAAAAATAGAAAAACAAAAGTTCCTGACCACTGACCAGTAGCTTCTCAGGTCCCCTTTGCCACCCTATCTTTTCTAAACAGACAGTGCTGTGCTATGCTTAGTCGCTCAGTCGTGTCCAACTCTTTGTGACCCCATGGACTGTAGCTCGCCAGGCTCCTCTGTTCTTGGGGATTCTCCAGGCAAGAAAACTGGAGTGGGTGGCCATGCCCTCCTCCAGGGGATCTTCCCAACCCGGGGATCAAACTGCATTACAGACGGATTCTTTACCTTCTGAGCCACCAGGGAAGCATCTGTGTTTTCTTCATGTTGAATGTTATATATGACTAACTTGAAATTCTGCGGTGTCAGGTAGAATTGGAAATGTACCAGCTTTATTGTCATTACTAAGAGCAATGATAATACCTATTATTTATTGCACGTGCACCATGAACAAGGCACCAGATTGGGGATTTACATGCAGTGTCTCAGTTCTCACCACGGGCCTGCTTGGGAGAGGTTACTTTTTTATCTTTTACAAATTGATTAAAGGAGCTCTGAGATATTGGGCCATTCATCCAAGTTATAATGCAAATAAGTGGGCAAGCAGGTTGAGAATTCTTTATTAAATTTTGCATTAGATAACAGAAGTAATAATTGCTTTTGTAGTAATATTGCCGTATTGTAGAAGTATATATAGTAGGAACTTAGACTCCATCTCAGTACATCATTCAGAAAAAAACTTCAATTAACAAATGGTCCATCTTTATCTGACTCTTGAGAGTAATACTTGAAGTTTATCTGATAACTTTTAAAGTAACAGTTTCTAGTTCTTTTTCTTATGACTTTTTGTTGATATACTTTTTACTTTCTTTACAACTGAATCTGCATTACAAATTTAGAATAGGCAAAATTCTCACTTCACTATAACTTTTCACACATTTGTTTTCTGACATTTTTTTATCCTCAAATGCCCAAATCTTTCCTTGTTAGTTAACTTTTAACAATCATTTATTCATAAAATAGCCTTCAACTAGTATTTGCAGGTATTCAGTGCTATCACTTCTGTTTTTCATTGACCACCATTAAATGTACACCAGAGACAAAATGTTTTAAGCTCCTTGTTTTACTTCCTGTTTTTTTTTTCCCGGTTACAAATATACTACAGAGTCTATAGAAACTTATGTTCTAGTTGGTGTCTTTGGAGATTAAATAAAGATTGGGTCAGCCATCATTTTTCTTTTCTTGCTTTACTAAGAAACCCATTAATGAGCTTGATATGAGTTATTTTTTACACACCTATTTACTTAAAAAAATTAATATGTAATACATTTACAGAAAATAATTATGTACCACATATAGGTAAAAATGAAAAGCAAATGTCCTTCTTCCCCTTGTTTCTCTCTTAGTCCTTCACTCATTCCTAAATTTCTTCCGTTTCCAGATTTTCTTAATGGACACATAAGTATAGGTGCAATGTATGTACATATTTTAAGTAATAACATCTTTTCTAGTTTAAATTGTCCAGGATGACCATCTTTACAGTGCATGCCTCCTTCTATGCTCACTGCACTCCTGAATAAGCAGGTCTCAGCAGGACTTTTATATTCAGTAAAATAAGAATACATTTCAAATGTGTAAACACAAGTAGGACCAAGGAAATAGAGGTAGAGAATCAAAATGTGAAAAAGAATACAAATTTATAGTTTATAAAGTATGGTTCCCAAACCAGCAGCATCTGATCTGTCGTGGGCTTCTTAGCAGGGCAGAGTCGTGGGCCCCGTTCTGATTTGATTTAGTAATCAGATCTCTGAAGATGAGCCTGAAAGTGGGTTAGAACACACTCTTCAGGTGATTCTTAGGCATGTTAAAGCTTGAGAACCACTGCTGTGGAGCATGGATGACAGAAGGAATTTAGAAAGTGTTTATTATATACCCCTTATTTGACTTATGATGAACCTGAGAGCTGGGGTGAATAAGTAACTTATCAAAGATGAACTTAATGGTGGTTGATAATTAAGACATGAGTCTCCTGACTATGCTCTGTCTTTAGGCTGTCCTAGGCAGTGAGAGGATTATCAGAGAATTTTTGAAAGGAGGATATAATTATGTTATATTACCTTTTCAAAACAGTGTCTACAGAAGTATAAATGGAAATAGGCAAATAATGTAAGTATGCAGCAACTGATATATAATATTTGCTTGTATATTTCACATGCAATGCATGTTATGTTTTTGTGTTTCAGAGTAGAATAGGGAAGAAGGAAGTGACTTCTCTAAACTTAAGCTAATTATTCTCTAAGCAGTGAGTTTATTAGGTCTATGACCTTGGGTAAAACATTCACTCTCTTTGAGCCTTAATTTCCTTATCTATGAAATGGGGTTAATAATAACTACCAACACTGTTGTTAGGATAAGGTAGCTTATGTGAAAGTGTTTTGTAGGTCGTAAAGCATTATAAATGTGAGTGATATTGTTTTTATTGCATAGTTTGTCCATTTATCTAGCAAACGTTTATTAAACATGTGTTATAGGCAATATTATAAGAATAGACTTTTTAGAAATGTGGTTTTGTTTGGAAGAATTACAACAGTTTAAGGTGATTTCCTAAATTATTCACATAATTAATCAGTAGGAAACCCACTTAGGTTTAATAAAGAAATTTTTGCTTTGAAACTTCAAATCCTATGTTTTATATTGAATCTTCCCTTAAGTTGTTAGTTTCCTTCTGACTTTTTCTTAATTCTTATTTTCTAGAGATAGTTAACCAACACATTGTGAAGTGATTTTAATATTTTATTAACACTTTAATATTAACACTTTAATATTTTTAATTTTGTCCTTTAAGAGGTGATTCGGCTTAAAAATTAAATGAGGGTATAATTATTTATATAACCTTACAGAACAGCAGCAAAAACGTGTGAGTAATTTAAGTCAATGAGTGGTTTATGTGACTCATCACATCTTAAAATGAATTGGAGTAGTTTTGCTTTCATCAATTAAATATAAGTATAGTGGTTATTAATATGAGTCTTTTGATTTGTTCGTTTAAGCAGGTTCTAGAAGTTCTTTGTAGATGTATGCTAGGATCTCTCTGAAATTTTATATACTTATATCTCTTTAGCATGGAAACAGTTCATTTTTTAGGAATGCCCACCTACCTACCTCTGGGCTTCCCAGGTGGCACTAGTGGTAAATAATCCATCTGCCAATGCAGGAGACGCAAGAGATGAGGGTTCGATCCCTGGGTTGGGAAGATCCCTTAGAGTATAAAATGGCAACCCATTCCAGCATTCTTGGAAAATTCCATGGATAGAGGAGCGTGGCAGGCTACAGTCCATGGGGTCTCAAAAAGTTGGACACTACTTGAGTGCACACGCACACACAACCCCCTACTTCTAGAGGTGGCGCTTCTTTAAAAAGTGGTACTTTATTTGCATTTACACTAGGCAGTAGTGTTAATTAATACCAGCTAAAATGCAGTTATCTATGAAGCCCAGTGATATATTCCTTTGATGGGAACTGAGAGACAATTCTTTAAATATTTTAATCTTTTGTTCATTATTTGATGTTGAAGATCTTTCCAAAGTATACACTTCCTTTCCTTTAAGGGCAATATCATTGTCCTAAAAAAGTTAGTCATTTTAATAACATGCCACCATATGGTTCAACTCGCACTTCATTGTAGGGTCCAGGAGAGGCCTGACCTGAAGGGTGCCCCCCAGCGGGGGTGGAATTGGAGGTTGAGAGGTCATCAGTACAGATGTGCTGGGTGGTTAGCATCTCTGTGATAAACGAACAAGCCTCTGACCTCACCCTCATCTCCTACTCCCTTCACCTTGCTTTGCTCCTGCCTCTGGACCCTGTGGCTTCTCTTGAATTACAGTTTGTTGGTTCCTTGCCTTAAGGGATTATCCTAATATTTGGAGTGGTCAAAGCTTTTCTCCATTTGCAGAATGTCATTTGAAAGTTACTAAGATTTTTATTTTACTTTCTAAATTAACTAATGTAGACAAATCTTTATAGCCCATATATTCTGTTTCTGTACATTTCTATTTAGCTCCATACTAGTATTCTAGGAAATGAAGTGTATTTCTTTTAAGAAATCTCCCAGATCCATTAATACCTGAATTCAGGTTGTTTTTCAAATGCAGTTTTTAAAATTAAATAATTCCAGATTGCAAAAATTAACACAGGCAATATTGCTATTAAACAGAGACAATACATATTTTAAAAATACAGTATCATGGACATGAAGGTAAGGGCAGTATTTTTTTAAATGAAAGATTGCATTTTTATCTTGGGTTTTTCACACGTTGGAGTGATTCCTAACGTGGTAGACATATATGTATGCTATAAATATTCTAAGCTTTAGGGAATGATTATTAAGTATTTGGCTTTTAGTCTAAACAGAGACAAAATAATCATGTACATGCAGATGTATGAATTCAGTACAATTTCAATCTGTTAACTAGGATTTCCTTTAGTTTTACTGAGTCAGAAACACATTACATAATAACTTCCTGGAAAATCTGCAGTGTACAAGAGATACAGCTATCTTGATACATATTAAAACTGACTCTGAATAAATGAAATTTGAAATGGGAAGATTTTAGGACTCATTCAAGAACATTTACATGTGAAAGTTTAAAATATTCTTTCTTATTTTTCCTGGCAAAATTTTAAACAGAACAAAATTAAAATAATGAAGATGTTTTCTATTGTACTTATTGTATTACCTCTTCTGCTTGAAATTTTATATTTTGGCCTCATATGAAGTGACAGATCATTACAGCCAATTTGTGGTTTTAACAATCAGAAGTAACTGACTAATGATGCTATTCATATTTGGGTTGGGAATTTAAGAAGACTGTGTGTGTGTGTGTTTGTGTATGCTTATATTTTAGTATTTACTTCACCATTGAAATGCCAAAAACAATTTGTAAAGCTATTCTAAATTTTTGGTGTTCTGAAACTCAAGGCTGTTAATCTTTTCTTAGGTTTTTTTCTGATATTGTAATTACTTCAAATTATTTTTTGAAAAAACATTTTTTAAGAAAAATGAGGAACTTTAGTCCCTATCCTAGAGCAGATGAAAGGGTAGAGATCTTAACCAGAAGAAAAATGTTTTAAATGCCCTCCACATTTACAACTTTAGTTGTACAACTTGGATGCCTTTTTATATATTTAGTTTCATTCAAGTTTTCCACTCTTCATTCTGAAAAGGAAGCAAAATACTGAATCCATTTTCCAAAGGAAAATGTTTGTAGTGTCACGAAAAATGAGAACAGATGGCCCTGCAAAGCTTTGGGGAGAATATCGCTCTCCAATTCAAATTGTTAGGCAAAGTCAGAGACAAACACAAGCTACCAATCATTTTAGTGATTTGTATGACTTAATTCGAGTGTGCCTAACAGAGAGTTACAAGGTAGGATTTTGCCTCTTACATTAACTTAAAGACGTTTTACTAATTTACAGTCCAGACTTGACTTAAGTGGATGCCCCAGAAGGCAGGTTTTGTTAGGAAGAAGAATAATCAGGGAAAAACAGTCCTCGTCACTTCAAATGAATTCTATAAAAATTTGTGTTTCACAGTGGGCACGATTATCCAGATGCAGTGTGACAGTGTCCTAGCAGAATAAACAGATCTTCTGAACCTGAATCCTCTGCTCTTTTCCCTCCACCTTTAACTAGATTAGCTTTGCAGTGCATCAGGGCTTGGGTTGTGTGGGGTGCATTAACTTCTCCCCACACTATTCTGATTGAGCAGCAAAGCATCCATTACCAATACCATATCCAAAGTGACGTTTCCATACAGGCTGCCTGCTGTTTCATTCATAACCACAAAACAGACTGAAATGACTTTCCTTCTTTTTACAACTTGCAAAGAGTTAATGGACTGTGCTGGCCCCCTGCCAGAACCTTTAAGAAACTTTATTAATGTGTTATAAGGCTGGGACACCATAGTGTGGGATTTTATTGGTTATTCATCTTAATGAGTAAAAATATGTATGCACAATTAAGGCCACGTTCTCTAGCAATTGCCTTCTAATAAATGTTGAGTCTTTTGTCAGGACTTGTCCTTGCATTTGCTGATCAATTTTGATTCTTTTTTTTCTTCTAAACCTAAAGTCATCAACAGTGTAATAACATGGCCTTTGTTTAAAGAAATACCAGCTTAGTATTTGAGATGAACTATTATTTAATGATGAAAGGAACATTCTTAAGTAAGTGGTAAGAATGACTATTAAAAAAAAAAAAAACTCTTGGTGAAAAACTTAGCCTGAAGCATAAACTGCAGCATTTTCTCATTATTTATGTAAAAAAAATTAGTCTATGATCTACTAATTCTTCAAAAGGCAGAGATAACATAATTTTGTGCAGATTATGTGGGAAAGAAATCTATGAGTAAGCAGCATTAAATGTTTCTTTCCTGTCTGTTCTGACATGTAAGTTATCAGAAAACTTTTTTTTTTTAATCAGAAAGCATTTTTATTTTCATACAGTTTCATTCTTCTTCCACTTTTGACATTTTCTCCTTACCACCATAAAGGTGGAGTGTTTCAAGTAGGGAATGAGGGCAGAAATCATATCATATTGAAAATAAATATAAAAATAGACTGAATCAATCATGTCTAGGTAAATTTCATGCTGCAGCTATTTGAAAAATGATGAATATTTTTGTGTGTCTTGAAATATGTACTTTCTCCCCTAAATAGAATACTGTGCACCTTCAAAGAATGTTGAGTGGTCTTTTTCAGTCTGTGAAAGTAATCACAGGCACCTCAAATGAGGAAAATTTCCAGGAAATTTTTTTGGCAAAATGATTTTTATATTATGGTCATTGGAGTGACCATAATATGGGGAATATGGGGAAATTTTATACTATTTTATAAAAAGTAGTTCTGAACAGTTATTTAAAAAAAAAATCTTTGGTAAGTAAAACTACCCAGAGAATGTTAGTATATTACCCTTGCAAGGCAGTAGAATAAGTTTAGGTCATGTTTGTTTTTATGGATTTGAGTAAGTTAGTATGAGTAAGTCTGATCTTAATTCATACTAAAGGTTCTGAGACATAAATTCATCTATGGTTTTGTCTGGAGTGGAAGTGAGATTTGTAATTCAATTTTCTTAAATTAACAAATTTAGAAATATGCATAATTTATTTCTCTTTGACAGTTTAACCTTGATGTTAGAATGGGTACCAATTGCAATGAAAATTCAAACAGCCATTGAATTTAACACCTCGTAGTTTATTCTCTTAAAGATGAGCCAGAACTTTACCTTGAGTTCTAAAAATGATCTATCTTGAGGTTATTAAGATAAGATTACAAATAAGAGAATAAAATGTGAAAGATGATTCAAAGTGACTTTGAGGGGAAAATAAACTATTTGGGGGAATGGGAAATAATCTTTCATCTTAGATTTTGAATCCTGGGTGTGGCTGGCTGTATTTTCAAGTGAAGACATCATCCTGTGTTGCTTGCCCTTGTGAGTTTGATGATTCTGTGCTTTGTGTTGAAACGAACCACCTAAACTGAAGCAAAGAAGCATTGTGCCCTTGTACTTTTTCTTTGAATCACATTCATTCGAGGAGGAGGAGGAGGGTGTGATGAGAGTGGGTTGGTGGCTCTCTTTCAGGTGGCAATGGAAGCTGGCTCTTCCCTGCAGCCATGTTGTATCAGTAGACAAATAGATCAGACCCCAAACCCTGGTTAAGTACCACTAAGCCTGCAATAACATTCAAGGGGAAAATGGCACAGGGGGAGAAATCAGACTGTCATTTGCAAGATGTGGCTTAGAGGGGGGAATTACTTGATCCTGTGGTGAAGTCTCGGAACTTTGGTGGGCGATTAGGTGGTTTGTGGGGAGTGAAGAGGGCAGTGACTTTGCAAAGGGTGTCTGGTGGTCACGTGTTATCATGGCACTGAGCTGCTCATGCTGAACTGGCCCTTTGCCATTCAACTGCATGCACCGACTTAGTCCTCAATTTGTGGCCTGCCACGGGCAAAAAGGGTTTTCTGGTCTCATCCTTCTCCCAGCCTGTGCACATTACCAAACCACAACATAAACTCACTACAGTCAGCAGCCTTCACTCAAGTGAGGCTTCTGCCAGGAAAATTGGGACATTATGTGTCAAAAATTAGGAAGGTTGCCCAAAAAACCTTGTAATTGTAGAGGAGTAACCTCTACCTGGCCTCTCTTTCAGTCTGATGGTGACACTTCTAATTTGAGAAACTGGCAGATTTATACGGGACTCTGCAGTCAGATTTGATTGAGTTTAATTCCTGGCTGTTTTAGTTGTTTGTGGAATAGCCTGAGGCAAGTTTTCTTACCCGAAAATGGGGCTAATACTGATCACACAGCGTTTATTGCAAAGAAGAAATCCACCTATAGTACTGAGAACACTCTTGGACAAGTAAACAAATGCTCACTGACTATTAGCCTTACCATTATTTCATTGCTCTTTATCCAGAAGATATCTGCTGATGAAGGAGAGGGTATAGAATATTTAAACACATAGAACATATGAGGCACTGGTGCTTTTATGTAACTAATTGCATTTATCCTGCCTAGGATCCTTTCCAGTGTAGGGATCTATTTTATATGTATTTCAATGTCTTATGTACTCAGTGAGACATAAAGTGAGTGTATGATTTTTAGACATTTGTACTTTAGTTGGGGATGCAGAATATATCTACTTGGCAATATGTACCTGAAATGACTCACATAAGAAAAAAATCTGAAACTATTTTTTAGTGTTTTGTGTAGGCCATGTCTTAATCTCCTATTTCTGTATGTTATAGCAGAGTCTCTACATGTAGTAGGTGATAGATCAACATTTGTTAAATTCCTCTGTTTGTCAAACAGTTTGTTATTTTAGAATTTGGAAACTCTCAAGGAAGAAAAGAAGTTATGGTATCAAACCATAAACTTACTTGAAAGTGAAAAAAAATGAAGCTCAAGTTTTAAAAGTATTAGTAAGTTAATAGTGAATATTTTCTGAACACACCAACTTTGGTTCACCAGTCACTTAAGAGTAGCCTGCTGTTGTACACTATGTGATTGACTCTCTTGATAACTAATTAAACAATGGCTAAAAATTCCCATATGTCTTTTGTGCAGGATTATAATAATGGTGAGAAAATTTTCTGCCTTAAAAATGTTCAAGAAGTATGTGTACATAGGCACCTTTATATATATTTCAGATGAGTACGGGGGAAAGAACAGTATTCAGAATACACCATTAAAGAGACATTAGAGTTTCTTATATTATGATGGGGATTTAAAAAAATAAAGTAGAAATTATTGGTGTGGCTGTGCTGAGTGTGTGGACTTATATAATTAAAGCTAGAAAGCCTGGGCATTTACGGAATAAGCACTATGAGTATAATGAGTGCCACCGGTCTGTGTCAGCATCATGGAATTCATCTTTCACCTCTGAATTATCTCTCGGCAGAGGCAATGTTGAATTCAGTTGAAGCTTAGAATTACGGAACCGTAATCACTGCCAATAATGATTATAGGATAGTACACCAGGCCTACTATGTCTCTCAACCTGGGCTTGAAATTGTGGAACACCCTAAAAGAGAAAAATCCAGTGACCTCATTATGCAGTATTTGGCAGCTGTGAACATAGCATTTTAGCTGGGACTTAAGTCTAAGAGAGAAAAAATAAGACAGAGACAGTACACATTTTGCAAGATCTAGCTGTACTTCAGAAGCATTTTACCTTTATAATTCAAGTGTTTTGTACATTCCTACCAGGAGTAAGGGCTTCCCAGGTGGCTCAGTGGTTAAGAATCCACCCGCCAATGCAGGAGACCCAGGAGATACAAGTTTGATCCTTGGGTCGGCAAGATCCCTTGGAAGAGGAAATGGCAACCCACTCCAGTATTCTTGCCTGACAAAATCCAATGGACAGCGGAACCTGGACAGCCACAGTCTGTGGGGTCGCAGAGTCAGATATGACTGAAAACACACACAAACACACACACACACATACACAGAGGAGTAAACTGGACACACACACACACACACACACACACACTAGGAGTAAACTGGATGGGGTCGCAAAGAGTCAGGTAGGACTGAACACACACACACACACACACACCCAGGAGTAAACTGGATGGCTGGAGTTCCATGGGGTCGCAGAGTCAGATAGGACTGAACACACACACACACACACACACACACGCGCAAAGAGTCAGATAGGACTGAACACACACACACACACACGCAAAGAGTCAGATAGGACTGAACACACACACACACACACACGCAAAGAGTCAGATAGGACTGAACACACACACACACACACACACACACACACACACACACACACACACACACACGAGTAAACTGGATGGCTGGAGTTCCATGCAGTCCCTCTCTCCCCAGCCCTCCCTCCTTTTGGTCAGCTCTTGGAACTTGCAGTCACTATAGATTTCGTCTCAATTTTTACAATTAAGTGGGTTTTGTGCTATGGATATTTGCCATAGAAAACTTTTTCCCCCTTCAGATTTGTTACTTTAACGATGTAAGAGAAGCATCGCTCCTTAACGAAAGAGAAGGAAGCAAATTAAATATTTTTTTTGGTTTTCATTTTGCATATACACATGGTCTGCCACAGACTCTAAATCCAGTCAGAATCATGCACTGCAAATGGGAAAATTGGTCTTGGCTCAAGTTTTTCTGTAGTGTATTTCCCTGTAGTGGGGAGTTCTGACTTTACTTTTTTCCCCAGAAAATTACATGAAGTTTCTCTCATGAGCAGCAAACGTTGTGGGCACAGGCGTCACTGACATGTGAAGGTGAGTGGGATTCAGAAAAGACCCCTGCCACCACTTTATGACTTGGAACGTTGCAATACTGCTTTGTAGTTTCTCAAGCAACTTAGAAAAAAAGTTGTGATAGCAGGCCGTCTTTCTGTGGGAAATGTGCGTCTTGGCTTCCTGAGAGGCCGTCGTGGGGCTGCCCGGCCGCCGGCTGCCCTCTGCCCTTGGCGAGGCGGGCCAGGCCGGCGACATTTCAGGAGGCCGCTTGGCAGCCATTTTAGATCCTGCCCGCGCGCAGGGCTCCTGGCTGCCAAGAGCTGCAGCCTCTCCGTGCCAAGACACTCTTGGCAGTGGAGATAAACTTTGTAGAGATACACAGTCCAGAAATATCTTATAATTACAAAGCACAGGGGGCAGAATGTTTTTACAATACAGCTGTGCTAATGTAAACATTTAATTTGGCAGCCTTCTCCACCCACTTTTCAATTAACCGGGTTTATGCAGATACTTTAGGTCTGTAATAAACTTTATTGCTACTTCTCTTGGAGTACAGTTTATGAAACACAGATTGGAGGGGCTTTTTTGGGGGGTTTTCCATCCATTTAGGAAAGCACATGGTGAAGGTTGTGTTGCCATGAAGGGGAAGTGTAAGCTTTCTGTCTCAAAAACTGCCACAGGCCTGGCTTAACTGAAACAATGTCTTTAAGGAGAAAAATGTGGGGGCTGTCTCCTTTGGCTTCTAAAGCCTGCGAGAGGATATTAATAGAAAGAGGTAAAATCACTTATATAGCTACAAGAAAAGACACTTGTGTTGGTGATCATTAAAAAAGATAAATGTCCCCTGCAAGGCATGAGACTGTTTCAAGAGATAAATTCCCAATAACAGTTCTTACAGATATAATTATAATAATTGTGTAATCGCCGTGATAATTATTCTTATAGAGTGAAAGAAATAATTTTCTATCTAAAGTAGCATTCAACTGTTCAGCTCACAAAGCTAGTCAATAGATCCTTTTCAACTAACCTGAAAAAATGGTAGAGGTCATGGAGTTTTAAAGCTAAATTTGGTTTTAATTGACATTGTGAAAAAGGAAGGGTTTTTTTTTTTATAAGGAATATGACATCACATTTCAGGATATCTCTTTGCATAGATTTGCTTATATGTTTCTCAGATAGATTAGGGAGCACCATATAAATGCCATACATATGAATAGTTTTTTTTTTTTTTTAAAGACAAAAAAGATTTTCAAGTTGTATTTTCATGTCTTACCACTTAGAAATTTTGCCTTGGTTATGGTTTTTAAAACTTAGCTTTTCCTCTTAATGATGGATTTCCTTAATAGAAAACCATTCTTATAATGTTTTCCCCTCAGGACTTCTTTTGAATCCCTCATTTAATCTGGCTCCATCACCATTCAATCTGTGGGTGTGACCATAAAGTAATTTTCAATCTGAAGTCATATTTGACTGTTTGGCTTCCAAAGCTCAACAGATCCCTTTCAGCTATTCTGAGAGATGGTGGAAGTCAGAGAATTATAGAGCTGTGGTATCATTATTTTATAGTTTTGTTTCATGCTTCCACAGCTGTTTTGTTATCATATCACCTTTGTGCATTCTGCTTATCACAGTTAAACAAGGCATTTACAATGGCTCTTATTCTGTCAGGTGTTTTATTCATTAAAAACAGAAATCAAACAAAAAAATGTGTCACAGTGAAATATGTCTGTATTATGTCAATTTTATTTTCAAAGTATAATAATTGGGGATACTGTTTATTTATCAATTTTAAAAAGAACCCTTTTTATCTGTCAGTAGGGGATGAAGTCAGCACAATGTGGATTAAATTATAAGCTGCATGAAGAGAGGAACAAATGGTGTTTTGGTCTCTATTGTAGATTGAGCTCAAGGGTTGATACATGGGAATCTTGTCACAGTCAAAGAGGTCACAGTTTTCTGCAGCAAAGCAGCATATGTGCCACCAGCTATAATGCAGTATTCAAGCCATGTATTAGAGATAATAGCAAGGAGTGGTGGGCCTTGGGGGTGGCCTTCTGAGCAGGGAGAAAGTAAGGCTAAGAAAAGATAGAGTTCAAAGGCTTTGAAGAATGAATTAGGAGTTCATAGCTTTGAAGAAGGGATATTTTAGAAAGAGAAACCATGTGGGCAGAATCATAGAGACTTGAGATTGCACAACATGTTCTAGGAATTTCCAGAGTGTGCTGGAGTTGACATATTGGGAAATTGGGCATAGATGGGGAAAGGGGTGAAAGAAGGTTGTCTTTTGATTGCAGTGGGCGATGAGACTAGGTTGGGGCCAGGTGATGAAGAGCAGATCATTGATTGTTCAGGGTAATAAGGAATCATTCAAATGTTTTAAAGTTTGAAGTATTGTGACTCCTGGTTGGCAGTGCAGAGGATGGAGTCTGCTTTCATTGTGAATAATAAATCCTAATGGTCTGAGTTGGCTGAAGCTATTGTCATATGAGACATGAAGGCTCAATGAGGGATTTTAGCAGCGTTTCCAAAGGAGACAATGGGGTGGACTTAAGAAATAGAGTCTAGCCCCAAAATTGAATGTAAGGCTTTAGGGAGATGGGGTTTCCAGATGTCTGAGTTTTCCGCTTGGGCCACAGAGTGGGTATGGATGCCGTTAATTGAGGTATGGAAGAGGGGTTGCTGAGAGTGTGCATGAGTCATGCACTAGGCAACATCAGGGGGGATTTTACTGTTGAATAGAGAGGTTAGGACAAGAAATAGAGATTTAGAATCTTTCACAAATGGGTAATATTTGTAAACATGGAACTGGTTGAGTTTGTTCAGGGGGAACCAATAAAGACAAGATGGAAGGCCACTTGCTTGGTTGTCTTACAGATCATCAACTTGCAAGGACCCCACAAATGAGGAGATGGCCATAGCGATTGAAAAGACACTCCCAAAAGACGGGCTTAGAACTAGGAAGGATCAGTTCCCTGGAGAAAAAGGGAAGGAGAATTTTTAGAAGTTGGGATACTTGGTGTCCAAAGTCAATTAGGTAGAGTTTGAGAAGGTCAAGGCAAGTTGTGATTTATAGAAACAGTGATTTTAGAGTTAGGACACATCTATACTTTCTATACTTATTGATTCTGAGAGCTTGGTATTGGGTATAAAGATTATTATTTGCTTAATTTAAATGGTTGTCAAGCAGTGTTAAGTTTTCCCCTTGCCTTTTACCCCTCAGCATGTGACTTCAGTGAAACAGATTGTCAGACTGTGGTTCTGGGTTGCTTAAAGGATGAATTATCTGTAGACCTTAAGAAATATCTGGTAGAAAACAATGGATTATGTTTATTTATAATCTCTCTCCTCTCCTAATTATCATGGAAATATGTTTTTGGTTTTTTTTTTTTCCCATCTCACTTCACCACTGACTACTGTACTGAAAGCTACTTTGAAGCTACTTTGAAAGTTTTGTGTGGATTTTGGAGAAGTTATGAACAATTTCACAGAAAATAAAAGGAAAAGGGCCCAGCCTGTGAGCATACCCCTTTAATTGCTCTTACGAAGCCTTCAGACATTCCCTTGGGGTAAAATTATGCATCTAGCTCCAGGTCCCAGAATCTACCCTGTTAACTGCAGCAGTGAGGTTTATTTGTACAGTTCCCTCCATACCTGTTCTCTCTGTGTGACTCCCCAGTTGAGCAGTAAAAGACTCAGAAAATGGTGATATTATGCTAGAACATACAGATTATATTAGAAAATATGTTTGTGCCAACTAATATGTAAGTAAAAACAATAGCCTGCTGCAAGCTGGTGCAGCTCTGTGGTCTCCGGGGATATCTTAGCAGGTTTTGTTAAATCCTTTTTTAAAATACCTGTTGCCTTCACATGTGCTGAGGTCCATCCTCAACACGCAATGTCGACTTCACAGTTTCCTCTGAATAAAAATAAATGAGCAAGTAGAATGCTTGTTAGTTAAAACTGAAAGCACAAATATATATGGCCCTTTCAAAAAGCCAAATGTCCTAGACTCCAGTACATTTTTACTTGGTTTTATCTCTCCAGCCTGTTAACCATCCTAAGATACTGCTTCACCACTTTCTCGAGGAAGCACAAGCAGGAGCAAATTAAGTTTCCGAAAGTAAAGTTGGATCCTGTTTAAGTAGATTAGGGTCTGGCATACCATTTAATTTTATCAGGCATTTAAAGTGAAGGATGTACACTCTAGCCGGCTGTGACTTGCCAATTAGCTGGGCTTTCCCCACTGTTTCTGGTTTGGCAGGGACGAGGTGGTTCACCCTGCTGCACTGCTGCCTGCCAGGGACACATGGCCAGTTCCCGGCTTCCTGTCTTCCTCTTTGTGTCCTGGCCTTGCCTTCCAGGGAGCTGCCAAGACACCATTGCCAAAAATCTTCCTTCGGAAAGGTCAAGCAACCTCAAGTCACCTATGCCAATATTTGTGTTTTCTTTTAAATCCTTCTGTTTCGGCACTCAGCTTGGAGAAGAGTGTACGACTGAACATGCAGAGCGTGGAACCTGGGGTCACTGTGGATCACTTGGATAAAGCAGCAGAACCCAAAGAATCCCTTGGCCAGTCAGGGTATGATGTTTCTGGTAGAATTCTATTTAAAGCTCTGTGAAGTGTGATAGAGTTCAGAATGGTTCAGTGTGGATTTGGATGTAGTTTGCTTTTTAGGATTCACTATACACATGTGATTTTTGGCTGTAGCTGTCTTCTGATGCATCTCGTGGCAGGGGGAGAGAGTAAAATGGAAATTGGTCTTGGCTTGCGGACTGCAATTTTGTTTGTGTTTTTAGGACTCTATAGTCACATGCTACTTTTGCTTTCCAGTTTGCAAAGAAACATCCTGGTAAGCAGTCTGAGAACAGTGCACGAGAGAGTTTACCTGGGGTGCCGGTTGAAAGTGCCACTTTCTTGGCCCCAGCACTGCTCTATGAATCACAGCCATTGGGAGTGAGGTCTGGGAATCTGAATTTTTAACAAGCATCACTAATGATTCTGATGCTCACTAACTTGTGGATTGAAGGTGTCACTGATTATGAAATGAAGATAAGGCAGGTAGCATTTATTGTCACCAAACAGCAAATTGTCCCATGTGTTTCCTTCAGTTGATCTTTTGGAAGACCTAGATCTTAATCTGAATCTGCAGATTGTATGCAAACCAACAACAACAAATGCTTTTCAGAAGATTGACATTTTAAAAATACTAATAAGGAATTTTATCTGAATAAATCTCTCTTGTTTGAACCCTCGATTTTAAGGTTTTTAAAGTTTTTTCTGCTGACACACAGGGCCACCACAGGTTGTATATAGAACAATCCTAGCTAGCTTACCTCCTGTAGCCCACATGTGATGTTTACAGAGTTATAGTGTGATGAGCCTAGAAACACCTCTCACTGAAAGAAAGTTCATGTTGCTAACATTTCAAAATTCCAAGTGGTTTTCTATAATTTGAAAAGATTCTGTCAGGGGAATATGGAGCTCTTACAGTTCCTCGAACTGAGGTACCTTCTGATTCTAATGGCTGTTGTCATTTAATCAAGGGAACACCACGTGTTCTGCCTGTAAATTCAAGGGAAGTTCAACGTAACCCCAGTATTCTCTTTTGGCTTTTCATGTGAAATTGTCCATAGCATTTCCTTACTAAGTAAGCTCTGTTTAATTTTCCTGTGTCTTCTGATATGCTATCTCTTTTGGTAAGGATAGCCTTGAACCTCTTTTTTTTGGTCATGTTTTTGTAGCATTCCTAGAGTTAGGCCCAGGTTACCTTTGTAATTTTGCCTCCCCCCCCCCCCCCCACCCCAAACTACTTCCAAAATTTGCTGAAAAGCTGCAGCCTCAGGGACACCTCTGCTTTTCTGACATGACTGACAATCACTCCACTAATGTGGACACATGTTCTGTGAGAGTTTGCCGATAGCCTTGGGTTCCAAATCTGCAACTTCAGCATCTTCCATTGAAAAGAAACAGCATATTTTTTCTTAAACTTCCCCTTTGCTTCCCCTTAAACCATAGTCTTTTATAACAGTAATAAGGAAATGTGGTTATGGGTATAATTGCCAAGAGGCAATTGCACCCCAGAGGACTGGCAGAATTTTCTTTTCTATATCTGAAGGCTGGGCTCCATCAAGAAGCTCCATTTGCAAATAACTCAATTAGAATAATCACAACAATGTCTTTATTTTTGTGGCAGCTTTCCCCATAGAGATGAAAGTATTTTGGAGACATCCTATCAAATTCATTGTTGTAATACCCAGTGGACTAGGATAAAAAAGTTTTATTATAGCTTGTTTGAAATAGGCGATTGAGGCAAAGAGAGGGTAAGTAACATCCCAGAGGTCACAAAAAAAGTCAGTAGGGCAACTGCAAAGAAGAATTCAGGTTTCCTGTTACTCTGCAAGTTATCTAGCTACATTCTTTCCTGGCCATTGGAAAGATTGAGAATAAAGAAAACCTCTTTTCAGATTGCATAACAATGTAGGTGAAAGTGCTTTGAAAATTGTAAGGCATTGTTGTTATCTTTATCACTTAGTACAAATGGAAGGTAAGAAAGAGCCTCACTGTCAATAGCTAGTTATTCCAACCCATGTGACATGGGTTTTTTTTACAAATTCTTGATTGACCGGGCCCAAATTATCAGTTATCTCCATCATCAGTGAAAGACTAATAAAAACTTACATTTATAATTCTGAATTAAATAATGCACTTAAACATTTCATAGCTCTTTACAAATTCTTAAACTGCCTAAGTTCCATGGGATTGCTAGCAAACTTTGAATCAGTTAAGAAGCCAAGGATCAAAATTTCTATGGTTAGATACACTACCTAACGAAGAACTGATCTAAGTGTTCTGACTTTTCTTAGAGTTTTTACTCATAGATTCTATAGTTCTGAGGGTGGGTCTAAGGAATTTCAGCCCTATTTTTTAATGGGAATAGGAGATTTGGGAGTAAAATTGCTACTCATCTTCTAATCTAATTTCAAATTGCTACTTATCTTCCAATCTGATTTCAAAGAGCCTTGGAGGACACACCCTCTGGGAAAGAGACACAATTAATGTGATGTTCTTAATTATTATTGTTTGCCTAGTGATTAAAGTGGCCTATTTTGGTTTAGCTCTGTAAGTGTCCTCTGTACTGGTATTGGGGAGGGTCAGGAGTGGTAGGATTTCCTCCTGTGAACAGGAATCTCTTTTCCCAACCAGGAGCTGAAAACTCAGAAATATTCCCCAGTTATCAGACCTTGCCTTCTAGTGGGAAAAATGAGAAGTTAGGCATGATACAAACATGTGATGTTTTGAAGCTTTCTCTTTGATTTTCAAAGTTCTAGAGTAAGTTCCTAGTTCTTCCCTCTAACCCACATAAATGAAGTCATCTTTCCCTTATCGTAGATCCTCCCTGTGCGTCTCATGGGAAGAGTAATGGCCTTGGGACTATCTCATCATCACTGTACCTCTTGTTGTGTCTTAATACTTGATGAATGTTAAGCTGAAAATGAATTCATGTGAACAGGGGGATAGAAAATAAAGTTCAACCAGTGAGGCGGCAGCCCAATAGAAGTCTTCTCATTTTTATAGTTTATATTGTCAAGCAAAGTCCAGAAATTATCATTTTCTTAGAGATTATTTCTCTGTTTCACATTCTTGAAAAATTAGCTAGACTTTTTTAAATCCCGTTTTTACTTTACTAAAGTATTCCTTAAATATACAGTTTGGTAAGAAATTGGATATTTTGTCAACAAGATGTAAAATGACAGGCATCATTTTCGTTTAAGCCCGCTTTCTTTCTTTCATTTCTTTACCCGTGTCACGGGAGGGAGAGGGGCTCTGCTCCTCTCGGGCAGACAACAGAGCTTTGCTGTCTGTCTTGGTAAGTTGGTTCCAACCTTGCTGTCTGTCTTTGTTAGTTGGTTTTAGTTCTGCTTTAGGTTAGTTGTAGCAAAAGTCCTCCTCTTCTGGGAGCTGAATGGTCCAATAAAGTAAATCAGTGGTTTCAATTCAAGTCTTGGGTAGAGAGACACTGCAGTTAGCACTCTGTCAGCAGCATTCCCAACTGACATGCCAAGACTGAAGATTTCCATCCGGGTCGGGTGGAGCACATTATAAAGGAACTTAGAGGGTGTCACACTAAGAGATTTACTCTTTCCATGAGAGAGAGGGAAAGAACACACACATGCTGGATTGAGGTGACACAGTCCCCTTCCAGCATTAAAAAATTGTTTCCTTATAAACTATTTCAGTATTATTTTGTTCCATTATTATCTGCTGTGACATTTGTAACTGGATGGAGATTTTCTGTTTATTGGCTTCCAATCAGATCTTCAGATACATTGTTTGAAGGTGGAGATTAGTTCTTCTTGCTCTATCAGCCCGTTTGTAGGCGGGCACCTCTTCACACCTATTTCTGGGCCAATTATTAATACATCGATCATAATTTCAGTTATCTGCTTGGCATAAAGTAGTCAGTTCAATTTCATTTGTTTTTTTCTTGGCTCTGAGTTGTAGATTCCTATGTGATGATTCTTAAGTTACAGAATCCACATATAGAGTACATTGGAAAATTTGGGGATATTTTTTTCTTTTTTTGGATTGCAACTTACAATGAAAGTTTAACTACAGAATATCTATGTAGTTAAAAAAAAAGAAAAAATTTATTTACAGGGCAACAATGGAGAAACAGACATAGAGAAAGACTTATGGACATGAGGAGAGGGGAGGAGAGGGTGAGATGTATGGAAAGAGTAACATAGAAACTTGCATTACCATATTTAAAATAGATAGCCAACAGGATTTTGCTGTCTGGCTCAGGAAACTCAAACAGGGGCTCTGTATCAGCCTAGAGGGGTGGGATGGGGAGGGAGACGGGAGGGAGGTCCAAAAGGGGGGACTGTATGTATACCTATGGCTGATTCATGCTGAGGTTTGACGGAGAACAGCAAAATTCTGTAAAGCAATTATCGTTAAAAAAAAATAAGTTAATTAAAAAAAACTGTTTAACATTTAGCTTCATGTATATTTGGCATTAGGCTTCCTGCCCCTCATCCATGTTTCCAGAGAATTTCAAGGGCTGTTTCTAGCTCGTGGTCTCAACATTATTCTTGTAGTTTTCAACGTCTATGCAGTGTGTCTACTGTCATGTTATTGAGGTTGTCTTTTGGCTTATTCCTTGTACTAGAATTTTCTCATTTGAAATAAAGGGAAGGAATAGGAAAATGAAAAAGTAGAATTTATTATTCAGCTTCCTTCATGCTCATTTTATGCCTATTTAGACTATAACTCATTTTCTTTTTTTTCAATAAAACATATTGAATTAAATTTACAGATTTTGCCTCAAATGACAAAGATTGACTAAATAGATTTCAGGCTCAGGTTAAGAAAAATGTAATAAACAATGATTTTCAGTTGATGAGCTCTCCGTATGTCGTTTGGTGGTAACTATCACAAACCAGGACAATAATGTTTAAGGAACATGAAAATAAATGAGCACTTACTATATATCACAGGTAACTCTGCTCAGTGCTATGTGGCGACCTAAATGGAAAGGAAATCCAAAAAACTGGGGTATATCGATTCGTATAGCTGACTCACTTTGCAGTATGGTAGGAACTAATGTAACATTGTAAAGCAATGATGTTCCAATTAATTAAACAAAAGAATTAATTAAAACAAGAGAGCCATGAAGGTAAAACTTTGGTGGGGAGCAGTGGGAGAGTTCAGAATGATTGAGAGGAAGCAGAAGGACACGGTATTACAGGGCAGTGCTGGCAGCTGAGTCCCAGAGTCATCCTGTTACTAGTTTCATCAGAAGAAGTCGGCAACATGTGGATTAATGCTTTATGTTTCCTGTAATCATGTCCCTCTAGTGGGGTGTTATGTAACACACTGTAACATAGCAAGCATACCCATCCTGTTTGCCTTTATGATCGCAAAGTTTTGATATTGTGAGTTTGATATTTTGATATTGTGAGAAGTATGCATATACTTCCCTGTGCATACCAACATAACCATTTTTGTTTTCTCCTATTTGTGGAGTGTTCCAGTAAAGCCTCACAGATTATGCAGTCCTGATAGAACAAAATACCTGTGCATGTCCTTATTTTATGACTGATGTGAAAATGCTGGATGTCAAGTGAGGGAGAAAGAGTAATGTTGAAATTATTTCTCTTTTTAAGTATGAGAGTGAAAGTGTTAGTTGCTCAGTCATGTCCAACTCTTTGTGACCCCATGAACTGTAGCCCATCAGGCTCCTCTGCCCATGGGATTCTCCAGGCAAGAATACTGGAGTGGGTTGCCATTTCCTTCTTCAGGGGGTCTTCCCAACCCAGGGATCAAACTTTGGTTTCCTCCATTGCAGGTGGATTCTTTACTGTCTGAGCCACCATCCAAGTATATATTTCTTATTTTGATATATGTCAGTCTGTAGTTAAGACAACTTTTTCATTATCTCCACATGATACTCTTTGCTATTCAGATAATTGATAAGCAAGTCAGAGTTGTTTGTGTCATGAGACAAATAAATGTACAATGTTCTGTAAAGATAATCAGGCTCATAAATTGATCTAGTCAAGGAGCAGACAGTCATGTTTGTAGGAAAGTCACATACACAAGGAAAAACCCAGTTATCATGTTATTAGTTAAAAGTTGGATAGAAAGACTAACTCTGAGATGGTAAGAGGAAGACTAACTCCGAGATGGTGCACCTGGATGGGACCTGGATGGGCGAGTGGGAATATCAGATCTCCTGGAAGAGATGGATTTAGAGCTTGGCATTGAAAGTCTAATTAGTTAAATTAATCTTGTTTAATGTTGATTATCTTTATGGGTTAATATCATGCATTATAAAAGACTTTGGAGTATAGCATTTCACACGTAGTACTGAATGGTGACAGTACTTTGTCACTTTTTAAAATGAGAATCATAACAAACACCTGAAATGTATTAATATTCTAAATGTTGTTATATTTAATCCAAGACTGATGACTCCATTACCTGACATCTATTTTAAAGTAATGAATATGTCAAAAAACACATGTATCTGTCAGGATCCAGAATAATACGGCTCCTACCAGAGTCCACTAGAAAGAATAAGATAGGGGAGACCAGTTATAATGATGTTAGAATAGGTGAAAAGCCAGATGGCAGAGGCAACCCAGGCATTAGCATCTGTACTAACCCACTACTGCAACTAAGGCTGGAGGGATAAAAGGAAGGTGTGTTATTGCCAGAGTCCTTGAGACCACAGAGAGAGTGACCCACACTGTGAAAGCTAGAAAACAAATGAGACAGCCATTGCTTGGAGTTACTTGTTAAAACAGAGAGAAGGAAAGAGATACCTCCCCTTCTCCTTTCTTTCCACTTTCTGCATTTCCCAGCTCCCACCAGTGCCTCTAACTTATAGCCAGTTGTCAACAGAGCTGGGAAATGTAATTTGCAGGAACAGAGTGAGGGATGTCTCCAAGGACACATTACCATTACATGGCAATTCTGATTTTGGAGGTGGGGTCGGGGGATGGAATTGAGGTGAGTTCAAAGCATTGATCTTGTGAGAGGGATTAAGTTTGCAGGATATTATCCAAAGCCTTATCATACTAGGTTTTCTTACTGGCATTGAGTTAACTAAATTTTTTTTTTTATCCTACTGGAAAATTTAGCTTGTATCTTTTCATCATAGTGTTATTGTTAGATGATTTTGAAAATTCTCTATGAATAATCTTGTTGTTTAATTTTCAAATGTTAACATACTGTAAATGTCAGGAAGTATTTGATCATTTCTAATTAGAGCCAGTCTTTAAAACCCAAAACAACAGGTGACAGGCTCAATTGTTGCGATGCCAGTTAGTAGCTCTCACAAAATTTTATAAGCACCTTCTCCCTCTCCATCTTTTGGAGATATTAAGAATGGACTAGGAAAAGTTCAATTCCTCCTGGAATCAAGCAGTGTCTACAACTTGAAGATAATGATGTGGTTTCTTGGTTCTTTTGTGATTTTTGCTTCTTGGAGGTTTGGGTATGTAGCAGAGTTTGTAATTTGTTTTTTGATTGGATGGCAATGTCAGTTTTGAAATGGCAGCATAATAATCAATTTGGAAAATTGAACATTAGCCATGTGTTATGTGCAGTGAAAGTAATCTTTGTGAGCATGGGAGATGAGGCTGCAGTGAAAAACTTGATGTTGGTCTGTGTTAAAATTTTGTCACATCTGGAAGGCATTTGATGTATGAAATTACATAGGTTTGATACCATATAGGCCTAAGACATATGGATGGGACATTATGCAGAAACTTGTTCTTTTCCATATTCTTTAGCTTAGAGATTTTTGAATCATAAGGAGTCCATTTGAATCTCCATTAAAGATAAACTGAGTAAAATGACAAAATGGAAGGAATTCTGAGCACATGGTCGACAGCTCTGTGTCCTTATACTCCTGATTCCCTTCTTTAAATTGATTAAGCACGTGGGTATGCTCATCATTTTTTCTCATTTTCTAAATAACCATAGTAATGAATAGTGGATTCCATGGTAGGCTGCTGTAATAGGCTTTTTATTATTCTTGGTTAAATTTACCTGCATTTTTAGCTTTCCTCTTAAAAAGATCATTTGAAGTAATATTGCCCCATAAAATTATAACAAATCATATTTCTGTTGGGTTATAAACTTTTCAGAGTTCTTTCAAACATATTATTCCCCTTATTAGAATAGTTCTGACCTTGTCTTGAAAAAAATAAGGAAAATCATATTCATTGGGCATTTTTTGGCTTTTATTTTATCAAAAAAATTTAGTTACTTTCCTCTCATGCACATTTTCATTTGCAGGAGGAAGAACTCCTCATTTGTTTCCTCATTTTATCCTTTAAGAAAAATGTTAGTTCACATGATGGTATTATTCAAGTAGTTTTATTCCTGGTAAATTAACTTTTGTCTGAAAAGAAGGGGACATAAGTTCTTTGAACCACTCATCAAGGAACTGTTAGGACATTTAATACCATTATCTGCCACATCAGCAAACTTCCTATTTCATCCAGTGACTTCTCTGATTTTTCTTCCTCCAATATTATGATAAAGTGATTTTACAAACAGAAGTAGTATGAATGTCTGATTCAAGGTACAAATCCACTGTACCTTGGTAGAAAGTATATCACTTTTGTCTTACTCTATTACTCTGCTAATTATTATGCACCTTTGATTAAACGTATAAATTTATTTTTATATGAATACATCATCATAGACTTAAGAGCCATGATTTAATAATAAAGCAAGGAAAACTTACTGATGATGTACAACTAGTAGGGTATGTTAGAAAAACCCCACTAATTTCTTTTCTCTAAACTCGTGTAATTATTTAAATATAAACATTTTAATGATTGGGCAAATTATACTTTACCTTCAACAATGGAGAAATCTGTTGCAGTGAATCATTTCTTTTTAAGAACATATGCCAGTGATAAAATGAGCACGGGAAAAAATAAGAATATGACTCTTTGGCCATTGACTATATCATTTGCTTGTATTTGTGGAGAGTTTGCAGACACTAAAAAATACACTATATGTAGATAATAACCAAACAAGTAAAAATTATGATTGATGACTGCCAATTATAATTTGAGAAAAATGAAAATATTTTAAGAGCTATCAGCCATCAAAGTCCAGTTCACTGTAAAGAGTGGTCCTTTTTTCATCACATATTGATTGGACATCTACTGTATGCCAGGCAGTGAATAAGGCTAATATGGATCTTGACCCCATGAATTTTACACTCCAGCAGGAGACCTGAACACTACTAACGACTACTAACACTACTAACACAGAACTTTCCCTGTGTTTTCAAGGGGAAGTATAGAGTGAAAACAGAGGACAAATAGCCAGGTGCTTTTTTTGGGAGGGGTGGGGGTGAGTGTGGGAAATTAAATCTTAAAGTATATTTAAAAAAAAAAGGGTATTTCTGCATAAATATTTATGCATATTTTCACTGTTGTATAAAGTTAATTTTTTTCCCTCTTATTCCTGTTGAAAATGACTAAGGCTAAAAGCTCTTACCTTTTTTAAATTCAGTTTTAAGTGATTGGGCAAGATGCAAAGTGATTCAGGCCTGAAGTGGTTTGCTTAGGGTCAAAGCACAGGTATTGGTGGTTATTGAGTGGAACCCAGGAGTTCTGACTCTCCAAACAGTGGTGAGAAAACATGTCCTTTTCCCTGAGAAGAAAGATTGCCAGCAAAATATTAGAAAGTCTTATGTCTGGTTTTAATCTAGATAAACAATACTGTTTTAAGTTTGGGAGAAATACAAGAAATGATATAGGGCTTCCCAGGTGGCTCAGTAGTAAAGAATCCTCCTGCCAATGCAGGAGACTCAGGAGAGGGGGGTTCGATCCCTGGGTTGGGAAGATCCCCTGGAGGAAGAAACGGCAACCCAATACAGTATTCTTGCCTGGGAAATCCTACAGACGGAGGAGCCTGGCGGGCTACAGTCCATGGGGTCGCAGAGTCGGACACGACTTAGCAACTAAACAACAAGGAATGTTATAGCACAGATGGGCCAGATGTACCCAGAGTGTACTATTTGTGGGACTTAGAATGACGCATAAAGACCCCAGGAGAAAATAAAGCACATAATGAATTACTGTGCCAGGCAGAGTAACCAGTGCTCTTCAGGACATTGATGGTTAAGGGCATTTGTTTTGTGCCCTGGTTTCCTTTTAAGAGAACATTTCAGACCAATAGGATCACAAATGTTGCATTTGGTTTATGTTGAAATTTTGCATTGATTTTTCAATTTGCCTCCACAATTATGCTCTTGAGTCTGATGACATTCTGGTTTTCATTTTCAGATTCATATTTCACCAGCATTCTCTTTGCACTACATACCTTGCTATAAAATGCAGGTTTCGTGGTTTCCAAGGGGGGAAAAAAGTATATTACATAGTATAGCTGAAATCCACAATGTTTCCCAGATGGGAAAGACAGAACATTCATCTCATCTTTTCCTCCTGGATCTGGTGGGGTTTTGGAAAGGGCTTCATTGTTTTCATGTGGCAGAGTGCATTGGCAAATTGTTTTCTAAAGTACGCAGTGGCGTGTTCTTCTAATATTATAAGATATGGGTAGCATTTATGAAAGATTATAAATCTTACAACTCTCCTCAGAAACTTAAAATACAGCTGGAAATGTTTTGCTTCCAACAAACATGCAATCTTCATAAAATTGGAAAAGAAATGTTTTGAATAAATAATGTTTTGGTTTATTTCTCTCTAGTGTGAGATCTATTTTTTTTAGTCAAAACCATGCCATAAAACTCCTCCTTCTTCTACACTAACACCCTTGCCTCTGTATTTATATTTTGCTGGTGCATCTATTTTTTTTTTTTTTTCAGTTTTAAAGTATGCCAGATTGCTTTTCCTTGTTTTTAAAGATAGAAAACTGGATTTCTCCCAGGGACTCTTTCCCTAACTAGGATGGTTTAAAACCGAAACAAGGATTGAGTCAGTTAATTAATTGAGATTACAAATCAAAAACATATTAGACAATCTTGATTTAATTACCGCATTTTATTTACTTAATTGAAAACACACCGTAGAAAGTTAGCAATCTTGACAATGACCAGTATAGGATCTTTACATTCTATAAACTAAAGTCTTCGCAATCAAGAGGTTTAGATGATCCTGGTTGTGACCTTTTGTTCACTCAATCCCTGAATCAGTAGAGAGTCACTGAACTTCATCTTAGGCCAGAAAGGTCACACACAATTATCCCTGCTTTCATTTGTGAGAGTTTGGTGCTAGTTAATGAAGCAGTGCAAGCCTCTGGTCTGACGTGTTGGCAGGTCTCCTACTTCTTGAGCAGGGGTCTTCCCATCTGCATTGGCGAATAGTCTCCTGGCATGAATAGATATCCTCTCAAATGGGTAGGTGATTTCTCTCCCCCCTCTGAATTTCAGTGCCCTATATTTTCTGGCTAATCACTTGTGAACAAATTTTGGTCTTGAGCTCAAACAGATCCTTATTTTAATCCTTGAGATATGACGCTTTGAACCTAATCCTCCTGTTAAGCAGAAAGAGAAAGTAGCTCTTTAAAAGAAAGTTTAATAATAGAACTAGTGGAATGTGTAGGATAAGAAATAGAGGGGATTGTACCTATCTACTCTCTTGTATATTTTTCTTTGGTTAAGTAAGTTACTTTATCTGTAAGGAGCCTCAGCATAGCAATTTTTTTTAATAGCAACCTTTTAAAAATCTCTGTGTCAAAAAAAAAAAAAAAAAATCTCTGTGTCTTGCTATGTTGAAGATATATATATATATATATATATATATATATATTTTTTTTTTTTTTTTGCTATGTCGAAGATATATTTAAAAATCCATGTTAACCAATACAAAATGAGATCTGAAGGTATGGGTCTTCAGATGGATAATAATATAGATTAAAAGGCATGATTGAAAATATGTAAAAAGCTTTGTATTCCAAGTATTATTTTGAATCTGCCAAAAGTATTGGGAGAGATTTAATTTCTCTGCCTGCTCAGTACTGGGTTTAGGGGAATGGATACAGACTCAGCAAAAATATGTCAATGGCTCCATTAATAAAGTGACAGAGTTAACGACCACTTCCCGTGGATGGCTGGTTACCCGAGTTTTGCAGGGAACTCAATGCTGTATCGTGTAATGTCCTATTGAGAATGGACAGACTGAAGCCCAGAGGGAGAGGATGAGCATTTTGCCGCATGTTTCCATGCTTATGAGAGATAAGGAAGCACTTAGTTTTCCCAGGTTCTTTATTTTATTCTAATAGCCATTTAAGAGCAGAAAAAAGAAATATTGCAAAACTCTAGTTTTGTGTCATCCCAGTTGATGAAATAGTCCTCCATTAAAACTGAAGCTATATAGATTTTTTTTTTACTGTGCTGGTGAAAAAAATACAGCAAATTATGTACTTAGAATTGTGATTACACAAGCTAACAACAAATGCCAGGGAAATCAGTGCTCCCAAGAAGGAGGCAGGACAGTTTATATAGGGAGAGGGAGGGTTGTCAGAGAAGAATAGTTTTCTCCTCTCTCCTTGTAAAAGGTGGATGGTTTTTGTCTTACTTTGTGCTTTCTTGTTCTAAAGTACATGGCTTTGTATCCCTTCCTTCAGGATTTTGTTTCTTACATTGGTTTTCTCTTTCTTAAGTTCTTCCTGGCATACTCTATATGTAATTTATAAAAATATTCTATTTTAGTATGTTGGTAGTTAATAATGTTTTGGAGAAAAAGAAGGGGACTGTTCTAAGCCTTTAGAAAACTCTCGTGGTATTCTCTAGTTGACAATGGGCTGTTTCTTTACCTGCTTAAATAGAGGAATATGACAAAGGGGCCCTTTATCACATGATGACTAATTTTAGTTCTAGCAAGAGGCTATCTGAGGTTAACAGGTTACAGTGTGGATTTCATTTACTCTTCTGATATCCCTTGATATAAAAGCTATATTGTTAGACAGTCACAGAATTTTAGAGCCAGAAGGGACCTGACAGGTTACCTTGTGCAATTGCTCCTTTGTACCAGAATGATTATGTATAAAATTAATGCCTCTCAAATGTGGTTCTCTGGTGATCCTCAAGTCATGGTGTCAGAAAATAAAATGAATTCCTAAAACAAGTATCACCATGGGGTAGAAAGACAGCCTGTATAGAAAGGTCATCAAAAGCTTCTTGGCTTCCTTCTTGCTTCCTGGAACCCCCCACAAACGTCTCCTCCTTTTTGTAGGAGAAAGCCAAACATGAATTTCTGCCTCAGAATACTTCCTCTTATCTACCCCCTCCCATTTCCAAATATTTCTTCAGAAATTAAAGTGAGAACTGAGACTTCCACTAGGCTGGAAGACCCACCCGGGGAACTGTGTCTCTCTCCCCTTTTCTTATTACGAAAGGTTTGTCTGCTTAATTCTTCTTTTTTTTTTTAATTGTGAATAATTTCTAAAGACTTTATTTATTCTAAATTGAAGTATAATTGATTTACAACTTTTCAGGTATATAGCAAAGTGATTCAATTATACATATTCTTTCTCAGATTCTTTTCCATTGTAGATTGTTATAATATATTGATTATAGTTCTCTGTGCTATATAGTATAGGTCCTTGTTGGTTATGTATTTTATATATAGTAGTGTGTATTTGTTAATCCCAACTCCTAATTTACCTCTCCCCTACTTTTTCTCCCTTTGGTAATCATAAGTTTTGTTTTCTGTGTCTGAGTCTCTTTCTGTTTTGTAAATAATTTCCTTTACAGCCTTTATTTTTAGATGTTTCTGCATTGAGGAAGCAGGCCTAGTCTTTCTTCTTTTATTGTAGTCTTTCTTCTTTGTGCACCTCTGTAGTTTATAGACAAATAGTTTTCTCTTAATTTGACAAACACGTCTGTGAGACACTATAGTAAAGATTAGGTCCATGAAGCTAAGCAGGGCAGTAGCCCTGCCTTCATATAGTTCAGAATCTGAAAGGAATGTCCTCACATGGAGGAATTTAGGGGAAAATAAAGACAGATCCCATGTGCAAAGACTCGGGCATCCAATCAGGGTGTGGCACATGTGGAACTGAAAGGCTAATGTGTGACCCAGGTGTTGGTAGGGGCCAGATCAAAGTGCCTTGAATGGCATCCTAAAGTTTTTGAATTTTTTTCTCTTATGTATTGCGAATACATGTAAGAATTTTAGCAGGGAAGAAGCTTAAGCAGTTTTAGGTTTTAAAGAGATTAGCTTGGTAGTAAAGAGGAATATGTATTAGAAAGATGTGAGATCTGTTCATTTTTCAAGACCCAGTTCCTGAGGTCACCTCCCTCTGATATATTTTATGACATGCCCTTACCTATCCATCATAGGAATAACCAATGATTTCCTCTTAATATACACTCACTTATAGCTCCTATCCTGGAAGAGGGCATGGGAATCCACTCTAGTGTTCTTGCCTGGCGAATCCTCATGGACAGAGGAGCTTGGCGGGCTACAAAGAGTCAGACACGACTCTGAGCAACTGAGCACAGAACCGCACATATCTCTTTATCATAGCGTGCATTTAAAAAAAAATTGTGCATTTCTGTCTGAGCACCCTCTGAACTTCTAGAAGGTGTAGAGTATATATTCTTCTTTTTGAAACAATATTTTACAGGTCAATAATGAAAATTAAATGGAAATTTAATACATATTATGGAGAACTCATTATGTTCCAAATATCAGTAACTGGAATACAGAAGGTACTCCATAAACCTTATTGATTCTCATTTAATTGATGCTTACGTGAATGACCTTCAAAAATGTCTTTCACAGTTGAGATGATCCAAGCACATCAAATAACTGAGTTCATCCCCTTCCACCTCTGCCCACCCCCACCCCAAGAAAGTTAGTACTCAGTAACAAACATTTAACAGGTCATTGTTTATTTATCTTGTATATTTAACAAACATTTTATTGGACTTCCACCAGATTATCAGTAGAACACTAGAACTTCCTTTGTTAGGCAATGAGAATCCAAGCTAAATATATTTAAAGCTAGCTTCTTTTTAAAGCATCAGTTAGTGTATGGACATCAGTGATAGTAATAATTATTTACAATTTCAGTTAGAAAAAATGTGTAGGGATTTTAAGGATTTTTAAATTTCTGAAGGAGGTTGTGAATATATTGGTAAATGATGGGGGAGGAGGGAGATTAGGGGAATGTAAAGTTCCCAGAAATCTTTAATTGTGTGAAATGTCATCTGGCTTTGCCTGATTATGAGATTGCTTCACAACCACTCAAGAGGCAGGGTGTCTTAATGGGTGGCCCATGTAGAGAACTCATGTTTTAGTGGTTGCCATGTAACTTTGGACAAGTCATTTAGATCACTTAAGTATCCCAGGATTTTCCACAAAATTGAGTCATTAGAGAAACTTGGTTACTTCTTAGGTGAGGCTTAGATAGTAGAAGAGCATGAAAGATTGGCTGCTTTTTAAAAAGGAGTGGATAAAAGGATTGAAGGAAAGTTCATAAGTGTCATGTGTAGATGAGAACCTTTCTTAGTCCTGAAATTTTTAATTTGGGAGAAGAGAAATTGATTGTTTAAAAAGCATTAATTTAGAAATGGCTTCATTAACTGTTTTATTCCTAGAAGAAATATATTGTGTTTAATTCACACTTTTAAAGCACAAAGACTGAGTGGTAGGAGTTTTATGTGTAATACAAAATGTATTTCGGTCCTACATCCTGTCAAGTCAGAAAGAGGCAAAGAAGTGTAAAAGATATAGATTGAGATCAAGGAAGAGAAAACAAAATGTGAAAGGATTGATGGGACTGGTTCGAGTCGGCTGCCTTCAAGAGCCCTTTCCCTCTCTTTTTCTTCACGGCATCAATATCTCAAGACTCAGTGTGCTGGTCAGTTCACAGTCCCCATTCTGACCACCCTCCTTCTTCAAAGACGTAATTTTCACTCCTGCCTTTGGAGCATGACAGCTCCCTGAGAGCCTCGAAATAGCAGCAGTACCTTCTTCCCTTTTTGGGAGAGTGGGACCAGGGTATTTACAGAGGGCTTCAAGAAACACGCACTTGCCCATCATCAGTTAATTCAACACAGACAATTTTAGATGCTGACACCGCGATGGACAGATTTAGTCATATCCCTTTTCTCCCTTTCTTCCTGAAAATCCATTAAAAATATTAGTCATTTTTTGAATGTGTCCTTTTTATGTTTAATAATATCTTTTACGTAACTAATTGTGTAAGTGGTGTCTGACCAGTACTTAATGCTTTTATAATAAAATCTTTGCAGTGATTCTGTAAATTAGGTAGTATTATAGTTAAAGATGAAGACCCTAAGAGTTAAGTAATAAGATCATGCTGCTACTGAGGGGCAGAGCTGGGATTCATATGAATCCCATGAAGTGTGGGTACACACACATTCGCACACACAACTTGAACAAATGGTGGAAGCAGTTAAGGAAAACCTTTGGGTATAGAGTAATTTGACCTGGGTGGTGGATTGGAAGGGTTTTAGATGTGGTCTGAGTAATTCTTTCTCTGAAGTTAACCACAATAACAGTTCATCTTTGGTTTCTCTGCCAACTGCAACTCCCTGGTTACTTCGTTTTCCAGCAGTTGGAATTAAGTGACCACCGATATGAGGTGACATAAGAGTTAAGAATAGAGTTAGAATTTTCTGTTGGAGAAGGAAGTGTTCTCCGGCTCACTCCTTGAGGGGGCCTCTTCTGTGTTCTGGGGATCCCACTTATGCTATTTTACTTCATGAGAGGGCACAGACGTTGGAATATGAGGGAAAAATCTGTCATTGTGTGTCAGTAAATGCCAGATTATTTTAGAAAGTGGCATTGTTAAAAGCAAGTATATGATTCAAATTTAGGGTCTACTTCAGCTTCCCCTCAAATGTTTGTGGGTTTTTTTTTTTTTTAAGAAATTTCATTTTTTTTTCAGTTGAAGAAGCTGTTGCCTGCAGTTGTTGCAAATGGGGGAAAAGGGAAATTTGCAGCAGAAAGAAATAGAGTTTTCCAAATGGACTATTGTGGTAACAGGGTGTGTCGCTGTTGTAACGGAATACTTTCTTAGGAATGGAAGAGACCTTAATTCTTTACTAGTCCAAACTTCAGCAACAAGATGTTGGGAAAGAATTTTGTGTTCTGTTTTGAAACTGGGTTAACTAAACCTGCTGAGGCTCACCTGAAGTATACAGCTCCTATCCCCTGCAAATAGACAGCCTTAATCTGCCTCCCATTGTGTTGTCATGAAGATGGGATTAACCTCCTTGAGGGATTAATACCTAGACTTTCATAAATGTGAAGAGTTCTACTTTATGAAGTAGACTCCCATAAATGTGAAGTAGCTTTATTAAACATAAAACATAGGGAGGCCCTGGTCAATGGGTACACCATGTAAGTAGAAACTTCTCCAAATGTTAGAGTCACTTGAGAAATTAAGCTGGAACGTAGTATCAATTCTGAGGGACATTTGTCAGAGGAACTCCAGGCAGAAATAGCTGAGGCTATAGCAAAATCGTGTAATTTATATCCTTTTTTTTTTTTTAATGTAGCTATCATACTCCATGCCTGGAAAGTAGCCAATATTGTGCCATCTTTTATGGGCAGAAAGAAAGAGAAAGATTGATCTCCTTAGTTAGAAGTCACTGAGTCTTGCCTCAAAACCAGAAAAACTAATAGAATTCATGGGAGATGAGACAAACCTTTATTGGAGAGAATCTTATTCTCTTTGACTGTCTGGAGACGACTCTAGCTAGAACTCAGACTGCAGGAGTAGTCCTTAACTGGTTTCTTTTCCATTTGGGAAAATTAGAAATAAACTGGAGGATAATGTGGGAATCATTAAATATATTTACTAAGATTTTATAAAAAGTGTTCTAGGGCAAAAAAAAAAAAAAGAGGAAGAAGAAAAAAAAAAGGCAAGGATATGGGAAGAATGGGAACAGTTCTGATTTCAGTTTTAAATCTAGAGGCGAAGGGCAGAAATAAATAACCAAGTTTTACACAAAAGGAAGTCAAAAGGGTGTCCTTGCATTTAATAGTAGAAGGAGCAATTGCAGTATGTTAATAACTTCAATGGAAGAGCAGAGTAGCCCTGCTGAAAAACACCAGCATAAGATGTTTCTGCTTAAATAAGACTGGATCCCTGTCTTAGGTGTAATGGCCAGGTTTGGGGAGACTTTTGTCTGTGGCCACCTGTCACATTTGTTGAAATTCAGTATCAAGTTCAAAATTGCCTTTCCTAGGCAAGCAGAGAAAGCTGCTGAATCTGAGCCATCCAGCGCAGTGCATTCACAGCCGTGAACAGCACATTGAGGAAGACACAAAAGAAGTAGACAGAATCTCTGCCTCTGCTTAGGAGCATGCAATTTAGTTGGGGAGACAAAACTAAATGCTAGAACCAATAAAAGAAGATTACAAAGCAACTTGCAAGTAAGTGTATAATAATATGGCGCAAATGACACAGATGAATGCAGAGGGGACATAGAGGAAAGAGGAGTGAGCCACACAACAGTGTCAGATGAGTTAGGAAGGCGTGTTTCCTAACAGTACTGTAGCTTCTCTGTTCCTTTCTGTATCATCAATGAGGAATAACGTGGGATAGGAAATTCAGATGTTCTGCATCGATCTCTTTCTCCTTATCTGCCGAGTCTGTCTGTCTATCACAGATGGAAATTAAATTGATCCAACAATTTACTCTCCACAAAGCCATGTTGGTTTCTACCTAGTAATTTATGCTTTTCTTGGTGTTTGCAAATCGATTGCTATTATGGGATGCAGTCAAATCTGGGCCTGGATCCAGTAGGTTGGGGGATTTTTGGAGTGGATATGTGTGTATGCACGTGAAATCCTGGAAAAATGGACTCTAGTTTCTGTGTATTTTTACTCTGGATAAAAACACTTTCAGGTTTTTAAAAAAAGCATGTTTAACTGCACTCAAATTGCATTTTTAGGGAAGGTATCTGATTTGTTTCATATTGCTCCTGACAGGCCCAGCCTTCAAATCACCTTCAGTGGCATTGTTGCCAGACCTTTTGTTTTAAAAAAGCCTTTCCCTACCTCATGAATATTATAGATCTCTACATTTTTTTTCCTCTCACAAAGAAATATATATGTTTCTACAGATGTTCATGTAGTTTAATAAATAAAATATTGCTGCTGAAAGGCTTAGGAAAGTATACTTTATTTAAACACTCGACTTCATTGTTCTACCTTAAAAATTTTTTTTTAAGTCCTTCTGAGGATTGTGAAATTCTTTCAAAACAAATTAAAAAGAAAACATTTTCTGTGATTTCTTTACAGATTCTGGACAATCAGGAAGTCCAAGCCACAATGATCCTGCCAAGAATCCTCCAGGTAAATATGTGTTCCAGGACGTTTGCAGTCTGACATTGTCGGAGAACAAAGGTACCACTGTATAGATAAACACCCCTTAATTGGTCAGCTGCCTATTTTGTTCTGGAGGGCAGGTATGATCGGGACAAGATGTGATTCTATTCAGACCCTTCAGAGTGGCAAATACCTCCACATTGGCGTCATCAGTATGTACCTAATCACTAATGTTTTACTTTTTGCTGGTGTTTCTTTGAAAATGAATATGCATGTATTTTATATGTGTATCCTTCAGGTGCTAAAAGGCACTGCTGGTTTGAAAAGCCAAAAAGCCTTCTAGTCTTTCTTTTAAAATGCACAAGAAAAAGTAAAACTTTTCATACTCTTATTATAATTTATCAAATCTCATTACTTTAAAAGGTGGGCTCTGGTGGTAGTTGATTATGTCTTCATGAGGGATTTTTGCAAATGAGTTTTTATTCCATAAGTTTCTTAATAGAAGTCCCAGAATCAGGAAATAATGAAAATCAGGCTTTTCCTTTTATGTAATATATGCCCAATACTCTCTTGGTTTTCAGAAGTTGCTTCAGATCTAAAAATGGCTTTTATAAGAAATCATACTGTCTTTATGATTTTGTTTTCCCTAAGTTTGAAGACAGAATTTTGATGTTGATATAAGAGTAGTATCTTTTCTCATGAAGTAAAAACTAGTGCAAAGAAGAATTTCTAAGATTTTAATCTTATAAGATTTTTAATTGTACCTCTGACTTTAGTAAAAGAATGCTCTAAGAATAACGTAACCAAAACAAAAGCAAAAAAAGAAAATTCAAATCAATCACATATACCCTCCACGTCCCCAAAGGATCTCATGTGTCTGTTCATTGAAAATAAGCCCCAGATTTATAAAAGTTAATGATAAAAGTTTCCACAGGTCGACCCAGTTTTAGGTCCTTAATTGCTTGATCTTCCTATAATAATACTTTGCTAATATGAAGTTGAAATACCTGAAAAATCCTCAAAATTACAAAAAAATATGTCAGAACATTCTTGCTTTAAAATGATATTAGAAAGATATAGCAAGTAAATACATAAGTAAAGATACAGAGTTAATACATTTTTTCTTCCTGAAAGATTGAAGGCAGGATTCTTCCTTGCCTACATTTTGTTCTTTATTTTTATCTTAGGAAACAAATTTTCACCAACATATTAACTTCTTCTATATTGCACAGAATCATATTATATGACAAAAGTAGTATATCCTTCAAAGATAAAAAATCTCTAATTATAGTTTAAAATGTATAAAGTTGATTTTTCTTTGCTTTCATCAAAATCATTTAATATGACTACAAATTGCTAACAAAACATTTAAAAACTGAAAGAATTTAAATGACATTTCCAGTTAAATTGATTATTTTATTTTTGTGTGTGGATGAGACCACAAAGGTGAATTATTTAGAATATAGTAAATTTTGTCAGAAATTTCCTAAAGTGGAGAAAACTTGCCAGCTTTCAGTGTGTTCAACGTTACCAAAGTTTCTTCTTTTCAGTTGACTAACATTTCCTCTGCGTAGCATGATAACCAAAAGTGAATTGTATCCAAACATTTTTTAAAAACTTCGTTACTCATTTTGCAAAGAACTGGGAGGGAGGAAAACCTTTACTAGAAAAAGAGTTGATAAGTATTGTAAGTCAGACTAAACAAAGGATATGTTCTTTGCATTTGAATGACAGCTTGGTTTGAAATTAATAAAGCTGTTATTGTTTGAAATGCATTTCTGAACATGTACAGAAAGAATCATGCTCGCTTAAAAATGTTCTGTGCTTGAGCTGAATGAATAATCTCAGAATAGTTATGCAATGACAGAATTTGATTTTTCAGTATTTGTTGAGAAACTTGCTTAAATTTTTCCTTTACTACATTCAGTGTAGCAGTTATTAATGTATCTGTTTCCATATAATATGGCTAACAGAAACAATCAAGATGAAACATCTCTATCTTTTTTTTCTATTAAATTTTCCTTAGAAATCAACCTTTTGAGAACTATGTCTTAAGACTGGAATGTTGTAGGTAAATGCATACTGTGATTCCTTGAATACCTTGTACATGTAAATTGTACATTGGTTACCAGTTTTTTCAGAGATAGACTATAATAAAACATACAAAATATCAAAATTAAGTGGAATAAAATTAGATTTTGATGATTCAGAAGCATTCCATCATTTTAACTTGCTTTGTGTATCATTATATTTTGGTCTAACAGTAGAGATTATGAAGGAATTCTGTTTGATAAAAGTAAGAGTTTGTCTGTAATACCTTGAAATAAATCAAGTTGCTAGGAATATTAAATAGTTTCTAATTGGAAATGTGAAAAAAATCATAACTTATTAAGATTTTTGTTTTGCAATCAATAGGGATAAATTATACTTATTATTATAAACTCTTTTCATAAATATAAGCCTGTTTGGTATTTTTAGAGCATAATTTATCTCTAGGAGCCTCTGTTCAGCTGCTTTCTGGCTTTGGCTGAAGTGGGAAATCTCCGAAGTTCAAATTTAGTATAAGAAGAAGGCTCCATATTTTTATGGGCAAATGCAATTTACTACCATATGCAATGAAACAGTCAGATCACTTTGCTGTTTGTATTGTTGTAACAAACAGAAAGTAAACTTTTGAAAAAGATTGCTTTGAGTGGGAGCATTGTCTTATCACTGGTAGTTTTCCACTGGAAGATGAGCAACCTCTGGACATTGCTACCTTCTACTTCTGTGTTTATTGCATAACAACTTGGGAAGAGATGGCAAAAATTCAAGATCTTCTCAAGGTAAAGTCTCTTTGAAATCTGTTTCGCTCTGTTGACATGAAGGTGGAAATCACATCCAATCCTCCTGTAAGTGCAGGTGCACAAGTCTCCCACAAATGGGGCATCCCTCTGGCTTGGATTTTCTCCAGCATCAGACATGACTGTCTGACATGGAGACACTTCCTTGCTGATTCAGAAGAACTTCTGAAACATGACCCTGAAGCTCTTCATATTGTAGTATGGAGTCTACAGATAGGCTTTTAGTTTTTAAAACTAAAACTAGTGTTTAGTGTTGCCTTCTTGAGATCCGTATTTAGTAAGCAAACTAGTCACAGGTATTTGAACAAAAGCTATACATTTTGGGGGAGGAAGAATATTTGATACTTACTATTTTTAAATGCATTTAAGTAGTTTTTTAATTGAGAAAAAATAGAGATGTTTTATCTTGATTGTTTCTGTTTCTTTTTAAATAATAAAATATTTTTTTATTATTTAAAAGTACAAATAATGTATTATTTAACATTATTTATGTCAAATAATTTGTCACCTTATATCCTTTCTGGAATAAAAATGGAACTATAGAAATACTTGAATAAGTTAATTAGTCTTTGTAGTATTTCCTTATACCATCAATATTTTGTGATTTAATGTTTTGTGTTTATTCTTTGTTACATAGTGGGGATGGGCACCATAATCTTTCCTGGGATAAGGTGCCCAAAAGTATGACTTCGTCCAAGGACACGACAGTATTATTTTGGTTAAGAAACACTAGACTACTTCATTTTTTGTATGATTCACATTTTTCGTATGATTCACATTTTTCTTATTTATTTGGGGGTCAAAAGTTGTATGTTTATATCTAGATGCTTCTTTTTGAACAGTAAATTAATCCCTTCTAAGCAATAAACTGCAAGAGTCCTATCTCAACTATAGCAAACAACTGTTGTGGACCAAAGGAAAATAAACCATTAATTAAGGAACTTAGACACAGACCTAATTTTATTTCGAATGATTAAAACCTCCACTTTCACTTTTAGAAGGTGTGTGATTGGATTATGTTCTTTTGAAATGAACTTCGACGTACTATATTATTTTGTGTCTCTATATTCCTTGGGCTGTGAGCTTTTAGAGTTCCCAATCTCAGTCTCTTGCCCAGTCCTGGGGTAGTTGCTTTCCAAGAAAAACAAGACAATGTAAAAGTTGGATTTCTCCCCTCAGTCAGCTAGAAGTGGATGCCTCATTTTGGAGTTCAGAAAGAGTGTTGGTTTGAGGGGAGTTGTCTCTTGGAAATATAACAAGGAAACATTGAATCCTAGGACACTTTTTGCAGATTCTATACTGAGAACTTATGAAGCATTCTAAGTATCACTAACCAGAGCTTTCTTACCTAGAATGACCATGGACTTATCCTACTTTTCTTTTTTGCAAAATTTGTCAGATGCTTGTGTTGTTTTGTGAGGTGCTTTTGCATGTAGTTTGGCAAAATCTCTGGGAGCTAAGATCATATATTGAGTAAATGTCAAATAGTTTGTCACCTTATATCCTTTCTGAAAATAAAAATGTAACTAAATAAATAATTGAATAAGTTAAATAAAGTGTATCTATTAACTAGCACTATGCTTATCTTGCATTTAAGACATTATTTTATGTTTATATAAATTCCATATTTGAGAGATCATACAGTATTTGCCTTTCTCTAACATATTTCATTTTAGCATAATACCCTCAAGTCCATCCATGTTGTCCCAAATGACAGGATTTTGGTTTTTTTTATGGCTGAATAATATGCTATTTTATGTGTGTACCACAAACGTATCACAATTTCTTTATTAATGTACCCATCAATGGATACTTAGGTTGTTTTTCTGTCTTGGCTATTGTAAATAATGTTGCAATGAACATGGGAGTGTGTGTTTCTTGAATTTGTGTTTTCATTTTCTCAGACATAGAATCAGTGGATCATATCCATTTCTATGTTTAATTTTTCAAGTGACTTCCATTCTCTTTTCCTTAGTGGCTGCCCCAATTTACATTCCCACCCTTTTCTCTATATCCTCTCCAACACTTGTCTTCTCTTTTTGATAATAGCCTTTCTAACAAGTTCAAGGTTCTCATTGTGGTTTTGATTTGCATTTCCTTGGTGACTAATGATATAGAGCATATTTTTATGTATCTGTGTATGTCTCCTTTGGAAAACATCTTTTCAGGATTTTTGTCCATTTCTAAATCAGCCTCTTTGATTCTTTTACTATTGAGTTGTATGATTTCTTTATATATTTTGGATATTATACCCTTATCTGATATATTATTTATAAATAGTTACCCCCATTCAGTAGGTTGCTTTTCATCCTGTTGATGGTTTCCTTTGATTTGCAGAGCTTTTTAGTCTGATGTCGTCCCACTTGTTTATTCTTTTTTGCTGTTGTTGCTTTTGGTGTCAGATTTTAAAATCACTACCAAGGCCAACATCAAGGAGTTTACTGTGTTTATTCTAGAGGTCTTATGGTTTCAGGTTTTACATTCAGAACTTTAATCCATTGAGTTAGTTTTTGAGTACAATCAGATAGTGGTCCAGTTTAGCATCTAGCTGTCCAAATTTTCTAGTACAGTTTATTAAAGAGACTGCCCTCCCATTGTATATTCTTGGCCCCTCTGTTAAAAATTCAGTTCAGTTCAGTTCAGTAGCTCAGTCGTGTCCAACTCTTTGCGACCCCATGGACTGCAGCACGCCAGGCCTCTCTTTCCATCACCAGCTCCTGGAGTTTACTCAAACTCATGTCCATTGAGTTGGTGATGCCATCCAAACATCTCATCCTCTGTCATCCCCTTCTCCCGTCTTCAGTCTTTCCAAGCATTAGGGTCTTTTCAAATGAGTCAGTTCTTTGCATCAGGTGGCCAAAGTATTGGAGTTTCAGATTCAGCATCAGTCCTTCCAGTGAATATTCAGGACTCATTTCCTTTAGGATTGACTGGTTTGATCTCCTTTAGTCCGAAAGACTCTCAAGAGTCTTCTATAGAACCACAGTTCAAAAGCATCAATTCTTTGGTGCTCAGCTTTCTTTATGGTCCAATTCTCACATCAATATGTGACTACTGGAAAAACCATAGCTTTGACTAGACAGACCTTTGTTGGCAAAGTAATGTCTCTGATTTTTAATATGCTGTCTAGGTTGGTCATAACTTTTCTCTGAAGAAGAAAATTTAATTTCATGACTGCAGTCATCATCTGCAGTGATTTTGGAGCCCCCCAAAATAAAATCTGTCACTGCTTCCATTGCTTCCCCATCTATTTGCTATGAAGTGATGGGACCAGATGCCATGATCTTAGTTTTCTGAATGTTGAGTTTTAAGCCACCTTTTTCACCCTCCTCTTTCACTTTTTCAAGAGGGTCTTTAGTTCTTCACTTTCTGCTGTAAGAGTGGTGTCATCTGCTTGTCTGAGGTTATTGATATTTCTCCTGGCAATTTTGATTCCAGCTTGTGCGTCATCCAGCCCAGCGTTTCTCACGATGTACTCTGCATATAAGTTAAATAAGCAGGGTGACAGTATACAGCCTTGATGTACTCCTTTCCTGATTTGGAACCAGTCTGTTGTTCCATGTCCAGTTCTAACTGTTGCTTCCTGACCTGCATACAGATTTCTCAGGAGGCAAGTCAGGTGGTCCAGTATTCCCATCTCTCAGAATTTTCCACAGTTTGTTGTGACCCACACAGTCAAAGGCTTTGGCAGAGTCAGTAAAGCAGAAGTAGATAATTTTCTGCAACTCTCACTTTTTTGATGATCCAGCAGATGTTGGCAATTTGATCTTTGGTTCCACTGCCTTTTCTAAACCCGGCTTGAACATCTGGAAGTTCTCAGTTCATGTACTCTTGAAGCCTGGCTTGGAGAATTTTGAACATTTCTTTGCTAGTATGTGAGATGAGTACAATTGTGTGGCAGTTTGAGCATTCTTTGGCATTGCCTTTCTTTGGGATTGGAATGAAAACTGACCTTTTCCAGTCCTGTGGCCACTGCTGAGTTTTCCAAATTTGCTGAAATATTGAGCGCAGCACTTTCACACCATCATCTTTCAGGATTTGAAAGAGCTCAACTGGAATTCCATCACCTCCACTAGCTTTGTTCATAGTGATGCTTCCTAAGGCCCACTTGACTTCACATTACAGGATGTCTGGCTCTAGGTTAGAGATCACACCATCATGATTATCTGGGTCATGAAGATCTTTTATGTATAGTTCTGTGTATTCTTGCAACCTCTTCTTAATATCTTCTGCTTCTCTTAGGTCCATACCATTTCTGCCCTTTTTTGTGCCCATCTTTGCATGAAATGTTCCCTTGGTATCTCTAATCTTCTTGAAGAGATCCCTAGTCTTTCACTTTCTATTGTTTTCCTCTATTTCTTTGCACTGATCACGAGGAGTGCTTTCTTATCTCTCCTTGCTATTCTTTGGAACTCTGCATTCAAATGGGAATATCTTTCCTTTTCTCCTTTGCCTTTCACTTCTCTGTTTTCACAGCTATTTGTAAGGCCTCCTCAGACAACCATTTTGCCTTTTTCCATTTCTTTTTCTTGGGGATGGTCTTGATCCCTACCTCCTGTACATTGTCATGAACCTCCGTTAATAGTTCTTCAGGCACACTGTCTATCAGATCTAATCCCTTGAATCTATTTGTCACTTCCACTGTATAATCATAAGGGATTTGATTTAGGTCATACCTGAATGGTCTAATGGTTTTCCCTGCTTTCTTCCATTTCAGTCTGCATTTGGCAGTGAAGAGTTCATGATCTGAGCTACAGTCAGCTCCCAGTCTTGTTTTTGCTGACTGTGTAGAGCTTCTCCATCTTTGGCTGCCAAGCATGTAATCAGTCTGATTTCAGTATTGACCATCTGGTGATGTCCATGTGTAGAGTCATCTCTTGTATTGTTAGAAGAGGGTGTTTGCTATGACCAGTGCATTCTCTTTGCAAAGCTCTATTAGCCTTTGCCCTGCTTCATTCTGTACTCCAAGGCCAAATTTTCCTGTAATCCAGGTATTTTTTCACATCCTACTTTTGCATTCCAGTCCCCTATAGTGAAAAGGACATCTTTTTTGGGAGTTAGTTCTACAAGGTCTTGTAGGTCTTCATCGAACCGTTCCACTTCAGCTTCTTCAGCGTTCCTGGTCAGGGTATAGACTTAGATTCCTGTGGTACCGAATGGTTTGCCTTGGAAACAAACAAGCAGAGATCATTCTGTCATTTTTAAGATTGCATCCAAGTACTGCATTTCGGACTCTTTTTGTTGATTATGATGGCTACTCCATTTCTTCTAAGCGATTCTTTCCCACAGTAGTAGATACAATGGTCATCAGAGTTAAATTCGCCCATTCTGGTCCATTTTAGTTTGCTGATTCCTAAAATGTCAACATTCACTCTTGCCATCTCCTGTTTGACCACTTCTAGTTTGCCTTGATTGATGGACCTAACGTTCCAGGTTCCCATGCAATATTGTTCTTGACAGCATTGGCCTTTGCTTCCATCACCAGTCACATCCACAACTGGGTGGTACTGTTGCTTTGACTCTGTCTCTTCATTCTTTTTGGAATTATTTCTCCACTGATCTCCAGTAGCATATTGGGCACCTACCAACCTGGGGAATTCATCTTCCAGTGTCCTACCTTTTTGCCTTTTCATACTGTTAAAAATTAATGGATATTGTATGTTTAGGTTTGTTTCTGGGCTCTCTATTCTGTTCCACTGATCTACAGGTCTGTGTTATGCCAATACCACACTCTTTTAATTACTATAGCTTTGTAATACAGTTTGGAATCAGGATAAGATGCCTCTTGGTTTGTTCTTCTTTCTCTAGGCTGCTTTGACTATTCGGGATTTCTTTTTCTTCCATAGAAATTTTATAACTGCTTGTTCTATATTTGTGAAAAATGCCATTGAAATTTTGATAGGGATTGCATTGAATCTATGTATTGCTTTGGGTGGTATGGACATTTTAATTACATTAATTATTATAATCCCTGAGCACAGAGCATCTTGCCATTAACGTGTGTCTTCTTCAGTTTCTTTCATTAATGTTTTGTAGTTTTCAACACAGAGTTCTTTCAATTCTTTTGTTAAATCTATTCCTAGATATTTTATTCTTTTTTATGTAATTATAAATGTGATTGTTTTCTTATTTCTTAATTTGTTTTTCTGGTCATTATTAATATATATAGAAATACAACAATTTTTTGAGTAATAGTTCTATGTCCCATAACTTTACTGAATCCATTTATTAGTTCTAACAGTTTTCTGATTGAGTTTTCAGGTTTTCAATATAAAATATTATGCTATCTGTAAAATAGTACCAGTTTTGCTTCTTCCTTTCCAATTTAGATGCCTTTTATTTATTTCTTCTTCTTTCTCTAATTGCTCTGGCTAGGACTTCCCATATTATGATGAATAAAACTTGAGCCAGTGGGGATCCTTGTCTTATTCATAATCTTAGAGGAAAAAATTTCAGCTTTTCCAATATCCAATGAGTGTGATATTAGCTGCAGGATTATCATATATGGCCTTTATTATGTTGAGGTACATTTTCTCTGTATGCACTTTGTTGAGAATTTTTATCATGAATGGATGTTGAATTTTGTCAGATACTTTTTTTGCATCTATAGAGATGACCCAATAATTTTTGTCCTCCCTTTTGTGATGTGGTATATCACATTGACTGATTTGTGGTTATTGAATGATGCTTATATCACTTGAATTAATCCTACTTGATCATGGTGTATAATTTTAATGTGGTGTTGAGTTTGTTTTGCTAATATTTTGTTGAGGGTTTTTTTAATCTATGTACATTAGGGATATTGGTGTATAATTTTTTATTGTTGTCATGACATCTTCTTGTAATTTTGGTACCATGGTATTACTAACCTCATGAGTTTGTACATACTTTTGATTTTTGGGAAGAGTTAGAGAAGGATTGTATTGATTCTTTTTTGAATTCTTGGTAGGTTAACTGTATTCAGGTGGGAATAGCTGATCATGATAGATTTGGTTTTCTGCAGGTTGTATTCTGGTGTCTTGGTTGGGCACTGCCAAAGAAAGTCATTTGTGATTTGGGGTTGTGCTTGAAATCTACATCTGTAAAGTTTTCTACTGTTCGTCTAGGTCTGCACACACGTGGAGGATGCTAGGTAGACCTTGTGTCTTGCACCTCATCACCTTATACCTCAAGGCTTGCTGTTTGTTTCAATGTTGTGTGGATTTGCAGGAAGAGCTGACAGTCCTGCCTGTCCTCATTTTCCAATCTAGATTCTTGTAGACATCTCCTGACAAAGGTACTTAATGATTGCTCTGTTGGAAATTTCTAAACAATAAAATACACATCCAAAAAAATTTCACTGAAGTCCAGAACTTTTATTTTTTTTTAGAGGTTTTGGATTACTGATTAAATATCCTTACTAGTAGCTGGTCTGTTCAGAATTTCTATTTCATCATGATTCGCTCTTGGTAGGTTGTATGTTTCTAGGAATTTATCCATTTCTTCTAAGTTGTTCATTCCATAGAGTATAATTGTTCATTGTAATCTCCTATGACACTTTGTATTTGTGTAGAATCAGTTGTAATATCTCTTCTTTCATTTCTGACTTTATTTAGTGAAGGCATGTATCTTTTTTTTCTTGGTGAGTCTAGATAAAGGTTTGTCAATTTTGTTGATCTTGTAAAGAACCAGCTCTTAATTTCCTTGGTATTTTCTATTGTCATTTTACTTTCTATTTCATTTATTCCTGTTCTAGTCTTTGTTTTTTTCTTCCTTCTACTAACTTTGGGCTTCATTTGTTGTTTTTTCTAATTCCTTGATGTGTATTTAGGTTGTTTATTTTAGATTTTCCTTATTTCTTGAGTTAGACATTTGTCACAATAACTTTCCTCTTAGAATTGCTTTTGTTGCAGCCCATAAAGTTTGGTGTGTTTCATTTTCATTTTCATATGTCTCAAGGTATTTTTTCTTTGGTTTTTCCTTTGGTCCACAGTAGTATCTATTGACTATAATAATATGCTAGTTTTGCATTTAAGAAATTTTTTAAATCAAATGTTTTTTGCGGTTCATCTCTCCCTTACTCAACTTTATTGATACTGAGATTGAAGTTGCCAAAGGGTTGTCATGAAACTAATCAACCAAATAATTATCAAGAAATCTAGCATTTGCAGTTGTAGTTATCATCTACAGGGATCCCTAGGGCCTATATTTGACTTCTCACTTTGTTTTTGTCGAAATTTAGCATTTGGAACAAATAATACTCTCTTAATAGTTACAGAGATAATGCAGCATTTTTCTTTGCTGTTTGCATATGATGGCAGAACTATTACCATATGTTCTAAATAACCTCAGAGCATGTTTTATTTTAGAATATCATTCATGTTTAAAATCAGAGAAAGGGAAATATTTACTCTGATTTTTTAATAATAGTCCATTCACTCCTCAGTTTATAAGTTCATACCCATTCCTTCTTATATCCTCATTGATCGTATCCACCAGAATCAAGTTGTTGTTGTTGTTGTTGTTTTAATAGGGGTGGGAAATGCACTATTTCATGATACATAGAAGTAATTCCAAACTTCAGCTCTTAACAATATGCAACAGACTATAAACAGGCTTTCTATTCATAAAAGCATAAGTAGAAAGACAGTGAAAGGGTTGGTTAACTGTAGTAAGACCTCACATTATAGGTAAAGCTTTTAAGTAATTTGAGAATGAGGTCTATGGGAGTCAGTGTGAAAATCAAAGGATTTTTTCCTAACAGGTTTTGTTTCAGAGGAGTTTTTCTTCTTTATCCTTTAACTTTTTGAAGGCATCACATTCAGTAAATTTCTTAAATGTTCAAACTTAGGATGGAACTCAAGAGCAGAGGAGGGGCAGATGGGAAATGTGTTTTGTTAACAGACTAATTTTAAAAGGTCTGGAAGGGCATATAGTTCTTAGCTACTGATTTTGACAGTTTGCATTATGGGTGTGCGCATGCATGCTCAGTCACTTCAGTCCTGTCTGACCCTGTGCAACCCTATGGACTGTAGCCTACCAGGCTCTTCTGTCCATGGGATTCTCCAGGCAAGAATACTGGGGTGGGTTGCCATGCCCTCCTCCAGGGGATCTTCCACACCCAGGCATCCAACCCATGTTTCTTATGTCTCCTACGTTGGCAGGTGGGTTCTTTACCTCTGGCGCCACCTGGGAATCCCAAGCATTATGGGTACTCTTGTACAACCCACTCCTCAAAAGTTGATCCAATAGCAGTTGGCACCATGCTTAGCCTCTGCAATAGGTTTGGTATGGTTACTTGTAATATTAATTTTGGAGGAAAAAGACAATTTAGAAATATTTTATGAGGACATGAAAGCAGATTTATCTATGTTGTCCCAATTATCTGCCCTGTTAGGCTACAGATACTACTACTTGAGTGCTACCTGATTGCTGATTTAAGATTTGATTATTACATTCCAGGAGACAGGATGTGAATGGATTAAGCTCTATATGAGTAGAGACAGCCATTTGTCCTGCACCATTCCACACCAAGAACAATAAATAGCCTTGAAAGAGCTGTCTGTAGGTAGATTTTTAGCCTCAGATCTTTAATGGACATCTATTTTGTATATGGCACTAGACTAGATGCTGTGGGAGATTCAGAAGTGATTTACATATGAACCTTGTTCTCTCAAAAGTTTCTATCCATAAGTACATACAATATTTTACACATATCATGAAAACCTAGTTTCACTTAGTGCTACAACTCATGTGTTATGGAGTTTGAAGTTGTGAGTTACTATTGCCAGCCATTGTAAGGAGTGTATTCCCTGATGGCTCAGATGTTAAAGAATCCACCTGCAATACAGGAGACCTGGGCCAGATCCCTGTTGGAAAGATCCCTTGGAGAAGGGAATGGCTACCTCACGTATTCTTGTCTGGCAAATTCCATGGTCAGAGGAGCCTGGCAGACTATAGTCTATGGGGTCACAGAGGAGCCTGGCAGGCTACAGTCCATGCAGTCACAGAGTCGGACACTTTTCTGAAGTGTGTCTGCAGTTAAAAGTGACTCATGTCAATGTATGACAAAACCCACTGAAATGTGAAGTAATTAGCCTCCAACTAATAAAAAAAAAAAAAAAAGTGACTATCACTTTTCACTTTCAGAGTAGAAATAACAATTAATGGAATTACAAATTTCCCCTGGATCAAGGCTCCAGGTTTTACAGTGATCACAAGGGCCATGAGGAGCATGACCAGATCAGCCCCCTTCTCTGTAACTCAGCACAGTCAACCACACTCATGCCAGTTGTCAGCATTAAATGGGAAAGCTTATCTGTCAAGTAGCAGGTGCTTGGTGAAAGGTAAAAGGGAGGACTTTTTCATCCTACTTTCTCTGCAGCTGGGTTTATCAAGAAGACTTTCTGCAGGAAGTGTCATTTGATGTGAATCCCAATAAAAATGTGTTAAATTGTTACACCGTACTCCCCTCAAGACTTCAGATGACATAAAGTTACAGATCAAGATAAGATGCATAAGAATAGAATATTAGAGATTATATCAAAGAGACAAAAGAAACATATTTCAAGTCTCAAGGCGGAATAGAAGTATGGTTTTATAGTAGTCAGTTTTTTCCTTAAGCCTTTTGGCATGACAGGGAATGTGGAATGAAACTTTGTTACATAGTTTTTCATAGTGACATGAGAAAGGGTACAAATGTATCTTTTGAGATTACTCTCCCACTGGCAACACTTTGTTTCTTAGTCTCTTATATTCACTTGTATAAATATCTTCCTACTTACCTTTACATACAAGGTACCAGCTCTCTCCATTGAAAATTTTCTCTATCCCTTACTCTTCCTGGTCCTGTCAGTATAACTCCCTTATTCTGTTAACTCCTTTCTGGTAACTTATTTCTTACTTAAAAAAAAATTAGATCTTTTGGCCCTCATTCAGACAACCCCTTTCAACCAAGTGACCCATCTTGCTCTTCTTTTTCATGACGTAATATAAAAGATTAAAATTTCTACTTACCTTCTCCTACAATTGGACTTCTGTCCCTACTTGAAATGATTCTCATTAAATTCACTTTTTATGACCTGAACCCAGTGTGGTTCCTTTCCATTCTATTCCTGTTTCCATATTATTGAACATTTGATTTAATTGATGATGTGCTACTGAAAAACTTTCCCTTGGTTTAATTTTTTAAAAAAAATTTAGTTCACCAAGAACACTTAACATGTGGTCTTCCCTCTTAAGAAATTTTTAAGTGATTCTAGAAACAGTATTGTAAAACACCATTTCTCGAGTGTATTAATCTTAACTGAAACTTTTTGCCTGTTGATTAGTAACTCCCTATTTCCTCTTTTCCCCAGCCCCTAGCAACCACCATTCCACTCTGATTCTATGACACTGACTATTGTAGATTCCTCATGTAGGTGTTTTTCTATGGCTAGTTTATTTTACTTAGCATCATGTCTTCAAGGTTCATTCATATTGTTGCATACTGCAAAAGTTCCATATTTTTTTTTTAAAAAGGTTAAACAGTATTCACTGTATGTATATAACATATGGACTTCCCTTGTAACTAAGTTGGTAAAGCATTTGCCTGCAATGCAGGAGACCCGGGTTTGATTCCTGGATAGGGTAGATCCCTTGGAGAGGGAAATGGCAACCCACTCCAGTATTCTTGTCTGGAGAATCCCATGGACAGAGGAGCCTGGAGGTCTACAGTCTACGGAGTCTCAAGAATCAGACGTGACTGAGCGACTAACCATGCATGTACCATGTATTTTTGTCCATTCATCTGTTAATGGACATTTAAGTTGTTTCCACATCTTGGTTATTATAAAAATGAGAGTGCACGTATCTCTTTGAGATCCTGATTTCAATTCTTTTCAATACATACCTAGACCTGGGATTGCTAGATTATATGGTAATTCTGCTTTGAATTTTTTGAGGAATACTTATATTGTGTTTCATAATGGCTGTGCCATTTTGCATTCACACTTGCATTCACCAGTGTGCAAGGATTCCAGTTTTTCCACATTCTCCACAGCACTTACTCTCATTTTTATTTTTTGATAATGTTGTGCTTAGTCGCTCAGTCGTGTTGGACTCTTTGCCACCCCATAGACTGTAGCCCTCCAGGCTCCTCTGTCCATGGGATTCTCCAGGCAAGAATAATGGAGTGGGTTGTCATGTCTTCCTCCAGGGGATCTTCCCAGCCCAGGATTGAACCCAGGTCTCCTGCACTGCAGACAGATTCTTACCATCTGAGCCACCATTGTGACGAATGTGAAGTGAGATCTTATTTTGATTTTGATTTGAAATTCACAACAGTTAGTGATATTGAGCCTTTCTTCATATGCCTGTTGGGCATTTGTATATCTTCTTTGAATAAAAGGCTATTCAAGTCCTTAGCCCATTTTAAATCAGGTTATTAGTTGTCTTTTTTGTTTGTTTGTTTTGCTGTTATGCTGTGTATGAGTTAGTTGCTCAGTTCTGTCTGACTCTTTTGTGACCCTGTGGACTATACCTGCCATGCCTGTTCATGGGATTCTTCAGGTAAGAATACTGGAGTGGATAGCCATCGCCTTCTGGGGATCTTCCCTACCCAGGGATTGAGCCCAGGTCTCCTTCATTGCAGACAGATTCGTTACTGTCTGAGGCATCAGGGAAGCCCTCGTCTTTGTTTTGTTTTGCTCTTATGCTGTAGGAGTTCCTTATATATTTTGGAGATTAACCCTTTGTCAGATCTATGGTTTGTAATTGTTTTCTCTCATTCTATAGCCTGCCTTTTCGCTATTGTTTCCTTCACTGTGCAGAAGTCTTTTAGTTTGATACAGTCTCGTTTGTTTATTTTTGCTTTTGTTGCCTGTGCTCTTGAAAACAGGGCCTTTTCCTGGTAATCCAGGAACCTTAATGTTTTCTTTTAGTTACTGATTAACAGATTTCTGTCTTTAGTTCTCTATGTTTTCAATCCCCACTGTGACTTTTAAGTTCCTTCACCTTTCATTTTTCTTAGATACCTGCCTTTGGAACAGGTCTCTCTCCTAATGTTTTAAGTGCCCAACTTCTTGTTGGACATTTTGGACTTTTTGGACCCTGTGTCCCCTGGGTAACAACTTCAAAGTTCAATTCCTTTTCTTTTCTGCCAGACTTTATCTCCCCAGGGCTACTGGAATCTCCCCAGACACCCTTGGCTAGAACTGTCCATAAGTTCTCTCTCAGGATCCTTTCTCATCCTCTACGTATCCATTTGCTGCTTATATACTCATGTTCTAGGTCATGACTTTAAATGCTGTAAATGTAAGTATACCAGATTCCTTTCCTTTCCATTTCCTCCACGTGATTTGCCCTTTCTCTTCCAGGACTGCCATATCCACCCTAGAAATTCTTGTTCATCCTTTATGTCCACACCATTCCGTATGTCTTGTTGGATTGTCCCAGGCAGAGTGGGGCTTCTCTACCTGTATTATGATGGGTGCTTTATGTTTTATCTATATTTGTTTATAACCCCCTGAAGCTGCTAACATCTTTAAATGGGTGATTTACTACTATAATTCAGTATATTTATTTGTTTGACACATGCTTGGAAACATGACTCCAAAAAGCAGGTTGTTGAAGCTTCTCCATGGCTAGTTCAATTCTCTACTTTACGTATGAAAACAGTGCGGAGAGATTAAGTGATTTGCCCAAGATCCCAATTAGTTATTGGCAAATTAAATTAACTCATTTTTTTATGGGTCAAAACCTTAAATCAGTAGTAATTCTGCTGCATTATTGGCACCTTTGTCCTTACCTTTCCTTACCCCCGATAGATAATACAGTTTATTATGGTACATTGCTTTGTGAATGATGAGAAAAGTTTGGCCTTGACGAGGCTTGGTCTAAGTATTGGTGAGTATGCCATGAAGAGAAAGAAAGGAAAAAGCTTTGTGTTGAGATGACTTGGCAGGACAGTCTGGGTCCCCTGGCATTCACAGAGAGAACCACACTTGAGTCCCTGGTGGCAGTGTTTCAACAGCTGTAGTTGCCAAGACCAAGGGCAGTGGGCAGGTGGTAAGGAAATGATGGAGGGGACTCGAGTAATCCTTGCCTCAGTGGGAATGAGCCTGGGGAGAGATGTCAGCTGAGTTTCTGAGGTGTGGGATCAGGGCATTGGTGAAGGAGGAGGCTTCATGGCCAGGTTAGTATAGCTGCTGGACCGCAGTGCCTCCATTGTGTTTTCCCTTCCCTCTTTTGAAGTTCATATGCTTTACATTTGTTTGTATAGGTCGGAGACCCACTTGATACACAGTCACAACTGTAATTTAAACCTAAAAACTACTTTTCCTTTCGCAAAGCTGTGACAGAAAGAACTAGTTCTTGGGCTATAGTTAATTACTCAAGCTTTTGTTTTTTGTTTTTTTTCCCAGCACCTCACTTTATAATTGCATAGAATGATCTTGTGGTATATGAAACAATATCATCATAAGGTAACATAGAGTCCAAATGAAAATATATTGATATAGGCACTTAATTTATGTACTTCCCTGGGTGGCATTCGTGGTAAAGAACCTGGCTGCCAATGCAGGAGACCATAAGAGATGCAGGTTCAGTCCTTGGGTTGGGAAGATCTGTTGGAGGAGGACTTGGCAACCAACTGCAGTATTCTTGCCTGGAGAATCCCACGGACAGAGGAGCCTGGTGGGTTACAGTCCATAGGGTTGCAAAGAGTTGGACACGACTAAAGCGACTTAGCTTGCATGCATGCACTTACTTTATACTGCACCTATTTCTAGAAAACTCTGAAGAGGCCTTGAACCTAAATAAGTTGCAGTTTGTCAAATTTTGGAAAGTATGTTTCACTTTCTTTGCTGAGTGTCTAGGTTCCCCACAGGGAGGGCTAGAGTCCCCATGTGAAAAGCGTTCTCCCTCATGACTCACCTAGGCTGGGTTATGGCTCAGCCTTCTGCCCCTGGCAGTTTGGTGATGGACCTTTCACTCAGGTATCTCAGGTTCCTTTTATTATACAATGACCGCCTGCATCTGAAGTTTCCTCTCAATTTAAATTCTTTTCCCTCTCCATATTTACAAGGTCGGCTTTTGCAGCATATGGCTACAATTTAATAATGCAAAGCATTTTCCTCCTCACAACTGGAAAGCTGAGATTGTTCAGTATCACAAAGAGAGTGGACTTGCTCCAGGCTAGTTAAAATCACTGAACTCCGCAGAAGCTAAGCTTGCTGCATGGATCGTCCTATACAAAGGCACCCAGGGGACCCCAACTTGCATATGAGAGCATCATGCTTGGAAAAGGGATCATGTATATTGATAGCAGAATAAAATACTAAGTGTGTGTGTGTGTGTGTGTGTGTGTGTGTATGGGTATATATGTATATATGTATATATGTATGTATATACACACACACACACACACACCCTAGATTTTAATCTGTTTCTACCTCATAAGATTGAAGAATGTGTTTTCAAGTTATTAGGCAAATCAACTAAAACCTCATTTCTTTTTCTGTAGCTATCAAAAAGTATCAAGGTATCAAGTAACTTAAGCAAATACTTTTGTGTGGTAATTTGATTCTTATTGGCTTTTATTGTGTTGTCCAAAAAATTCATTTGGGCTTTTCCATACAGTGTCACAGAAAAACTTGAGCAAACTTTTTGGCCAACCCAATACATAATATCATTAGTGGTTGATGAATTTAACAAAAAAAAAATTAGGTTTTGTTTTTCAAAGCTGTTTTCAAATCTTTTTGAGTCTTTTAACTCATGTGCTGGTCTTCAGGGACCTTGCACTCTTTCATTTTCTTATGTGTAGAATTAGGGACACATTCCTGTTTACACTGAGATATTTCCAACTCTTGATTCTAATAGAGACAGCCCCTTCCTCACTCGTACTCATTACCTGAGTACATGCATTTCCCCAATGCAGTCAGGAGGAAGAACACAGAAAAACCACTTGACTTTCAGATTTGATCTTATCATCATTAAAATCATCACACACACTTGTTAATGACATGAAATAAGCAATGATATGATATATATTTTAAAATACATGCATCGTAGGTTCCACAGATATGACGTGTCTGGAATAGACAACTCTGTAAAGGCAGGGGTTTAGAGGTATTGAGGGAAATGGGCACGTGACTGATAATGGGTATAGCGTTTCCTTTTAAGGTGATGAAAATGACTTGGAATTAGGTAGATATACTCTGCATATACTGCAAACTACTAAATTATATACTTTAAAAGGGTATGTGAATTATATCTCAGCAAAGCTGCAATTTTTATGTCTTTTTTTAAGTATTTATGAGCCATTAGGAGAAAAAGGCCTGGAACTCAAAGCTATGATAGAGACTCAGGTAGGGGGGTGTGTTGTAATCTGGGGGTTAGGGATCTCAGGAAATCCAGGGAGAGAGGCCCCACGGAAGTTTGGCACAAGGAAGTCACATGGCAAATGGTATGAATTACGCATTTCTCTGAGCTTCATTCTGTCTCAGTAGAGCCCCTTACTCTGGTGAGGTATAGAGGTCCCTGGCATGTGCCAGTGATGAGTGACATAATGTACTGGCTCCATTGTTTATTTTATGGCACTTTTGTAGGTATAGCAGATTTTTAGTTTCAAAGTTTTGTATTTTGGATTGCAGTCATTTTCTGAATTGAATTCTTTCAAACTGAACAATGTTTTCTAAATAAGTAAGCAAGGAATAAATGATCCTCTTTATTAGGACATAATAAAGTATTCTGCTTGTTGTTGGTCACTCGACAAGTTGTGTTCAGCTCTTTACTACCCCAAGGACTGCAGCATGCTAGTCTTCCCTGTCCCTCACCATCTCCCGGAGTTTGCCCAAGTTCATGTCCATTGCATCGGTGATGCCACTGAACCATCTCATCCTCTGTTACTCTCTTCTCCTTCTGCCTTCAGCCTTTTCCAGCATCAGGGTCTTTTCCAATGAGACGGTTGTTTGCATCAGGTGGCCAAAGTATTGGAGCCTCAGCTTCAGCATCAGTCCTTCCAATGAGTATTCAGAGTTGATTTCCCTTAAGATTGATTTGTTTGATCTCCCTGTTGCCAAAGGAACTCTCAAGAGTTTTCTCCAGCACCATAGTTTGAAACCATCAATTCTTCGGTGCTCTGCCTTCTTTATGGTCCAGCTCTCACAACTGTATGTGAATACTAAAAAGACCATAGGCTTGACTATATGGACCTTTGCCAGCAAAGTGATGTCTTTGTTTTTCAACACACTATCTAAGTTTGTCATAGCTTTCCTGCCAACATCTTCTGGTTTCATGGCTACAGTCACCATCCACAGTGAGTTTAGAACCCAAGAAGAGGAAATCTGTCACTGCTTTCACCTTTTCCCCTTCTATTTGCCATGAAGTGATGGGGCCAGGTGCCATGATGTTAGTTTATTTTTTTATTTATTTTTGTTTTGTTTTTGTCTTTTTTTTTTCATTTATTTTTTTATTAGTTGGAGGCTAATTACTTTACAATATTGTAGTGGTTTTTACCATACATTGACATGAATCAGCCATGGATCTACATGTGTTCCCCATCCCGATCCCCCCTCCTGCCTCCCTCCCCATCCCATCCCTCTGGGTCATCCCAGTGCACCAGCCCTGAGCACTTGTCTCATGCATCCAACCTGGGCTGGTGATCTGTTTCACCCTTGATAGTATACTTGTTTCAGTGCTATTCTCTCTGAACATCCCACCCTCTCCTTCTCCCACAGAGTCCAAAAGTCTGTTCTGTACATCTGTGTTTCCTTTTCTGTTTTGCTTATTGGGTTATCGTTACCATCTTTTTAAATTCCATATATATGCGTTAGTATACTGTATTGGTGTTTATCTTTCTGGCTTACTTCACTCTGTATAATGGGCTCCAGTTTCATCCATCTCATTAGAACTGATTCAAATGAATTCTTTTTAATGGCTGAGTAATATTCCATGGTGTATATGTACCACAGCTTCCTTATCCATTCGTCTGCTGATGGGCATCTAGGTTGCTTCCATGTCCTGGCAATTATAAACAGTGCTGCGATGAACATTGGGGTGTTAGTTTTTTTAATATTGAGTTTTGAGCCGACTTTTTCACTCCCCTCCTTCACCCTCATCTAAAGGTTCTTTAATTCCTTTTTGCTTTCTGCCAGAATAATAGTATCATTTGTATATCTGAGGTTGCTATTTCTCCTGGAAATCTTGATTTCAGCTTGTAACTCATCCAGCCAAGCATTTCTCATGATGTACTCTGCATGGAAGTTAAATAAACGGTGACAATAAATAGCCTTGTCCTGCTCCTTTCTCAATCCTGAAGCAGTCAGTTGTTCCATACAAACTTCTAACTGTTACTTCTTGACCTGCATACAAGTTTCTCAGGAAACAGGTAAGATGGCCTGGAATTTCCATCTCTTTAAGAGTTTTCCACAGTTTGTTATGATCCACATAGTCAAAGGCTATAGCATAGTCAGTGAAACAAAGGTAGATGTTTTTCTGGAATTCCTTTGCTTTCTCTATGGTCCCGCAAATGTTGGTAATTTGATCTCTGGTTCCTCTGCCTTTTCTAAACCCAGCTTGGACATCTTTAAGTTCTCAGTTCATGTAATGCTGAAGCCCCCATGCAGGATTTTGAGCATAACCTTATCAGCATGGGAGATTAGTGCAGTTGTCTGGTGGTTTGAACATTCTTTAGAACTGCCCTTCTTGGGAATTGAGATAAGGATTGACCTTTACCAGTCCTGTGGCCACTGCTGAGTTTTCCAAATTTGCTGACATATTAGCAGATAGCATTCTGCTATTTTACATTTAATATGTCCCTAGTCGACATCTGGAAATAACCCACATGAGTTACATTGCTTTACCTAGTGTTGACTGGTGAATAGAGGACTATCCATGAATTTTTGAGAGAGCATGTAGAGAGAGAAGCAGAGAGATGAGGAAAGACCATTGAGGGGGTTACTCTTATAACAGATGAGGAAGGCAACATATTTTTTAAGTGCTGAATCTTAATGTGTTATTTTAGAAAATATTGACACTCTGTCCTTTTAAGTAGAGCACCTAGATTTTTAAAATAATTTTCCTAATCTCTGTAACTGGTGTTTTTGCCTTGGGTCTCAGTCCCTGTGATACATTCTATAATGAGCCCTGGTGTTCTTCAGAATGTGAGCATCTGATTCTTTCTTTCTCCTCCCCTGTCTGTGTTAAAGGTTCCCGCTCTAGGCTAAACCTAATCTTTCCATGGCATCTACTGCAGCCCATAATGGCGTGTCCTCTGCTTGCCCTTCCATTGCCCACGTGGACCTTGCACCCAGCCTTTGCATTCACCATGTGCCTTCCTCTGTCTTTGCGGTGTTTTTCTGCCTGTGCTCCCTTGATGCTTCGCCAGTGAAACTTCTCCAGACACTCTCTGCAGTACAGTTTACAACAATGGCACCTTTATCACGGTGCACTTGTCTTTTTTACTTAGTAGATTCTGAACACCTTCAAGTGAAGACTGTATAATTTCATTTGTCAACCAGGTATTCTAAGGCAGTCCCTAGACAGAGACAATGTCCAGCAGTGTTCAAGGCTTGTGCAATAGAGGCTTAGACCAATGATAGGTTAAACACATTTTAACCTGTTCTTGAGGTTACATTACCCAGAATCTGACCTAAGTCAGGACAAGCAGAGTGTTTCATAGAGACAGTCATGGTGAGCTTCTGCCCTGGAGGTAAACTACATGCTAGACATGACTGACTGACTGACCGATGTTTTGAACTTCTAACTTGTGTAGCATGTCTGATGGTAAATTTTGTAGGGATGTATCAGACAGAGAATTGTAGTGCTCTAATATCATTATTGGTTCAGGATACCAGTCTCAAGTAGGTCCAGTTTTTCTCTTCTCCCAATCTAATGAACTGTAGAGAAGGTCTATTTGCTATTTCATGCTTTTGTTTGGTATAAACATCAAAATGTTCCTAGAGTTTATATGATCATGAATGTGTAAGCAGGTAAGGTAGCTTTCTAGAAGTTGTGAAAATTGCAGGACTAATGGGAGTCATTATCTTCAAAAATTTTCCTGACTATATTGACTATTCCTTATTCATTTGTGATTCTTTTGGAAATACTACTTTCTAAAAATTTCAACCCCATTGTTTTTAGATTAAAGAGGTAATTTATTTATATTTTATTAAGGTATAATTGACATATAATAAATTGTATATCTACCTATTATATATACATATATCTATGTATATGAAAATGAAGAGAATAAATACTTATCAAATGTCCAAAGCCATGTATTTATGTGTGTTTCTGCTCTATCTCATTGATCTATCTTTTGCCAATATCAAATGTTTTCTTGATTTCTGTAAGTTTATAATAAGATTTTTAAATTATCTTTATGTCCTCCAGAAAAGGCAGTGACACCCCACTCCAGTACTCTTGCCTGGAAAATCCCATGGACGGAGGAGCCTGGTGGGCTGCAGTCCATGGGGTCATTAAGAGTCAGACACAACTGAGCAACTTCCCTTTCACTTTTCACTTTCATGCATTGGAGAAGGGAATGGCAACCCATTCCGGTGTTCTTGCCTGGAGAATCCCAGGGATGGGGGAGCCTGGTGGGTTTCTGGCTATAGGGTCGCACAGAGTCGGACACGACTGAAGCGACTTAGCAGCAGCAGCCTCTATTATTTTCATGTAAACAGAATCAACTTGTCAAATTCTACCAAAAAAAGCCTGCTAGAATTTTAACTTAGAGTAGTGAGACTTCACGCTAGGTCTTTTTAGGCATGTAGCAAAATAATGATCATTAGCTATCTAATATAAAGTCTACCCTTCTGGCTTAATTTCTCATTCAGATTATCCCACAATTCACTAAAACTTCCATGAGTATATATAAAGCCTTAAAAAGTTTTTTTCTAAGTACACAAAAACTGAGGCTGAAGGACAGAATGTTGGAGGCTTATCCTATAACCACATTACTAGCGTAGTTAGAGTGAACCTAAAAAGTGAAGTTGTTCATATCTTTTAATTCATGAAAGATAGAAGTTTGATTCTTTGAGAAATTGAAGACATTTAAGTTTGATTCTATTGCATTACCATACCACAGGTTCAGAGCATTTTTTCTATATCAACTTAAAAGACTATAAGCCCAGAGAACAACAGGGTTAAGAAATGAGGAATAGAAAGGGAGTGAAGAGTATAGGAAAGCATCTAGCAGTCTGATTACTTTTCCTAACAGGAGTCCTTCAAAAATTATCCACTCTGTGCTAGAGTCTAACTCCTTAATACAACAGGGAAGGCCCTTTGTAAACTTGTTCCCATCTGTCCTTCCAGAGCCATGCATTACAGAAAAGTGAGGGTTTTCATGTACTACTAGGTAGGATCTTCCATATCTAGAGTGGGGTGAGAACAGCCCTCCGCTTCATAGTAAAGGTTCATTAGGTGAAGGACCAGCAGTCACTAGAAATTGATTAGTTTTGGAAATTCTACTGTTATTCATACTACTACTGCCATCACAAATAATCATTTATTAAACCCCAAACCTTCACACATATATTTTATTTAATAGTCGCTTGAAATCTGTGAGTTCAGCATTACTATCTTTATTCCCATTTCACAAATGAGAATTGGAGGCAGGGGATGGGGAGTAGAGAATTTAAGTATTTATTCAGAGTCATTAAAAAAAAAAAAAGCCTGAAAATTGAACTGATATAGAGTTTAAAGTGCCAGAACCTGTCATATAACACTCAATAAATGGTAGCCACTGTTGTTATTATTATCATCATTATTATTACTTGTTTATATTAAGTAATTTAATCAAATTTATCCAGCTAGTAAATGATAATGAAAGAATCCACATCCAGTTATGTTAATTCTACAACCCTCTCTCTCAATCTAAAAAACTGTATGCTTTTTTTGAAGCACAACCCTAAATTTGAGTGACCTATAAGTAAACAACCAACTATGTCCTTGGAGAAATACTGAAGAACAAGGGAAAGGGTCTATCATTAATATACAGAAGAACCTACCTTTAAAAATGAAGAACCAGAAGAAAATTTCAGAGAAACATTTTATTTCCTTAGAAAAGGGGCTTACATAAAATGAACAGATGAAAGAAGCACTTCAATGAACAGAACATCATGTGAGTTAAGAAAAATTAGCAGGAAATCTAAAACTTTTCATACAGTTAAAATCTATATTGGAAAATAAAAAAGGTAACTGATATTGTGCAAATAATCACTGATACAGAGGACAAACTTGAGATGTTTGTTCCAAAAGTAAAGGAAAAGAGCAGAGAGGTTGAAATTAGGAAAAAGGTTTATGATGGAAGAATAGAAAATCAAACATTAATTTAGGTTTTCTTGTTAAGAAATCAGAACTTTTAGGAAAGAAATAGAATCAAGGACAAATGAAGAAAACTTTTATGAGCTAAAAATGATCTAAATATGCCGATTAAAAGGGCTGATATACCCAGCCAATAGTAATAATATCTAAATATTATGCTGTTGCAGTTTTTGTATTTCATAAGTGGAAAGGAGAATCTTGTAGAGATTAGAGAAAAACAGTTACCCGAATTTCTTTTAATGTTTGAGGAGTTTTATTTCTAGTCAAAGGTGATATAAATATATTCTTTATTATTTGTTGTCTCAAAAAATAGAAAAGGAAAAATTTTTTTCTTTGTAAAAAATTTTCTTGAAAACTTGTTGCAGTTGACAAAATGATGCACCAAAAAAGAAAAAAAAATTAGTAAGAGAAAATCCTTGGATATATACTGATAGTTATAACGATCCTGTAACTCCTGTAACTAAAGAATTGCAGGTGGATTCTTTACCATCTGAGGCACCAGGGAAGCCCAATAGAATAATAATGAAAATAATAAGCAGAAATTTATGTCTAAGTAATGGGCAGAGGAGCCTGGCAGGCTACAGTCTATAGGGCTGCAAAGAGTTGGACACGACAGAAGCAACTTAGCATGCAAGCCAAGTATTGTAAGTATTACAATATTAAATTACTTAATATAAACAAGTAATAATAAGAGACATAATTTCCTATGTAAAATGCAGTTCTTGAATATAAATATCAACAACAATAACAATTATCTGGGTCTCAAATTGCAGATCATGTTTTTTTTTATAATTGTAAAATACATATAAAATTTACCATTTTAAGTGTAAAGTTCAGTAGTGTAAAGTTTATTCATTTTCTTGGACAGCTGGTCTCTGGAACTTCTTCATCTTGCAAAACTGAAGCTCTGTACCCATTAAATAACAACTCTCCCTTCTCTCTTCTTCTTTGTTTCTAGGAGTTTTTCTGCTCTAGATACCTCACCTAAGTGAAATCATACAATATTTGCCTTTTTGTTACTGGTTTATTACAGACTACATTTTTAAGGACTGAAAAGAGGAAGAGGTTTGAAGAGGTTGGATAACTAAGAATGGCAGACTGATTTTGTCCTTTCAGGATGATTTATTTTGGCTTTTGCCAAAGAGTCTTTATCATTTGCTTTTATCTCATTTTCTGCTGAGATTTGTTATCAGGGAAGCCTTCTTCTCTTTGTGGAGTCAAGTATATTCTGAGCCTCAATTGACATAATCATGTGTTGTATCTTGTTGTCATTTGTTTGTTTTTTAATTTTTTCTTTATTATATGGATAAATTTCCTGACAGTGAACTACCTTCATTTCTGAAATAAACTCTAATGATAATATAGTGTATCATTCTTTTGATAACAGTATTATATTCAGTTTAAATATATGAATTGAATGCATTCAATTTTATCTAGGATTCTCAAAGTTGCATTTAACTGCAACCTATGTTTGCATAAATGCATAACATTTTTGGTTGGTTGTTTGCTTGCTTTGTTTTGATAAGGGACATTGCAAGTTTAGTTATTTAAACTTTGCTGTCCTAATGAAGGGTTATGAGAGAGCCTTCTTCATAAGGTAGTTGTCATCATTCTCTACAGCCTGGGAGACTGTAAACAGCATTGAGATTTGAAGGCAAGGTAAAGGATAGCTCAATTCTAGTTGTGCACCCGTCTGTACCTGATGCCATTTTTAAAGGTGGTTTTTAAAATACTTTTTCATGTTGTCCTACGATTTTCAGATTTTAAAGTGCACATGAGCTCATTAAGCTGCCAATTCTAAGCATCTCAGTGGAACCTGAGCTTCTGCATAAGCTCTCAGGTTATGCCAATGCATTTGGTTCTGGAATCACATTTTGAATACCAAGAGACTAGCATGGTGGTCCCCAAATTTTGTTGCACATTGGAATCACCTGGGGAACTTTTAGAACATCTGCATGTCTGGGACACATCCATACCAATTAAATCAGAATAGCTGGGAGTGGATACCAAGCACAAATTGTTTTTCAAGAACCCCATGGGCCTCAATGATCAGTGAATTTTGGGAACCACTGTACAAATTGTTTGGTTCAGGTTCCACTTGCTGAATTTTGGTTACTTCTAGTTTTGTAAGTAATTGCCCATTTAAGTTTCAAAGTCAATAAGTTGCATGTTTTAATCTCTCATAATTCTTTTACTGCATTTGGTTTCTAAGGTTATGTCTCCCTTCTATTCTTGTACTTGAAGCTTGTAAATGATTTTTTTTTTGTTTTGCTTGACTTTTCAAAGAACCATATTTCCTTTTTTGCTTTAAATATTCCTCTTTTTTCCATATTATTAATTTCAGCTTTTGTCTTTAATTCCCTTTATAATTTTTCTTGTATTGTTTTGTTGTTTTTCTATGGTGAATAATTTTCCTTTTTTAAAATTTTTTGTCTTGCTTTCTTCATTGCTTCCTAGATAGTTGACAATTTTTCTTTTGATTTTCTGTTTGATTCATTACTTATTTTCTTAATTTTCATGTAGTTTAGAAGATATGGTCACTTTTCTTTTCACTTTTAGTTTTATTAGTCAGAGATGAGACAGAATGGCCTGATGGTCAGAAAAAATTCTCTGCTTTTAAGAATTTGTTAACGTTTTCTTTTTGGTAAAGGACATGATCAATTTTTGTAAAATGTCTGTAGATATACCAACAAAGTATAAGTTGTATTTGAATGATAGAAAGTGAGTCTTTATCTAATAGTGATGTTCATATCTAAGAGAGATGTATTCTGAATTCTCACTATATTTTTATCAAGTTACTTGTATTTTATTGACTTTCATTTTATTCATTTTCCAGAATATTTTTGGTGCATGTGAGATATGTGATTTATCTTATTCATTAATTATGTACTTCATTAATAATGTTCTTTATCCTGTTTATTGTAATTCACCTTAAATTGCATCTTTAACCATTGCTAATTGACACTGATTTGTTTTTTTTTTTTTTTAATTTGCCTACATTCTCTGCCTACTGTTTTATTTTCAACTTTTTGTTCTTATTCTCATTTTGTTTTAAGTATGTTCCTTAAAAATAGCTAGATTTTGTTTGCTTTAGTTAATCTAATGCCCTCTATGGGATAATTCAGTTCACTCTTGTTGTAATGATTGATATACTTGATTTTATTCTTCCTATTTTACTTTATAGTAATCATTTATTTTTACATCTTATATTCTTATTTTGACTGTCTTGATTAGCTCCTATTATATTTTGTTTCCTCACTGTAAAATTCTACCTTCCCTTTCCCTACTCTTAGAATTAAATACCTCTTTTGTTATTATTTGAAAATAATAATACAGCTTGACTTACAATAATACATATTGACTTATGGTACTATGATTATCACCTGTATTTTAGAGAACAGAAATAGGGGGCATAGAACAATTGCTTAGCTTTCCTTAAGTTTACATAGTAAGTGACGCAGAGTTAACTTATTAGTATAGTTTAATGTAATTTAATATAATTATATTAATTATAGTATATTATAACAATATATAATATTTATTCTACTATAATTTCAATACAGTAAAAATAAACATAGTCCACTTAGTAAACCATAAAGTATATGTGCTAAGAAATTTAAAAACCTGCAAGAATTTATTTTCTTTAATAATTTATAATAATATTGTCTCAAGGCCAGAAAATAGGAATACATTTCTTGAAATACTCATAGTTGTCTAAGAATCTTCGCTGAAACAGATTTTTGGGGAGATGATTTTGCCAGTGAGTTTTTCTGGACTTTCATCTTTTTGTATTTTATTTTCATAAATGATAGTGACTCATCCAAACCGTTTTATGAAGCACACATATAACTCTGATATAAAAACTTAGCAAATAAAATACAAAAATCCCACAAAAGTATCCCATCTACATATAGAGGATTTGGAAGAAACTGTTAATAAACCAATTCAACAGTAAATTAAAAGAGGTATGTACCATGAACCAACAAAGATAGTTTAATTTAAGAATTCAGTAATATGTAACAACAAAAATTCTGTAAGGGATAAAAAGGATAATCTCTTTAAGACCGAAAAGGCATTTAATAATAACAACTATTCTGTTCAGAAAACTTAAAAAAAACTCTGAGAAAACTAGAAATAAGTGAATATGTCAAATGCTGAGAAAGGAATCAATCATCAATGAATAGCCAAATTATTATTAACTGTGAAACTCTAGAAGTATTCTCATTAATTTTATGAGTAAATATTCCTGCTAGCACTCTTATTATTTTACATATATTTGAATGTTCTCGTCAAAGAAATAATGTCTCTGAAAAAATCCTACCTTATTATAATTAGTGAAAATTATAGCATTAATGTAATGATATCTTTTCTCTATCAACTATCCACAATTTAAAACAAATCCCATTAATATGACTAATATGTAATTCTGGCAACAGGGAGGTGACATGAAACACTCATGATCTGCCCGAGGGAATATAAATTGGCAAAAACCTTTATGGAAAGTAGCTTGACAGTTTTTACCAAGAGCTTTAAAAGAGTTTATGTCCTCTGACCCAGTAATTCCACTTCTGGGAACTCCAGCCTAAGAAAATCACAAGAATTGCTGACAAAGATTTGTGTATGAGGATGTTAATGGCAGTGCTGTTTATAATATTTTTTTAAATGGGAAATAACCTAAAATGCCAAACAATGGAAGAGTGGTCAAATAAAGTATGACACAGCCATGCAGTATAATATGTTACAGGCATTAAAAATCATGCTATTTAATCTAAAGGAAAAGATATAATGTTAATTAGAAAAAGGATATGCATTTATTTAAATTTTATATCAATTTTATAAAAATACATGTTTATTATATATGTAGGAAAGTTTTAATGGATTGGAAGGGAAAACTAAAACATAAAAAAAATATTAATGTAGTACTATCAGAGTGTGTTAAAGTCAAAAAAGTTTTCTCTCTGCCAGATCATGTAAATAACCACCAGGGATTTACATTTCATATTGAAGGTATTAGTTCATTCTAAACTAATACTAAAATGTTATCCTTAGCTTTAGGCTGAGGTTCAGTCTCTGTGCAGACACTCATTGTCTTTGCAATAATTAGTGTATCTATTTTATAATCATAGTTTCCATCCTTAACCATGGACAGTTCAGACCAGTTAGGAAAATGAAGAGAGCCCTGTCTTACAACACCACTACCAGAAAATCACCAGTCTGTTAGGTTTTGTAGCTGAAGTTTTATGAAGATCAGCAAAGAGCTAGTATGAAATAATCTAGTGTTCTTGCCCTTTGCAGCCGTTAGCAAAAGGATTTAGGCATCTTTACACTTGGTTGAAGGAAGTGAGCAATTGGAATCCCACAGCTGGAGCCTGCCTGTGAGATATCCAGTGTCCTCTTCTTTTTCCAAATGAGCAACGCAAGGAAACTAACAGGAAAACAGCCATGTAAGAAAAAGTGGAATCTAAGCGTTTCAGTGGACTTTTGAGACACTCTTATCCAATTTCCTATCCATAATGAGAATTCTTAAATGCAGTAGTGGGGGGAGGGGTCTTGATATCCACTGGGAAACCCCCTATGTTTGTAGATACAGGTTTCCTCATCTGTAAAATGGTAACAGCTTGAGGATAACTGCAAAGTTGGCATGAACTCATGCTTTCTAAGAGTTTTGTAGCTTGGCGTGTCTTGGTTATTATTACCTTTGCAAGGTTTCACATTGCTTTCTAGGACTTTTCTTATTGGGTGACAAATCTGTTTACTGAGCCAAAAAAACAGTTCCTGGACTATGCAGAATAAGTCTAATCCACCATCTACATTAATAGTCCTTCAAATACTCGAAGACAGCTTTCATGAATTTAATAACTGCTTTCTGTGGGATTTTTTTTTTTTTATTTCAAGAATAGAACACAGTAGACCATAAAAATGAGCCATTATCAGTCTTCCTTTGGATTTTCTGTGTAAATGTTGTTTAACATTTAAATGGTGCTGATTATAATTTGAGATATTAGCAGTTAGATATGCCATTGTGTCACTCTGTTATTGTTTGTAAAAGAGGTTAAACACTATATTAACTTCTGAGTAGTGATTTATTGTTGCTTTTGTTAGAGAAAAATAAAAAGTGTAAAATAATATAATTTGATATTGCCTTTGAGAATTTTCAGTTTGCAAAGGTCTTTATTTCCTACTCAATTTTATTTTTTAAAAAGCATACATGTAGTGTAAATACAGCATCACATAAATGCTAAGTGTTCTTTGCTTCCTGGCATAAGCTGTTGTGTAATATTGCTCTGTAACCATTAAGCAGCTGCTCTATCTCAGAGATGCTCATATTTCCTTTGGTAGATAAAGGGAGTTTGCTAAATGAATGTCTCCAAATTGCTTTAAGATCTTTGGCCTTTGTGTCAGCTCTTCCAGATTCACAGTGGTCTATATAACACATGCAAACCATGTTTTAGAAGGCCCCGACAGCCTGGAGGTTACAGATGGAGTTGTATTAACAGCAAGAACCTGCATTTTGCTGAGTCTTACCTTCTATACTGTATAGCAGGGCTCATGACCCCCTGCGTGATCCTCTCCAGTTATTTTGCCAGAGTCCTTAAGTTCTATCTCTTGTATGCTTGTGAGCAAGCACAATTAGCTGTCCAAGGACCGTGTCATCCACTGTTTCTTTTCTTTAGGCGACCTCATCTTGCGTAATGCCTGTCCACTGTAAAGGCTGTGCTGCATGCAGAGATGCATGAAGCGGGCAGCTGTCTGCTTTAGGTGTCTCTCCCAGGCTTCCAGTTGGCTGATTCCCACCAACCCCCTTCCCTGGCCGGCATAAGGTCATTGTGTCATTGTTGCCTTGCTATGCCCCATGCAGGAGTGGAGCCCAGTGGGACCTATGATGTTGCACTTTTGCTTGTGGGTGCCAAAGCAGTTTGGACATACTTCTAATGCCTTTCACCGTTTTAGTAAAATAGCTCTTTCTATTTTCCTTGTTGATCCAAATTCCTTAGAACTTGGGGAATTGGGGGTAGGGAGTGGAGAAGCATCCTGCAACATTCTGAATTGCCTTCCCTTTTCCACGTGATAGTCATTGTGTTTGTCTGTGTGTGACTGTCTTACTTTCTTCCTCCTGGTAGGATTACCTTAAGGTGGCTATTTGCTGCCTTAGGATTTGGTTCCTAATGGACCACACATCTCTCCATCTTAATGAATATGACTAGAGCATGACTAAGAAGCAAAGAGAGTCCTGACTACTCTGGAGTAATAAGGAAATGAACTTCAGATAATATCTATATATTGAAATGTTAGCCTGCATTGTTCAGTCACTAAGTCGTATCTGCCTCTTTGCGACCCCCGTAGATTGCAGCACCCCGGGCTTCCCTGTCCTTCACTATCTCCCGGAGTTTGTTCAAATTCATGTCCATTGAGTCAGTGATGCCATCCAACCATCTCATAATCTGTCACTCCTTTCTTCTCCTGACCTCAATCTTTCCCAGCATCAGAGTACACATGGTATAATTTATATAAATAAATGGAAATATTTACTATTTATTCACCTATTTGTCAACTTATAAATATTTGTGAACTATTTGAACACTCCTAGTGCCTTGGTAGTTGTTTTGTACTAAATGCCTACAGTTGTACATTAGTTACACAAGAAGTTAGAGATATAATCTGTAATCATTATACTTTCCCATTCTGCCCAATAACTTAAATAAACTCCTAGGCAAACAAATTCCAGGGAATAACAAGAATCAGTAAAATTATCCTTCAGTCTTAAGCTATCTTTATCTTGATTGTTATAAAACTATTAAGGTATGCATTTGTGACCATATTTCAAAAAGTTGAATTTTACGGTTTTTTTCTGCAAGTGTTTACTGGTTAGTGTATATGTGGGCTCTGAGTTAGTTGTTAGGGGAGAAACAGAGATGAACAGAACCCAGTCACTCCTCCAAAGAAGAAAAAACACAAGACTTGAAAACAGTTATCTTGGAAAACTTAAATGTACAAAGTGATGTAAAGTAAGTACAAACCAGGTGCTATGTGAATATAGAAAAAGAGATCATTTTTAGCACAGGGGTTGGGAGAGGAGGGTGGAGACGCAGATTATGGCGCGGATGGTGGTTGAGCAGGACATGGAAGGCTGAGAGCTGAGTGTGGATAGAGGGCCTTCTGATCAGAGAATGACATGCGGGTGGGTCTTTACAGAGTGCAAATGGGTCAAGACAAATAACCTTGTCTGATTGGTGAAGCACACGAGCTGTCATCTGATAGGTAAAGTCTCTATGTTTAGTATATTTGTCACATATAAAATGTTTGCTATACATAAAGTACAGTGTAAGCTATTATACTTTAGAACAACAAAAACAATAATGATAACCTATCAGGAAATTAAAAGTGTCTTTGTCTCCAACTTCAGAGTGGGAGTTGATGTCCTTTTTTGTCTCAATGGCTTTTAGCACTTTGTACAATGGTATCCATCTGAAAGTTTCTCAGTAATCACTGAAATGAATTCAACCTGACAGAAAATTAATTGCTCAAGAAGTAGGCGTTTCTTAAAATAGAGCTGCTTTAAGTGGGGACATTTAGTTCTTATCCTCTTAAAAATGTATATCTTTTTTAAAGTAATGATTTAAGATGAGACCTGAGTTTTATCACCAGCTGAGATCTCATAATTTCTTCTCATTCTTTTATTCTTTTTCTAAAGAAGGTGAATGGATGGATATAAAACAGTGTTCAGACAGCCTTCAGACACACACAGCTCCTCTGTTTATTCCCAACAGTGAAGTATATGTACTAATTAAATGATTTTCTGTCTTTTCATGCTATGTATGGTTAAAAAGTAGGGTGGTGACTCTCATTCTGGTAAAGTTTCTAAATGATTATTTATAGTTACCTTGAGACTGGAATTCAGTGTGTGCATGACTGTTGCCTCCACGAGCCAGTCCTAATTTATTGGTGATGTTTAATCTGTGCCTACTCTGCATTTTATATTTTTATCTCACTTATTCATAACTCTGTAAGGTAGCTAATTTTATTGATATTATCTTTAATATATAAATGAAAACTCTGAGGCACGAAGAGTATAATGTTCCAGGACAATTATTATTATTAATCTCTGTAAGTTCATTATTAATTATTATAATTATTCCAGGATGCCATGGTGGCAAAGTGTAGTCAGGAGTCCAACCCCAGTTCTTTGACGTGAGTGTACCATGTTGCTAAACCACCAAGCCTCTTTCCTACACTAGATCCAACCTCTCAGTCAGCCCTGGAGTGTTCTGCAGCATTGGATCAAATTGCCATTTCTTGGAATTTAGTTTTTTCCTGGAAGCATTTGAATACTGAGGATTTTCACACTTGCTCTCTCCCTGGGGCAGCGGAGAGTAGCCATATTCCTCCTACTTGAGGTGTCCTCCCCCTCCTCACCACCATTAAACTTTCTTCTCCTTGGTTGGAACCTGGGGACAGGACAGTCGATGAGAGTCCCATCTCCAGTCCTGGGCAGAGCTAGGCCAGCCACAAAGCCTGTTTGACTTACTCTGGCTCCTGACCCGGGGAGGTCTCTGAAGGGTCAGGAGGCATTCCTGGAGGTCGGGCCTCACCACTGTTTGCCAGAAAAGGGATCCTGTTTTTGAAATGGAGTAGCAGGGAGTGGCAGCAGGGTGAGAAAGCAGTGAAATTGTGTGAGGTGTATTAAAGGTGCGCGGAAATAGGTCCGTGTGAAGTATTTGCTCTGTGTACTGGTTCTGCTTTTGTGTGATTCAGGAAGGGAACAAAGGTGGGAGGGCTGGTAACAGCAACTCACTTTTCTTTACTCAGGGAAGGATTTGTTAAAGAACAGTGGTTTCCAGAGATCTTTGAAGTAATTCCAACAAGGTGCTAATTGTGGTTGTGGTTTTCCTTTCTCTTTCTTTTTTTTTTTTTAAATGATTGGACTTTAGTCTACCAGGTGCTACTGGCCGAGGGCCCCTAAAGCTTCATTCCCTACGCATGAGCCATGGCAAATAAAACCTTACCAATTGCCTTGTACACTTGGAAAGTTAAAATTTTTTTCTGAGAGATTATTTAACTTCTAAACTTTAAACTTTTGTTTTAAAAGACCCAGTTTGCATTTCACAAGCATTTTGTTTTTATGTGTCTTTGTTGTAAGCATACTTGGTTCTTAGTCTAACCTTTGGTTTGAAACACTTGAGTGAATTCTAGTGTTAAATCATTGATTTGCTTCCTGCTTATGTTGATCTCCTTCCTCTTGATGTTTATTTTCAGGATACCTTGAGGATAGTTTTGTAAAATCTGGAGTCTTCAATGTATCAGAACTTGTGAGGGTATCCAGAAGTAAGTAAACTCTTTTCTTATTATTTAATTATACAGTATGACTTAAAATGTTTTATATTTTGAAAGTGAAATACAGTATGAAGAGAACTATGTATGAGGAGAATTTGAGCTTTAAAATCTCTAACTTTTTGATTTCACAAGTGAATTTACTTTGTCTGGCTTTCTGAAATATTTGCATTTAAATCAGTACTTTTTGTAGTACAAAAATAATTTGGGGTTTGTTCTGCTTGCTGTGTTGTTGGTATTCATTTAACTCACTGTTCACTCTGTGACCATAGATGGTCATTATATCAAAGGAAGTGTGATTAATTAAATGTACTCAGTGTTGTTATGATAACCCACATAAGTTTCCTGTAGATAAGTGCTTTTTCATTTTGCTAACATTTTGGTGGGGGCTTGGAGATGTACAGGATATACACACTAACAGGCAGAGTGTAGAGGGATGCAGAAATTAACTTTGCAGATTGTAGTTGGATATAGATAGAAAGCATTGTTATCCAAAACAATGTCAAATTGTTTTCACTGGCCACCTCACCTGAGACACCATTCTTGGCAGCCTGGCTGAGAATTTTCTCAAGTAAGTTTACCTGGTCAGCTAACTAAGCAAGGAGGAAGTTTTCTTGATCACCTCTTTAAGTTATTATTATGGTGTCTACAGATATATGTAAGAGGCAGTTCTTATCTCATTGATTATGCTGAAGGGAGTGACTCATTTCTACTTGCTCTCTTCTTTGATTTAGCTTATTTATGTACCTTTGATGGCTGTATTTTCACCTGACATTTTGATAGGGAGTGTCACAGCTTGAAATGGTTTAGTCAGATGATGTAGGGCCACTCTGGTCCCTGTTTAAGCTGTGTTTTTCACTTGGGTCAAATTCAGAGGTCATGAACAAGAATTATGATGATCCAAAAAGAACAACAGAAAAAATGAGTTACTGAGGCTAAGCATAGGTAGTACTTTAGCATGGCATTCAGTGAAGTAGTCCCCAATGCCATAGGTGACTTTGTCTTTGGAACTGTAGTTTCTCAAATACAGATTTCTGAAGTGACTAGTGCACCTAGCCTGTGTTTCAGAGAGTTCTATAAATAAACATTTAAGAATTTAGTAGCATCCTTTCTGACATAATTCTGCAGTGGATAAATATTATGCCCCATATACTTCTGCCTTCATCTATTGACTAAGGAGTAGTATAAGTGACCAAAACTTCATATCCTGTATCCCTGTATCTACTAGATTCATGTTTGCTAGGCAAGAGGATTTTGGTGGTCTGCTTCATTGACCAAGGCCATGACACTTCTGTGTTTTTCCTGATCAATATGTGCTGTGCTAAGGACTGCAACATTTGAACTTTTTATGGTTATTTTTAATTTGGAAAGGAACGTGCCTGAGCGACTTACTGCCCCTTGATGGCATTGTGTAAGGAAGGGAGTATTTAAAGGTGTGTGTGTTGCTCTTTAGCAGAGAGGCTATGCTGCTACAGTTATGAGACTTTATGAAATTATTTGTTTAAATGTTTAATTTTCTCACTTTTATATTTCTGTCCTTCTTATAAGAATAATAGCGTTATCTGTCAGAAAATATTATTAGTTCCTCATTAGAGGTAACATTATGTTAGATGCTATGGGAGAGCCATATGAGAACTTATAAAAACCCAGATTGATACTGTGAGAAATCTGAATTTGAAACTTAAAAAAATATATTTGTGTAACAGTTCAGAAGTGAGGTAAATTTAACATACATCATTCATTCTTTCTTAAATCACACTCTCATCTCTTAGAGATTTTTAAGTTATCTGTTATAACAAACATTACTGATTTGTAATTAGTATGTTAATTATCTATATTCATTCATTAGCTAATTAATTCAGCAAACATTTTCTATCCCATATGTAAATAGGTGTCTCTGAAATGCTTGAGAAGTTATTCTCTTAAGTGTTTAATATATCCACATTATAACCTTATTTACACAATTGAACTTCATTGTTTATGAAATAGGGTTTGCTAAGTAAACATCAACTTCAGCACAACCCTTTTGCTGTACATCACAAATTCTGACTTCTTGAGGGTTTACGATATGTTAATGGTTTCTGTCCTCTGGGGTTTTACTCTGGTATGACCCTCTAATGTGAATGTTGACTTTAGCTAATGAAGCTGTTCAATTTTAGGATAGTGATCTTTCTGGTGAACGATATTATCTCCATCTTAAAAGTTGATTTAGGATCAGCTTTTGGAGTGAGGAGAACAATAAGAGAGATTAAGGGTTGGCCTCTAACCCTTAGAATCTGAGGTTCTTCTGAGCTTATTTCTAAGAGGGTATTGGCAGCCTCTTAAACATGATTTGCAGCCTTAAGGCCCCTTGCTGCTCTCTGGGAGAGGTGCTAACAATGATTTTTGCATCTGATATAAGTTTTTCCTGAGTCTTTTAAATAGGTATATCTGCCGGGACTTGCTGTTCTTATACACTTTGTCATTAGATAAATTTTGTGCCTGTGCTGTTTTAGAATTTGGCTGTGTTCATTATTAATCTACTTTAATTTCTGTAATCTCCCAGTTAGTGTCAAAATGTACACTAAATTTTACATTGCTTGTGTGTAAATCTGTAGACAAAATGTTTTTGTTTCGTTTTCTTGAGCCATGACTAAAGCTTTACTTTCCATCTTGTCCACACACCCCTGCCCCCAGTTTTAATGAGACTTAGTTGACATGTAGCACTGTATAATTTTAAGGTATATAGCATAATGCCTTGACTCACATACACTGTGAAATACCATAGTAAGTTTAGTTAATGTCTATCATCTCATGCAGCTGTCAAAAAGAGAGAGAAAGAGAAAATGTTATTTCCTTGTGATGAGAACTCTTAGGATCTACTCTCTTAACTGATTTATATATATATGCTACATTAGCTATAGTCATTGTTTTGTACATTACATCCCCAGTATCTGTTTATTTTATAACTAGAAGTTTGTACATTTTGCTAACTTCCTCCAATTCTCCCTCCTCACTAATACCCACCTCTAGTAACCTTTTCTATGAGCTTGTTTTTTGTTTGTTTAGATTCTACATATAAATGAGATCATACAATATCTATAGATAAATTATTTGTGTTGCGTCCTTGATATTTTGAAATAATCCTTCTGGTACAAAATTTAGAAAAAAAATAAAATTTCCAAAGATCTGTAATTGTCATTTTCCTATAAATTATACCTAGTATACTTATGGTCAAGCAATCTGTGTTGACTGTCATGCCATATGTTTATTAAATAGGAACTACAAATCTTTGTCTAAATATTGCATGAGCTTAATAAATTGCAGATAGTTGATATAAGATACAACATGTAAGTTTCCTGTTGGTAACTCAGCTCTTTGAATTGTATCCATTACTACCGTAGAAAGCCAAACAGATTGTTTTACTTTCACTGAGCCCCTCAAATGCCTCCTTCCAGCACTACTCTGCTTTCCAATGTCACGTAGAGCATGGTTCTAATAATAAACTTTAAAGCATGTGGTTATTGTGGGATTTCTTACCTTGCATTTTTTTAACCTCTGGTGTACCTCAAGCCACAACAAGCAACTACATTTTAACTGTCCAAAGAACTGGAGCCATTAGGCATAGTTATACATTGAAAAGTAGTATTTTTTATACAAAATGAGGCTAAATCATATTATGTAATACGTACAACCTACCCACAGGCAGAAACTGCAGATCTTTAGAGCTGAGACTAATCTTGTATGTATTAATTTATTTTGATTTAATTTTTAATAGAGCTATCCATTGTATATTCCTTGATTATTTCTCTGCAATAACGCATGTACCTTCTAATCACATTTTCTTTAAAAATACTTTGTTAGTCTTGGCCTGCCTGATATTGAAATACAGTTCCACTGATAGTGAACACATTTCAGATGTCTATTAAAAATTCTAGGTAAGCAAAATTCCTTGAAAATCAACGGTCCCTTTGGAATTTTATACTCAACATGAGGTTAGTTTGGAGAGAGGGGAAGATTAAGTGGACTCTCCATTGTAGTGTGAATCTCAGAGGCTCTAGAGTTTTGTTGTCATGGGCTAGGATAAACTTTCTCTCATTGATGATCTTGAAGGCCTGGAGAAAACAGGTGAAGAAATAGAATTTATTCTTAATCATTGTCCTTTGACACCAACCTGGCTGGTCTCCACCTTGCATGTCATCTCTGCCCATGACCTTGCTCTTGTAGCAGCTGCTATTTAGAGTATCTTCCCTTCAGTATCTGCCTCATCCTCTAGAGCCCTCGGCCATCTGTGGCTTTCTGCAGATTTCTTGGACCATTCAAGCTTATATCGGATTCTTCTTCCCTTGAAATCCTATAGCATTTGTTGATCATGTCATTCTTTTGGCAGTTTCACTATAATCTGCATTGTGCTTGTATTTCTGTGTTTTTCATGAGTGTTTTGTATACCCAACTTGTTGCCCGATGTGTCTTATTAAGGACAGAAACTATCTTATATTTTAGACTGTTTTGTGTCCCATTTGGCACCTGTCAGTAATGGACACAATAACTTGTTGAATGAACAGACCTTCGGTACAAATGATAGATTCATTTTTACCTATTTACTGCTTTTCATAGGGTTTTGGACTGTTTCATCTTTGCTAACCACTGTAGGTTGCCAGGGAAGAGTTTTGGGGGAGAAAGCAAGAAAAGGGAAGTCACACTTGTTGAATATCTATTATCCACTAGGCATCATGATAGACTTTTATCACTCCTTACCTCATTTCATCCTCAAAATAGTCATATGTGATAGCTTATTATAATTCTCATTTTACAGTTCAGGAAACTGAGGTTTATAGCACATAAATGGCAGAGGGAGTTAAAATGTAAAGTCTGTCTATTTCCCAGTACTCTCCTCATTCTAACACAACATGCTGCCTGAAAGATTTATTCAAGAAGTTTAGAAACCAATTTAAAAAATTTAGAAAGCTGTAATCCATGGTATGACAACCAATACTTACATCAAAAATCTCAGTTCACAATATATCAGCAAACTCAAAAAGACTTCTTGATTTATACCTTAAAGTGTAAAACTCCATGAGTATATTTTAAATGCCTTATGAAGTTGGGCATATAAACTTTTTAAAAAACAAGACATAGAGTAAAACTGTACTTCCCATTCATATATGAAACCGAATATGTATTTTGGAAAAAGAAATCTTGACTTTTATCTCATATTTGTCAATTTTACTTATATACCTGCCCTAATACAATAATTATTTTTATGTCAAATAATTATAAATATGACCTCTAATGTACTCTAATATTAGTGTTAATATTATTATAAAATAATCTTTTTATGGGACTATTTTAATTTGATTTATTTAATGGTGATGTGGTTTTTAAGAGCTGAGTTAGTACAAGGGGCCTTGCTTTGTCCTAAGCAGTAATCAGCATGTGTTGTCCCTGTGGTGCATCCATGGACTAGTGGGATGGCAGATGTAGTGGCGGCTAACAGTAAGGACTGAATGAAGAAGCTTGGGCCGTGTGAGTAGAGGAAGGGATAACCAGTGATGACCGTCTTAATGCCTTGAGTTTCCACACTTGAACACTGGCATAGTGAGGATGTTTGCAAGTCTTAACCAGTGGATGGTTGATACTAGAGTCTTAAGGTAAAGAGAATTCCTCTCATCCTTGCCCAGAGGCATGGAAAATATGAGATGATTATATCTGAATAGAGATGACAACAGTAAATGCCATTCCCAATGCTCTTGTTGTTTTATTCCTCAGCGCCCATAACCCAGGGAACTGGAGTCAACTTTCCAATTGGAGAAATCCCAAGCCAACCCTACTATCATGACATGAACTCGGGGGTCAACCTTCAGAGGTCTTTGTCTTCTCCACCAAGCAGGTAACTGAAAGAGGAGCTGCTTGTCTTCTCAGTCTGGTGTGCAGATAGGTAGCTCGGGAGACATGCACATAGATAGGTTTGCAGGTAAACAGAGGGGAAATAAAACAAAGAGTTCAAGATTTTTTTGCTGATTTTTCAGAGTTTTAGTCTTTCTTGGTTAAACTTATTTTGAAATTTGAAAGTTAAGTGTAATTGTTGTTCAGAGCATTTTAAACAATCATTTCGGGGATGGGGGGACAAGGGAACTATGAAAATGTATTAATATGATTTTTATCTTCTATGAAGTATTGTGACTTCACAAGTCATGTAATCCTTTAAATTACATGACTTAAAAATGATAGGTGATCTTAAAAATGATCTTTTAAGGTGATGTTAAAAATGATGTTGCCCTGGTTTAGGATTGATCCACCCAACTTTTATCCTATACTATGTCCAAACTGGGGATAATGAAAGTGAAAAATAAAATGTGTCATTTATTTAACTTTAAAAGGTCTTATTCTAGGCCACGGGTTTGCCAAGTTCTTCAATTAGTTGATGCTCTTTGAATAATTTAGTTAACTTTTAGTTACCAGTGAAACTATTACCTGCTCTGAGATTTGGCTGAACCAGTTGGGAAAGAGCTACAGTGAGGTGACTTTGTCTTTTAGTTCTCTGCTGACATTCTCATTTTTCTCTCTTGACCTTCTAATTGTAACCTTCAGGAATTTAAAAGGAAATCTTCTATTTAAATGAGGGAAAATTAGCTTGGAAAGTTATTGTGCATTAGAATTTCATATGTTCCTTTATTGTAGAATGATAGAAGAGGGCCGAGTGAATGAGAAGGCAAGATAAACAGATATTTTAGCTTTATTGGATTTTTTGGAGGTTGAATCTTCAACACAGAAAGACCAGTCTCACTTTCAGAGCATTAAAAATACCCATGATCAGAATAAAAGATCCTACATGAATTCCAGAGCAAAACACATATTTTATAATATCAACTTTTAAAAAGTAAAAAAATCTGGGTAACTATTTTCCTATGCTATTCTCAGTAACAAAAATTAATTGCATTTGAATTAATTATGGGGCTGTGCACATTTGTACATTTATTAGCTAATATAATTGTGTGTCATTTATGGTCAAACTGTGTTTTCCTATAGTAAGATTTCGTAGCAAGTATTTAGGTTTATTATTAAAATTGTCTGTGATATGGTAATGTGTTTAAAATGCTTTGACTTTTCTAGATTTAAAATGTGAATAGTAATTTTTTAATTTTATATGATGGATCAGTATCTTGTCCACCCAGCTCTTTCCTCAGGATCATTCAGTATGACATACAATACTATGTCATTTAGAATAAAAAAGTTTTAAAAACATTTCTCTTTTATTTCCTTGTGAAAATCTTTTCTCCCTCATTTCAAGTTTTCCTGTATTTACTGTTGATTCACAGATGAAAGAATTAGATTGAAGGCGGGGTTAAAAAATATATTCTAATTTTGGATACCCTAGAAAGAAACTAAATATCTACTATTTATTCTCACTGTGATTTAGCACTAATAGAAATTGCCATCTTCTACATAATGTTAATAGTTTGGGAGTTGTAAGTCAAATCTTAATCACAAATGTATCTATGAGTATACCCAGACATGCACATGTTTCCAGGATTTTGAAAGAGTACAGTCTAGGAAGTCAGGCCGCTACAATTAACATGCTCTGGACAATTGATTTTCTTCAAATTTGTCTCCCTATGTGTAGTAAAATGGAGGACTGGATTATGTGTGTGGCTTCTAAAGTCAGTTACAACTCTGAAATTCTATGACATTAGGTTTTTTAATCACTACTTCAAGTTCATTCAGAAGATTTCCCTTTTTTAGTTTTTACCTGCAAGGGTGTGAATAAGAATTTTTTTTTAAATTTAAGGAAATAATATCCATCTTCATATTCATAACTAACTGCTTAATAGAATATTGGTGGAGGTATATGAAGGCATATATCAAGCAATATGGCATGTGGCATAGAATAACTTTTTAATCATGGCTCTAAATATATGATAAAACTATGTTTTCTTTATTAAAATATATTATTTTGGAAGTATACCATTGGGTTTGAATTTGGCAATGATGATTTTCATGGTTGACCTTAAGAGCAAAGGATCAACAACTGTATTTTCTTAGGAAAAGGTAAATAAGAATATATGAGACAGTTTATCATCAGAGAAGCACTATAAATCTTTAATATTATTAATTACAGGGTTACTACTAATAATTACTATTTAATAAGTGCCAGCCACTAAATGCATGAGCTTTATATTTAATAACTCATTTAATCCTCCCTACAATTCCCCTTTGAACAATGTTTTATTGTTTCCATTTTACAGATAATTAAATTGAGTTTAGGAAGGTTATGGACCTTATTTATCTGTGAATTCATATGAAAGGATTACATTGTTAATGGCAAGTGCTGTACAAATGAATATTATTAATATTGATAATAATTATGAGTTAGGTGCAGTCTTAACAGTTTTTAAATCAGTACACATATCACATTAAGAATTCACTTTTTAACTACCAAAAATAGTATTTTACTACTGGAAATATATTTCAAAAGGTAAATATAAGAAACATCCTATTCATTAGGCAAATACAGTTCCACTCTGTTATAGTAAATGATACATAAAACTGGAAATGTTTGCTACTCCTGTGGATGTCTTGAATACTCACCATTATTTCTGGGATACTATTACTTGTGTTTGTGGAAATTTCTCCAGAAACAATATTCTCAGAATATAAACTTTCAGGTGCTACACATCTCCCTAGAATTCCCATTAACATTAACTGTTGTCATATTTTAACAGCAAAAGACCCAAAACTATATCCATAGATGAAAATATGGAACCGAGTCCTACAGGAGACTTTTATCCCTCTCCGAATTCACCAGCTGCTGGAAGTCGAACATGGCATGAAAGAGACCAGGGTGAGTAATAAGGAGTTGCCTCTAGGGACAGTGGAGGAAGATGTCAGCTCCTTCCATAAGTTTCATTTAGTCAAAGTTTCGTAACTGAATCAATATGGATTATATTTCTCATGAAATGATTGCAGTACAATTATTTTTAAGGTCATGTACTGATCAAATGTTGTTGAAGTTACAAAATTCCCATATATTTGTTTATTGAAATTGAACTTTTTTTTTTTTTTTAGACAGAATAATCTTTTAGAAACGTCAGTATGTATGTGACTGATGATGATCTGGCCATGTTAGTTGGTTGGATTATAGCAGGAGCATAAGTTCTAATTCAGTCAGGTCAGTTTGTTCCTCGTAATTGGGTATTTTAAGGTGGAGCCAAACTTTAAGTGGTTCTCAGGTGCCAGTTACTGAAAGTTCTTGTTTAAAGGAAACCACGCTTTCTTTTGGAAGTAGGTACAACGTGAACAATAAATAAAAGTGTGATGTTAGATACTTGGTGTCTGAGTCAATCTAGCTATTCCTTCTAGATAAAACTATAACCTAACTCTAAGACAGCTCTAGGAAAAAATATAAATTTCAGAAATAGGTATTCTTTGACTCTCTGAATTCATACCTTGTTTTTTTTCTTTCTTAAAGTCTACTGGGTTAAATATATTTCATCAGATATACTCATACATTTTTGCCATGGTTAGAGGGAGATTATTAAACATGGAAACAAAGTTTAGCTAAAAATCTTTTTTGGTATGTGTGCAAAAATGACTTATAGCAGCAGAATAAAATGTATTTGAAAATTGTCTTTAAAATTTTCCATTTAATTGAAAATGTTTTTTTTTTTTTTAAAAAGCTCATTATCAGTGGTTTTTAGTCCATAACTTGGGCGAGTGTATCTGAGGGTTGAGGAGTTGCATGTCCAGTGATCTCAGGAAACCAAATAGCCCTGAAGCTTAGCAGTTAAAGCCAAAATTCAGGATTCCCTTTCTGCTGCTCCATGTTTTTCTACTGAGTGCCATAGGATTCAAAGAATGGTGAAATAGTCTTCAGGGAGGAATTGACTTTGAGTCAGGTGGAGTCAGGGGGGTCTCCTTTAGCATGCTGAGATTTTAACCAGTAAAGCAGGGGGCAGGGTGGATGAAGACAGTAGCACAGGCAAGCACTGAGGTGGGGAAGTGAGTTTCTGAATGGCCATGCGTGTGCCCTGTGGCTGGATGCTGTTTGTGTGAATGGAAATAATGGGAGGTCATTTTAAGGAAGGATTTGAAAATCAGCTGAAGAGTTTGGGCCCTGAGATCCTACCCTACCTCCCCAATCTAATCTGTAGACAGAACCATCTTTTAAAACATAATGTCATATCACTCTGCTGCTTCAGTTACGTCCTGCTTCTCCTAGGAGAAAATCAGGATTCCCTCACATGATTCACAGACCTTTTTGGTCCTCTGGCCTCTGACCATTTCTCTAGTCTCAGCGAGGGCTGTCTGCTTCCTTCTTGCACTTGAGCCTACAGCTTTGTTTAGATTTGGAAATGTAGCACCCAAGACCTTCATATAAACCATGCCCTCTGGAACGCTCTTCTGACTCTTCATCTGGCAAATTCTTGGTCATTTTTCATGTCCCAGCCTAAAATGAGGAATTTCAACTTGAAACTTCTTGACACCTAGTATTGTTCCCTCACTGTACTGGTAATATGTAGTTCCGTATTTGCTTATGGGGTTAATTGTCTGAATCTGTCTACATTGTGAGGACAGAGACTTTATCTGTTTTGGCTCCTGTGTATTCAGAGCCTAGGAACCACGTGCATCACTTGCTGCTCAGTCGAGGCAAATAGATGTTTGTTGGCTACGTGAACCACTGATAGGCGAAATACCAGTCTCATTAGCGAAGGCCAGAAATAACAGGGTCTTCATCAGACTTGCAGAAGTAAGAATAAAAGCAAAACCCTCAACCCTTTATATTTTATTGCTTGTTTTACTGACACTGTCAGCTTTTTCTAAACAAAGCCATATTTTCCTCGTCAGAAAATTGTTCTGGAAAAGATTCTAATGGTAATAACAATAACATTGTGAATGTGTGGCAATGGATGTGTTGTGCAGAAGTGTAGGTGTTCTTTATTATAGAGAGTGTCACTCTGTAAGAATTGATTCCACCTTCAGCCTGTTGAATAAAGCCAATTTCAAATCATATTGTAAAACATTTTTGAAAAGTAGAAGGGAAACTGTCATTCTTTCTCTTTGTAAAATCATTGTATTGTCTTGGTGATTTTCTTTTGTCAAGATGACTAGAATTATTGGAGAAGTCTGTAAAGGCATAGTATATTAAGAGTAAGGAAGAATGATTCATTTTCACACATGCTTAAAAAAAATGTGTGTCACTTTAATTCTGAAGACCCTGAAGATTTTGTAATATGCACAATAAGCCATTGTGGGAAGAAGACTTCAACTATAATAAAAACATGAGGGCAGGACAGTACTATCTTTATAAATTTCCCAAACCAAATGCAGTCCTTTTGTTCAATGAAAATTGCTTTCTTCAGCTTTGCAAAATAAAATGCCCCACGGTTGTTCTTGTCCATCTTCACATGTTCTTTAGTCACACTTGCCTGTCGTCTTGAAGGGAGTATTCTAAAGGGCATACTGAGTACCACTTGATATTGTAATGGCTTTAGTACGTGTCTGAAAACCCCTGCACTAATTGGTATTCAGTGACTACTTACTGGTTGCTTAAAATATAATTGTGTTTATAATTGGCAGAAATGTTTAAAATTTACTGTTAATTATTTCCTGCATCTGCCTATTTCTGTTCATGTTAATTTTGCATTAAAATCTACACTTGCCATAGTCCTTAACAAAATTGAGTGAACTTTGTGAATCAAAGATAGTAAAATTATGGACAGTACTTGTCATTCCACCTTTCCTCATAATCTGAACCACGAACCTTTGAGATTTATTCCAAGTAGATAAAAATAAAAGATATAGTGTAACTAAATGATTATCCTCATTTCATTTTAAAAAATTAGGCAAAACTTTATAATACAAGATCTAAATTCATGCAGTGAGAAATGGTCCTGTAATTTTAACAATTTATTGAAAAAAGGTTTTATTTTAGCATACTACATAGTTATATTTTTTTGTCTTTCAGAATGCAAGTTTTGTAGAATATAGAACATTTTAAAACTGAACAGTGCTTAATAGTGTTAAAAATTTTGTAGGAATCTTTATAATTTGCTTAATCTTCTCCTGATAAATAGTGCAGAAATTAAATTGGCTAGGATCTATATTATATAATATTTATGTTTTAGCTTTGTATTCTTTTATATATAAAGGAAGAAAAAAAGAAAACTGGGGCAGTTACAAAGGGATATACAGCTGCTATTCCATTGTTTTCCTAGATTCTAGAATATTTTTTCTTGCTTGGTCTCTTTTTTGAATTTCCTAGTCTTAAACTGCGTGACTGCTTTTACTGCTATTGACAAGTTAGTTTCTTGGATACTGCTTTCCATAATTTTAGATTTTCATATTTAAATTAATTGAACCAGGTCAGCTTATCAATTTGCTTGTTGAAATTTTCTTTTATTATTCTAATAGTTAACCCCACAAAATATTCCATCTGAGAACTTGTCTACCTGAAATTTCTTCCACCTGAGCCAACTCATAGACTAAATTCCTTGTTGATATAATTCCCTTGAAATCATTAAACTAGTCCTTTGTAACTTATGATGTAATAGGAGAAACAGAGACAGGTCTGAGTTTTTCCTCTAATTTAAGTTTTGCTTTCTTGGGACTCAAGCTTGTAGTATTTTCAAGGCCAGAAATTTAACAGACTAAAAATTTTATCTAAGATTACTGGTTGTTCAAATACTTATCAGACTGAGAAGCTGTTAAATTTTCCATTTATAAAGCCCAGCTGTATATTACAAATACTTTTACTATATCACTAGCTGTCTATTAAATAGTGTTTTAGGAGTTTTATATTCAGGCTTAGATGAATCAGAGATTATTAGACTGGCAGAAGCAGATAAATAATTTTTTATTACTTACTTTATATATTTTTATTATTTATGAACAATATGCTTCACAGAGAATAATATAAATCAGATTATGAAGAAACTGTCTGCATGGCCGTCTTACTTTTGAGCATTATGAGAAATAAATCTTACACAAAAATCAATAAGTTGGTATATTAGCAAAAACTAGCACTACTTAGAGGTATATTGGTATGTAATTACAAGTTGAAGAGCAGTTTAAAAATTTATACTGGACTCTCAAACAGTCAATCTTTAGGCGTAGTGTTTTGCTTATTGTAGGTACTAGAAAAAAACACTTTAAAAAAGTTACAGTTCTGTCATACAAATAAGTCTCTTCAGCTAGTTTTTTTGAAGTTGTAATATATTTCCAAATCCTAGAGATTTATTTGTGATAAATTTGCAAAGGTTCTGTTTAGTAATAGAGTCTTATATGTTGTGCTCAATTTCAATTTGCACTTTATAGAGTTCTATAAGGATATAGTATTAAATATCCAATGAATTAAGCCAAAGGGCTCAAGGGAACACTCAAGGCTAAAGAGTAATAATGCCAGCTTAGTATCATGCATTTAATCAAGTACTGGAAATAAATAACAGTCAGTAGAATGTGGTGACACCGATAGAACCAGAATCAGAGACTAGCCTTTTGTAATTCAAGTTTAAAGAATGTTAATAGATGTGCTAGATACAAGAGCATTCAACTAAGTTTGGAAATTTTATTTATACAAAACTTTAAACTTTCTTATTCATAAATCAGTTTGTAGAATATTTAATATGCTCTTGTCTGCTGTGAGTATGAATATCTGAGGGGATATTGACAGAATATGTTTATTAAGTTTGTGACCTTAGAACCTTTTTTCCCACCATCTAAGAATCTATAGGGAGAATCCATTATACATTCAAACTTTAAAACACAGTGCTGTAGCCCAAACTATAGTCTGACAAATGATAAACTCTCAAGGTTTTTCTAACTGTAGAAACAGGTGAATGAGCAGCTTTCACAAATAGTTGTGAAATCACTAACATTCAGTGATGTCCTAGAGAAATGCAAGGAAGCAGCTTAGTGATCTCCTGAATGTTTAAGTTGCCTTTGGGGGCCAGATAGAACAGCAACAATTCCTTACATCCCTAGAGTTTGTATCACAAGGATTAAATATGAAATGTTTAAATATCAGATTTTGAATTAAAATCAAAGATACATGTGATCTTGAGGGATACATGTTGTTTAAGCACAATTTTAAAGTAGTTTTTTTTTTTTTTTTTGGTTAGCTTATTATTTTAAAAAAAATACCAAAAATCGAGAATTTACAGTTCTTACAGAACTTGCAGTAATCTCCATGTATCATCATGTCATTAGAGGGCAAACTCTGGTGATGCCTTCATCACAGTCTTTTTCATCTTTTTCAACCACATGACTGTAGATGAAAAATCACATTATGAATATCTTTCAAACAGAAAGGAAAACAGTACATTGTTGGTGAGGCTTTCATCAGAATCCTTATATTGACTACTATTTAACAGATGTGTGTACTCTTTTCATGTGTTTTGGGTGGAGCACAACCTGTGTACATGTTAGAAGAGACAATACTACTTATAAGTGGAAAGTGATATTCGACTTCCGTTCTCTAGAGCTTTAGTCATTTGAAAATGCAGCATTTTGCAGAAAAACCACCATGGATAATTGGTTTGGAAAAAATAACTTGCTGTGTGTGATGCTGTGTCTCTAGATTGGGAGAACACAGCCTAAATTAGGGGAGTAGAAAACCCATGGGAGACAGTGTGCTTCATTATCATAGAGTGCCCTAAAAAGTTTCTTGAAATGGAAAAAGGTTTTATTTCAAATCCATTATGTTCTGATTTCCTATTTAAGTTTATTTTGAAGTAGTTTGGAAACCTAGTTTCTTTTGAGTTATTATGCTACCAGTATCATATACAATAGGAAGTTGATTTTTCAGACATAAGAACACAGATCATTAGAAGCCTTAGTGAAAGTCACTCAGTTCTGTCCAAATCTTTGCGACTCCATAGACTGTATCAGTTCAGTTCAGTTCAGTTCAGTCACTCAGTTGTGTCCATCTATTTGCAACCCCATGCTCTGCAGCACTCATGGCCTCCCTGTCCATCACCAAATCCCAGAGCTTACTCAAACTCATATCCATCGAGTCAGTGATGCCATCCAACCATCTCATCCTCTGTCGTCCCCTTGTCTTCTGGCCTTCAATCTTTCCCAGCATCAGGGTCTTTTCAAATGAGTCAGAACTTCGCATCAGATGGACAAAGTATTGGAGTTTCAGCTTCAGCATCAGTCCTTCCAATGAATTTCCTTTAGGGCTGACTGGTTTGATCTCCTTTAGTCTAAGAGACTCTCAAGAGTCTTCTACAGCACCACAGTTCAAAAGCATCAATTCTTTGCCACTCAGCTTTCTTTATAGTCCAACTCTCACATCAATACGTGACTACTGGAAAAATCATAGCTTTGACTAGATGGACCTTTGTTGGCAAAGTAATGTCTCTGATTTTTAATATGCTGTCTAGGTTGGTCATAACTTTTCTTCCCAGAAACAATCATTTTTTAATTTCATGGATGCAGTCACCATATGCAGTGATTTTGGAGCCCAGAAAAATAGTCTGTCACTGTTTCCATTGTTTCCCTTCCTATTTGCCATGAAGTGATGGGACCAGATGCCATGATGTTAGTTTTCTGAATGTTGAGCTTTAAGCCACCTTTTTCACACTCCTCTTTCACTTTCATCAAGAGGCTCTTTAGTTCTTCTTCACTTTCTGCCATAACGGTGGTATCATCCTGAGGTTCTTGATATTTCTCCTGGCAATCTTGATTCCAGCTTGTGCTTCATCCAGCCCAGCATTTCTCATGATGTACTCTGCATATAAGTTAAATAATCAGGGTGACAGTATACAGCCTTGACATACTCCTTTCCTGATTTGGAACCAGTCTATTGTTCCATGTCCAGTTCTAACTGTTGCTTATTGACCTGCATACAGATTTCTCAGGAGGCAAGTCAGGTGGTCTGGTATTCCCATCTCTTTCAGAATTTTCCACAGTTTATTGTGATCCACACAGTCAAAGGCTTTGGCAGAGTCAATAAAGCAGAAGTAGATATTTTTCTGGAACTCTCTTGCTTTTTTGATGATCCAGCAGATGTTGGCAATTTGATCTCTGCTTCCTCTGCCTTTTGTAAATCCTGCTTGAACATCTAGAAGTTCACGGTTCATGTATTGTTGAAGCCTGGCTTGGAGAATTTTGAGCATTTCTTTGCTAGCGTGTGAGATGAGTGCAATTGGGCAGTAGTTGGCTCATTCTTTGGCATTGCTTTTCTTTGGGATTGGAATGAGAACTGAGCTTTTCCAGTCCAGTGGCCACTGCTGAGTTTTCCAAATTTGCTGGCATATTGAGTGCAACATTTTCACAGCATCATCTTTTAGGATTTGAAATAGCTCAACTGGAATTCCATCACTTCAACTAGCTTTGTTCATAGTGATGATTCCTAAGGCCCACTTGACTTTGCATTCCAAGATATCTGGCTCTAGGTGAGTGATCGCACCATCATGGTTATCTGCGTCATTAAGATCTTTTTTGTACAGTTCTTCTGTGTATTCTTGCCACCTCTTCTTAATATCTTCTGCTTCCATTAGGTCCATACCATTTCTGTCCTTTATTTAGCCCATCTTTGTATGAAATGTTCCCTTGGTATCTCTTATTTTCTTGAAGAGATCTCTAGTCTTTCCAATTTTATGGTTTTTCTCTATTTTCTTTGCACTGATCACTGAGGAAGGCTTTCTTATCTCTCCTTGATATTCTTTGAAACTCTGCATTCAAATGGGTATGTCTTTTCTTTTCTCCTGTATAATCCACGGAATTCTCCAGACCAGAATACTGAAGTGGGTAGCCTTTCCCTCCTCCAGGGGATCTTCCCAACCTATGGATCAAACCTGGGTCTCCCACATTGCAGGATGTTTCTTTACCTTCAGACTCCTCATTTTACAGGTAAGCAACCCAGGCTTCCTGGGTGGCTCAGTGGTAAAGAATCTGCCTGCCAATGCAGGAGACATGGGTTTGATCCCTGGATCGGGAAGATTCCTTGGAGAAGGAAATGATAACCCACACCCCCAGGCAAGTATTCTTGCCTGGGAAATCCCATGGACAGAGGAGCCTGGAAGGCTAGTGAGCTCACAAAGAATCAGACACAGCTTAGTGACTGAGCACGCACACCCCATTTAAGTATGAGAGGCCATCTCATCTAGAGTGTCTAGATATTAAGACCAGAGCCTTAGTCTTCTTTTTCAAAGGCTAAGTTTTTTGTTTTTTCATTTTTCTGTTATCCTGCCATCCTCCTAGGGGATCATCTTACCTATGTAGGGAGAAATGGACTAGGAGAATCTGAACACTGCTTAACATGTCTTGGCAGTTGGACAGTTCTCATAGGGAGCTTCATGGAAGGTTCTGTTAAACCTTCTAGAACTAGAATAAAAGTAGAGATGAATTTATGGGTTTTTAGGTTCTAGAAAAATTGTTAAAACAATTTTGAGATGGTAAAATTTATATCTTCTTTTTTAAAAAACCTCGTACACTTACCTTTTGTGCCATGATAAAGTTTCTGAACTAGGAAAAAAAAAAAGGAGATATGAGTGTTTTCAATGGGTAAATATGGAGGAGAGCTGGTTTAAATATTTAAACATACTATTTAAAGTTTAAAAAAACTTTTTGTTATAGAGAATGTCAAAAGCAGAAAGAATCTTAAAGTGAACTTCCATGTACCATTTTTCAGCTTTAACTGTCATCAATATTTTGCCCATCTTGTTTCATTTAGTATCTCCCAGGTCTTTTTTTTTTTTAGTATCTTAAAGTAAATTCCAGGCTTTATATCATTTTACTTGTGAATACTTCCGTTTCTAATAGACAATGAATTTTGTTTTTAATACAACCCCCAGATCATTATTAACTTAACAAATACAACAATAATTCCTTAATATATACTGTATAACTCATGTGTGAATTCCCCAAAATATCTTATAGGTTGTTTGTTTAAATGAAGATCCAAAACAGTCCATATACCATATTTGTATTTTCAACCAGTCTTTAACCTATAATTGTTCTGTTAGCTATTTTTGTATTTATTCCCTTTTATGTATCATTTATTTATTGAAGAAACCACATAAATTTAATTTTTTTGTGTTCAACAAATACATATAAATGTGGAAAACCAGACCCTTCTGCCATCTGTGGCTACCGTTTATTGAGCACTTACTCCTTCAGGATTGAGCTAAGGCTTTAGATATATTTTTCTTTTCAACTCTCTTTAGAAACAAAAAAACGTTTTTCTTTCACAGCTTGTTATGCCCATTAGTACAGTGGTTAAAAAATCTGACATAGAAACACAGATCATAAATAGCAGAGGTAGAACAGAGCCCTTGTCTCTTCAGTTACAGAATCCATGCTCATTATTACTGTATATATAGTGCCTTCCAAAGAAGTCGATCATGCTATGTTCATGGTTTTGCAAACTGGTTACAAAACCTATATGACAGTTTTTCTTTTCCTTACACAAACGAAATTTCATTACAAAACACACATAATGACAGAAGAGTTTACAAACTTCAGGGATTCATGAATACAGTCCTTGGGCTGAACTCAGCTTAAGCATCGTTTTTCCTTTTGATAGCAAGATGTTGTTAATAAATAATCCTAAAGTCTAGAATGTCTTTAGTAGAGATGTGTGATATGCATTCAGTTTGAAATGAGCTAGGTGTGTCAAAATTTAAGAATTACATTTAATTGACCAGGAAATTGTAAATAGTGGTATGGCCTTAGACAATCACTGAACATCAGTAAACTGAGTTTTTTCATCTGTGAGATGACAAAATTGGATACTAAGATAACACTGTGTTCTAATGTTCTGGATTTTAAATTAATTGAAGTCAGAGATTTTATAGATCTTTAATACTTGAGTCTTTAAGCTTTCATTAACCTGAATCTTTTTGAAAACTCTAAAGGTTTTCAATTTCCTACATTATTTTTTAGATGTTTGTTTTAAATACTCTCATTGAATAACATGATAATTGGTTCTGTAGGTGCTTGGAGGCATCATATGTTTTGCCTTATACCTGAGGAATGTGCAATTCTTACAAATACATGCCTTGTCCTGCACCATTCTGGTACAGCAAATGATTGAGAGAGACCGAGCTATTCTAACAGAACCTTGTTATGGGATCAGTGTCTCCTACTTTGAAAATAAATGACTCAGCCAGACGGCAACATTTATTTTCTCTAAATGACTAGGGATGTAGCAATAGGAGACCATTATCCTGTGACAATATTCTGTTTCATTGACATTATCTCACAAATGTAATTGGTCCATTACTAAATAGAGGTTTTGTTACTGATCAATTTCACATGCTTTCTAAAACCATTAGGATAATAAATTTGCCATCATAGTAATTTCATTGACAGGATGTTCTTTTTTTCTTCATTTACATTTGTTAAAGGAAAAATATAGATTTAGATTGAACTTAAACACTACGGTTTATAACAGTTTTGACTACTTTTCCATTAAGAGAAATGGAATATTTTGCAGAGTAATTATATTTACATTGAACTGCCAAAGTGACGACTTTATAATTTTCATGATATTTTTTTCCTCTGCTATACTAAACCACATCAAATCATAATTGTTCCTAAGCAATTAGTTTACTACCTCAGGTTAATGATTTTATTTGAAATAAGTTCCAAATCATTTCTAGGACTTTCCTGTAAATCCACTAAAGTAACACATCAGTAAAATCAACCCTAACTATTACCAGCGTGTATAATAACACCATTAGTAACAACCTAAACCTTGAGATGTCTTACAGCATAAATGTTTCTAAATGCATGGCTTTTCCCCAAATGTTCTCTAAAAAGTCATCTGTAATCTTGTTAAATTAGAACTCTTCCAGTATCTCTCTGACTTTTACAGTTAAGGTTACGGTATTGATTTTATTTTATAGTCCATGGCTCTCAGATGCTTAACACTAATAAGCCTCTATAGCCAAGCAGTTCTCCCCAGAGGCATGGCGAATAACAGCTATTTACCTATGCCAATATTTAATAAGCATCTAAAATATACTCCAAATCTTGCATAATTGTTTGGTGTTTTTCCTTCTTGAAAATTAGATTTTCTGGCATTACTCAAGACACTTTATCCTTGTCTGTCTGTTAAAATGAAATTGCATAATGGACAAAAGTATGTTGAAGTGCTTTTAAAAATGAAGTTTTCACTTATTCAGTATTCACTCTTTTAGCAGTGTTCCTCATTATTCAAGACTTTTTTTCTTTATGTATCAGGAAAGTATTTGTGAACTTCAAAGGGGTTTGAGCTTTAACTTGCATTGGGTGTTGGTGAAGCTTGGAGACTTTTTTTTTTTAAAGTTGTGATAAACAGAGACTTGTAGAAACATGCTGCTTACAGGCTTGGGTTGGAATATACTACCTAGAGAGACTTAAATTTATCACAAAAGTTTTCAGGCTGCTCAAGGATACAGTATTATGCTCAAGTGTAGTTAAGATTATATAACTCAACTATTATAAAGTAAGAATTTTCATGTATTTAACATGAAGACTATCATATTTTCTGTTTTCTTCTTTGAAAAATAACTTATTTCTTTAAAAAATTTGACAAATCTAATTGAAGATGATATCTTATCTCCTCTTACTGTAGCTTGCTGATTTTCCAGTTATTTTAGAGTGTGGCAAATATATATATATAAAAAATATATATTTATATGGAGATACTTACCATGGCAGCTAATTGTTTTTTGAATCATCTGGCATCATCATCAAACTACTGTAGGGAGATTAAGCCCCTAGGTTTTGTCATAACATTCAGAGCTTTTGTTAACATGGATTGTGTGGGAAGGACTGATTCATATTTGCCACGGAATCACAAAATTTTACATTTAAAAGAGTCCTTAGATATTCAGATATTTCTTTGCACTTGCATTCTCAAAATTCATTATTTCACCTTTAGTCAACTAGATTGCAAATGTTATATTGAAGCATTTCATTTTGCATTTTTGCAACATCTAATACCTAAGACCAATGAGGCATTTCCTTCTTAAAGTGTAGTGTTTGGCACACTATCAATATCTGATATTGTCCACCCATCCTTGAGAACTATTTAAAATATTCTATGGCGTTACAGGCAGTATTTTCCACTAGATATGTATTTTACCATTTTTTATTATAAAAGTAAAAATTATTTGTAGGAGATTTGAAAAACAAACTGTCAATTATAAACAAGAAAATAAAAATCACCTATAATTCTATCATGTATAGATAACTCATGTTAATATTTAGACATATTTCCAGTCTGTTTTCTATATATTTTTTAACAGATATCCTATATATTCTATTTCAAGTAAATTTTTTGCACTAAATTGGGCTTATAAATTATTTTGTAAATTGTTTTTTTTGGTCTTTTATTTATAATATAATAGCATGTTACCATGTCATTCAGGCTTCCCTAGTGGCTCAGCAGTAAAGAACCCAGTTGCAATGCAGGAGACTCAGGAGACCTGGGTTCAATCCGGGTTGGGAAGATCCCTTGGAGGAGGGCATGGCAACCCACTCCAGTATTCTTGCCTGGAGAATCCGATGGACTGAGGAGCCTGGAGGGCTACAGTCCATGGGGTCACAAAAAGTCAAACACGGTTGAAGCGACTGAGCATGCACACACGCCCTGGCATTCAATTTCCACTTCATAATGATCGCAGTGTATGTTACCCTTTGGCTATACTATACAGTTTTAAAGGTCTGCTTTGCTCGTGAATATTTAGATAGTTTCCAACTTTTTATGTAATTAATAAAGATACAGTAAAAATCATTGCATACAAATCCTTGTACTTAAGTCTGATCATTTTGTTCCTGCCTAGCTCTATTCAGTGGCCCTGTACCTAGTACGCTGCCTGGCGTTAAGTCACTGAATATAGATAGATGCTCAATGAAATGTACTTGTACTGTAGAATTCCTGAGTTAAATATTATGTCCATTTCTAAGGCTTTTGATAAATACTGGCACAGAGTCTGGAAAGATCTTATCAATTTACATTCTCACTACCAGTGCCTGAGTGGTTTGTTTAACTCCACCGTACTATCCATACTATTTAGACAGATCACAGGGCTCTATGAGCAATTCTGAAGCATGTCCTCTGACATGTATTTAAAGAACAGTGAATTAGCCCCTTATGAGTCTACTCATGCACCTCTTTTTTTTCTCATTTATCTTTCATTTAAGCCATTGGGCATCCAATGACATCTTTTCTTCCTGGATCCAGGAGAGCCCCCACCCCATTCCTTTGTGGAGGAAACGGGGAAATGTAGAGGGTACCTAGTGGAATGTGCATAACTTTCAAGTAGAGACACCTAAGTATTCTCTCTTCTTTCTTGTCCTGCAGACATGCTCCCTCTGGGTACTTCCCCACATCTTTACATTATCTACAGGTAAGATAGGAAAGTAAGGGTCAGTATGGTTCCCCCCAGGGAACTCATAGAAATAAATACATCAGAGCTCTGGGCTTGGTAATTTCAGTGTTTTACATAACGTTTTTTCAGTTATAAGTAACCTCTCCTCTAAACTTTCCTCTCCTCCCCATGATTTACCCCCAGGCAGAAACAGAAAAAAAGAAAGCTTGGTCTCTTTCAGAGCTTGGTTGGCAGAGTCATCTTCCCCACCTTCTCCGGGTCCTCTGGGCACAGGGCCCAGGCTGTTTCCTTGTCTTGGGACTGGCTCTAGATTTATGGCCTGAAGTAAAAGTATCAGATTTCCAGCTCCTGAACTCGTCCCACACACCAGCTTTAGTGGCCTCTCATTTATTATCTCATGTATTATAAATAGCGTTATTATTTTATACAGATGGGTCATTTCTTTTTCATGTTGTCACCCAGCTTTCACCCCACCATTTTAATGGAAAGCAGGAAAGCAGGAATTCCCCAGGATCGCTCACATTCATATTTCACTCCATTTTGTGTTGTTTGACAGAGTTTCAGTGTTAAACGTGTTGACCACCTTTGCCTTCTTCCAACAAGGAGTTTGGTCTCTGAAGAGATTTTCTATATGCAGAGTTTGTGTAAATTTTTAAAGCTTCTTAAAACTCTAAAAAGTCTAAAACCTGTTAAAAAAAATAAATAAAGGAACCTGGGAAACTATGAGAGATATTAAGTTAGGAAGACTTGTCAATATAGTACAATCTTATCAAATCCCAGTTTCTGGACTCCCTAAGCTAAGTTTTCCCACAAATGCAGTTTTCTTCTTTGATCTGTGTCATACTTATTCCAAAGGGCCAAAGTTTCATTGCACCTTGAGTTTTCCTCTGCAAAAAAAAAAAAAAGGGAATCCTGTAACATCTGCTCAGAAGCTTGATAATATATAAAATAGAGACATTTTTAACAATGAATTATAGATATTTAAGCTCCTAGTAATAAAATATACCTTAATATTAAATACTGGAAAATAAGAGATGTTAGCAGAAGGTGATTTGTATCTAGAGGATTCTTTTAGACTTGTTTACAAGTGTAGCAGATAAATGAGAAAGACAACTTACTAAGATGTAAAAGGATTGGAATTTTCAAAGATTTTGAGGCAGTTTACTTCTTTGTTAACTAAATAGAAATATGTTTTTCTAAATCATAGGAATGGCACTGTTAATATATTTTAATTTAGTGTTATGCTATGCTTGAAAAGAACAGCTTCATAGGCACTCAAGAATTCATGTGTGATCTTACATAATTGACTTCAAATAGTTGTAAACCTGTAAACCGTGTCATACAGAGAAGAAGAATAGGAATTTTTTTAAAAAGAAAATGATACGGTTCCTTGTAGGTGATAGAAATTAGATTTGTAACATTCATCGACTGAAGCATATGGGAAAAGATAACACATTGCTCTCCTGCATGTGAAGGAGGAGCAGGTGTCCCAGACAGGCAGGTGTTAAGGTGGCTGTTGGAGCTTGCCCTAGATCACTAGTTGACTTCAGTGAAGTTCTGCTAACAGGTGGCTAGCTGATTGGAGTGCCGTGTGACATTTATTCCGGGAGCGCCTTGGATGACAGGCTGCTGCAGACTGAGGAAGGGGTCTTTGCTTTGATGAAGAAATTGCCAAAACTCATGTCTCATTAGTGTTTCCTAAGGTTCTTTGGAAGTGAACAACAGTTTAATTAAGGGCTGACGTAAACACGTTTCTGCACACTTTCCCTGCAGCATTTTATCACATTAGAATTGATCAAAATTGTTGCCTTGGGCTGACTTGAACAGATATACATCTGGGGCGCCATTTGTGCAAGCTGCCGACGACTCAAGTACATAAGCTGTGTTTCACAGCAACACTCTTCCTTTGTAGATGGAATTACCTTGTTGGGAGATGAGTTGATCTAGCCGCTTTATTTGCTTATGCCATTATCTCTTTGAAGTGATACTGTGAAATGATGACCCATCAGGGCTTAGGATGTATGTATGTCAGAGTGCCAACAATATTATAGTATGGCTAGTAAAATTTATGTGATAACATGCTTTTGCAAAATATTTATTTAAAGGTATGCTTAAGTCTAAATGAACCAACTTATATAAGTATTCTACGTGAACCTTTTCTTCACATGGTAATCTTTTGTTATGTATTTAACTACACAATTGGTTTCTAAAGCCATAGCTAATTGTCCAATTATAAGTGTAAACATGGGTGTGGACACTGAAGATGAGCACTGTCAATGTGAACCTCCTTTAAAAAGCAACAGACTCCTAGCTTTTTGCCATTTAGAAGAATCCTTTCTATAAAAGCCAATATTATCACACTTGCAATTATTTAATAGATTTTTATGGTTGATGTCTGTCTTCTGTGCTGAGCTGTAAGTGTACCAGCACAAGGAACAAGTGGTCTTGTTTAACACCTTGAACTTTATGCCTTGCACTTTTCTTACACTTCGTAGAAGCTCAGTGACTGCTTTGCTTCTTTCTTTTCACTTTCCATTCAGTTCTTTCTCTTCTGGTGGTGTCTATCCACTCATGATACATTTTTAGACTGACCATGGTTATTTCACTCATCCTACGCAACTGGTTATCATTCGACCAGATAGCTTCTTTCACATGCAAGAGATTCTAAAATAAACTGCCTAGACACAACGTCTGCTCTACCTCTTCTTCCTTCTTTTAATTCTAGATTTAAAAAATTCTTTCCATGAGTAGCATAATCTTCTATCCTCCACATTTTTTGTGCCCTTGATAAAATCTTACTACCTTACTATAGGTAGTAAGATATTAGTCAACTTTTTACAAAATGTACGTGTGTGTATGTATATACATATATAATACACATAGATGCATACAGATGCATGCTATGGATGTAACAAGTACAAAATAATAATATAATAACAATAATGAAATAATAATGAAATAATGATCAAGTAATAAACACAGTCAAAAGATCATTAAGGAAATCTAGACCTCCAAAGTTCTTTAGGAGGGATTACTTAAAAAGAAAATAAGTCAAGTTGGTTCAGTGGATAAAATGTTGTTCTGTAAATGGAATAAGAAGACAGAATGACCTAATTTTCTAGCCTGAGGGACTATCATATGCTAGGAAAGGTGCTGAGTTAGAAATATATCCCCCGTGGCCTTTTTCACTTCCAAGATACCATAAACAAATTAGCCTAGCTAAGGTTTAATAGAATGATAAGGAAATATTTATGTAAAAATGTGGTACCATGCTAGATCTTAAAATGAAGAAGATACCATTTGAAGAAGATGATTCCAACTACTCTTTTTATGATGAACCACGATGAGGAATATTTAAGAAGGAGTATAGAAAGGAAATTCTTGTTTAACTCAATACAAATCAAATGGGCCAAGTTGTGGAAGAGAAAAAAATAGAGTTTTGGAAAGTTTTCCCTTCTGAAATAAATTCGTTTGTATATTGCTGCTTTCCAGATCACATTTAAATTTCTTTGTCTGGTTTCAAGCCCTCATAGTCCTTTGCTTCCCTTGCATCTGCCACCAGCAGCTCCTGCCTCATTCCCACCAGAAGAAAAACCAGATCAACCTTTTTTATCATCTCGCTCTCTCTTCAACTTCTTTATTTCATGTATTATTCAATGTATGCATTAATATGTATGTATTATTATTCAACTTATTACATATTTATATATTATTCAGTTTTATTATTATTCAGCTTATTTTCAACATAATCTTTTTATGTATGATTCTTCCTGCTTGGGGGACACTAGATTGTGAAAAGCTTGACATTTGTTTTTCTCCACAGAAAGGTCACTTAAGACCATCTTTCCTATGTATCCATTCCTCAAACATTTTTTTTTTCCTGTAGAATATGAGAGCACTAAACATAGAAATGATATCATTTTTCAGTTTGGCATGAGGTCTGTTGGACTGCAGACATTAAAATAAAATTAAAGTAATCTGAGTTTGATTCATGCTTAAAATGTAATAGCTAGTGACTCTATCTTTACTTCTCCCAGATAATTGACCTTTATTTTTATTCTCTCTTTGGGCCAGAGAGGTTTTTTTCTGCTTTGTGAAAGAGGAGGGGGCTCATTATGTGTCACCTCAAGTGTAGTGTATTCTACATGCTGTACACCAATATATTTTTATTGATTAATGAGCCCAATTGATTTCATAGTGGCAAAACAAAGGCAGTTAAGGCTACTTTGTAATACTACCAGTCTTTATCTGTTTCTAAAAAAAAATTGTTTCAGTAGAGACAGTGGACCTTCACATTCTTATTTTTACTTGTTTTAAGGTCATTTTGTTGTTTAAAAAGGAAGGCAGTTTGTGGTCCCTTTTACAATTTGAAGAGTGAATTTTACTATTTCTGTAGTGCTGGCCTCTATGATTCCTCTGTGTGTTTTGAACATGAAGGTATCATTATTCAGTATATGCCTAAAGAAAACTAGAAAAATAAATGGATCTATAATAATTACCCAGTAAAGCCAAGTGTATCATTTTGACTAAGAAATTGCAAAGGCTTCATTTCTCAAAAATTACATAATCACCTATATTGTTGAACTTCTCTGTACAAACACCTCTGATTTATGGGCCCTTTATGAAAAGAGGCTCACATAAATTCACATGGGTTTAATGAAAATCCTGAAATAGTTATAGTAGTTGCAATAGCCTTTGTTGATCTTCTCCAGGAATGACATAACCAGAATGTCATTCTGCTTCCCAAACTAGGGTCATATTTAACTTCCCAAACTATTCTGCTTCCCAAACTATGGTCATATTTAACTGCTTTTAAATGATATACAGTACATGGTTTGTTGCTTATAGTATGGAGTCTTTAGAAACTCACTTACTTAGGTTAATTTTATTCAAAATTTATATTGAAGCACAATGTAAACTGTCAATAGAAACTTATGTTTCTTTTGCTAAGAGTTAATTTTAAATTAAAAATTTGGAATGGAAACTTATTACATCACCTATCAAGTGAGGGATGGAAAAAGCAGTTCTTTCCACCTCTAACAATCTGTATGATTGTGATTAACTTACAGCAGGCCAAAACGTATATTTGTGGTGTTGCCTTTCAAAATCACATAGCTCTTAAGTGAAATCAACTATTATTTTTGGCATTTTTCAAGGTAACTTTGCTGAAATGAACTTCCCTTGTCTATTTTTTAAATAGTTTTAAAATGTCTCTTTTTGGTAGCAGTATTAATTTTGTGGTTTCATTAGTAAAATGTGTCTTTCCTTTTTGAGAGAGAGAGTGTAGGAAATGGTACACTGACTCATCAAAGTTCTCATAGGTTAGTGACAACCAGTTAGTCACAAACTGTAGCTTAAGGCTACAAATACTCCTGTCATTTTTTCAGAGACTGTGATGTCTGCTATGGTTACAGTAGTGTATCTATTCTTTACATGCCAGTGAACTGAAAGCATATATTTAATTTTATCAGATGCCTTTCCCAGAATTTAGGTAATTTTTTAAATGGTAAAGCAATGACAACTAGTTTCTTGTATCAATAGCACCATGAATTTTTTTCTCATGTCAAAAAATTTATTAATTAAAAATGAAACTTGTAAATATATTTTATGTATAATAAAGTCTTGGGTTTTTTTAAAATAAAATTTTCTCTTTTTTTTAGAGATACAAACTGAAATATTTATAGGTGGAATAATATGATTCCTGAGATTTGCTTCAAAGTAAGACAGGGGGAGGGAGTATAGATGGGATAAAGATGAAATAACTGAATAGTTGGAGAAGTTGGGTGATGAGTGCTGGAGAAGAATTACTATTCTGTCTACCTGGTGTATATTTAAAGTTTTTGATAATGGAAATCTAAACTTAATAGCTCATGATTTTTGGAACATTTTACTCTACATTCATAAACCTCTATAAAAATCAACATTTTTTAAGATGTTGAGAAAAGGGGTACATCTCCTTGCCAACTGGGCTTTTCTTCTGAATCCCCCATTCAAACTACCTGCATGGTACAATCTCACAGTCACCCAAGACAATGATCTTCTAAACTTAGTTATCCATTGAATTGGGTCAGTTCTGTTGCAGTATCTATTATTACATTAGCTCTACCTGTGCTCTCCTTCTAAGTCTCAATATTTCGGCAGTATAAAATAATCGTGGGATGAATGAATGAATAGAGCCCTGAATACTTCCTCTGTCACAGCACTTTTCACATTGTTTTATGATTCCTTCTTAACTTGTCTGTATCCCCTCTCTAGGTATCAAGTTTTACAGAGGCCGAAGCCCAATCTAGGTCACATCATGTCCCCAGCAACTAGCACAGTTTGTGCTTATATTAGACCTTCAGTAAATATCTATGGAATGACTATATTAATTAATCTTCTTAAGTAATATCCAGGATGGCTGTCTTTATTTCAACTAATTCATCTTCCCTGTAATTTCTTGGGGGGATTGCTCTACACAGCAAATGCGATCCTATTTTGCTCATCTCAGGAGTGTTTTCTTATCAGAGTAAATATTTAGACATTTATACACGAAGTCCGTGACCACTCATTGTGCAGGTCCTGCCAGCTGTTCACTTCCTCCCTCATCTTTGTGCTTGTTGAAGTACGGACTACATATACTACTTACATATTTTATGCCACCCATCTTCAGAACATTTCCTCTTCTGGAAATGTCACCCCCATCCATCTTTTACACACGGCATCACTTCCTTAACCTGGGGAAGCTGAGGTGATCCATGCCGAAGCATAATTCCTCCTTCTTGATGTTGGCAAGCATTTTCTTCTTATCGTTTTTCTCTTCACTAAGAGTAAATATCCCTACAGCAGCCATTGCTTTTTAATTTTTTGTAACATCCTCCCTTCAGCTAGCAAATAGAAGAACTCTATAAATATCTCCAGAGTGAGCAAATTAGGGAATGTCTTTTTTGCTAAAGAAATAATGTTATTGTTCTTCCATTGCTAAGTCATGTTCAGCTATTTGCAGCCTTCTGACTGCAGCACGCCAGGCTCCCTGTCCCTCACGACCTACCTGAGTTTGCTCAAACTCATGTCCACTGAGTCATTGACGCCATCTAACCATCTCATCTTCTGTCACCCCCTTCTCCTCTTACCCTCAGTGAGTCGGTTCTTCCCTTTGGGGGGGCTAAAGGATTGGAGCTTCAGCTTCAGCATTAGTCCTTCCAGTGAATATTCAGGGTTGATTTAGTTTTTCATAAAAAAAGTGTTAAATTAATGATACACTTACCAGCATACTCAAAGGTTGTTTTTCATGTTTGCACCAGGTTTTCTTCTATTTTCTTCCATACATAATCAGTCCATCAAAAGACAAACCCCTGAATTGAATACACCTATGAATGAAATGCTGAGGTTAGAAAAGACCTAGATGTGAACCAAAGGACCAAGGGGTGTTAAGTCCCAGATTCATTTAGTAGTTGGAATAATTCTGATGATACTTTTAATGAAGCTTTGTGTTAGCTCCAGTGGAGATTGTTTCTGACAGATATTTCAAAACTCCAACATAGCTGGGTCTTTGACTCAGAATGTATTTTGTAAAAGAGCCAGGCATACAAAAATCACAGGACATTGGCAACTGAGATCTCTTACTAGGTTGGTATGAAACTTATAGCTTGAGAATGTCATAAAGCTTGGACTGTCCTCTCTTTCTCTGCAGATATGTCTTCTCCGACTACTATGAAGAAGCCCGAAAAGCCATTGTTCAGCTCTACATCTCCACAAGATTCCTCCCCAAGATTGAGCACTTTCCCCCAGCACCACCATCCCGGAATACCTGGAGTTGCACACAGTGGTGAGGAGTTTCAAGCATAGAGGAGAAACCTCCCTCTTGTTTGCAGAGTCCAAAGTCTTGGGGATGGATCAAGACTATAATCACAAGAAATAAGCAGATATATAGTTATCTTAACAGTAGCTTCCGTATTGGTCCTAATTCTATGTATTTTACTAAGAGAAAGATGGAATTTCAAGTATACTGCTGAGTTCAAAATATTTCTAGCAGCATTGATGTATAGATTCTATTTCCATAGATGTTATCTTCTCTATAGAAATCAATATTTTAACTACTTGTTTGGGAGCAAAATTAATCAGAAAAATAAGAGGCATTTTGACAATTATTTTATATATATAAATCCTTCCTGTGGGCTAGTACACTTGATATTATGTTTAATATCATAATTTAAATAGGAAAAAGAATCCAATATTTCACATTTATACTTGGAAGAATGATTCACATCAGATGCTCTTTCAAAATTAAAAACGAATATAATTCATAAGCAGTATTGCATACTTTCTTCCTATTGCTCTTAAGCCCTAGAGAGGAGTAGGCAGACTTTAAGGTGAAGAAAACTTTTTATATAAATAATAATATGTTTATAGTGATACTCTTATTGCTTTAAATATATGGTGAGGCAACTCCTTATTCTTCCAAAAAATGAATCTAGGTTTTAAACCTTTATTCAAGGGATATAACAACTGTTTATAATAAAATTCTTAAGTTTGGTCTATAAATATATATTGATAGGTATTGTCACTGTACTTTAAAAATGCATAGCCTTCAATGCTATCATTAAGACAATTATAAAATTAAGAGAAGAATATACAAGTCAAATTGGTATGTAATTTTTTTTTTACATTTGTTTATTGGACTGCTAAGATAAGTGAAAAAAAATCAATAACTCTTTCATACATTTGTAATGTTGAGTATTTGGGCAAAATGAACTTTGAAGTCAGATCACCCCTTATGATGTCTGATTAAAGTATTTATATTTCTAACATTTGGAAAAAATCCAACAGTACGTTTTTACATAATAAACCCTGGAAGATCCAGACAAGCCTCCACGTTTGTCTTTTACCATACGTATGGTATGTTCAGTGGGTAGTGTATTAGGACCGGTAGCACGCTTGTCAGGAGAAACATTTCCTCTCCTTAATGAGTGATGGCGTAGTGGGGAGAGAGGGAGACCACAACATCAGCTAGGCACTGAATACAAACAGGATTGAATACATGGGGGAGGATAGATGTCAGGAAGAGGTAGGTTCACAACAAAAGGGAACAAGCCAGGGAGACGGAAGTTTCAGGCAGAGCGGAGAGCATGTATCTATACAGTGGAGGTCATTGCAGCAAGCAACTGCTGTATATTGAGGAATACACAATACCAAAATATGCCCTGCGCAGGGGAGAATGGCTAGAGATGAGGCCAAGGAAGTGGGACCAGACTGGGTCTTAAAGCACTTGCTGCCGCTGCCGCTAAGTCACTCCAGTCATGTCTGGCTCTGTGCAACCCCATAGACGGCAGCCCACCAGGCTCCTCTGTCCCTGAGATTCTCCAGGCAAGAATACTGGAATGGGTGGCCATTTCCATCTCTAATGCATGCATGCATGCTAAGTCGCTTCAGTCGTGTCCAACTCTGTGCGACCCTATGGGCACACCAGGCTCCTCCATCCGCAGGATTCTCTAGGCAAGAAAACTGGAGTGGGTTGCCATTTCCTTCTCTACTTAAAGCACTTGAGGACCATACAAACGTAAAGTTGTTGGAATTTTATTATTGAAGCAATAGGGAGCAATTGAAAGATTTAGCAGAGAAGTTCCATGATTTAAATGATTTTTTTAAAATTATTCATTTGAGACTATACAGGATTAGGAAGGAGTAAGACTGGAGAAAAGAAGGCAATAGGGAAGACTTTGCAATATCTAGGCAAAGAATACATATATGTACTTGTAGATATGGATGGATTCTTTCATAATGAAGGGAAATGTTTTCTCTTTGTAGTTGGCTTTTCTGTCTTTAAAAGACTAGAATGACTTTTATTAATAAGGTAGCCATTTTTACCTTCATGGAAATTCTGCATTCTACCTAGTTTGTATCAGGCCAGCTAGAGCTTATTTGAGTACAAGTTCTTGGGAGCCCAGAGTTTTGAGCTCTGATTTGCTATGTGTCAGTTCAAATCAAAAGAGATCTCTTTCAAAACTATTGATACCAAATGATCTTAAAGCCCAGAAGACCCAATGGAGCTATTTGTATATCTTCCAAGGGTTTGGGTACAGATGTAAGTAAAAACCATGGTTAAATTGAATTGAGCTGAAATTAAGAGCACTTTGACACTAAGTCAGAAGATATGCAATTTAATTTATATGTTTGCATTTTCTTAAATTATACCCTCAAGTGTGTATGTCTCTTAAAGTAGTATTTGAAAAATGAATTTTGTTTTAGGAAATATGTAATTGTTCTCTGAATTGCATCCCTTTGGAGGATGCTCAGACTTCAGTGTGTGCAAAGATTACATGGGACACTTTCATCTAGTAGGTCTGTGGTTAGGCCTAGGAATCTATATTATAGCAGCAACTCAGAATATTTCACGTGATTTCTAAAACTTTGTTCCCTGAGAGCAAAGTTGTTCAGGGAGCAAAGTTGTGACCATAAAATTGAATTTACGATTCTTCTATGATATACATTTAAAATTTCTTGTGTCTTCTGAAAAAGTTTTCTTTGGGGAAGATAAGCAATATCCTTAAAAGTAACTTTGTTTTGTATATAATTACAGAGTTTAGATAAGTCATTCCAGATGATCTTCATTTATAGGTCACAGAAGGAACTTATTTTTCATATTGTTACATTGTGTTATAAAACACTAAACATTTATCATATATAATGTTCTATAACTTGGATATATGAAATCTTTAATCTTATGCATATACTGATTGATACTTTTCAGTTGTACTTATATAAAGTACAAATTCAACATTGTGGAGATAATGATTATGCAATTACATTCTTTACCCATTTTTAAACTTAACAATTATATTTTGAAAACTGAATAATAAATTATGATCTAATGTTGAAAAATTACAGTAATATTAAACATTATCCACATTACATATGTTTTGTACATTATTTATCTTTATAAAATATGTGATTTATGGGCAAGTTAATATGCCTATATGAAAGTTTGCATTTCTGAGAGTAAGAAAATAGAACTCTTTTGGTTTTAAAAGGAACTTTTTCATTAAAAAAAGAGTTCCCAGGTTTCCATTCAAATATTTATAAGCATTTATACAATGATAGGGTAACTGTTCGGGACATTGTTATTTACTAATTATTGGCTTCCTTTCTAAATACTGGAAAATATTTACTTAAAATTGAAGCACACTTCTGCTTTAAATTTTGGTAGAAAATGTGTGGGTCTCGTGACTTCTCATTACTGCTATAACTTGATCTTGACTTAGGACACAAAGACTTTTTAATCAAAAATGTGTTCTGGTGGGAGATAACTTTGCTTAGAGAAACGTTTTATGAAGTATTAGTTTAACCTATAAAAGAGAATCTTGCCTGGAGAATTCCATGGACAGAGGAGCCTGGCAGGCTACAGTCAGTGGGGTCTGAAAGAGTCAGACACGACTGAGCGACTAACACTTTCACTTTCATAAAAGAGAAACTTCTTTTTTTAAAACCATTCATGGATCTAGAAAATGAGATTGTTCATTTCCTAGACTGGACCGCTGTATCTGTGTGTACTTAGCAGTCCAGGTGTGGAGACTACGAATAAAAGGCTAGCTCATTTTAAGAGAGTTTGGTCAAATCAGAAAAAACTGAGGAGCCGTGGATTGTTTAGTTTCCTGGGATTCTGCAGGGTCGAGCTGGAGCTGTAAGGACAGTAGCTGATGAGTTAATCTTACCTTTTCTGTCTCTTACAGTCATCTCAACTCGGACTCCACCTCCACCCTCACCGTTGCCATTTCCAACACAAGCTATTCTTCCTCCAGCCCCATCAAGCTACTTCTCTCATCCAACAATCAGATATCCTCCCCACCTGAATCCTCAGGATACTCTGAAGAACTATGTACCTTCTTATGATCCATCCAGTCCGCAAACCAGCCAGGTAAAAATGAGGGAGAACATATGAGTAGAGCGTAAGGGTGATGGCACAGGTCTCACCCTGAGCCCTGAAGCTTACTCAGACAGTGTGTCTGGCAGGACAGCAAGCTTTTGAAATCCATCTTCAGAAAGTTTCTTGGTGACTCACTAAGTTTTTATTGAAAGGTGGCTGAATGACAGGTAGGAAGTTTGTTGCCCCAAAGGGGCACATTGGTGAAGATGTCCTTGGTTTGATGTTTTAGGATTTCCATTGGATAAAGGGAAAATTAAGGCAGAAAGTCCATTGACAAAAATGTCCTGAGCTGGAGTTCACACCTCTGAAATACCTGGTTTGACACAAAGTGCTCATTTCAGGCAGGAGCGAAGTATGAGCTAAAATAAACACAGGCAAAAGACCTTACAGTTGTATTTATAGACCAACTATTAGGTATTAAAATAAGCTTTGGTAATGTAAACATTTTCAATGTTTGATGACTACCTGAATATTCTTTGCTCAGACATGACTGTGTTTCATAATGAGTGACATTACCAGAAGTGTCTTTTTTTTTTTTTTAATGGTAAACAGTGTGCAGTGGCTTTAAGGATTCTTTGTATAAATGGCGTAGCTCTGTGCCTTCTTCACTTCCTTAATATATGATTTCTCCTATGGAGAGGTCGCACTGGGGATTTGGTACAAGAGGATTTTTCGTTATCAAGTAGACAGTGTACCAAACCTGGCCTATCAATCATCATAATATCGAAAATCTGTAATGTAATTTCAATCTTAGGGTTTGGTATTTGGCTTTGCTATTTTACCTCCAAGACGCCTGTCTACTTCCAACCACCATTTTTAATGCTCTGAGGGATTTTCATAAGTGTTCTGTCATTAATGCTTTTCATTTACTAAAATGCCAGCAAATAGTATGTGCATATTAATTGAGACTTAAAAAAGAAAGATCTGAAAAAAAAAATCCCTTTGGTGTTAATTGTTAAAATGGAGCAAAATGGTCCCTTCTGAACTTTTTTTTAATAGCATATTCAGCACTGTTTTGGTTAGTTAAAATTAAATTACTTGTACTTGGACCTCCATTGACTGGTAATATTAAGTATACCATTCTTGAATTTTGAATTTAAAGTTAAATGATGTGTGTTTCAGAAGAAAATGGTCAAATGGTATAGCACTTTGAATGGCTATAATAATAATTATTAAGTAAAACAGGATTTTGGTATATCAATTTAGAAATAAAATTTGCTGTCAGAACATAGATGCAGAAGTCTCAGTTCCATAGAGCATTTTGCTAGAATCAGCTGGGAACAGTGCACACAGGGTCTGATTTTAATTTGTGTAGAATTTCCATGAATAACAAAGTCTAATTAAGACATCCATTAAAAGTCCTTAACGTTAATTCAGTGTGGAAAATCTTAGAGTTCCATTGGATTTTTTTTTAACTGATGTCTTAATTAGGCACTGTTAGGGGAAAAATTATGCAAATTAAAATCAGGCCTTTAGTGTTCTGCTTTTCTTTAATTATTCATTGCTTGTTTTACGTATATTTCACTTTCTTTATAAGTTAAGGGGGCATATTAGGTGATAATCGGCCTATATTGTTCTCAGTTTCTCTTCATATTTTCAAGGTAAAGACCCAGCTTCTGAGAAGCATCTTACTCTCATCTCAATTAAAAAAAAAAATCCCTCTCAGGATTTTGTATAATAGGAGCAATGTACTAAGTAGGATAATCCTTTCCTAATGCTGTTCATCTGTCGATAAGATGTCTCTCTTTTCATATCTACAGTATGAAAGTTCATCTATTAACAACCTTAAAAGAGGAGCTTTATAATGTGGCTTCATCTGTTTGAACCAGTAGAAAACTGAAAAAGAAATAACCCTTCCATTCTTCTGACCCTGAGTTTCAGAAAAGTTGTCTGCTTTGGCTTGGGAATTCTTCCTTTGTCACTTTTATTTTTTTTTTTCAAATGAAAGAAACATCTGTTTGTTGGTTTGTGTCAGTTCAATTCCAGTAGACGAAGCATGCAGGGTGGGAAAAGTAATATCATATTTGGTGGCAGCATTTTCTTGGCAATTTTTGTCATTTTTCTGTTCTGTGCTCTCAGGTAGGTACTGTCAAACTGTTTTGGTGAAGACAATATAGAGAAAGGCTTTTACCATCGAATGTACCACCAATGATAAAACAAGATCACTCTTCTTTCTTGGGGGAGATATACAAAGCAGTCTTTGGCAGTGATCACATAACCAGAAGTTGATGACCTGCTCTAGAAACAGATTACTTTTTCACTTTGAAAGGAAAAAAGTAGGCCTTTATTATAAATGGTGTAGTTGTTTTTGCAGCAACATTATACCTGCTTTGATGTTTAACTCCAACTCAAAACCAGTTCATTTGCACTTACTTCCAAATTGGACTCTTGATATTCACCCTTTTGGCTCTAAAAATGGGGGGCAGGCAGGAAATGAGTACTTGTTGACTTGTCAACAAGTTGACTGTTGACTGTTCCTTCCCAGTATCCTCCAAGGCTGCCCTGATTTTGCTTGTTAAGTTGAGCAACTCAGAAGCCTTGTCCTCCCCACGGCAATTTGGAGATTAATTGCATTGCTGCTGCACTGGGTAGAGTGAGACAGCCATGCTATTTAATGAAATATTTTAAATAAAATTAGTCTAAATATATAACTCTTTCCTAGGTTTTCACAGAGGGGAAAATCTGGTCAGTTTTCCTGACTTCAGTTAAATACTTAATTTATTCATGAGGAATAGTCAGGATATTCAAAAGTTCATTCTTTATAGAGTAAGTCATGTGGCCTCTGAGGCACCCAACCGAGATTTAGTTCATGTCTCTAAGTTCTGATAGTTAAGTGTTCTCAGCTGTTCATCTTTTTCTTTAAAGGAGCATTGACTTGTAATTTATATGCAGGCATTTAGATAAATATTCTGCTATATTGCTTTCTTTGCCTCTAAAAGTGGTACAGATTATGAAGACTAAATATTTGTGGAGAATACCCTCAAAGCAAGTTGTTATGTACATTATGTAGAGGAGAATTCCAACATGAATGTAATTAAGAATAGCATTCTGTCTAGAAAAATACATTCCAGTATTTCTTTCAAACAGTGTGCCCTTAGAATGGACACTATTTTTGTACTGGGGCTAAAACTCAGATAATAATATCTTTTCTATCATTGCCCAGGGATTTTCTCAGTTAATTCTCACAAATGTCAACAATCAATGTTTTATGTAACGCTCTAAGTCTGGCAATGGAAGAGTAAGAATTCAAAGATCAGAGTATACTTGATTGCCCTCTGCTTCACTTCAGCACATTTTAATTTACGTTGGAAATCTTTTATTTATATGTGTATGGTCAGACCTAGTTCAGCTCTTTATATCATTATATAGACCCTGAAGTTTTAAAGGTTTTAAATATCTTTCTACCTATTTATATAAGTAAACCATCCCAAGTTGAGTGGAGTCCCTAGAATCAAAATTGCTTGATGTGTGTGTGTGAGTGCACCTGTGTGTAAGCAAGGGCTAAAATTTTTGTGTGCTGAAGAATGGGCCCTGACTATAAATGATGACAGTCATTAAGTTCACTGTGTTTGGTCTCCTAGAAATTCTTGTCTTTGTTGTCTCAATGATATCATTATGCAGGTAAAGGTTGTGTTCTGAGAGCCAAAATTGACTCATTGTAGCACATGAAGAGCAGGAAAGAAGGAAACACTGTTTCTAATTCTTACTAGCTCAGTGGTAAGCCCAAGCTAGCTTACTAGCTTGGTGGTGTAGCCACTAAATCATGTCTGACTCTTGAGACCCCATGGACTGTATCCCGACAGATTACTCTGTCAGTGGAATTTTCCAGCCAAGAATACTGAAGTGGATTGCCATTTCCTCCTCCAGGAAATCACTAAGGACTTCTGTTTTAGCCTCAGGCTCAGCACCGAAGTCTCCACTTGAGTTTTCTGTCCTACACTACGGAAGGCTCAGTGCTGCCTGGTTCTCAGGGTGTTGTAGAAATGACTAAACCTATATAAGGTGCCTTGTAGCTGAAGACTTTCTTTTAAATGCTACTGCTGCTTCTTAGGACTACTAACCATTGATGAGCCTCTCAACTCAGATGTGAGAGGGCTTGTGTGGTGGTTACACTCAGCGTGCAGGGCCCACTCAGTCGAGTGTGCTGAGTGGAGTTGTTGGACGAGATAACTGCCTTTTGGATTGTTTCACCGGGCATTCTGTTTTTGTTTTGTAGCCTAACAGCAGTGGTCAAGTGGTAGGGAAAGTGCCTGGCCATTTCACTCCTGTCTTGGCACCCTCTCCCCATCCCAGTGCAGTGCGACCTGTGACTCTGACCATGACAGATACTAAACCCATCACTACATCCACTGAAGGTGAGGCAGCTTCACCTACAGCAACCAGTAAGTATTTCTGTAGGAAATGAGAAATGTCCATCGAAGGCACCACTGGATATCTGATCCAAGGTGGAAAACACGGCAACTTTTCCAGCTACTCAACCAGATGGAGATTTCTCATTTATGTGGAACTGGCAGGCATGATGTGGCCTGGCTCTCATATGCTCTCTCTTATCAAATTTCACTCAGTATTTGAAAAGGGAGAAGCTTATTTGTTTGAGTAAATAGCTGTAACAAAAATAGTAAGTCATGCCTGCTTGTTCAAGGTATACATTGAAAATGCACTAAATGACATAACAGTGTACAAGGTTTTTATATCACCCAAAGAGAGATTTGAGAAATGTTAGTTATTGGAGCATTCCTGTAGAAGTCAAGCCCCTTCACAAGGCAGGCTGAATCAGTACCTCTGTCAGATAATTGCATGTTTACATCACTGTAGGTTATGTCATTGTGAGAAACAGTCACATGATGTTCAGTGTAGAAAGCATTTCAAAGCTTAGTTTTAGGCACATGTCAACTACCTACACTTTCATTGTCTGCAACTTTTTTTTTTTTTTTGATTATTTACTCTTATCATGGTGCATCGGGTATTATGCTTTTTAGCATGGCCAGAACATCTGAAATGTCAAGAGATGTAGCCGGGGAATTGGCAATAGCTCATACCAGTAACCCAAACGATTCCTTTGCTTCTTTGTACAGAGTGCTCAGAAGTACACAAGAAATTATCGCAAAGTTTTTTAATTGGCTTCATCATCCAAGCTGCCAGCTTTCTAAAACTGGAGTTGATGTGCACAGACTGGTAATAAAGTGGAATGGATAAAGTTCTAGTCAGGAGGAATTAGCTTGCTTCTCTTCAATTATTCTTATTTCTTAAATCCAGAGCTTCTATTTGCATTGTTAGAGCAGGAAAATCCCAATGTTCTGAATATTCTGTGTGAAATTATAGAGATTCAGAGCCACTGGCTCTTTCTTTATTGGCCATTGGAAAGATGCTCTTTTTTGTGTGTGTGGCCCCTGAAAGACTTGGAAAGGACCTTACAAGAAAAGTGGGCAATACTTGGTGTGTACAGTGAATTCAGCATTTCTTTCTCAAAATTCATGAGGCCCCATAGACTAATAAAAACCAGATAAGCTTGTAATTCCCATTAATAATCATTAATGCTTAGTAATTGGCTTGTTGATAGAGGGACCTACACTAGTGAATACTTCCCTGAATGCACAGAAATGGATGAGACTCACTCAAGGAAGATTAAGGATCTTTTAGTGCTACAGGTCAGCCATGTACATTACAGTTGCTAAAATACTACGTCCAAATTTCAAAAGTGGATGCCTTGGTATCTTTAAGCAAACAAAGTCAGAAGTTTAAATAAAAGCAAATAGAAAACAAAGATTTTTTTTTTTTTAAGTAGCTAAAATTTCCAGAAACTTCTGGTACCTACTCTTATATTGTCATTAATAGAGAAGATTCAAGGAAAAATCAAACTGAAATGATCACAGCTCACTTATGGGAATACTGTCAGCCTGTTTGTTCATGAACTGTTTCTTATACTCACATACAGGTTGATCAAAAAGGCATCTGATTTGATTTATAAAATCATAAAATAGTCAAAAGGAGTATCTTGGTTATATAAAGATAGCTTCATCAGTCCATTTTCCATCCTGCATAAAAGTGATACAGTGAGCTGTTTTTCTTTCATATAAACAAAATTGTAGCTGCAACTCTGCAGGCACCACTGATAATGAAAAATTGGCCATTGAATTCATAAGTCAATAAAATTAAAGAAAATACAGAGGCCAAGGAAGCCTCTTTTTCACGGTTGAAAAGAAAGAATAAGACAACTTGGTGCCCACTCCATAAGGGTGAGGCTCTTCAGTGCTGTGCATTGAATCCCAGAGATCTGGAGACTGAATGGGGGCCACTGGCTGTTTATGGCTGCCGTTGCGTGAGTACTTCATTCAGGAATAAATAAAAGATGAATTGTGAGCATCTTCACTGTTTTAAAAAGCTGACTTAAAAAAGCTTCAAATGAACATGGCAGAATTAATGTATTGGTTTTTAAAAAGCCTTTTGAAAATTATTGTCTGGATTCCTCATCAATCTGGAGGTTTTGAACCACATACTTTAGCTTTCTTCAGACCTAGAAATGTAACATAAATGATAACAATTTAGTTTTCCTGTTTCTTCTGACATGGAACAATGGGGTTGCTTAGTGCTTAGAAGATGCATCAGTCCTATCCTTGTGAAAAGAAGCAAAAGTCTTTAGGACTAGGGAGACATTTTCTTTGGGAAATTCACTCTGCACCAAAAAGTACCTAAATGAAAAGTACTTGCAAGGTGAGACCAGAATAATTTAAGGAGTATTCACCTTACGCACTTCGTACCTGGTGGCGAAGTATTTAAAAGGGGCTGTTAGCTCCATTCCTGGATCAGTCACAAAAGATTGACTTTTTGTGCTTTTGGAAAAGAAACCATTTTTTTTTTCAGAAACATGTTCTATCAAATATAATAAAAATTCTCCTTCATGTTAACAGTATTCACTTTTCTTTTTAGTAAGACTTTTCAGTAAGACATTTTTCATCCTGCATCATCAAGTACATCTGCTTAAATTCCATCATTTAAAGCTTTCAATTTTTCCTAACAGACTTTCAGTCTGATTTTACATTTAGAATCACAGACCATCATTGATTATTCTGTTGCTAGACACCCAATATCTAGTAAAAAGTTACATCTAGGAAAAAGACTCTACTACTTAGCCAGTCTTTGGTACTCCTGCAAGACTGTAACTAGAGCTTGTATGAGATGACAACATCAAAGGATAGGATATGGTTCCTGGATAGATTTGGAGGAGAAGGATAAACCAGTTGACTTGAGGTCAACTATCATTTCTATCACTTGGTATTCACTCACACAAAAGAGAAGAGAAATAGAGATACACTTTTTTTTTTTTTGGTTGCAAGTCCCACTTCTCTGGGTTTCTTTTACGTGGACAAGGTATTCATTTGATAGTTCACAATTTTTATCTTTGTTTTTGTTCTTCCTTAATCAGCCTACACAGCCTCAGGCACATCTCAAGCCAATCGATATGTGGGACTAAGCCCAAGAGACCCATCCTTCCTACATCAGCAACAGGTGGGCAAGTTTCACCCAGGTGTGATGGTGTAGCCACGCTTTTGCATTGGTGCTTTTCTCCATGCTGTCTCTCAGATCTGGACTCAGAATGGGGCTCACGGGACTTCTGAGAAAGAAACTGATCATTTTCCAAACTATTTTCTCATTTATCTTTTGTTTCTTGTCTCTTTAAGCAGGGTTTCTCAAATTGGCTCAAGACCTTTTCCCTCTCTGTAGCATATATCCATAACATCCATGAAAACAGTGTTTCAGCTAGAATATTTTTCTCAGTCTTATTAGCTATTGAGAACTTACCAGCAGCCTATAACTTTCCAAGATGAAAATTGCCAAGTATTTAAAAGGCCATTAGAGTAGAAACACAACACAATTCACAATTTGTGTTTTTTCTTTTTCTGTTTTTGAACACTTTCATGTTTCTAGTTGTTTTACTCATTTTGTTTTTTTGGTTTAAGAAGATGAATTATGAAGCTGAAATCTCAGGCGAAGATGCATCCTTCCTATTTTAATAGGTTTAAATTGGTTTACTGATTTCAAATGTGATAAAACACTTTTTTTTGGTTCTGCTTTCGTACATCATTTATGTTTCAAGTAGCATTTTAAATTTCACATCTCATTAATGCTGTAAATTTAATGCAAATGAAGTGTTTATCCAAACTGTGAAAATATACAGTCAGGATTAATGGTAGCTTATAAACAAATTAGCCATAGTCAAAAGCATGGACCATACAAATAAAAATATCCCATGATTCCAGTTACAGGATGACAAAAATAATTCTAAACACTTCCAAATTTAAATGTATTTTATGATGCATATGTTTTGCTGCTCTCAAGTTTTGATAGCAGAGCAGTTTGAAATTAACAGTGTGCAAAATACTACATAGGGAAAAATAGTCTATAATGAATCAGAAAGAGTTGGTATTAATGAGCTGACTCTTAATTTATAATATACATTGTATGTGCATCTGAATTTTTACAGATGTAACAAGCCTGTACAGGTACTCATGTCAGCTTCTTTTGTTCTAGACCTGTCCACCTAGTTTATGCTTAATCATGCATATCTGTCCCTCACATGGAATTTTCAAATCCTGCCCAGTTGCAGGCGAAGGTGGCAAACTGCTTATATTAAAGGTCACCACATGCAGAGTTCAGAGAAAATCATAAAGATGATAGCTTATTCAAGATACTTGACGTTTTGCCAGATTTAAAAAAAGCAAAACAAAAGAGTGAGAACTAACTAAAAACATCTGTACACAGTTTTGAAAATACCAAATAATAATTAGTGGTTTTGCCAGCTATCGGCTTTTCAACATAATTTTCTGAAATGTTGCTTTTTTTCACCTCTAAAATTGCTATAATATGAAATGTGCTATAATTACTAGAATATGGCTCTGTTTGAAAAATGTGTATGTTCCTTGTGTTTTTTAAAAAAACTATGCAGTATTTGTAGGTTTAGAAACTTATTCTCTTACAAATCATTCCATATATTATCAGAGATATTCTTATCATGGGATTTGCATTCTTTATGACACATCTCTAGTTTTCAGTTAACTTTTAATTCATAGAATCATGCCTCTGTTATTTAAACCTTTAGCCCCAAACACATTTAGAACATGATAACCACTTTTATGTATTTAGAAGAAATCATCCCATCCTCCTGTCCTAGCTTAACGCAGCTTTAATTTTTTAATGTATCACTTGTAACTATCATTAGAGCCTCATGTAATTATGATCACAACAGTTGATTGTATAAAAGTTACTTCTCTTTCCACATGTCCAAGGATAAATCAAGAAATTTTTACAAGCATCAGGAGAATGTTAGTCAATGTAGATAGAGTTCTGAGCACATAAACTGAAATATATATGAGTTCCAGAACTACAAACTTTTTTCATCAAAGGCCACCACTTGTTATTTAAGTAGACAATGTCAAGTGAAGACCTCTTACAATATAAATATGATTTGATTGGTCAAATGCAATATATATTTATAGAATATGTAATGTGTGTTGATCTTTAAAAGAAAAATTATATGTTTCATAATGAAAAATACAGTGTTCAATTTTAAATACCATACAAACAGATGATTTGTCCTTTGTATAATGAAAGAATTGGTGCTGCTTTTTTGAATTGAAAGAGCATGATATGCTAATTCATAATAAGTTACAATTTGAGACAAGCAGAAAGTGAATATATATGCATATCTTACTGTACATGTATATTACTAAGCTAAGGCTCTAGTTAAAAGATTTCATTTAGTTTAATCCTTCCAAATTTTAAAAGAATCCTAGAGATGAAATTTTATGTTTACTGTCCAGGAACAGAGGGACAGAAATGGTTTAAATGACTTCAGTAGAGTAAAGGTTATTCTTTCCTACAGCAGAAATGAGATTGATTTACTGTGTCTTTTCATTACTTTCCAAAGATTTAAAAGAGACCACTCTTCTAGCAGCAGGTTTTAAATGCATTTGGTTTAAAGTACTCAGTGATGAATGAAAAGAAAAATCAAGGGGTACATGAAATAAAGGTAATCAATCATTTTATATTAGCTAGGAGAAATTCAAAATTAGAAAGGCAATGGTTTTAGTCTGAGAGAGTTCTTTTAAACATACCCCTTAGCTTTTAATATACATGACCCCTTAAGAATAAATATTGTCACCAGGTACATTCTTCAGTTTATTGGCGACTGTTTTATAAAGATTTATCCTGTTAGGTTATGAAAAGTATTGATGTGCATTGTCAAGTGCTGTTTTTTTCTTAGAAAAGAACTTTAATATAGCCTATATAAATTAGAGTTAACAATAAATTTAAAATTGTTGAATAATTTTGACTATCTTATAAATAATCTTTCCACACAATGACACTGAAGTTGGGCTTTCAGTGTAGTTATTAGTAACCTACAAGGACACTGTCTTCTTAAATTGAATAAAAATATTAAAATTAACCCTGTACTCCACTGGCAAGAGTAATATGTTCATTTTGGGAAATCTGAATACTAAAAGCATATGCTTTTATAACCATTAACTTGGTAAACATGCAGTTGTTGTTAGTAATTATACATCTCTATGCTCCTTTTTATAATGATTATTACTGATCAATACTGGTTGCTAACTGCCTTGAAATAGTAGTTTCTTCTGACATAGGAATTTCACTGCTATTATAAATGTGTTATCTCATTTGAATCTGAAAAATAAAATCACACAGTCATAAAGAATATTTCAAAAATATTTCTTTAAACCAATCGAGTATTTTCAATTAAAAACAGCCCTCTGGTTAGTTTTAATCATCAGCTCATGCCAGCTGATCAGAACTTTGAAATTTTCCTCTATCTCTTAACTCAATCTTGAGTGTTGTTCAAGGTCTGGAACCAGACTCTCTTTGGGATGATTGACTTATTTAATGCATTCACTATTGGCATGGGGGGAAATCTTAAAATCAGAACTTCAACTGGAACTTCATTTTTCTTTAACTTTTCTATTGGAAGATGGTGTCATGGCTTGAAGAACTCATGGGTCTCTGGTAAACTGAACTCTTTAGTCTTTGCTGAAAAATATCTTTTTACCTTTTCGGAAGTGTCAGGGACCTCTTCTCTGGCTTAACTTCATAGAAGTTTAGTAAGTGTTTCCTTTCTGCCTTATACTTCCTAAACACACTGTGCACATTCATTATAGGCAATGAAGAAACTACATTTCCCAAGTTTCATCTCTCTAGGAAAATGGGAATTGCATAGCAGAGTGTTGTATATTGCTTAGAAAATACAGAAATTATCGTATTATTGTATAAATCTAGTCTAGCAGTTTTATTATAAACAGTGAGTATGAGACCGCTTCCTTGAATTAGCACCGCTTCCTAATCTGATCGGCCTCATAATGAACTTGCTATATTGCAGGTCTTTTTTCTTTGTTATTTTGGAAAATTTGGTAATGTAAAAGAATCAGTTAATTTGGTGGTCATTGTTATACTTGAGTGTGAGGTCATTATAAAAGTTTAAATCCTTGCTATCATACATCAATACAACATATTTAAAAAACCCTTATTGCAGGTTGGAAATAAAAGTTTTAGCTAAGAAGCTTCTTGTTTGGAAATAAAAGATTACTATTGGAACCAGCTACTAGAGTACAAAATAACCTTTGATATAGATTTGAGATGGAGCAAATGGAAGGTCACTTTTACCTTCCCTGAAACAACAAATTCAAGTGAGCTCTAGTTTATAAGAAACAAGGCTTATTTTCATATCTCAAAATTATAATCTCCTGACTATATATGCTACTTATTATTAGAGCTTATTAATAATGTTACTTATTAATGAATCAGTGGCCTAATCAGCTCAAGTCCTTGCATTACTTCTTAGTTGCATGGATTTTATTGGTGCCCTGGCTTCCGCATGTTACATCTCTTGCATGGCTATATGATGCTCTTATTTCAGTTTCAATCACCGGCCTACTTTCTATCAAGATATTTTCAACACTTTTCTTGATCTAATTGTGAAACTAGAATTTGAAAGGACTTGTTGTTACACTGAAAATTTCTGTTCTATCTAATGGCCTTTTTAAGACATTGCCTCTGTAGGATTTTTTTTTATTTATCTAAGATATTCATTGAAATCTCTTTATAATATTTGTCCTGACAAATGGCATAGCCAAAGCTAGGTACATGAAAACCACTGGCAATGTAGTCTTTCATTAAAGGCAAGCAATTGAAAGGCCACAAGTGGACTATCAACAAACTTTTCAATAAAGTCAGGAAGCAGGCTATCAACACTTGGGCTGTTCTTATTGTGTCTGTTATCATAATTGACAGCTTGACGTAAAACCCTATCACATGACTTCTGGGTAGGTATGTAAGTGGATAAGAGGTCACTTTTCACATATGCTAGCTGGAAAGGAAACACATTTAGAGGAAGTTTCACTCACAATAATGACTATGCAAATGTTTAGCTTTTTGGCTAGTTCTTAAAAAAAAAAAAAGAAACCTTCCAAGGTCTGTTTTTATCATTCATTGATTCATTCACTTACTGGTTATGAAATGTTAATATCCAGATAAATTATTCTAAATAGCATAAAAATAAAATTATGTTTACTGTAATCTTAAATTTCAATCAACACAATCACAAAGGGAAAATTGTCTTTTCTGAAAATTTTAACTTTTTAAGTAGAATCAGGGAAAAAAAGGAAATTATAAAGATTTATAATTATAGACATTTTAGCCTTAAATATTTTTGAGCTGTACATGAAAAACAGTGTAGGAAAAGAACAATGACAAGCAAACCGGTATGGTGGGTGAGAAAGGGATTAGGAGTCAGGAGTTGTGGTTTTAGTGTTGACATGACAGGACATATCTAGCCTTGGACAAGCCTTGACCCTTCTGTCCTGTGTTCTTATCTTGGAAAGAGAAAATGAAGAGGTTGAACTATGGGATCTCCAAGTTCCCTTGAAACCTTAAATTTTACAGGTGAAAGTAGCCTCCATTTAAAAATAAAAAAACTTTTCATTTTCTAGTTCTTACAATTTATTATCAGTAGTGTTTATTTAGCTCAGGAATTAGGCATACACATTTAACTTAATTCTACTGTATTTAATAAATATTCAAGAAGCACAGGCTTCAGAAAGTAATATTAGAAGTGACTTTAAGGTACCAGGATGACCTGGAATATCTTTTTCATTTTTATATGTTTATAAGTTCCACCTATATCACAATTTTATCTTGACCATTTTGCTTGCTCACTAAGGCTATATCCTTTTTCTTCAGAGTCATTTTATCTACTCTCTGGGAGATAATATATAAAATAAAAATCAATCTAAGAGTTTTGAAAGTATGGAAAGTGGAAAGTGTGAATCCTCAAGGTTTAATATTTCTAAGCAGCCCACCCCAAAAGCACCTCTACTCACCAAAAGTCTATTTCTTTTTCTTTTTCTGGGGCTATCCGGAAAAATGAAGAAACCTAAAAGAACATAAAACACACCTTTCATGATACTCCCTTGAGGGTCCCTGTAAGGTTGGAAAATAAAAAGCGAAAAGATAAATTTGCCTGTGTTGATTATTCTGTTTACAGTTTAATGGTTTACTGGTTCAACTGAGAGCTGTTGTCATCATAAAGGACTGTTAGTACATGGGCCTATTTGCTGAGTCCAGCAATGTAGAATGTTTTCTTACCTTCTTTCTTTTGTTCCCAAAGCTAATTGCGAGGCATTTACAAAAGCCCCTAACAATGGAGCGCCTTCTTGTGAATAAACAGGCTCTTACTCTGAAATCACAGGCAATGTTGATTCTACCTACATGAATATCTGAGTGCTCTGTAGGCTAGGACAAGATCCAGATCTTAGGTGTTTCCCCTTAGGTGGATTTTTTTGAAGGAAGCTAGATGATCCCCATCCTTGTTTTTCTGAAACTCATTTGAGTTAGACTTAGAATAAGGTTCTCATTCCAGAGCCTGTAGGGAACTTCATCCTAAGAACATCTGCAATGAAAACTTTACCTTGCCTTCTTTTTAAGTTGTTTGGACTTTTTCAGCCCCATCCCTTCAGTCATAGCTTTTATAAAGCAGAATATTAACTTCTTTACCTCACCTTCTATTTTCTTTTGGAAATCTAGGCATAATTGTTTTAACATAAAATTTTTCTTAATTTTCTAAACAATTTCATGTTTGTGGGTATATATAAATTAAAGAATTTAAATTTTATCTGTGTATTTATGTAAGAATATGCATGCAATCAAATCTGTCAAAGGGTCTATATTGTTACAAATGTAAGAGTTGCTACAAACATACAACTTCAACTAAATTTCAAGTATCTTCCTATTTTTTGAGGAAAAATTCTTGGAAAAATCACTAGGGTATTATTGAAGCTTTGCAGAAAAAATGTACATTAATGAAAGGCATATATTTATGTACCACTTAAAGTTTTTAATTTAATTAAAAAGTAATTGATAGCTAAATTACATAACACCAACTCTCTCACAGAACAGAAATTGAGGACTCACCACCCTAGATTCTAATAAGATTATTTCCTATCATTTTAAACATTTAAAGCCTAATATAAAATCCATTTTGGTTAGGAATTCTGAATCATACTAACACCAAGAATATTTAACTTCTTCCAAAAAGAAGCTTAAATACATTTAATATTAACTTTTCATCACCTGAGAATCTGTTCAAAATTTGCTGAGTCAGAACTATCTTATTCAAACAAGGTTCTTAGAAACTGATTTTATTAGGAATTAGTGTCATGGAAATTTTCAGTGATATGCAGTTTCTATTTTAATTATTTTGCTCAATCATGAGGTTTATTAAATATTAATTGAAAGATGCTATATGCAAAAGGGAGTTAATAAAAGAAAAAAAAATGAAGAGAGAGGCTCTTCATTAAGTTACCTGGCTTAAGTAGGTTATAACATATAAGCAGGTATAAATATTTCTCCTCAGAAATTTTTGGAAATGTTAATAATGCCAGCCCACAATCTAAATAGGTAAATAAATTTAAATTATATTGTATATTTTCAGTAACTGAAGGGAAATCAATACTAATTAATATCCTGCTCATTTTTTGGCATTTAGGTTGTTATTAAATATGTTCAGTGATTGTTTTTTGTTTATTTAAGCATAATTGTCTGTTTGAAAGAAGATCTTTTGATCTCATGTACCTTAAATATGGTTGAAAATGAAGAGCTGTAGTGAGGTTTAATCCCTTTGAGACTACTGCTGGGAAAGAAACAGCTAAGACTATGTTGATTTTAAGTGTTCAACAGGTGGCCAAAGATAGCCTACTGGACATTTTGCAGGAATAATAAACAGAAACAAGCAAAAACTAGCAACATGAACAACAAAAAAACTGATTTACATATGCATTCTTCCAAGGAGACAGTAGTGTTCCCAATTGTCTGAGAACAAGCCAACCAGTGAGAGATACTTAGGTTCACTTGGCTTTGTGAAGCTAGCTTCTCTTTCTGAAATTTTTTCAAGTGTAATCTGAGAGGCTCATAGAAACTAACCTGAAATTAATTATTAGCAGAATTATGTAATTCTAAATATACCCCTCCTTCAGAATATCTAACCGACTCAAAATTAGGACTAGAGCAGAATCTATGAGTGGTCCTTAAGATAATTTTTATACAAAGCCAAATGCCTTCAACTGTTTTAGATTGTTTTCCTAGTATTGCTTGAGAAGAATGCACTTTGAAGGAGGCAACTGACTCTTACTGAAAAAATTTTTTTTCAAATTGCCTGATTACATTGCATTTCTGATTAAATGCTCCATGTTGAGAACTTTTAAAACATCTTGTCATAAAATTTTGTTCTGTTTGATTTTAAATAAATCAAGTATACATTTTCTCCTTTATGCAGGCATTAAGATCCATTTTAAGAATATTTTTCATTATAATTTAATTTCTTTACTGATTTATAGCTTATTTATGGAATGTATCCTAAGCAAATTTTACATATCTTTTAACTGTCTACATTAAGTAAATTATTTCAGCTTTTTAACTAATTAATTATTTAGTTGATTAATTAAAGTTCTTTAATGTATGTAATTACTTTTACCTGAAGTCTCAGTATAATTAAAATGCATGTTTGGGGAATTTTAGATGGTATTTTTGAGCCTCAGGGAGCTGTAGAAAAATAAGCAAAACCAAATATTCTCAAACTGCAGAATCACTGATAGTATGTAGAAACTAGTCTTAAAGAGAAAGGTTCTTAATAGCCTTTTTTTTTTTAGCCATACTGTTATCAGAAAGGATTAAAGTAACTTATCATAAGTTTAAAGGGACTTTGGCTCCAATCATCATCTTCTAGAAATTCTTACAGAAAAGCAGCATGCCAGGTTCAGTGGATTGCTGCGAATAAGTCCTCTTTTCAGTGCGAGATTCAGTTAATTTACAGCATAGCTATCTGCAGATTAAAAACCATGATTTTCCAGTGTTTTTGTTCCCCCCAAAGCCAGATAAGTTTACTTTCTTAAGCATAAAAATAAGCAATATATCTTTTCAATAAATCTGCTAGCGCTGTAGGGCAGCTGTTAACCAAACAGAGTTGGATAGGGTTACTGGAACAACCTCTGCAGGGCAGAGCTGATGATTTGGAGAGCTGGGAAGAATTTGTTTCAGCTAGTGTTCAGTGCATTCCTCACTCTATTCAAATGTGGTAAAGGATTTCCAGTGCCATTACGCTGAGTTTAAAATAAAGTAGAAACTAAATAAAGTATCAACTCTTCATGGAAAAAAAAACGCCAGTTTGAGTAAAATTAGTAAATATCTAAAACGGAATCCCTTGATGCTTCTAAACATAACTTAGGGGAAATGTTTATAAAGTGGGGCCTTTCTCCTCTAAACTGCATGTCTTCTGTGTTTTGCAAACTGCATGCTTAAAGTTATTGATTATTTTACTCAGTGCAGATGATTTGGTATGTTATGTATTTTTAAAAGCGTAAAAATTTTTTTCTAAGATATATCTCTCTCTATTGAACATTAACGTTTGCTTTTATTTCAGCTCATTTTGTAATCTAATTAATGTCTAATTGTTATGTTCTAAGCACTCATTTCTCTTGTATGCTTTAATTAATAGAGAAGCATATTGCAATAGCTTTTTTCTGAAATATATTCTAGGAATTTTGCTTTTCAGAGTAAGGTTTTCTTTGCTTTTTTTTTTTTTTAAGTTGCCTCTTGGGAAAATAAGGTTAATGCCATGTACAGTACTAGTTTGCATGTGTTCATTTAAATACTAAAAACTGTAGTACTGCTCGATCCATATCTGACTGCTAGGTTTCAATTGACAGCTGAGGATTTGTGACTGGACCATGAATCAAAACGGCAGGCATTTATACCCCAGTACCAGTGAGGATACATTGGGAATTACTTGGCAAAGGTAACATTTTAATTATTTCCAACCCTACACTTACACCTAAAAATTACATGAGCTACAGTGTTTGTTTCTAACTAGCTTTACGGAAAGTATATGTTAAAATTTTAGTTGTTTTAGCTATACCATTCCTCTTTCCCTACCCTCTTCCTCCTTATTTCTTATTGAGATATAACTTCAAATTAATAGGAGACTAGAGCAAATAGTAATTAATGTTTGGAATTTCTGAGTGCTGTCAGATGTCGTCAACAGTTTATAATATTGGTGAGGGTGGGGCAGGGAGGGGGGGAGGAGGTTATTTGACACTTAGATTTAGGACCTGAAAATTGAAATCATAGTTTTAGGGAAGACTTTTCAGCTATTTGAGGGTAAAATATTGGCTTTTCCCATTATAGATTTTTCTCATTTCAGCTCTTTTTCTTTACTGTTAACTTTAAGTCATTTTAGACTCATTTACTCCTTTCTCAAAGGAGGAAAGATAAAATGTTCAGATTAGTCAATTTAACTGTTTATTAGCAACACTCATGAATTTCAGTGTGTGTGTGGAGTGGGGTGGGGGGTTGTTGGAATCAACAGCTAGAGAAGGAATTTTGTTTAAAAAAAAGTTTAACTTCTGTTTGTACCTTGATGTGAATCACTTGAGAATTGATTTGGTTGGCTGAGAAGATCACTCTAAAATTTCATTTTTGAAAGTAGTTTTGATAGTGTCTCATTTATTGGTTTTAGAAAGTAGGTAGTGCTAATTCAACTTCTTATGAATTATTTCAGTAAAGAACAAATTGTGTCAAACTGACAAATTAAATGATTAAAATTCATGATATAATCATATGTAATGAGATAAAAATTTATAGAAGACTGAGGTAATCCCATAAGGAGTTTAACAAAAGTAGAGCCAACATAATTTTCCATCTCTTCTCTGATTGTCATCTTCTCTTTACTGAGCATCCCTATGTTAAAAGTACGTTCTCTAGTATTGGTTGTAAAAGGCCTGCCCATCTTCATATGCATGATAGGAAAAAAGAATAGAGTTTCAAAGAATAAAATTAATAAAATTTCCACTTTTAACTCAGGTAAAATTTAAGAAAATTTGTTAGATTCTGTTTTAAAAGCTTGTTGACTTTTTAAAATTCACTTTCTGAAATGAATGCCATATGACTTTTCCTCTTTTTAGAGACTAGTATAGCATCCACTTTAAAATGTATAAATTTTTACCTTTTTGATTTTTTCCATGAAGCTTATATTATTCAACCATTTGGAAAAAATACAATGTATACTTAGAAAGAAAAGATAAACTCAGTGAAAGAAGATAAACTATTTATTTATTTAAATAGTCTTTGTTAGTAAGTATTTTAAAAGTTGATTTGACTTGGTAACAGTGTTTGGGTATAATTTTATTTATCCTTACATTCCATGTTCTGTTGGTTGGCTAAATGGCCCATTTCTACATATAATCCTTACTGTATTTAGAAAAAATTGCAAGTTAGATGGCAAGTGCTTGTGTTTTTTAATGTGGATGTAGCTGTGTGAGTTTCCAAATCTGTGGGTTACTGACTGACATTTACTTATCTAAAACTGGGTAGTATTGCTAAAGTACATTAAAGTGAAATGAGGGTATAAATTGCTGGAGACTTAAAATGTAACTGCACCTAGTTCCTAGTAATGTTTCAGTTCAAAAATTGATGTTCCCAAAAAGAAAAGGTGAGTGGACAATGAGTCATCCCAGAACACAGGGACTGGAGTGAATTAGTATGATGACTAAACTCATTTCTTAAGAGAGCTTTGTTCATCTTACCCATCACCTTCTTGGTGAAAAGTTGGTATGGTCATCAGCTTCAGGTCATAATCACTTAGGGAAAAAAATCAATTCATTTAAGTTAAAATTTTATTTTTTCTCTCCAAAATAATTTTTGGGGATTGGTAGATAATATGTAGAATGGCCTTAATGCTTCAAAAAGCTTGACAAAGGTAGTTGGCTTTCTTCCCTTTTTATCATGATTCAGGGGGCACATAATTGATAACAGCAGGTGAAACGTTCATACATTCAACAGGTATTTATTGCAACTCTGTGGTGGGCAGTCCCAGACACTGCATGACTAATACACACCCTCACCATTCTTAAAATAAAAGTATCCTACAGTTCATAATAAATGAACTCAAAGGAGACAGCAGCTTGCTTTGCTTTGTTATATTTATCCAAAATAAGAGCAAGTCGAGTCTGTATTTGATCATACAACAGGCCATGTCTGTGGCACAACATATGCATAATTTATGCATGGTTTATAATATGTGTCTTGCAGTTATTTATGAAACATAATAGTTTTTTTTTCTGAAAAAGATATCGAAAAAGAAATCAGAAATGTCTGTAACGCTATTACTTTTAAAGTCGATAACAGACATCTGAAATCTTCAGGCCATTGCTACAACTTTCGAGGGATCTGAATAAATTAAATCGTGTGCCTCTGTCCTAATGGAATAAAGAAAATATCAGGTTGTTTTTGTTGTGGCCCCCTGGAGACTTTGTAGTAAACAGAGGACAAGGCAAAGAAAGTGTTTGGTTTTACTTTGATTGCTATTCGCTGCCATTACCTTCTTGGTAAAATCACTGTCCATGGTCGCCTCCTTTGTGACCGTCCTTCTGTAGAGGTGTTTCCATGTCAAAGGCAGTTTCTTCCTCGGGACTGAAAATGGCAGTGCCCAGGGAGCCATGCGAGTATAAGTCAAAGCTGGAAGATTTCCTCCATCCTCTTCTGTCTCCACGCATCCCCCAATCCCAGTGTATAAACATTCCCTTCAGAACTGAAGCTGACTCCTCTGGAAAGTTTGCACAGACTTATTAAGTTGCAACCCTGAAGGTGTTTTGTTGTTTTGACCTTAGAATTTTGAGAGCTGTGTGTGTGTGTGTGTGTATGTGTGTGTGTATGTTGCTTGCATCTTGAAAATGTGACTTTTTTTTCCTAACCCAAAGGTCAGGTACTGCAGTTAACCCAGAGTGAAATGCCTTGGCGGAGTGCTCACTTCTGCGTGAGTCCGGAGGGGCTCAGCTCTTAGCAGGGTAATTGGTGATGAGTTGCTTATGCTGTTCATGAGAGTACTGTTGTGTCTGTGCTTTGTCCTCTGATGTGGACAAATTACACTGTTACATCTGTGAGTTATGTGGGTATAAACAAATACAGCAGTTAACTCCCTAACTGGCTTGCTTTCTTGAAGCTATAGCCAGAACATAGCTTGTACTATCAAATATGAAAGAGCAATATATTTGAATGAACAAGAAAGCCACAGGACAATCCAAGAATAATATAAACAGAAGTTATTTTAAAACATTGGAAGGAGTGCTTTATGCAAAAGAGAAACTGGATTTATTGTTTCAGTCCCTCTTTTCCCCCTTCACCTCTTTCAAGAAAAGGCAAAGCCACAAGTGAGTGGCTGTATGTGTCTGATGGCTTCTATAAACATAGCAGCAGCCTTCAGATGGCTAAAATAAACATGTGCGTGTTACTGAAGGATATGTTTACACAAACCATTTGCTCAGCCTCTGAAATAATGAATAAATGAAGATTTTACTGAAATAATTGGAGGGATTTTTGTGTTTCTGCTGATGCCATAATTGAATGGCACCGAAGAGACTTTTATCAGCTATTTTCCATGTTACACGTGTTAGCAGTTCCTTTCTATGAGTTGAATACTTCATTCTGTAGTGACTTTACACATGTTTTTGTAAGAAATTGTCGTTTATTACTGCAATTCTAGAGAGTTGCTTGATTTCCCAGGAGAAATTTAGCAGCCAGTAAAGATTATTTGGATCTGATTGGTCAGGAGGAGGAGGGCAAAAAGGAAGGAATAATAGCATTCATTTCATACATTTAAGTCTATTTGCAAAACCCTCTCCTCAAACTTGTACCATTTTCATTGCTTCATCCTTTAAACTTTTCTTTGTAAAATATGTCCTCAATGACCTAAGAATGAATATTTAAACAAAATAATTTTCACTATTGTGTTGCAAACTATGTTTGTATGGAAAATATACACATGCATATAACATGTATGCATATATGGTGTGTATGTACATACACATGTATGCATGGGTATGTGCATGCATGTATGTGTGTATACATGTGGCATGTACAAACATATGGCATGTGTATGATGCGGGTGATGTGTGTACTGGCTTTAACACCAAAAACATTTTGGTGTATTGGGATATAGCTGATTAACAATGTTGTGAGCAGTTTCAGGTACAGTGAAGGGACTTAACGATACATATACATGTATCCATTCTCCCCCAAACCCCTGTACTGGCTCTAGGTAATGTTAAGAGTTAACTTGTATTTCCACATTAGACGGAGACCATCCCTACAAATTCACCAGCTTAGCATTTCCTGCTTTCAGTTTGTTATCTTGACACATAACTACAGTATAACAGCTGGGTTGTTCCTGGAGTTCCTGGGGGGAGCTTTATTCTCAGAGTGCTGAATTTCCTTTTCAGCTGTCAGCTCTAACGTGTATTCAAAATGTTCGACTTTTTACACACCATTCTGGGTCCCCAGCGCCACTCTGGGACTATGATAGAAATGCTGATAAGGAGGTGGCTGAATGGGAGAATCCGGTTCAAGGAGGGGAATTTGCAAAAGCCAAAATTGCACATGACCATTGTTTGGGAACTAGAGCTGCTAACTAGTGTTGCTCTTTGTATTTGGATATTCTGTTTAAAAGAATTACTACTCCGTTTTCATGAAAATTATTTGCACCTGTTAGGAACCCAAAAATTAAAGTGTGAGCATTCTTAAAAATAGTCTTGATCTGGTGTTTATACACACGCAGTTATCTGTAATCTGGCTGTTGAAAAATACATTGGGGATTTGTTGCAGTTTTGCCTAACTTTCTCCATTTGTAAAGAAAGATTTGCACAACACAACGTTTCCTTTTTATCTAGGAAACTCTTCAGAAGACTTCCTAAGAAATTAATTGTATTCCAGCCAGACTTGCATGCTGCCATCCCACAGGAAATGGGTCAGCAATCCATTAAGATGCCATTAGATAATCTAATTTGGAACTTAATCTCTAAATTAACCATGCTCCATACTTGAAGCATACTTGAGAGAAAGAAAAAAAGTTTACGTTTGAATCGATAGGGGAGCCGAAGCGTGAAGAAGGCTGTTTGTTTTTTCTGTAGCTGTGGTCACGTCTCAAGCCGTCTGGTAACCAGGAGAAACCAGACATGATGTAATTCCAGATTGAACTTGAACTTCAGGGACTTAGGATAGGGGAACAATGGACCGTAGGAATCAATAATGTCCATTTTCCACATGATTATGTTTGGAGCTTTACGTTAACCTTCATGGGAGAAGCAGCAGGATCTGCAGTGTGACTGAAATGGGATGACCAGAGACAAGATGTCAGAGGAAAGAAAACAACTTTTTCCATGATATTTTCTGAGCAGCACTGCAGATTCCAGCAGGATTAGAAAAGTTCCCGCTCTGCAGTAAACGAGTGGCCTGTTCAGAGCACTCTTTGTTCGCTTAGGTAGGACAAACTTAATCTTACGTTTCCTGTCAGATGATTTTTGGCTGCACTAGGGGAGAGGGAGGAGCATGATGCAGAAAATTCCCAAATGTCAACCTTGCTGATTAACCCTTTGCGATGAAAGAAGTATGTTAAACACCTACTTTATTTGGAGATGTTTAATGGAAAGTGCCGTATTTACATATGTATTAATTCCCTAAGAAATTTAGCTCTGTGACTGGCCAACGCACCCTTTAATAACTTCCTTTTTTCATTCTCATGTTTGCCAGTGCTATTAGGAAGTATACAGTGCGTTTTTAGTCATATTTACCTAGATGACAGAGTGTATGAATTGAGTAAACAGGATAATAAATGTAATAAGAAACTACAAAAGGAGAAAAAGGCAAAAATTCAAGACATTAAAGAAGACAAATTTTGAATATTCAGAAATTGTAGAAATTTACAGTTATTCTCTCCTTTGTTAATTTTTGTTTTATGACAGAAGGAAGGTTTTTTTTGTACATGTGAACAGAGTAGCAGGCATAACATAAAAATATGTTCAATTCCTTAATCATTTGTGATTTTATGCTTCAGAATTCTGATACCAAAAAAAAAAAAAAAAGATTCTCTCTTTTAGAGGTGAAATGGTGCAAATAACACTGATTTTTGCTTTTAAAGGAAAATCATTTGGGAAAGGATCGCATTTTGCTTTTGTGTAAAACTTAACATTTCTATTTAATTTAGTATGCCTAGGGTGATTTTCTCTAGTGAAAGACACTATTTGGAAGCACTATTTTTGTAGAGAATTTTGTCTGCTCTTGAAGACTCACATATGCTAATAAGGGGGCTGTAGCACTTGTAACAATAGCCCTGAAAAGGAGCCGGGGACAGAGAGGAATACAGACTAGAGAAGGAGGAGGGAAATCCACACGCAGGATTCTCTATGGGAGGAGATCAAATCACTGCTTTGGAGCCTGATAATTCTATATTTTTAATTGGCTGAAACCTCCCACAGCTACATAAATTGTTATATACGTATGTGTCTGTATACTGTAATTTATTTACAATAATGATTCTCTACCATTTTCAGTTTTAAAACACGACAAGTATCTAACATAGTTTTGTTTTTTAAATTTGGCCAGTTCAGGGGAAGACTGTTTTTCTTACTTATGGCTAAACATTTTAAGGAAATAAGTTTTTATTACTCTCAAGTATATTGATTGCCTTGTTGAAAAGTCTAGGATTTTGTAAGAGCTGTTTACTAACGGTACAGACATTAGAATGAGCACATTAGACCTTTAGCTGCAGTGGCCGCATACATAAGGGCTCTTCTTGCCCTGTGCTGTTCGTTAAATAACATATTTCACTGGCATATACCATTATTTCACTTAGAAAACGCTAGTACTCACACATGGTAAATTTAACATGCCATCCAGCATGCCGTGATAACAAAACACATCTGAAACAACTGAATATAAATTAATGAGCTTTGATGGCCTACTGATTTGATATGTTATTTTCAAAATCGTTGGTCCCCAAAGAGTAGCAATAAAGCAAGCTATTTACCTACTTAGTTAAGAAACAAATACATTTCTCTTTCATTACTATGAAGTGCTATTGCTTGCAGTTAGAATAATTCCATGAGCCACCTGCAGTTTATGATATTTGGTGTTTCCCAGAGAGCCCACAAGAGTACTTTGCAGTTCAGGTAAGAGCCAGCCAGGGAGCTTTCCCATACAGATTATTACAAATAGTAACAATCATTAGAAATCATCTTGCATGCAAATAGGATCATTCCAATGGTAATAATGATCCTTAAAAAATGGGGAAATAAATCGAAGAAACCCAAGACCTGAGTAAAGCACTTTGTATATTTCACTTCTGGTTTTAGCTCAATCAGAAGTGGAATGCAAGCAAGCAATTTATAGACATGCAGCAACATCTGTATATACATCAAAAAATGCAAATATTGTCCTCAGATGAAAAGAATCTTGAATTAGACAAATAAAATAGTTTTGTGTGTTGAAATTTAGACTCAAAAGTTATACTTTTTAGGGAATTCCATTGTGCCTAAATGATAGGGACCTTAATTCATAGAAATCTCTTGTATAATTCAGGGATAATATGAATTCTTGCTTAGTAATATAAATAATGTGTTTCACAAAAGAGGGAGATGAGGTGAAGTGTAGTGGGTTAGAATGTAGGCTTTAGAACCACACTGCTAGATTTCAAATTCTGGCTTCTACAACCTAACAGCAGGAGTTGGGCAAGACACAATTTCCCAGCTTCAGTTTCCTCATCTGTATAATTAGAATAATAATCATACTTTTCTTATAGGTGTATAATGAGATTTGAAAACTTTAAATTAGGTCTAGCACGTAGATCAGTACCTGGCAAATAGGACATACTCTGTAAATGCTAGTAACTGGTATATTTAATAAATACTCTCTTCTTTGCTCTAATACATTAATGAATTCTTCTATATTATTTTTATGTAATTAATAATTCATAAATATATGGGTACTTAAATATCACTCCTATATTCCTTCCCCTGGCCTAAGTGGGCATTTTTTTCACAAGACATAGTCTGTAGCATTTGTATTATATCTAAATAAGCTGCCAGTCCAAATGCACACATCCAGGACAGCCTGGTTTCTGACTTGATACTTAATTATACTGTTCTTGATTGGTTTTTCCAGCAGATTTTAGCTGTTAGTAGGGAAAGCGTTTATTGTGCATTTGGGGAGAGATACTAATACTTGTGTGTTAATATTATGGAAACAAAATTAGGAACGTTTAGCCAAGTAAATAATAAACTTTCCTTCTTGGGGGTATTTGAAACAGGAACAATGGAACTAAGGGCGAATCTTGCTTTTAAATGAAAGTATTTATTTTACTTGTTATCTCATGCTTTCTGGGCCATTGCTTATTTTTATTGCTGTCTATAAGTAATGTGGCTACTTGTACAGTTGAGGTATGTATGAGTATATACAGTTCTTGGTGCTTCATTCCTGTAATATTTTTTTAAGCTTCTTGAAAGAGTACAATCTCTAAAGCAGATGTGGTAGTCTTATGATTTAAATCAGTATGCAAAATCTGAATGGGTGATATGATTAGTCCCCTCAGAAGTATTAGAACACTGGATACTTTTGACATTTTATAACATGTTTGACAAGTGGGTTGCCTAGCCCTTTTTCAGAAGCACATTGAAATTTGCCATTCTTCAATTTGAATAATTGAAGGAAGCCTGTGTCTTTGGTTCTTTACTCAACTTATGATTCCATATATGTTTTTTTTGGTACCCCGTGGTTCTTGGGTTGTTACCAAGTTAAAAGCTAAGAACCTAATCCTTTTTGGCCTAGAATACACAGTCACAGAATGCATAACTTTTAAAAAGCACAACCGTCGACTTTTGACTTGCCCAAAGGAGTTTTCTCACTTTCATTCTTTGAGTCTCTTTACTCCTTCTGGATGCAAAGATGAACAGTTTTATCCAGTTTGTCCTGGATTTTAAATATATAAAAAGTGTATCATTTTTAAAAAGAAGTGGGTATCTTCTTCCTCCTTCATCCTCACCATAAGGTCACTCTAATAGTTAAACTTCAACTAGATTTATTTTCAAAGGAGATAGATATATCAAATATCAGAGCTGTTTGATCACCTAGACCAACCACGTGTTCTGTGCATAATTCTGCTGCAGTACTAGCCAGGTTATAATCCAGCAGTCTGGGGCATGGGAAATTCATTGTCTCTTGAAGCAAATACATTTTGCCTTTAGAAAACTGTGTTCAAAAGTTCTCTTGAATGTTTGGTTAATGCCTAACTTCCCAGGGAAGCAATGTAATAGTTAAATGGCCATGGGAATCATATAGAAGTAATTCACATCTGAGATGTTGGTGGGTAACTTTGGATGAGTTTAAGCCTCAACTTTCTCATCTGTGAAAAGGGGATAATGATGGCAATGTCAGTAATTCACTGAGAAGATTAAGTGACATAGGATGTGTGAAACACCCAAGATGATATCTTATTTATAGAAGGCCATCAGCATCTTCTGAAGGTTTCTCCCTCTATACTAATTCTGTCTACTGGAACCACATGGAAGATATCTATATTTCTTTTCAACTCAACTATCATGTCTTCCCTGTCTCCTTTTACCTGTTTTCAAATGACATAATTTGGTGTATTTCTTCACCAAAGTAATGCCATACAGTTTGTTTCTCTTGAAGAGTGATACAGGGAAGGAACACAATGCTTCCAAGATAGTCTGATCAGAATAAAATGAAGCCATACCATCACCTACCATTAATGTAATTTGTTTGCATCTTCCCTCTGGGGAAAAACCACATTATATATTTGACCAGAATCATATGAAAATATTATCTATGAGGTCAGATGTATTGAATTTTTTTTAGAATTTTTATTTAACTTTTATTCGTTTTTAACAAAATATCTCAATACATACTGAGAGCATATATAGAGTAGGAGTCACTAGCATGAATTCTGCTGTGTGTTATGGTATTGTCAGAATCTTTGGGGCTCTTTTTTGGTGCCTGATTTTTCCACGAAGTGCTTGTATTCTTTTTTTTTCTTCTTTTACTAATATGGCAGTTACATATATATATATATTTTAAAGATGTGCTTTCAGTTATGCTCATCTTCTGTTTACCTTTAAAAAAAAAAAGGTGATTTGGCAATGAAAAATTTAATGAAGACCAAGTATATATGTGCTTGAAGATATACTGCTGAAAAGCTTAATTTGACTTTGAATATTTTGAAATCTTTCAATTATATTCTTATCTCTTAATAGACAGAGACACAGATTATTGGATTGAAAATTAGATTCCACATAATTTTCATTCTGTTAGGAATTAAAATCAGTAAGCATTTTACATATAACTAGTCAGTATATGTACATAAATATGAAAGTGTGTTTATATTATCCATTCTGGTGATTATTGCCATTGACTTATGTAGAGAGAGTTGATATTTGAAAAGCACTGTTACCTTTTTACCTAAGAAACTGTACAATTTGAGGCATTGTTTTTTGAGATTAAATGATCTAGGTTATTTTGTTTGATTAAACATTTTTCTTTATTATAATCTTTGAATTAGTTTTACCAGATTTTTTTCAACAGTACTACCAAAAAGTTCTAAAAATATCTGTGCCTTATAATTCTGAGTTTAACCTTCAAATTGGCAATAAGAGGCTTATAAACTCATATATAGGGTCTGCACAGTGTTAATGTCTGAGATTTATTTCTCCCCAAAGGCTCATAAACAGTATTGACAAATATATCACACACTGCAATTTTGACATGGTCATAATGTAGGATGGGAGGTTCGAAAGGTTTAAATAAACATCTAAATTGAATTTGTTAGATATTCTGCAGTAAGAGTCCTTTTAGTCACTAGCATCTATTTATTTTTATTGAGGATTTTCCAAAGGCTAACAATACATGTCTTTTCTAAAGAACTGAGTAAGAAAGCTATTGCAAATTAAACCCTGAATTTTTGTCTTTTCTGCCATTAATTGGTAAACTTCTCCATTGAAGAGCCACATCTATTTTCAAGCATTAAAATACACTTTATTTTCCTAAAGTATGTAGTTTCTAAATGACTTCCGAGAGCCCATTTAATTTGGGACTCATTAATTTTGCAAAGTGATTCACTTGTTGTTGACATTGTCTTTTACTGTCAAGGATTATCCATTTGAGCTGGTCTTTTTGTTTTTCATACATGCTTCCTGCTTTAGGTTAAAAAATAAGGGAGATCCATCTTTGTCATTTATTTGTTGAGAAATGATTAGCATCAGCTATGGCCAGTAATAAGGATTGATAAGGTCATTTTCTTTACAGATCTTACCTTTCAGTCAGTAAGATAACCATAGTACAGATAATTATGATATGAGGTAATATCATATCATATCATATCATACAATAGTGCTATTGTAGTACTATATAACTAAGTGCACTGGAAGCACAGTAGAGAGAAAATATTTACTAATATGTCATGTAACACTCTTCCCAGTCAGTGATGCAAAGTGCAGAAATAGTTGTTGAAGATGTGTGTAGGAAGAAAGAAATACGTGAAAACAATTAAGTCTCTTAGAAAAGGTTTCAGTAACAACTTTTTATTCTGTAGAATTATGATTTTTCATCTGATGATGACATATCTTTTTAGTTTCAATCTTTGATTTCAAGTATTATTTGGTTACTCCTGCATAGTTAATTTTTGTTAATATGGAACATCTCTCATTTTAAGTCCAGAGATGCCAGTTTTCTTATCATAGGGGGCCAAATCGCAATGTACTCATGAAACTATGTGATTATGAGCAACGTTTTTAGAAAATAAATAGTTGGGTGTGATTTGGAATATTTAATTGATTTGCTTGTTTATCCAAAAATTATTGAGTACCTGCAATGTACTAAGTACTGTATTAGATGGAGAACAAAAAGAGAAATGGGCTTTGTTTTTATGGAGCTCATAGTCTAATCACAAAATCCTTTGAGCATAAAAGGTTACTGTGAAGTTTTTCCTATTAAAATATTAACTCAGAAGTATGTACCTAGACACATAGTAATAAGCTTAATTATTTCTTTAAAAGTATCATGAGATTAAAAAAAGTTACATACCAAGTTCTTTTTTTTTTTAATCCAAGCTTTTTCTTTTGGGGGGTGGGTGGGTAGGGAAATTGTTTCTTCACGTTAATACTCCATAAAGGTTTTTGTACCTTTGGAATTCAAATATGAAAAAAACGAGGATGTCTATCTTGATAGCTACAGTAGTAGAATCCATCTCACTTCATGGTTCCAAAAATAAAGAAAAGAATGTAAATTAAATTTAGAGGATCAATTAAATTTAAGACACTGAAGTTGTGTTTCCATGCCAGACCATGACAAAACTGGGTATGGAATTGTCAGTTGGGTGTTTTCTTGATTCATGATTATTCGTGCAGCTGTTACTTAACTGACGTTCTTTCCAAGTTTAATATTGAAACTAACAATGTGTCTGGTTAGGTATACTCAAAATGCGTGGTGTGGGGTTGTCTATGATGTGTAGGTCTTGTTTTATTTTCCTCTATGTGATATTTGTTTAATGAGGGATTATGCCAGTAGCAAACTCCGGGAATTGGTGATGGACAGGGAAGCCTGGTGTGCTATAGTCATGGGGTTGCAAAGAGTCAGACACGACTGAGCAACTGAACTGAACTGAACTGATGCCAGTAGCAATTAGACAACTGTTTTTCAAAATTTTTTGTTTTAAATAGTCCCAAATACAGCATAGGTGAAGTAGGAGTCAGTTGAAGACGGGCAAGACTCTCCTCTGCCTACTCCCTGTGGAGCTCCACCCACATCCCTCTCCCAGCTCCCAAACTCAGAGCAGCTGGGATGTGGAAACGTAACTGACAGGGAGGAAGAGGTTTCTGGTGTCAGCTTCAAACTAAGTATTATGCACTGGCCTTCCTGGAAAATATACTTTCTCTTATTGTGAGGGAAAAGGAATCATTTTCATTATGGCTTTCAGTTTTGTTCAACCAATAGGCAGATAAAAAAAAATTGAAATACATCACAACTGTTGTTAATTAAAACAAGATCAGAATATAACTTGCAAAGTATATCGATACTGTTGTAGATTTGCTCTTTTCTTCTTGACAGAAAATCATACTATGTTTACATCAAAGTGGACCAAATATTTTAGGAAGAATATCCTCCCTCAGAGTTTACCTGTGGATGAGTCTTACTTGAGATATTTTCTGCCTCACAATAGTCTTACCATCTGTGACAGAAATAGACCATGTAGTTTATATATGCATAATATGTGTAATTTATAAGCACATGTATCTCATATTAGACTCTAATTTGGAAAAGTTATAGTAGTAATTTGATGCCTATGGAATTTATGTCTCTAATATTGTTATAGATTTTAACATATTTTTTTCTTTTTCTCTTCCCTCCCTCCTGCCCCTCTCCTGCCCCCTTCCTGCCGACAGTCCTGGTACCTGGGCTAGCTTGGTTCCTTTCCAAGTATCAAATAGGACACCCATCCTACCGGCAAATGTCCAAAATTACGGTTTGAACATAATCGGAGAACCTTTCCTTCAAGCAGAAACAAGCAACTGAGGGGAAAAAATGAAATACAACACTAGTTTAAGAAATTTTTTTTAAAAAAAGGAAAAGAGGAAGACTGGACAAAACAAACAAAACAAAAAGGGAGAAAGGAAGGAAACTGAAGAAAGAAGATAATAGACCAGCAATCGCAGCACTTACAATCACTAATTCCCTTAAGGTTGAAACTGTAATGACATAAAAAGGGTCGATGATATTTCACTGATGGTAGTTCGCAGCCCCTGCAAAGTAGCCTTTGTTACATGAAGTCCGCTGGGAAATAGATGTTCTGTCTCTATGACAATATATTTTAACTGACTTTCTAGATGCCTTAATATTTGCATGATAAGCTAGTTTTATTGGTTTAGTATCTTGTTGTTTACGCATGGAATCACTATTCCTGGTTATCTCACCAACGAAGGCTAGGAGGCGGCATCAGAGGTGCTGGGCGTGACAGAGCCATGAGCCAGCCATTTTATAAGCACTCTGATTTCTAAAAGTTAAAAGAAATATATATGAAATCTCTGTAGCCTTTAGTTATCAGTACAGATTTATTAAGTTTTGGCCCTTAACCCAGCCTTTTCCAGTGTGTAACCCAGTTTGAAATCTTAAAAAAAAAAAAAGAAAAAAAGAGGAAAAAAAGAAAAAAAAAAAAGGAAAAAAAGAAAAAAGGAAAAAAAAACAGTTTGAACACAAAAGGCTCTATGGAAGAAATGCCTCTTTGTAGGTGAAGTGTTATCTCTGCATGCAACAGTAAAAATTAATATAATATTTTCCCCACAAAAGAAACACTTAACAGAGGCAAGTGCAATTTATAAATTTATATCTAAAGGGGAATCATGATTATAAGTCCTTCAGCCCTTGGACTCTAAATTGAGGGGATTAAAAAGAATTTAAGAGAATTTTGAACGAATTTATTTTCCCCTCAGTTTTTGAGGGCAGTAAAAAGGCATTAAATCAAGACAAATCATGTGCTTGAGGAAAAAAAAAAATTAATGAAAACACAGCACTTATGTTGGTTTAGCTGCAGCCTCCTTGGAGGTAGAATTTATTTATTTAAAATTACTGGTTGCATCAAGAACCCATAGGGTGTACAAAAGGTTCTATAAAATCTGCATTCTAGAGACAAAGAGGCAGGCAAATCCATGTCACAAGGGTAAAGCTTACAGTTTACAAACTGGGAATGCCAGGGTGTAGGATGTAAAAACGCACTCTTGAGAAAACAGATGTAATCAGGGTGCTGAATACTTGCATGGTGCTTTCAGACATTAGCCTTGTTCAACAAACTTCTTGTATTGACAGATCTGTAGTGTGCATGGGCAGACACATTTTTGCCTCTATGTCTCTTAAAATTTTAATTAAAAATACTCTTTCCAGTAATCCTAATTTGCACGAAGATATAATGTCCACATTACGTGCCTTGCCTTGAAATCTAAAAAACAAAAAACAAAAAAAAAAACTACAAAAAAACAAAAAAGTGACATCACTACACTTGTTTTGCTGCATTTATTATCATTTTAAATCTTTACCATTTTTATGACAAAATATTTTGTACTCCAGACGAAGAAAAATGTGTGACATCATGGATTTTTTAGACAGTTATACCTTTATCTCACATTTATAAAGCATATCATGGCTGTGTATAGTTGCCGCTTAAAAATTGTAATCGACCAGCAATATTTTCAGTATTTTGGTGTTTTTTCTATTAACCTTTCATGTTTTTCATCTTCCAATTAATATTTGGGGGGGAGGGGTTTCAAATTTATACGAATTATGCAATACCAAGTTTTGCCTATGTAGGTAGTGCTTTTAGCTGTATTGGTTATTATAGGTAAGTACACAGATTTAAAAAAAAAAAATAATGTATGCTTTTTTTGTTTGTTTGTTTGTTTTAATTGACCAAAGTGGGTACTGCTATTTTTGCAGTGTGATGAGGTCCTTTTGTGTACTGAGAGATGGACAGGGGATTTTTTTTAATATACATATATATATATTCTGGGGTGGGTGGGAGGATTTTTAACACTTTCCAGTGTAGCTGTGAAGCAGTGCACCCTGAGATGGGCCTGGGCTGCAAAGCGACTGTTCTGCCTACTGTGACAAACTTCAGCTTAAACACAGGTTTCCCCCTCTCGAACTCCCCACCTGGGGTACAAGCTGAACTCATTTCTGGTTTTCATAACAACAAACAGTAAGAACAAGTGAACACAACCAGTTCTCCTGGAGGCAGACTTGGCTTAAAACAAATGGTCTTATCTTTCTGTTGTTGTTGGGGGTGGTCGTTTTTCTCGAAAGTTTCGGATCCACAGTGGCGAATGAGCCTGTCTCATATTTGGCAAAGATAGTTGTTGAAAAGTACATCTAGCAGATGTTTCGACTTTGGGGGTTTAACACCTGAGTATACTTTCTCCTCTAAAATCTGCCATCCTGCTGGAGGGGGTGCTCCCATATCCTTTCCCCACCACGTCTCTTCCCCATTTCTTCATTTTGTGAATGGTAGTCTGTGATTTACCTGTGTCTCACTACTTCAAGTGGATGGTAGTGCACTTGGAAAAAAAAGATATATTATTTAAATATCCAGAAGATTGAACAGAGGGTCGCTATTATCAAATGTATTCGGACTTCTAGATTAAAATCAAATTTGAGTTTTTAAAGAACAACAAAAATAAATAAATAAATCTTGTTAAGTTTTCATTTTACCTGCCCTTTTAAACTGAGAACCCGAGCAGAAAGGAAATAGAGAATTTTAAGAAATAAATTTTCCTGTGGATGAATTAAGCCCATTAGAGGCTGATGGGATTTTTTTTTTTAAAGGGATGGTACCTCAAATATATATTGGATTTAATTTCCCTGGAGGGCTAGAGGGTGAATGGAGGCTGGTTCTACTTTACTTCTCCCCACTGCCCCCCAGTTCCATTGAGGGAATTCATTACTAGAAGGAAACTCTCTTAGAATTAGTGACACATGGTGGGCTGCCATGGGGAGCCCCCTGACCCCCTTCCCCCAGTCCATGGCCTAATAAAATAAACTGTGTATTGTTCTCACAGCATATCATTTAATAATGAAGACTTTAGAACAATGCTTACGGGCCTGACAATTGTATTTGATTAGCCCATTCAGTTTGATAGCCCCAATGCTGAAAAGCACAGCAGGATCATTGCATTGCAAGTTCAAAAGTAAGTTCAGTCATTTCTGTGATGACTTGCCCTGGTAGAAAACATCTCAGCCAAGCTCTTCAGGTCTCTTCAGCCTAATAGGTGAACAAATCCACCTCACAGGACACACAGTATTTTTTTAAGAGCAGACTTGCTCTCTTTTTTAAAAATTTTGCCAGTGAATGAGCATCTCTAGCTGCACAAGTTACACACTGTGGGTATTCCTGCCTGCCTCTTGAATACAAAAGCCTAGTTCAAGTGTTGCTTTTTTTAAAATCATTTTTTGCCTCCCTTCCCTTGGAGATAAAACTCTTTAAAAAGATCCTACTCTCTATATAATCTCAAATCCATTTCGGCCTCCTCCTCTTTTTACCAGGAAGTATCTTGTGACTAAGGGCCCCCCCTCTTGCAGGTCTTGCACGCCCCTCCCCTCCCCAGAATTGCAGAGCTTCAGGATGGTGAAGGTCACCCAAGGGCATCAGTAGGGGGTGGCGTCTCCAGCCCCTGGCTCCATGGCACTGTTCAACTTTCCTTGCGTTGCTTTGCAGCCCACCCCTCCCAGTGCCTCTGAAGTGTTTCCTCTGGAGTAACATGAGCGTTTGAGGGCTTGTCTAAGGAGAAGAAAAGAATAAGGCAGTGAAGGAGACTGTACATAAAGACATGGCAAAAATCGTAATTATAGCAATATAGTTATGGGGTAATGTTCGGGTGGGCAGCTCCATTTAAAAAAAAAATATGTGAATGAATCTGTGAAGCTGCGAGTAGCAAGAAGAGCGAAAGGTCTTCTTCACAAACCGCCTACCTTGTAGACAGTAATTTGTACACTGTATAGTTTTGTTAAGAATTTTTTTTTTTAATTAAAATTCCCATGTTTGTAAAGCTAACTTTTTAACAATTATAATGGAACTATATGTTGTTTCCATTTTTAAAGTAAACAAGAATATTCCTTGTTTGGAGACTGGACTTGAGTTAAAACTCTCCAGGCTCTTAAGTTATGTATTAAAAAAGAAAAAAAATCTGTCCATGTTA